>NC_138969.1:93375000-94087500 GCF_055761805.1 Camellia sinensis
AGAAGGGAGCGTGACAAAAAGTATTTGTGACGGTTATAAACCGTAACTTTCTTGTAGCGACGGATAATCAATGATTTTTGCGATAGTTTAACCTAACACAAAAAAGGGGGAAAAACTTCATTTTTAGTGACGATGTTGGTTGCCGTCGCCAAAAACTTTTTTAGCGACAGTATTTGACGTTGCGAAAAGTATTATTAGTGACGGTCTAAAACGTTGCCAAAAAAGTAGAAGTAAATTAATACTATATTTGTGATAGTTTAAATCGTCACTCACTACAATAAAAAAGGCCTTTGGTGACAAACTGATTTTGTCTCCAAACATCAAATTTTCGTCACTAAAGTGAACTGTGGCGAAAAAAATTTGTTACCACATTTATTGCCTATACGTTGTCGCTGAAAGTACCTGGTGACGAAAAAAAGTTTCGTCGCCTATTTTTCATTTTTGGCGACCAAATGTTACATCTCCAAATGTTGCATTTTTCGTTCTCTATAACATCAATTTCGTCATCAAAACTAAATAATATTTTATTTTAATTGTTTTTGGCGACAAAATATTTTGTCACCAAATAGATTTTAGTGACGAAAGTTTTCCTCCCCAATGATATAGATTAAGGTGACAAAAAAATTCGTCACTAAAATAAGCAGAAAAGAAAATTCTTCAATGACAAAAAATATTTTGTCACCAAATATTTCAATTTAGCAACGAAATATTCAGCAAATGTGACAAAATTATTCGTCATGTTTTTTGAAAACTAATAGCGACATTTTTTATTTCGTTACTAATAATAATTAAAAAAAATTAAAATGGGGGTACTATTTTCAAATTAATTTTTTTTTTCAGTAAAAATTCCCTGCGCATTTTAATAACTTGTTCAATAAAATATCTATTACAAATCAATACAAAAATCTGTTCAATTTCATAAACATCACAATTGAATTTCAGCACTATCCACAAAAATACAATATGAACTACATGCGGATTAAAAGCATGTCTCTTAATATCCACAAAAAACATGTCTACTAATATTTACAAAAACATAATATCAACCGCATGCGGATTACCAAACACGTCTCCTCATATCCACAAAAAACATGTCTACTAATACCAACAAAAATAAAATATCAAGTGCGGATTACCATGCGAAGACTTGCATGTACAATCCCTGGCCAAAAGTTGTGCATAACAAGTACGTGACACAATAGTGCCACCTTGCGGCGTGGATACTCACATATCAGTTGCAAAGTCCTACAGAATTATACATACACGTCCACACCAAAATAAAAGAAATGCGAACTGCCTCGCATGTGCACCATCCCAAAAAAAAAAAAAAAAACAAACACACACACATAATATACTACAGTCTCATGATTGCCAAATAGTAGAATGGCAATCCAACCACAAAGGCCTAGTCTAAGTCAACAGCACCGCCATTCCCAAACAGCCGTGTCCCCTCTTCACAATCCCTGCCAACATTGGCAGGCATACAAGCACGCTTCTCTATCAACTAGTTGACAATGTAATTCTGGGGGAGGGCTATGGTGATGTCCCGATTATCGAGTGAATCCATTATGCCGCATGCGAATGAAAACAACTGACCGCCGGGCTCTAATCCAGGCGTGCTCATAAGCCGTGCAAGACAGTCCCCCACTGTGTTCTCACCTTTACTCGTGACAACGTATTGCGTGATTTTCAGCTCCCTGCTTTGTTTGCTCACTACTTCCACGAGATTGTCCATGCTACTAGCGACAGTACCAGGCGCTGCCCACTTGCACCGTTTTGCATTGGCTGATCCATCCACGGCTGATTAGAGGGGAGCATCATCAAAGAGGCTACTATCAACCACGTTCTCCCCGACAGTGTCATGGCCCGGCTGTGGTGGTGTGCCTGCACTGAGAGGTCTCATCCCGCTATCCTCGTTGGCATTGGTTGCAGCAGCATCATCATCGCGCACTTCTGTTAGAGTCCATACATGTTTCCCAGTCGCTGTTGCGCCAGAGTACACCTGCTCCATGAGGTCCACGTGCTCTAGAGGCTTACTCTTGAATTTAGCACATCGGTTGTTCATCTGTGAGGGAGAAAAATCATTGATGTCAGTACAGCTTGAAATGTATTTGCTGCCCTTAAAGTGTACCACCAATGACAGTAATAGAGGCAAAACACATGAAGGGATTCAAATGTTGTAATTATGAAACAATAAATGTAACTGTAGTGCTTAAGTGTACACATCGCACATTGTGGGTTGCCCAACATATGTTAAAGTAGTATGTTCAACAAGTGCTTTGATTTGGAAAAATAGTTATGTGAACAAAATATGGCAACTAAAATCAGCGATACTAGTACAACAGTACTGGGGAACATAAAAGCTTTGTGAAAACATACCGCTTGCATTTTGGCCCACCAATGGTCAGATACAGTGAACAAGCCTATCTCATGGTCGTACCCAAGCCCTGTCAAACCGTGGCTGGAATTCTCCAACTTCTTCCAGGCGACCCAATCTTTCTTCAAGTTGTCAAACTTGTTTTTCATTTGTTTGGCTGAATGTAGTAGGCCAGTTTTTCATTTGTTTGGCTGAATGTACCCTGCCATGGACAATCTGCACGGTTGTCGATTACCACCTTCCATTTCAACAATGATGAGTTGAAGAAACAGCTTTGTATTGTCGCTGTCGAATTGGCATTTGTGGACTGGCTGGGGTTGGGTTGCTATGACAGCGTTACCTCGAGACTTTGAAGGGGTACGGGGTGATGATCGGTTTGTTGCCATGAGTAGTGTTGTCTTGCTTGTAACATTTACAATGAAATATCAGAAAGAAATGAAGTACAGTACATATTGTCTGCATGGCCAAAAGTGAAATAAACAATTACTGCAGTAATAACAACAAACAGTGCAACACTTTTCGAAAGACAAAGTCTGTTTGTACTACACGTTGGGGAAATCTTATGTAACAAGACCAAAACATCTAACTGACAGCAAAGTAAGTAGGTAAATGATAATAGTTGCGTCCCATTTGTAACCCCAATTGTCTCAACTTAATGGTTAAGGTAAAAAAATTCTAGTAGCACAGAATTCTACTACCACATAATAAGTTATTTTTGGTCTGTCGAACATATGTTTAAAGAAACAAAACTTCTACTAGCACAGAATCTGTTGCCCTCTTCATTCTTGACATTTCTTATAAATTTTGTTGAATTAGTTTCACCTACCAAAACCATATTTGGTTGGTGTACAACCAAGTAAATTCCTTAGTATATTGTAATCTCGTAATAGGTTGTTTTTGGAAGTGTCGTAATAAATTTGGACCCAAGAGTTGTTTGTTTTCAACAGATATCATATGACCAACCTTTTATACTTGAGACATATCTCTATTATAACTTTTCTATAACTACAACATTATTTTATTGCAGTTAGCCTCATAACACTGCCATGAGAACAACAAGTGGTTCTCACATCGACACCAAAATGGTCTTCGTATTATTTTCTTCACACAAAACATTAATATGGAGGTATTTCAGGTGAGATTAACAAAAACAAATAATTTAAAATAAAATAAAAAAAAGAATGTAATAATAATGACCTGCTTGGTTGAATAAGATCATATCCATAGCAATGTCTATGTATAACATTATTAACATATTATAAATTAATAGAAAAAAACAAAAAAAAACTCATTGGTATGAAACTTATAAAACTATTGTAATAAGTCTCATTTCATGGAGTATTAAATTGTGCAAGCATACAAAAAGAAAATTATTGTTTAATGATGGTCTTATTTGGTATAATTTATATAAAAATTTGAACCAATTTTTTTTTTTAAATCTTAAAAACTTGTATAGAATTATTAAAATTTAAAACAAAATTTCTAATTGCCCAAACAGACTAAATAACTTTAATCTAATTTTGTTGGGACATTACTTGATTTCAAGATTGGAATGATTATTTGATGATTTTAAAATATTATTTTACACCATTTATTATTTAACAATTGTTACACAATGTCAATTGACACTAATACATATCAGATTCATGCAAGGCACCATGGCACAATGCTTAAAAAGAACACAACTGACCCCATATCATTTTGGTGTATCAACACAATGCTAGTACAGTCACTGAAAGTAATTAATTAAATCACTATAAACAAACTCTTCCAGACCAATTTTGAAACTATACAAACAATTGCATGATCAGAAGGTCTTCCCAACAACATCATAAAAGTCATATGAAGCAACAGAGTATGGTATCCAGTCCATGAAAGAGTGCAACTTTCATACAATAACTCCACTTCACCGTATATATTACATATATATATACACTACACTTTAGTTAATGGGATGCATTAGAATTCTTAGATCAAATTGTCATTGATCTAATCTGCAGGTGTTCTAAGTACAGAACACCTTGGTGTTTTAGATCGGATATACAATCATTTTTTCACATCCGAAATCACAAGTGCAAACCAATATGGACCAACCATTATCAATGTCATATATCACACAGCAGGTCGTCCACAAGATCAAGAACAACTGCTGCCATGGTTTTGGGTCCGTTACTACTTGTGAGAAGATAGTAAATCGAAGACGGTTTTCGGCTTACCTGATGGTGCAGATTCGGCCAAGACGAGGACGTAGACGACGAATCCGACGGCAGCTTCGGCGGGGGACGGCAAGGTCGTCGGTTGTTCGAGGGAGTTACACGGCGCAGCTTCAAGGAGGATTTCGCAATCGTGACCAAACTGTAAATGAGGCAAATGTGACCTCGTTTTGCCCTAAGCCCCAATTTACATGAGATGAGGGTAGTTTGGTAAATGGCCGAGTTGCGTTTTTGGGTCTTCCTAAATGGTGTGTTCCGCGTTTTTGGTGTGTTCTGCGTTTTTTCCCTAGCCTAAAAACGTAGCTTTTTATCAAGCTTCCCAAAACGACACTACGTCTCATGAGCCAACCGTATGCCTTTATGGTCGTCCCTTTATAGGTCAACTGTTTCTATTAGTGATAATGGATGTACCACGTATGATTAACTGTAAATTCTGATTATGAATATGATTCTGATTCCATATCTATTATAAATACTAATATCTGAATAAGAATATGAATCCATTTTTGATATGAACCGAATTCTGTTTTCTGTATTTGCGACAACATTTATTAAACCTTTTACTTTGTTATTATTCATTGGGTTCTAGCTCACTATATTATTTATATATGTATGTGACTAGGTGTGTGACCAGGCTCAGAGTTGATTGCCTAGAGTTTCGTTTTGTCGGCCAATCTTTGTGCCTCCCGAGGAGGTTCTGAAAAGAGTCAAGTGGTCGAGTTTTGTGAACCAAGTTTAAGACTTTATTTTCTTTTACTGAAATCTGAACATTTTTTTGTTTATCTGTATATAAGTCTCATTCCGTTTTGTCTATTTATCAGGTGACGTAAGACTGTTGGTTATTTAACGTGACGTCACTCATATGTATATAAAGTTTTAAATTTTCTGTCCCATGTATGTCTACATAGTTCTATGGACGTTGTATGTTTATATTTGCTTCCACTAGCCCCTGTATTCTGTTTAACTTGTTCGAACGCCTTTGGTAATCTCAAGATTACTAGCTGGTTACGGCACTAAACCTATAGGGGCGGGTTTTGGGTCGTGACAGAGTAGTTTCAGAGTACATGTTCTACCGCACACACGAGTCCATATGAGCTATAGGATGTCCTAGTAAGAATTAGGGACATGACATTACATCTGCATGTGTGAGTTTGTGATATCAAGTGAGCATATCTGAACCAATATACATTGACATTGAAATGAAATAAACTAAAATTGAACATTGTGGATAGTATTATTTGCCTATGTTTATTAGTGCTCTGTTACCTATAGCAAATGAAGAATACAAGAAGTAATGATGCAACTGAATCCTTTGAGACTCGCATGAGCTGAATGGAACAAATGCTTGAAGCCTTAACAGAATCACTGAGATAGCAATAAAGACAACAACCTCTGCCTTCTCCGCCTCCTCCGGTCCAAGTAGAACCAGAGAACACCGACATCATCTCATTGACTCAAAAATTTACTAAGATAAAGTCACCAACCTTTCTAGGTGGTATTCTGCCATTAAAAGCCGAGACATGGATGCTAGAACTGGAGAAACTATTTGAAGTGTTTCCGTGTTCAGAAACTCAGAAAGTTCTACTGGCCACTTATACTTGACGTTGGTGGATATTGATTAGAAATGATATTAGGACCATGACCTAGAGTTAATTTACGGTAATATTCTATGAAAAATGCTTCCCTCAGTGCTTCAGAGATCGCAAGGTTTCTAAATTTGAATAGTTAAAGTAAGACAACATGTTTGTGGCCGAGTATGAAGCTAAATTCACCAAGTTAGCTCGATTTTCTCCTCATCTGGTAAATTCAAACTACAAAAAGGCTCGAAAATTTAAAGGAGGCTTGGCTTTGGAGGTGTTTAATAGGGCCAGTGTATTAAAACTGCTCAAATACATGGATGTGGTTGATAGAGCTTTAATGGCTGAAGCCAACTTAGCTGCACCGAAACAGACTAAAGTCCCAACAACTGAATGGAGAGGTAGAAGATCTAGATTTAGTTTCAAAAAGATCCGTTCATTTGCTACGAATAAGAAGCAAAATACAGGATCTACTAGCAGTTCAAGTCAAAGCAGTGGATTCGCACCTGTTTATGCTGAATGTTGAAGAAGACATAGAGGGGTTTGTCATCGTGTATCTAGTGCTTACTTCCGATGTGGCAAGATAGGCCACATGATAAGAGATTGTCTAGTTGGATCTGAAAATACCAACCATCATGCAGCAAATTCAGCTGCATCCGTTCTTGTATTGAGATCAAATGTAAGAACCAACACCGGGAGGGAAACCTTAAGGCAAGGTAGAGATTTTGCATTTGTGCCTAGTGATGTATAGAACACCGAATCAGTGGTGTCATGTAATAACCCGACCCTCGTACATGTTTTCTAGTATACTTTCAGTCCCTTATTCTGTGTATTTAAATGCTTAATGTAAAGTTTCATGAGAAATTAAGTTTAAACACATGGGTCTTATGATTTGAAACCTATATCTGTTTAGTAAGGAAAGCATCTGTCACAATTAGAATGTTTGGATCAGAAATTGAGAGCCTTAGAGGCTTGATAATCCAAAATTAATTTCATATTTGAGATCAGTATAATTTTTAGGTAATAATAAGCGTTTCTGTGAAATTTTAATTTGGAATGATTAAACGATTGAGTTTTGTCCTATTCACCTTTTATATATGCCTATATTCCTTATATGCTTGACTAGAGAGCCATTGCAAGAAGAAAAAAAAAAAAAAAACCTCCTGAGAGAGAGAGAAATAAGAAAAGAAAGGGTTTGAGAGAAGATCATCAAGAAGAAGATAGAGAAGCTAAGAGGGATTGTAGGATTTAAAGCTCAAGGTATGTGTGGCCTACTTAGAATCATTCCTCTATTGAAATGAGTAAGATTTCTTTTGTTAATTATGCAAATTAGAGTATGTATTGAAGTTGTGTTGTGATGATGGTTGAATTAAAAGATGTGTTATCCTTGAATTGATTTGGGGTTAAGTTAAGGTATATGGAAAAGAATTCCGTTCTCATTCTTATCTTTGCATATTTGAACTCATTTATGGATTTGGATGATTGTATATATATTTGGGAACTTATGGTAGGGATTCAAAATGTTTAAATTATATTTGTGAATTGCAAGGAATTGTGGAATCAATTCATATTGAGATTGTTGTATGTTTGAAATATCTTTGTACATGATTTTTGAACCATGTTTTATCAATTAAAGAACCTATTTTGAGCCTTATACAAGCTTACCAAAAAATGGGGTTTTGTTTGGAAAATTTCGGACTGCACTGCCAGAATCGCCGCACGTGCAGGGATCATTGCCGCACGTGCAGGGATCATTGCCGCACGTGCGGGAAGCCTTGCCACACGTGCGGGGCTCACAGCCGCACGTGCGGCCCATGTTTCAAAAATTTGTTTGCTCTGTTTTGCGTGCTTAACCCTCTGGTATTTTTGAAATTTATGTTTGATGTTCCTAAGATGCCTGTAAATTCGTTCAAAGTAAACTGATGCAGGAAATAATGAAAAAAAGAACAAGAACTAATGTATAAGTTATGCACATGTGTAGGTCATACCTCGGGAGGGCCAAGCGCTCCACTATAGCACTGTGAGTAGTAGTATTGTGGTTGTACACTTAATTATCGTTAATGAATCTCATTGGTAACATCCCGTTCCTTTCGAGTAATTACGTTAACAATATGTTGATTGGAAAATCTAAAGGCATTATTGAGCAGTATGTTCTGTTTACTGTTGATAATGAATACTAACATTCTGTTATCTACAAGATAGCTATAGTGATTCATGATGAACAAATGGAACATATGAGCATTATGGAACTACGGTATCCACGTATCTCTGGAATTGTTCAATCTGTAAAATGTGCTTACCTTTCGCTAATAATTATCAGCAATGTTCTGTTAAACTTAAACTAATTATGTTAACTCATGTGAATGATGCAACGGTTACCATTAGTACTCTGTTAATTGCAAGTCAACTATGTTAACGTATATGAACGATAAAACAAATGTGTATACTTCTGTATGCTTCTGATTAATAGCTCAAGTGAACTACGTTATTTCTTAATGAATAAAGAGAATTTATGTTTACTCTTGAATAACGGATTCTGTGTAGATATGAGAGCATACCGTTTTGTTATTAATAGGCCACAAGCCATTCAATTATAAGTTATCAAGTGTGAACACCTTCGAAGAATCAGAATATGGAAAAGCTATGTGTATCCATATAAATCTGAAGTTATTTTGTTGTGTTACATATGGACCTGAAGTTATTCAGAATCTACGACGTAAACGCAAAAGTTTAGCATCATTATGTGACCCACATTAGAATGTGAATTATTCTATCTTTGTTAAGTGTACGGTAATAACATGATATGACAAGAAATGCTCTATTTCCTGATATGTTACGTTTTGAATCAATGAATGATTGTCCATCTATATAAAAGTATTCATGGCATCCTTAGCACAAGGCCCTTACCCGGGGGTAATAATACCGAGGTCTATAAGCACAAGGCCCTTGCCCGGGAGTAATAATTCCGTGGTCTTATGGCCCTTGCCCGGGGGTAATAATACCGTGGTTCAAGTATGTTACAAGTTTCCGGTACCGGAGGTTCCTTTATGGAACTACCATGTATAATCAAGCATGAACTCTAATTTTTGTTTATGATTCAAGCATAATTAAGAATATATGTGAATTTGTTTCCGTTTATGGTATGACATGATGTGAATGGTTCGGTCTGTAAGACCTACTGATACTGGTATGGAACAAAGTGCTACTCGGAACTAAGTGCTACATTGTGAGCCACCTCTAGAATCTGTGTGAGACAACTCTTGAGTCCATACATATATGAACTAGGCTTAAAGCCAATCTGGCCTATGGCCATTCTGTATGATCTATTAGGCCAGAGGCCATTCTGTATTTCTGGTATGAAACAAAGTGCTGTACGGAACTAAGTACTGCAATGCGAGTCACCTCTAGAATCTGTACGAGACACCCCTTGAATTCATACATGCAAGAAAGGGCTTAATGCCATTCTGTTAAGGGCTTCATGCCACTTTGCTTAAGGGCTTTATGCCATTCTGTTAAGGGCTTCATGCCATTCTGTTAAGGGCTTAAAGCCACTCTGTTTAAGATTGGGCCCAAGGCCGTTCTAGAATTGGTACAGAAACAAAGTAACCATATAATCTCTTTATTTATAAATGCATGGATATGTATTATAATTCAAGTTGAGCATTGAATTGTTTATGTGCTATTATTCACTGAGCTTGGCTCGCTTTATGTTATATCTGTTTCTGTAGGCACTCAACCTGGAGGTCATTCTTCACCCATGGCATCCATTTCTCTTGTGTCAACCTCAGAGTGTCCAGGCACCTAAATGAAGGCAGCTCATTTTATGGAGTATGCTAAGCTTTTGGTTTTGTACCCTAATTGTCGGTCTAAGGTTGAAGTGTACATGACTCTTTTTCCTTTCAATATCTTTTTTTTATATACGCCCAATCTCGAGGGCTGGAACTGTATATGTATATGTACATAGCTAGATTCTTAGATGCATGTCACTATATGTTTATTTACCTTATGTTCTGTTTGTGATCCTAGCATAGTAGTGGTAGCTCAATGGATGTTATTTTATATTTTTGTACGATATTAAATGCTTCCGTTCAGGCCCCATATGATATGTATATCAGGTTAAGTGTCCGTTTCTGAATAGGTCATGCCCGAACTTTTAGGGGCGAGTTCGAGGTGTGACATGTCAGGTATCATCTCTATCTGTGCTCAGAATACCTATATGTTGATAGATTTTGGTTCTATACATTCCTTTGTGTCGCATGCTTTTTGTCCAAAATTAACTAGACCTTTAGAACCTATGAATTATCTTCTATCTGTATCCACAGTATCAGGAGGTTCTATGATATGTGCTTATGTTTATCCGACATGTGATATAATGATTGGTGGTGTGACATTGTACGTTGATTTGTTACCTTTGAGTATTGATCATTTTGATTGTATATTGGGTATGGATTGGTTGACCAAGTATTATGCTTCTGTCGATTGTATGAATAAATCTGTTGTATTCCGACCTTCGGGGTTAGCTGAATTTGTATTTGCTGGGAATGGGGTAGTTTTTCCACCGTACTTGATCTCTTTTATGAAAACCAGTATATTGTTGTGAAAAAGTTGTCGAGGTTATTTATGTTATGTTCTAAATATGATTACTGGTAATGCTAATGTCGAGAATATCCCTGTAGTTAACGAGTTTCCTGGTGTGCTTCCCAATGAATTACCCAGAGATCTGATTGGTAGAGAAATTGAATTTATTATTGATGTCGTACCTGGAACACAACCAATTTCAAAAACCCCATATCAAATATCAACCTCTAAACTGAAAGAATTAAAAACCCAATTACAAGAACTGCTGGACATGAAATTTATCCGTCCGAGTACTTTACCTTGTGGTGCTCCAGTTTTGTTTGTTAAAAAGAAAGATGAGTATTTGAGGTTATGTATTGACTACTGTGAATTGAACAGAGTAACCGTGAAGAACAAATATCCACTACTCCGAATAGATGATCTGTTTGACCAACTTTAGGGAGCACAAGTGTTCTCTAAGATAGACCTTAGATCCGTGTATCACCAGTTAAAAGTCAAGGCAGAAGATGTAGAGAAAACTGTATTCAGAACTAGATACGGGCACTATGAATTTTTAGTGATTCCATTTAGGGTAACTAATGCACCTGCAGCTTTTTATGGACCTAATAATAGGGTTTTCAAACAATTTCTTAATGAATTTATAGTTGTGTTTATTGATGATATTCTAATTTATTCCAAAAGCAGGAACGAACATGAGAATCATCTGAGCACTGCCTTACAGATCTTGAGAGAAAGGAAGTTGTATGTAAAATTGTCCAAATGTGAATTTTGGCTTGACTGTGTAACATTTCTGAGGCATGTAATTAACAAAGATGGCATTACGATGGACCCACAGAAAATTGAGGCTATTATGCATTGGCCAAGACCAACCAATGTATCAGAAATAAGAAGCTTTCTGTGGCTATCAGGTTATTATCGTAGATTTGTGAAAGATTTCTCAAAACTTATTATGCCATTGACACAATTGACGCAAAAAAATATGTCATTTGATTGGAATGACTAAAGAGAATCTGCTTTCCAAGAGTTGAAGACCAGATTAGTGACAACACCAATTTTGATTCTGCCTAATGGTACAGATGGATTTCAGATTTATAATGACGCGTCATACAATGGGTTCTAATTCTATCTAATGGTACAAATGGATTTCAGATTTATAGTGATGCGTCATACAATGGGTTCTGATTCTGCCTAATGGTACAGATGGATTTCAGATTTATAGTGACGTGTCATACAATAGGTCTGGGGTGTGTGCTTATGCAAAATGGAAAAGTGATTGCCTATGCTTCTCGCCAACTCTGACCACGTGAAAAGAACTACCAAACTCATAACCATGAACTAGCAGCTATGGTGTCTGCTTTGAAAATTTGGAGACACTATGTGTATGGTGTGACTTGCGAAGTGTACACTGATCATAAAAGCCTAAAGTATTTCTTTACTCAAAAGGAATTGAACATGAGACAGAGACGATGACTTGAGTTGATAAAGGACTATGACTTGCAAATTCTGTATCATCCGGGAAAGGCAAATACCATTGCAAATGCATTGAGTAGGAAGTCAATGGGAATCTGTCATGTTTACTTATCAGTTAGAAAGACTTGTTATGTGACTTGGAAAGGAATGGGACTGAAATTGTGTTGCGCAAATAGGGTGGAATTCTAGCCGCCATCTTTGCCCAGCCTACAATTATCAAAGAAATTAGAGAGAAATAATTGCAAGATGAATTCTTGAAGAAGATTGTTGATGAGATTGACACAAAACCAAGACCAGGATTCGTAATTGAGAATAATGTGTTGAAGTTTCAAAATATGCTATGTGTGCCGGATTGTTCAGAATTAAGAAAGCGTGTTATGACCGAGGCTCATAGTTCAAAATTTTCCATGCATCCCGGAAATATGAAAATATACAAAGATTTGAAACAGCACTTTTGGTGGCCTGGAATAAAAAATGTATTGCTGATTTTGTGGCCAAATGTTTGCATTGCCAGCAAGTAAAGGCGAACATCAATGACCCGCCGGACTACTCCAACCGCTTCCAATACCGAAGTGGAAATAAGAGCATATCATGATGGACTTCATTGTTGGACTGCCTCGCTCCTCCCGAGGTATGGATTCTATTTGGGTCATAGTAGATCGTTTGACTAAATCTACTCATTTCTTACCTGTTAAAATTTTTTATAATGCGGATAAATTAGCTAACATCTATGTGAATGAGATTGTGAAACTACACAGGGTGCCAGTATCCATTGTATCTGACAGGGATTCCAAATTTACTTCAAGATTTTGGCAAAGTTTACAACAGACTTTGGGAACTGAACTGAGACTAAGTAGTACTTATCACCCATAGACAGACGGCCAATCTAAAAGAACCATTCAAACCTTGGAAGACATACTCAAAATGTGTGTACTAGATTTCCAAGGAATTTGGGAGACTTATCTGCCTCTGGCCGAGTTTGTGTACAACAATAGCTATCACTCAAGTATTGAAATGGCTCCTTATGAAGCTTTATATGGTAGAAAATGTCATTCCCCGATCTATTGGGGCCAACGTAGGTGATAAACCTTTGTTGGGACTGAAACTGGTGCAAGAAACGACTGAAAACGTGAAATTGATTCAATAAAGATTGAAAACTACACAGTCGACAAAAGAGTTATGCGGATGTCCGAAGAAGAGACAGAGAATATGAGGTTGAGGATTATGTATTTATCAAAGTAACTCCTATGAAAGGGCAAACACAATTTGGAGTGAAAGGAAAGTTGGCTCCGAGATACAATGGTCCGTATGAGATTCTAGAGAAAATTAATTCAATAACATACCGAGTGGCCTTACCTTCGATCATGAAGCAAATGCATAATGTCTTTCATATTTCAATGCTCCAAGATTACTTGAGAGATCCTTTACGTGTGATTGAGCCAACACATGTATTGCTAAAAGATGATTTTACTTATGAAGAACGACCGATTCAAATTATCAATCGAAGGATCAAAAAGCTAAAAAACAAAGAAATCCCATTGGTGAAAGTTAACTGGCAAAATCACGGAGGAACTTATGCAACGTGGGAGACCGAAGAGGATATGATGAAGAGATACCCTAATTTATTTAGTTTAGATTTGATGTTCTTCCAAAATGAAGGTAATTCGAGTTTGAAGGACCAAACTTTTTAAGAGAGGAAGACTGTAACAACCCCAACCCCTGATTAGCCTATAATTCATGATTAAGAATGCCTAATAAGTAATTAAGATGAAATTCTATGTTAGTTGTATGAGTTATGTGGTATTTGTATTATATCTGTCTGTTATAGAAATATCTGTTCAAAATTTTGTTTGTTTCTACGACTTGGAGGCCTTATGGGCCACAGAATGGGAAATTGACTAATATACATGGTAATTAGCATTTTTTAAATTTTATGGTAGGTTGAATTGAAATTTGGTTTGAAACCTAATAATTAGAATAAAATAATCATTCTTGATTAGCTTAAGCAAAAAGTAATTAAACTCCACTGATGAGCCTATATAAGGCCAATATCACTCTAGAACTCTTTCTTACATACACTTCATCTTCAATCTTGAGGTTAAAAACATGGAAAGAGGGAAAGAAGAAGAGAACTTGAGTTCAACATCGTGGAAGAAGGAGATTAAGGGGAATTGGCTTGGAATCAAGCTAGAGACTTGAGTATTGGGAAAAACAACTTAGAATCATTAATAATTCAAAATCTTAGTTGAGTTTTTGACTTCTAATCTTTGTGTTTAAGTTCTTAAGAAAGAGAATTCAAGAGATTTAAGTATTAAAACATGAGAATTAAGCTAAAAGAGTGGAATTGGAAATCATCTCATGCATGTATATGCATATCATGAAGTTTTGGAAGTTGTTTCAAAAGAATTTTCACATGCATGTCCACATCTTGGTTTTGTTCAAGGAATTCAACATGTTTTTTAGCTAAATATCGCATTTGATCATGTTTTGAAAGATTAACGTTCATACCATACCATGCATGTTATGCTCACATTATGTTCTTAAAGTTTAAGGCTTGATTTTGTAGAATTGACAAAGCTTTTGGGCTTAATTTTGCAAAATGGCTTTTGACTCCTGATGCATTATGAATTTATAAGTGTTTTCTAAAGTTTTGGCTCAAAAGAATATGTTCTGTTGCCTTAGAATTGAGTTTTGAACTTAGAATTGCAATATAGAAATTCCAGAATTTACACCCTCCGCTCGAGCGGTGGAGTCTACCCTCGAGCGGAAAATGTGACCTCCTAATACTTTTGTAGAGTTTGGGGGTTAGCTCGAGCGGCAGAACTTGCGCTCAAGCGGTCACCCTTATTTTTGACCCACTGCACGAGCGATCGAAGTTACGCTCGAGCATAACCGCTCAAGCGTAGAAAGTTGCACTCGAGCAGAGACCCTGTTTACCCAATCTTGCGCTCGAGTGACGATCAAGTGTCCGTCGAGCAGAAAAATCATGCAACTAGTACTTTTATAGACTTTATGTACTGCTCGAGCGACAGAAGTTATGCTCAAGAGGACTACTCTGTTTTTGAAAATTTGACTAAGTGTTTCAAGTTACATTTTGGCATCTTCATTGTATCGTAGGCATTCCTAAGCCCTAATGAAGTTATAATAATGAGGATAAAGATTAGAAACACACCCAGGCAAGAGAGAAATAAATTTAATGAATTCCGAACGTATGTTTCAATGTGTATCCGTTATGTGTTTGTGTAGGCCATACGTGGTAGGCTATCTAGTTATTTGCTTTTATCTGCTCTATCTGTCTGCTATTGGAGCCAACTGTGAGTAATAACTTTGTAAAGCTAAGTTCATGTATAAGTACTTTCTGAATGACATAAAATGATCTATTTTCTGAAATATTATTTCCTTCATGAATGAATGGTTGCCCAATATTTTTGAAATGTATTCGTGGCATCATTAGCTTCAGATGACATATGTTATCTGTTCTGTATATGTCCCATTTATGGCCAACTATATGTCTCATGAACCAATTATTATAGATCCTTCTGTATACGTCCCACTTATGGGCCAACTGTATGTCTCATGAGCCAACTGTACGTTTTCGTGTATGTCAGTCAACTATATGCCTTTATGGCCATCCCTTTATAGGTCAATTGTTTCTATTAGTGCTAATGGATATACCACGTATGATTAACTGTAAATTCTGATTATGAATATGATTTTGATTCCATTGCTGTTATGAATACTGATATCTGAATAAGAATATGAATCCATTTCTGATATGAACCAAATTCTGTTTTCTATATTTGTGACAACATTCATTAAACCTTTTACTCTGTTATTATTCACTGGACTCCAGCTCACTGTATTATTTATGTATGTAGGTGATCAGGTGCGTGACCAGACTCAGAGTTGATTGCCAGGAGTTTCATTTTGTCGGCCAACCTTTGTGCCTCCCGAGTCAAGTGGTCGAGTTTTGTAAACCAAGTTTAAGACTTTTGGTTATTTGACGTGATGTCACTTATATGTATATAAAGTTTTAAATTTTCTATCCCATGTATGTCTAAACATCTCTATGGACATTGTATGTTTGTATTTGCTTCTGCTAGCCCCTGTATTCTGTTTAATTTGTTCAAGGGCCTTTGGTAATCTCAGGATTACTGGCCGATTACGGCACTAAACCTATAGGGACGGGTTTTGGGTCGTGACAAATAGCCTCTACTTTGTGATTACATTGTTGTACTTCTATAACTCATCTAACTAAAGTAGGTTGTGCAACTATGGTAACTAAGGTGGCCAACGCAACGGATTCATCCAGGTATAAGTCAAACTCGCCAATAATGCCCAACATCTCCCTTTTTCGGATGACAATAGCTGCACTGCTTACGGATTTCCTACTCAAAGAATAGGTGACTATGTTGGCCTTCCCCGTATGATAGTGTAACTCGAAATCACAATCATCCATAAACTCTATCCACCTCTTCCGTCTCAAATTCAAATCTTTCTGAGAAAATAGATATTTCAAACTTTTGTAATCGGAAAACACTTCAAATTTCTCCTCGTATAGGTAATGGCTCCATATTTTTAAGGTAAAAATCATCACCGCTAACTCTAGGTCGTGAGTAGGATAATTTCTTTCATATGTTTTCAACTGTCGTGAACCGTACGCTACCACCTTTCCCTCTTGCATCAATACACAACCAAAATCTTCCCGAAATGCATCACAATAAACCAAATATCCCAAACCCCTCTTTGGAATAATCAAGACTGGAGCAGTGGTGAGTCTAACCTTAAGTTCTTAAAATGACTTTTCACAAGTCTCGCTTCACACAAATGTAATTCCCTTTTCTCGTTAATCTAATTAATGGTAAGGTCAGAGAAATTTTTCACAAAACGTCGGTAATACCCGACTAAGTCCAAAAAACTCCAAATCTTAGTCAATTCCTCAATTATCAAAATCAAAATATTCAACTTAGTACTAAATTTTCCCCCACGCCAATCAAGTCATAATGTTTACATTCCTAATAGTTGGTACACAGAAACAGACATCATTAATGGTTGATCATTCAACTTTATTAAAAGTATGTGTGCTGTTTTCTAACCACACTGCCAATCTGGTACTCAACTGGAGAACACTGGCAAAATAGATTGTGCCTGAATGACCTGTCACAAAAAGATGAGATTCCGGCGGTGGTTTGTCCACCCGAGGGCACTCCGACGATCAAGTTAGTTATCTCTCAAAGATAGCAAAAGTGCTTAACTCACTATTCAGAATACAAAAAGCGTACCTTAGACCCATATGGGTGCTTTACTTTTATAGTTAGCACTAACCTGATCCCTGTAGAAGCCTAGCTTCTCTTGGACTCTGGCTCAATGCCTATCTTGGACTCTCTAATAGATAAAGATAAACTCCTTAAGAGCTTTATTCTTATCCTAGCTAAGGTCCTCTCCCATTCTAGGACTCTTGTCCCTTATCCGCTCATCTCGGATTCTGATATCTTCGCTGGTAACCTTGGCCTAGCCGAGATCACCTCGGCGTCATGACCAGGACACGTGGCACCTCGACTGGCACTTTGGTGCCACCTTGGCCACGTGTTGTCATTCGAAGAATATGTCCCCACAACTACCCCCTAGGTTCTATTACCTCGGCATCCTACGGTGATGGAACCTATATCATCAAACCATTTAGAATGTTGGCTAAACTCGCTTTATCTTTCGTCACCGAGGTTATCACACATCGGCTCCATATGACCAAAAAACTTTAGCATGTTTGCATCAATGTTTTAGAACCAAGAACCAAGTTTTTTCAAGCTCTCTAGACGAGATCGTCCTCCAAGCCGAGGTCTTTGCTTCATTAAATCAAGAACTCCAAGAGTTTCTACACGCGTATATGCTGTCATGCACAACAAGTCAACCGTTTTTGCCACTCGTCTCTTCCCCATTGAACCATACCTGACACATGCCATTAAGTCGCATCGCACTTGCGTGCGCCGTCTGACAAGCACATCGTCCTAGGAACACTAATTGCGATTTGCCGCCTTTTCGCATTTTGACAAAATCACTTCCCTCTCTCTTTGCCGTTTCACTTTTACATCTTCGTTTTTGTTCAAACTTTCTCTCTCTAACTTTCTCTCCCAAATCCTCCATTGCTTTCAAGCTCTGCAACCACTCTGTTTGTCTCTTTCGGCGAAGCTCTCTCCGTTCTGCTCTACCTATTTCCACTGTCAGAATCCGACAAATCTCATATCGGCATCATTTTCTGTGGTAAGTCACTGTTTCCCTCCTTTTTAGTTTCAAACTCTGTTGCCTCTTGCCACGATGAATACATTAATGTTCTTCAGTCTCTGTACGTGATTTAAACTTCATCATTTGCATGTTTGAGCATGTTCTGCCTTGCAATTTTGTGTTTATTCAATCTACTTTTGATTCATGACCTTTGTGCACACATCGCTCATATACTTGTTTATTTTGCCACTGTTCTTGGCCTTGTTCACAAACTTTACTCAGTGTTCTTTGAATTCTTGCTCGTCTTCTTGAGTCTGAATCATGTTCTTGTTTCTGTTTTCTTGCTGTTTTTTTCCAGATTCTTGCCTTTAATCCTCCTGTTTTAGCAACTCTAGGATTGAGATTTTCTTTAGAACTCCAAACTCTAGGAAAAATTGAAACAAATTCCATTTAGATCCTAAAAAACTCGTGCCCCAGCATACGTTCAGGTTTTGCCGAGGTTCTTTAAACCCCAGACAAAAAACATTTCCTTCTGAAATCCAACACCCAGTCCCTCTTAAGCCAACATAATGGGTATGTGGAGGTGGAGAGTAGACACCCTAACTAGGCTAGAATACTTTAGGCAGGAGTTTTCCATCCCTACCGACGTTCATCTCAGGTTGGCTGGGGATGAGGACTCTATCATGCCCAAAGGCGACCCCATACCCTTCCCAGTAGTAGCCTTCATAGAGTGTGGACTTAGGTTCCCTCTTGACATCCTTTTCCGAGAAGTCCTTCACTATTACAAATTGAACCCAATGCAGCTTGCCATTAACTCTTATTGAGTTATCAATGGTATAATTGCCTTAGCCAAAAAAGAGAACGCTAGGGTTACTCTTGCCGACATCCAGTACTGCTATACCATGTGTGGCCTTAAGTCAGAAAAAGGCTACATTTACTACCTTAAGCTGAGGTCAACACAATACAAACTCATCGCCGACCTCCCTGATTCCAACAAGGGCGCCGGGGACGATTATTTCATCATCTCGGGCAACTGGGAATTCTCACCAGATGAGGACCTTCACCTCTATCCCCTAAACCGAACAATTTTCAGAGAGGGAGATGGTAAGAGCCATATGTCACCTTTACTTGCTTTCAAGTCCTTTTAATTTCAATATTTTTGTATGCTCTAACGTCTGTTTATTTTATTTTGCAGTTCTTCCTCAACGACTAAAGGACTTCCGCAAAAACTTCTTCTCAAGCAAGGACTTCAAGAAGCTACTGAACTTGCCTATCAATCAGCACAAGGTTCCTTTACTTTTGAATTTTATCCCGACTTACAAATTCATCTTGCCCGACGTCCCGAAGAAGAGCAAGTCTCATTCTTCTGCTACAACTCCTCCTACAACTTCATCACCTCGGCCAGATTAGGGATCAACCTCTGATCTAGCGGAACAGCCATCAACATCGGCTCCACAACTAATCCCACCTTCTTAACGCAAACACCGACGTTGAACTGTAGCTGCCGTCGCGATGGGTCGTAAGAAAGTTATAGCAGACGACCTTCTAGCCGACATCCCCAACTCTGTCACCACACAACCTTCACCATCCCAGTCTCAGCCAAAGCCAAAGCCAAAAAGACTGAAGAAAGCCCAACCTAAGGCAACAGTAACTCAGATCGACTCTGAGGACACCTTGTCGATGTCTAAAATTGCTGAGGCGGAAAAAAGTGCCTCCGCAGCCGAAAAGAGGCCCGCCGAGGCTGCTCCCTTTGAATCAACCCGGTCAAAGAAGCTGAGGTCAAAGTCTACGACAACCTCGGGGTCTATGAAATCAGATGCCCCCTGGGCCCCTCCAATCACTATTGAAGACAAGCCAGTTAGAGTCGGCAATAGCGCGACTGACATTAAAGTCGGCGTCACCCTCTCTACTGTCTTGCTCCTTCCTGAGGACCTCAACCGCAACGCCAAGGTCAGCGAATATGAAAACTTCGCTCTGATGTTGCAGCACTCCGTGCAAGTAAGCCCCTAACACTTGGTACTTTTCATTCTCTATTTTTCCATACTTAGAGAATTTTACTAACTTTTGTTTTGTCCATTCTTTCTAGGCAATCCAGCACGCCCACTCCTTCGCGATGCAGGCTTTCGACATCAAGAAGGAGTTGGCCCGCAAGACCAAAAAAGCTGCTGGCCTGCTTAAATCACTTAACAACGCCGAGGCCAAGATGAAAAGTCTGACAGACCAGGCCAAGGTGGCCAAGGAAGCTGAGGACGAAGCCGAGGAAAAGGCAGATGCTGCAGAGGCCGTTGCCAAGGTTCTTCAGACTGAAAAGAATGAGGCCGAAGCAAAAATGGCCAAAGCCCAGGCCGAGCTCCAGGCTGCCTTGGCCACAAAAGAGGCCGAAATCAAAGCGGCGGACGAGAAAGCCTACTCCGAGGGGGCAACCAATGTCCGCGAGGACTACAAGAAGCAGGTTAAGAAGGCATGCAACAAGGGTTACTCCCTTGGCTGGATGGCTGCTTTGAAAGAACTGGCTGTCCCCGAGGGCTCTCCCCTTAAAGACGAAAGCCGACTCATCCTACCATTCCCCCCTACTCCAAGCCAATCCGAGGACGAGGCTGAGTCTGAGGAGGAAGCTGAGGCCGAGAAGACAGAAGAAGCTGTTGGGGCCAAGTCCCCGACTCTGAATGAGCAAGTGTTGGACTTGACTCAAGATGAGGAGGACGAAGTCTCCAAAGGTGCCTTCTCCCAGAAAATAACTTCCGAGGTGCCAATCGTCGAGAAGAGCATCCACCAAACTCTACAAGAGATCGACGCCGAGCTCGAGGCTGAGAAGGCTGTCCAAAATTCTTTCCAACTATCTTCTGGGGCCGAGACTCAGTCCGCCACCGACGCCGAGTAGTCCATTTTGATGCTTTTCTTTAGCTCTTGTACCTTGTACTTTTTTCCATCTTTGAAACAATGTTAGCTTTAATTTGGCCGACGTGCCACTTTTGTAATTCAAACAAGCAGTCTCATTGTAGGCCGAAGTGCCCTCTTTTCATATTTGAATGCAAGTACAACTTTTTCTTTCAAGTGTTTTGAATGTTTGTCTTCTTTTTACTGTCCTGTATGATTCCATACTTAGAATAATTTTGCACGTCTTCAAAGTACCTCTTCACTGTGCAATCTCCTCGGAGTAAAATACCTCGGACATAACTGTTGACTTGTTTATCTCGGCGTTGGCTTAACACTTGAAAATGTTATAAAAAATATTTTCACAAGTGTTATTTACAACTCAACACTTCACTCTTACTTTATCAAGACCTCTGTCTTCCATCATTTTCCAAGTCTTGGTAACATGGTAATCTAAATACGTAGATGCTTCTTTCAACATAACCTTGGCTTAACTTCCACTTGTAAATTTAAAATTTCAACAAGTGTTAAACCAATCTCCTTTCCACATAACCTCGGCTTAACTTCAACTTATAAATTTTAAAATTTCAACAAGTGTTAAACCAGCTTTAGCTTGTAAATCCCAACTCCCAAGCATTATTCTCCAGCTATCTGCCCCCTAATGTGAACTTAAGTTCCACTTGGGTTCTCATTAAGCATGTACCTATGATCTTGTCGCCGAGATCAGATTCAAATAGAGACTGGCTGAGGTCATTAACCTCGGTCTCCCTGTTAATCTAACTGATATAAGTTAATTCAACTTAGTTCAACTCTATTATATGCAAGTATAATTCGACTCTGCCATGTAATAAGTCTAAGTTATTCGTCATGTTTCAATCAGAAACATCGTGAACTTAGTTTAACTCTATTATATGCAAGTATAATTCAACTCTGCCATATAATAAGTCTAAGTTATTCGTCATATTTCAATCAGAAACATCGCCAACTTAGTTCAACTCTATTATATGCAAGTATAATTCAGCTCTGCCATATAATAAGTCTACGTTATTCGTCATGTTTCAATTAGAAACATCTCCAACTTAGTTCAACTCTATTATATGCAAGTATAATTCAACTCTGCCATATAATAAGTCTAAGTTATTCGTCATGTTTCAATCAGAAACATCGCCAAGGGACTGTTCAACCGTGTTACACAAGTTTGAAATAAAAAATCGAGCTAAAATTTTATTATTACTTCGGCTAATAACCAAAAAACTTTTAAAAAACAAAGAATCTAATGATAGAAAAACTTCAGGTTGCAAGTGTTCTAAGGTCTTGGTAACTCTTTGCCTTCACTGTTTTTAAGCCGATATGCACCATTGCACAGGACCGAGATGATTCTATAAGGTCCCTCCTAATTTGGGCCAAGCTTGCCCGCTCTGGGGTCCTTCATGTTGCCAACGACCTTTCTTAGGATGAGGTCCCCAACTTGAAACTCTCATGGGTTGACCTTCTTATTGTAAGCCCTAGCAAGCTGCTGCTGATATGCCCCCAGCTGAATTGCTGCTTTCTCCTTTCTTTCTTCCAATAGGTCCAGATTTCGGGCCAAGAGTGCCTCATTGGTCCAATTCTCTACTCCTTGGGTTCTGATCCCTGGGATGCCGACCTCCAGTGGAATAACTGCTTCTGTGCTATAAGCCATGGCGAATGGGGACTCTCCAGTTGATCTTCTCGGCGTCGTCCAATATGCCCAGAGTACACTAGATAACTCATCTACCCACTTTCCCTTTGCTGTTTCCAGCCTCTTCTTGATCCCATCCAAGATAACCTTGTTGGATGCTTCTGCTTGACCATTACTCTGAGGAAAGCTTGGAGTAGAGTAATAATTCTTGATCTTGTACTTTGCACAGAAGCTCTTGATTAGCTTATTGTCAAACTGCGTACCATTGTCTGCTATTATTGCTCTTGGGATCCCAAACCTGGTGATGATGTTCTTCCATATGAAATTCTTTACATCAATGTCCCGAATCTTTGCAAGGGGTTTAGCTCTAACCCACTCGGTGAAGTAATCTGTTGCTACTAGCAAGAACTTCCTTTGTCCAGTTGCTTAAGGTAGTTGTCCAACAAGATCCATGCCCCATTGAGAAAATGGCCAAGGGCTGGACACTGGGTTCAAGTCTACTGCTGGTTGATGTATCAAAGGTGCAAACCTCTGGCACTTCTCACACTTCTTGACATAAGCTTCAGCATCTTTCTGCACGTAGGGCCACCAGTACCCCTGAGTAATGATCCTATGAGCAAGTGACCTACCCGCAACGTGGCTTCCACATACTCCTTTGTGTATTTCATACAGAAAGTCTTCAACTTGTAAAGGATGCACGCACCTCAAAAGGGGTCCAGCAAAAGATCTTCTGTAGAGATGTCCCTCTGCTGTTAGACTAAACCTTGTCGATTTCTGTCTGATCTTGTGCGCCTCTTCGTGATCATCTAGCAGTTTCCCATCTCTAAGGAATACTATTATCGCATCTATCTAACTTGGTGTAGACGTGCCCGAACGTCACAGGCTCCGTGCGCGAATGGAGCGACAATCCGTTTTGTTCATTGGCCTACTACTACAGTTCGAACTCAAAGTCACGGTTTTGAATCTGATATCGCAAAGTGCAATGCAAGACCGATAAATCACCAAAGAGTCCAAATCCGGCAAATCATTTTGGAAAACTAATTTTTATAAAGAAGTACCAAACATGGACTGCTTTGCCAGATATAGAATCGCCACCTAAATATTTTATTTTTGGGAAATTTAGGAAACCCTGACTCGTGCCTAAGGCCACGTGTCTGTCATCGCTAAAGTTGCCTCGGCTCGGGAACTTGGGTACAAGAAGGGAAGGTCATGTAATGAGCACCCCCGCTCACCCGATCAAAGATCGGCTTGTACTAACATGATATCTTGTTTTTAAAAACACATGTGCTCTTATTCCGGTTAATTAGCTAATCTTACTACGTGATGCGCATAGCATACAAGTATAGACTAGATCACCTAATTTGGAACAAAACATTGTATATTCGTTTGTGAAAATAGTTTGGAGTTCGCTACTCGTAAGTAGGCTAAAATAGGGATTTGATGAATTGTTCCAATTCAAGCAATCCAACCTTCACCCACAGGCATTCAGGCAGTTATATCAACTAAGCAGTTAGCCTCATGGCAAGCATGCTTTCATGGCAATCAATAACACATATGCAGTATGCTAAAACGTAAACACTTGCAGTGTACTCTGAGCCAAAACAAGAGCTAGTTAGTAATCATACATGATCCTAACTTATGTTAAGATGGCTAATGCAACACATGCGAAAATGCAACTAGATAGGCTCGGCTATTCTAAGATGGCATGTGAAATGCAACAATTGATACATGTATTCAAATAGGAATTGAAATACAATGCAGTTTGTATGATGCGCCGAGCCCAGTGCATGTGTAGACACCCCATTTTTGACCGTCCTCAAGACTTGGACGTCACCATTTGAACACTCGGTGATTATCCATGTTTGTGTTCGTTCGGAGTTCTCAGAGGTCTTGGCTCGCACGCCTTGCCTCAGGATCTCCGAACTCGACTGTTTAGTGTCTGGTTTTGCACCAAACACTTGTGTTTTGCCTTGGAGGGGCAGGGAATGCCTTATGAGGCATCCCCACTCACCACCGGCAGTGGCTAGAGGCCACCGGCTGATTTTTGCTGCCATCGGCACTATTTGTTGCCGACCGGCACTATTTGTTGCCGGTCAGCACTATTTAGTGCCGGCCTGCACTCTTTTTGCCAAAATGGCATTTTTGGCCGGCCGACTACTGTGCATCTGCTTTTGCAGATATTTTAAGACAGCTGTCTTGCTTTTGGCTCCCCTCCATACACGTGTATGGAGGGATTTCTCTCTTGGAAGCTTGTCTTGTAAGCTTTACAAGACAATAAGCTTCTATAAAGAGAAGCCTTGTCTCTTGGCTTTAGGGTTGGAGATTTAGACATTATAGAGAGAGAAAAATACTGACCAAGCTCTGGTTTTAGGGTTTGAGTTGCATACACATCCTATCTCTATATTACTCTTGTGTGTGTTTTAGTCCATACTATTGCACACAAGCACCTAGTGTTTCACCTTCCTCTTAAAACTAAGGTTCTAAGGGCTTGTTCTTGAGGTTCTTGACTGGTTTGGAGCCTAAGGAAGCAACAAGGTCACCATTGTTGAAGAGGTCTTCAAGGGTAAGAATCTTACCCCTTTTTTCCCATTTTTTCATCTTGTTTTTACCTATCTTAAAATTGTTTTTGAGCTTAGTGTATAATACAAAAAAGTTCTATTTTTAAGCCCTCTTGGTTGTTTGTTAAGAGTGTTTTGTGGTTTGGGTAATTTTGAACACCCTTAGGCCTTGAAAGGCCTCATTTTGTGCCCTTTTGTGAGAACTCCGGGATTTTGGTGTCGGGGTCTCTTCACCACTGAAACCTTGAGGGATTTCAGTGGTGAAGGTGATACCTTGAAGTTCCAAGAAGGAGAGGGCCACCCCCTCTCCTTGTTGTCCTTGAAAAGGGCATGTTTTGGCCTCTAAAGGGAGCCTATGTTTGAGTGTGTGTTGAGCATGTATAGACTATTTTTCATGCTTATATTTCCATAATATAACATGATTTTAAATTGGTTTTGGTACACCATGCATGCTTAGCATACCTACCATGTAATGCCATGTTATTGCCTCAATGTGCCTTAGGTTGTTAGCCCTTGTTAGAGCATGTTTTAGGCTTAGTCTTGTGAAGCTTTTGTGCATATTTTGCCATGTTTTAGATATGTCCATGGTTGTTTGGGTCGGATTTGGCATGCATCATATAGCCCCTTTGCATTTTGGCTTGTTGGCCTTAAGTGTGCGCATGTATAGCATGACATTTTTGCATTGATTTGGTGATTTGGGACCATCCATCATGTCATTTCAGACCTTATAGTATGCTTGTAAGCTTGCATTTGATGTCCCTTTAATGCCTTGTAAGGTTGTCATCTCATGCTCCATGTTCGTGCCTTCATGCATGCCATCATGTTTAGGCCCCTAGGATGTCATGTCATTGTGTTCTTAGCTTTGTTTTAACATGCTAAACCTCTGATTTTGGTCCTTCCTTTCATGCCATGTTTGGTCTTGCTAAGGGCAGTTCAATACTCCATTAGTTTGCTTTGAGCACTTGGGCTATTTTGTTGCATGTTTGGCTTGATTTGTTGCTTGGTTTGGCACCATCCTAACATGACTTTCAATGATTATGTTGCATGCTATATGTCCATGATTACCTTCTTTCAAATGTGTTTGAGAGTTGCCTTTTTATTCTTAAGTGTCGGTCCTTGTGTGCATGCATGTTTGCATGCCATTTAGCCCTCATTTTATAGCACTTTGGCCACTGTTTTAGGCCTATTTAGGGCTGCCTAATTCATGTTTAAGTCCATCCTCTATTTGGTTTGCATGCTTACCTTGCATGTTTGCTTGTATGCTTTGCATAAGTACATTGCATTGTTCATGTTGCATGAAAGATAACATGCTTAGGTTGCATTGCATCAACATGCATTCCTTGTCCCTTGAGTTGGGTGATAGGGGTTGGGACTTTGTTTGTATGGTTTGCATTTCATTTGACATGAAAGTTGCATACTTGACTCTTTGGGCCATCATGTATGGAAATGCGTGATTGGTGGTTCGAGAATCGAGACACATGCCCCTTTGAGTCACAAACATGATAAGGGACATGAATGGTGCATATATGCCTTGAATTATGCTGTCATGCTTTGCCTTGCCCTCTGTTGCTGTCAATTGTAGATTCTGCAGGAACACGTTGCCGACCGACAGTGTTAAGTGCCGACCGGCAATCCCTTCTCTGCCGACAGCTTCATTTTGTGCCGATGGACATAACACACTGCCGGTGACAGTTCCATTCAGCCGGTGGTACTCCTCAGTGTCCAAGGAAGCAGTCCTGAGGTTTTGACAACCTCCAGAGGAGTGAAGAAAGGAAAACAGAGGCAGACTATGCATGGCGGTGCGATTCCAAGCAAGATCCGAGCATGCGCTGCATTTGGCCCTCCCCCCGAGGCGGTTCACTGCTTTTCTTAGCTTATTTAATTTGTTAATTAATTAGGCAATTTGTAATATTAATTAGCTTGCGTAGTTAATTAATTTGTATTATTTATTCAGTCCCTCCGAGTGAGGGCAAATCTGTAATAAGTGTGTGTGAGTGGAGTGTATGTCTTCCAATCCCCACTTCTTTCTTCCCTTTTACTTACCTGCTTTGATGGTTAGTATTAGGGCACGTTTAATTTAGCATACCTTATGCTATGCATGCGTGCATCCATACATTTGTCTCGCATGCACCGGGCTCGGCACATCATGCTAACTGCATCTGTATTTCAAATTCCAAACTGAATACATGTTAGTTATGCATTTTCATGTCATTCATAGACTAGCCGAGCCTACTCTAGTGACATTTTGTATGTGAAGCATTAGGCACTTAACATGGACTTGGATCATGCATTGATTACTAACATGTTCCTGTTTTTAGCTCGGAGTACCATGTAAGTATTTATGCTTTAGCATCTCGCATGCGTGTGAATGTTGCCATGACAGTATGTTTGCCATGCGGCTAAATGCCTACGTGATATAAATTGTTTGAATGCCTGTGGGTGAACGTTAGATTGTTTGAGTTGGAGAAACTCGTTGGAATCCGTATTTTAGCCTACTTGCGAGTAGCAAATTCCAAAGTGTTTTCTAAAACAAACGGATATGCAATGGTTATTTCCAAATTAGGCAATCTAGTCTATACTTGTTTGCTGCGCGCATAACATAGTAATGCTAGGCTAATAATTGGTATAAGAACAAATAATGTCTTCAAAATCGGATATCATGGTTAGTAGAGGCCGGTCTTCGGACCGGGCGAAAGGAGGTGCTCATAGCTGACCTTCCCCGATCGTACCCAAGCTCCCGAGCCGAGACAATTCCGGTGATGACAGACATGTGGCCTTCGGCACCGAGTCAGGGTCTCCTAAATTTCCCCATTAAAAAATATTTAGGTGGCGACTCTGTATCTGGCAAAGCAGTCCATGTTTGGCACTACTTTTTCAAAAATCTGTTTCTCAAAACGATTTGCCAGATTTGGACTCTTTGGTTCAAGATTAAGAACCGCGACAACAAAATCGCGAGTCCGAACTGTAGTAGCGCAGGCCCCCCTCGCGGGACGTGTTACAGCATGCAAGACAGATGAATGGATGCACGCATGCAAGCATAAGTATGCTAATTGAAAATGACCCTAAACTAACCATTAAAAGCGGTTAAGTAAAAGGGAGAAAGAAATGGAGGTTGGAAGACATGCACACACGCATGCACACTTATTACAAAATTGTGCCCTCTCGACGGAGGGTCCAAATAATAAGCTAAGCTAACTAATTAACTAACTATCCTACCTAATTAATTATTACAAAACTCTTAACTAATTAAACAAATTAATTAAGTAAATTACAAATTCATGCTAAGCATTAAAATATGTAAACTAGGTTGCCTCAGCTCTGCCTTGAAGAAGTTGAAGATGCATGCTCGATTCTCGTCCCGAAAGCTCTCCAAATGCTCTTTAGAGGCTCTATTTGCAGGGTGTCCTTGAGAACTTGCTGTAGGATCTTTACTAAATCCATATTGGGGAATGCACCAGTGGCCTGCCGGCCATGAGGAGATGCTGTCGGCCACCTGCCAGCCAAGAGTAGGCACTGCCGGCCAAGGATGCAAGGGTGCCGGCCATCTGTGTGGCACTGCCGGCCACTGTTGTGCTATGACACCAAATTGCAACAAAGCACAAAATAGAGGAAAGAGAGGGTCTCCCAAGGGTATGTACGCACTATGCCACCCCATATCACTTCCAAACATCAATGGAATGGCATAATCGGATCCAAGACCATCAATCACGCATCTCGATGCATGATGGCTAACGATCCAACTTGTGCAATTCAATGTAAGATGAATGCACAAAAACACATAAATGCCTAGAACTCTATCATGTATCGTTAAGAGCGTCGGCGATCGAGAATTGAGGCACGTTTCATCACTTCAAGTATAAAACGTACCTCATTTCTCGTGTTTGGACTAACACCTATTCCAAACAAAATGCAACACAAGCATGGCATACACAATGCGACTCAAGCATGCAGACATGCAATGCAACATGAATAACCTAACAAGGCTAATGGCATGCACAACTAGCATACACAATGCAAATGGTGGCATACTCAATGCTATGAACTACATGGAATGCGCAATGTTTAATGGACTTAAACCAAAATGGATAGATCTCAGTCATGCCCAAATCAGTGGCCAAAACACCAAAATAAGGCACCAAAAGACAAGGCATGCATGCACAGTGCATTAGCCAATCAACTAGGCCTAAGAGAAAAACTCTCAAGAGTGCTCAAGGAATGATAAACATGGAAGTGTGACAACCCTAAATGCACTGAAATAAGGTATGAAATGATGCCAAATCATTCAAACAACACAAGCATAGCATGCAAAGGTCCTTAAAGTATGAAGCTAGTAAAGAGGACTACAAAGGAGGCACGCAATACATGGCACCAATGCATGAACTAAGCATGGACAGAGCTCAAGTAGGTCTTAACATGGACCAAAATATGCTGAGATGGAGGCTCAAAGACCTAGGCATGCAAGCATACAAGCTAAGCCATAAACAAGGCAACAATGCACAATACTCAAAGGCATTTAAAACATGAAAGAAGTGGGAATATAGTCATGCTATAAGCTCTGCAATGAAGTATTAAATGATGCCAAATCATCTAAATAGCTCAAAGATAGCATGCATGAGTCATCAAAACACAAAGCTAGCAAGGCCAAATACACTACAGCTATACAAAGCATGAAGCATATGGAAAAAGTAACCCAAAACAGTCCTAAAACATGTTAAAGTGATACTAAAACATGTATGGAAGGAAGCCAAAACGAGCTAATATGAAGGGCATAAGGCACAATGCATACAAGGCAAATATGGTGGATTACACTACACCTATTAAGACCAAGCATGGAATGACTTTAGCAACAAAAATCAGAGTTATATCATGGCATAATAACCCCAAAAACACATCAAAATGATAGCCCACAAGTTTAGGCATGAAGGCATACGCAATGACTCATATTAAGACATAAAGGGGCAAACCCTCCAACGCATTGAAATAGTGAAAGATGCAAGTGCATAGCCATGAAACATGGACTGAAATCACATAACAAATGATGCCAAATCATTCAAATAGTCCAAGTAATGCATGCTAATGGACTTGGTGCACAAAGCTAACAAGCTAGATTGAACCATGGCTATACAAAGCAAGTCATGCATGGCCAAAACAACCAAGATTAGAGCTAGAGCATGCTAAAACATGGACAAAAGCTTCTTGAAGTTAAGCCAAAAGCATGCTAGAATGACATGTTAAAGCATGATGCATGTTAGGCTAATTCATGGAAATGCACTACAAGTGCATGGAGCATGCAAGAGGTAACCAAACCAAACCCTAAAAGAGGTATGACATGGAAAAACATCACCAAAAACTTGCTGAAACGGACTCAAGGCAAGCTAGAATGACATGCTACTTCATGAAGCATACAAAGCTAGTTTATGAGATTTACACTACAAGTGTATAAACCATGCAAGGAGTGAGTCCACCAATCGAAATCAGAGTTATAACATGTCAAAATAACACCAAAAACATGCTTGAGCTAAGCTAATTCAAACCACAAAAGCATGCTACTTTGTAAGACTAACAAGGCTAGCAAAGAGGATTTACACTACAAGTGCAATAAGCATGCAAGAGATGACCAAGACAGCCAAAAACAGAGTTATGGCAGGCCTGATAAGTCACAAAAATGATCCTAAACAAAGCCATAAAGAAGTAAAAACACATGCTCATTTGGTTGGCCATCAACACTAGCAAGAAAGACAAGAGAAGGGGGGACAACCCTCTTCTATTTTGAGCCTCAAAACAGGGTTTTCACCACTGAAAATCCTCTAGATTTCAGTGGTTCTAAGGCCAAAAAGAAGTTGTTTGAAAAGTTTGAAAGTTAGCTCACAAGGCCTTACAAGCCAAGAAGCAAAAGGGAGGACAACCCCCTAGCCAACCAAGGCACAAACCAAGACTTTTAGTACTAAAAAAAAGAGGAAAAACAGAGGTTTTCATAGTCCGACACCACCCCCAAAACATCCCCAGATGTCTAGGCAAAAGAGAGGTATTTCTCTATTTGCATGCACAAAAGGCAAGAGGGAGAGGCTTTAGAGAGAGAGGTAGAGATCAAACTCTGAAAATTGTAGAGAGAGGGGGAGTTTTTGTGAGAGGAGCTCTCAAAACTTGCTCAATAAGTTCTAACCCCTTTGAAAATGAAATATAAGGCTTCATATATAGCAATTCAAAGCTTTTGGTCGAAAATATCTCAAAAAAGACAGCTGGAGCAAGCTGGAGCAAAATATATGTTCAAAACTGATCTTTTCATCAATGGCTGGCACCTTATCATTGTTGGCCGCCATGGGGTCATTTTTGGATGGCATAGGGCCGCCATTGGCCATTCATGGCCGGCTCACTCCCATAGAGTCCGGCAGCAAAAATCAGTCCTAGTCCCCGACTTGAAGAAAGCCTAACTCCTTCACCTGGATGCCTTTTCAGGTCATTCTTGTGTCCAGAATGAAGCCCCGGAAGTAAGCTTTCCAATGGTGAAGCCTTGCATCAAAATTCCAATTATGAAAAAAGTTATGCCTATTTTGGTGAAGACTGCTCAGTTTCGGTCCAACCGGATTGATTCCTAACTTCAACCAACCATACCTCTCCTGTCCGGACTCAGCTTTAGGAGATTTTTTAGTGTAAAATGAAGCCCCAGAAGTATTTTTTCCAATGGTGGTGGCCTCATAGCTTAAATCAAAGTGTATGGACAGATAGGCCTGATTTAGTGAGGACCGCTCGTCTCTCTCTTAACAGTTCATGCCCAACTCCTTTCGCAACTGGGTTTCTTCCCTCTACCCCTCTTTTCTTCAACTCCAAACCCCCGAACAAGGTGTTTTGAAAGATTTTTCAAAGATTTCATCTCTCTTTCATTCATTTCTACTTTGTCCTCGCTCAGTTTACCAAAAAGCGCAACATTTAACGAAATGCGCGCCTTGGAACATCGTAGGACCTTTATTTCAAAAACATTTTGAAAGAGCGGGTTTTGACATCTAAAAACCATTCAAAAATAGCTTTGGTCCAAAATGGGGTGTGAGGTTAGGATTTGACTCTCTCTTTGCCAAAGAAATTGAACCTTTGCCCTGCACACGTTTCACCACCAAGTAAACCATTAGTAGTGCCCAAGTCTTAAGGGCGGTCAAAAATGGGGTGTCTACAGTTGCCCCTCTTTGATAGAACTCGAAAGTCAAGAAGTGACGGGAGTAAATGTCAAAGCCCAGAGACGACCCATTTTTGACAAGGCTGAAGACTTAGACAAACAGGCAAGATAATAAAGAGATGTGCCCGCAGGCAGGGGCTAGATGCAAATGACATGCACAATGTCGAACATAACTTATAATCAAGCAAAGAGAGCTGTGATAAAGCAATTATGCGAAATAAATGCAACATTTTAAGCGAATTTTGTGTGAAGAAATACTACAGCAAACTCGTACACAAGCAAGTAAACACGATCCAAACTACATCTCATGGAGAAAGGATGTAAGAAAATCATGCAATCTTAGCGAACATGTGCGATAGATACACAAATCGAATGAAGTGTGATAGATACACTAAGTGGACAAGCATGTGTAATAGATACACAAAATGAGAATAGTGTGATAGATACACAAGGTGAGCGTAGTGTGATAGATATAAAACATGAACGTGTGATAGATACACAAAGTGAGCATAGTGTGATAGATAAAAGGCGAGCGTGTGATAGATACACTATATGAAGCAAAGTGTGATAGATGCAGTAGGTAAGCGTGTGATAGATACACAAAATGAGCGTGTGATAGATACACAAAGTGAAGCGAGTGTGATGGATACACAAAGTGAGTATGTGATATATACACAAAGGGTGAACATAAAGTGTGATAGATGTACTAAGTGAACAAAGTGTGATGGATACACAAAAGGTGAACACAAAGTGTGATAGATGCACTTAGTGAACAAAGTGTGATGGATACACAAAAGGTGAACACAAAGTGTGATAGATGCACTTAGTGAACAAAGTATGATAGATACACTAAAGGTGAACACATAGTGTGATAGATGCACTAAGTGAACAGAGTATGATAGATACACTAAAGGTGAACACAAAGTGTGATAGATGCACTAAGTGAACAGAGTATGATAGATACACTAAAGGTGAACACAAAGTGTGATAGATGCACTAAGTGAACAGAGTATGATAGATAAACTAAAGGTGAACACAAAGTGTGATAGATGCAGAAAATGAGAATGTGTATGATAGATACACAAAAGTGAATATGTGTGTGATAGATACACAAAATGAGAATGTGTGTGATAGATACACAAAAAGAATGAAGTGTGATTGATACACTAAATGAGAATGTGTGTGATAGATACACAAAATGAATGAAGTGTGATTGATACACTAAGTGAAGAGAGTGTGATTGATACACTAAGTGAATGAAGTGTGATTGATACACTAAATGAGAATGTGTGTGATAGATACACAAAATGAATGAAGTGTGATTGATACACTAAATGAATGAAGTGTGATTGATACACTAAGTGAGAATGTGTGTGATAGATACACAAAATGAATGAAGTGTGATTGATACACTAAGTGAAGAGAGTGTGATTGATACACTAAGTAAATGAAATGTGATTGATACACTAAGTGAGAATGTGTGTGATAGATACACAAAATGAATGAAGTGTGATTGATACACTAAGTGAAGAGAGTGTGATTGATACACTAAGTGAATGAAGTGTGATTGATACACTAAGTGAGTGAAGTGTGATTGATACACTAAATGAATGAAGTGTGATTGACACATTAAGTGAATGATCTTAAACGAAACTTCTTTGAATGAACCGTACATACAATATCGTGCATGAATGAGAAAGAAACTTGATAGGTACAATGCAATATAATGCATCATGTTTAAAGAACGCAATAAACAAACACAACAGCAATTTAGAAAGCACCTCAGGGGATGAGTGGCGATAAACCGCTCTACTCTGACCGGGATCTCCCCTTGTGTTCCTCGAACACTTACCTTGTGTTCTTTGAACTCTTACCTTCAACTCACGGTATAAAGGTTCTGATATGCTGACAAGGGGTAACCTCTGTATGTAGAAGCCACGGATGCCACTTTTCTTCCCGACCATATTCACAACTTTCCCTATTCTCTAACGGGGTGACAGACTAGGTTGGTTCAGTATCCAAAATTGAGGCGCACACACGCTATCTCAACCTATGGGGCTTCCATACAGGTTTCAAACCGGGGATACACCCCTGGGTATTTAAACCAGGCTTTAGTCTCAGAAATCCCGAACCTTTGCGTTCTAGGCAACAGCCATTCGAACTCTAGTTTCCACGGTCGCAGTTGGTCTCCTAGGAACTCATTGCAAACACGACCAAGATGCCCCTGGCAGGGACTGGTACTCGGGAGAGCACTTCTGATCGCCATCCTGGCTTGAAACAGACTTGATCTTGAGCTTGAGGTAGAGGCACACTCATACTTCGAAGCATTGGCAAGACCTGAAGAGGTACACACGAAAAGCAATCTCGAAACTTACTGAAGTTGAAACAAACTCAAATGCCTGACAATTTCCCTCTTTTCTTTTGCTTTACAGTCTGGAACCTATATAGCTTCAGATAGGTCCTGGTTTTACTATTCTCACATGACCTGGGTTGAACCCTACAGTTTTACGAAAGAACAAAACCTGGTTTGCACAAATGTGGAGAATGGTACAGCACTCTGAGCACAAAATGATTTATTTTGAAATTGAGAGTGAGAATAAGTTTTCAACTGGGTATTAAGCCTACGACTGAACACAGCGTACCACGACTCAACAAAGGAAAACAAAGGTAAAACAACCTAAACACATTTATTGACATCCGAAACGACTCAAAACAAGAATCGAGACAAACAATAAAACACAAGACTCAAATGTGCATAGGGAGCCTGTTTCTCCGGGTATGGTTTCCCACCCTTTCTCACTTGTGATTCTCACATCACTTGGCACTCAATCTCTAATTTTCTGAAAAAGCCATTTTCCTCACTTTTTCTCTCAGCGCACATCTCTCTATTCTTCAATCTCTCTTCTCTTTTTATCCCTCCCCTGGGTGGTTGATGGATAAACAGGAGGTTGTGGGCTCGTGCCCCTAGCATTCTGCTAGACTTTTTCTGCTCACAACAGTGAACTTCTCCCACAAAGGGGTTACGCTACAACTGGGTGTGTAGCAAATCTGCGGCTGACATCGATTAACGATGCTCTACTGGGATGTTTGAACGTGATCAGATGTGTCCAGATGAGGGAGTGGAATATCTTGATCCAATCCAGTTCGTGCTTCACACTTAGCCTGATACCTTGCTGCTCGGAGGATGAGATAGCTTTCGGCATTTTGCTGTTAATTTCAGTTCTGCCCTTTTCTGGCAGGTAGAGTGCCCTTTCTGGCAAGTATGTTAACAATGGGAAAAAGACAGAACACCTGACTCAACTGTGCCCCTGGTTAATCATTTTGACCATTTTTTTGTTTTGGCTTTCTACTAAAACAATTTTAACCAAGATGAGAGTTAGATTAACATATTTGTTTGATTTTCTGATTTGAAATCATGCAAGTTAGGTTATGAGCACTGAAGATTTTCCTTTTTTGGGTCCAAGAAAAGGTCCAGTTTTGAAAAAATGGAATAATTTTTCGAGAAAATTAGTCAACCTCAGTAAAAATTCTCAAAAATTGTTTTTGCAAATGGCCACTGCTCGACCAACACAGAATTTACCCTCGAGATGCACAACCTCAGACCCAAAACAATGGAAAATTGCCCTTTGTTTGAATAGCACCACAGTGCACTGTAACCAATTCTCATGGTGAAGGTCACAACCGAACTCTTGGATACAGAAATGACAAAGATAACCCATTCAATCTCATAGACAGGACAGTTGAATTTGAAGTGTTTTACGATTGGACTTCAGAATGAAGTTGCCTACGTATCCCAAACATAGGAATCAAACCTTACGTAGTTCGGGGTTAAGGTACACTCGGGTATTAACCTCTCCTTTTACGCTCTAACTTTTGCCAAGGTCGTCCTTCCAGGTTTTCAACCTTGCGAGCTCTGTTTTTCTTATCTTTTCATTTTTTTTTTTTATTTCTTTTCTTCTTTTTTTTGAATCTTTTCTTCTTTGGTTCTTCTTTTCTTTTCTTTTTTCATTTCTTTTCTTCTTTTTCTTGCTCTAACTTTTTCTTGGGTCGCCCTTCCGGGTTTTCGGCCCAGCAAGCCTCTCAAGGGTAAAAGTGTAGCTTTGTCCATGTCAAATGGTTTTGAGATCTCGAAGCCATCTGAATCTAGGAGAGTGGCTGTTGTTCGCTGATAATGTAGGAGTCCATCCAATGTGGTCTGAATTTGCCCCTAGTGTTGTGGATTGGAACTCAATTGACCTTCAGCAATACTTTCTTCTTTCCTCCCTTCTAGGATTTGGCATTCTTGCCAGTCTTCATTGATTTGTAGAATGATCCATCTTTGGCTCTTCAAGCACGTATGACATTTCTTGCCCCTAGTTCAAGGGCTGCTTCTGGTCTAGCTTTGCAAGCTTCTTTTGATAACATCTGATCTTCTTGATCTGAGTTTCTTGCCCCTTAGTTTGAGGGTTGTTTCAACTCTGGCCTGGCGGGCCTCCTTTGTGGTTGACCATTGAACAAAATCCAAGTTCAAGGTTTGAAAGCAAAAGGGGTCGAGTCTCGAGGCCGAGAGCGATCCTAAGCTGCACAATCTCAAGAGCAATTCCACACAGGTCTTCACAGGACGGCGCAAAACATTTTTTTTTTGAAATCTTTTAAGAAAGCGACTAATCGCTCACGCTGAAGACAATGTAGAACCAACCTGGATCAAGCCAGGATCCTTCTCAGTACTCACATTAACAAACATGGTTTCATTCATTAATGGGCTTAGCATGTCTCTCTTTCTCTCAATTGATCAAATTTTTACAAATCCCAAGGAATTCCTTCCTCTTTGTTTGCATCACCATGTTAAAAAAGTTTTGAAAAACTTAGGTCAATGTAATGATTTCAAGGCACAAAAGAGCAGGTAAAATGCACTGCCATTTCATTCAAAACTTTTAGCACAACTGGCGTAAGGCAGAAGTAAACACAAGAGTGTGAAAATTACTGCTGTTTCATTCAGATATGTTGGCACAACTGATTCCACGGCAGAAACAGACTCAGAAGAAAGCGAAAAGACAAACACAAAACAAGCAAGTGATATCCGAGGTAACGTCCCTGAAATCACTCGACTCCTATACAACAGGACTGGCTCGATACAACAAGATAGACCTAACTAACTTAGTACAAAAAGACTGACTATATACAACATAACAAGACTGGCCCAAATACTTGAGTCAGAAAGTACAAAACTAGCATTCGCAAATGGTCAAAATAGTGCGTGCCATACGCCACATCTGGAGTAAACTGAGCGCTGCCCGCAGGTGGTTCATCCCCTAATCACATATTCGTACTATCCCCCAAGTTCACTGATCCAGTGGCGATAGACTTTGCTGAGCTGGTGCGGCGATGACCTTGCTGTCAAACAGATCTTGTACATCATGGTGAAGACGAAAGCAACTGTCAGTGTCATGACTGGTTTGTTAATGGTAGGCACAGTATTTAGTCTGGTCATACTTTGGAGGGATAGGATCAGGTAGAGTCCGTTGTTCCAATGGTTTCAGATGTCCTTTCCGGAGTAAGACCTCTAGAGCCTTTGACAAAGGCATATAAAGTGGGGTAAAAACTCTCTTGACTCGAGGTGGATATTTGGTTTTTTGTGAGCTACTTCCAGACGCACAGGTGAATGGGGTAGCTGTTTTTGATGTGGTGGTGGTGACCATGCCCACTTCAGAAGATCTTGCAACTACATCACCACTGGTGGTCTCATTCGAACTGCGGGAAAACGCCCTCTTGGGCTGCTCCTTCTCCTGGTCAATAAGGCCCTACTTCATAGCGTCCTCGATCTGTACCCTAAGCTCATGCAAGTCGACAAAGGTAGGGAGGGGCAAGACTATCATCTTTTACATTAGCCTAGGTTGGAGGTTGCGCATAACCATCCTGATCTGGTCTTTGTCGGAAGGCCTTGTAGCCACCATCGAGGCCTTTGCTCTCCATCTCTTCACAAACTCTGAAAAACCCTCCTTTGGCTCTTGGCGGGTGACTTCAAGATCACGAGTTGTGACCTTGATCTGTGTGTTATAGGAGTATTGAGCAATGAAGGCCTCAGCCATCTCTTCCCAATTCTGTTTCACAAAGTTCTCCAATTCTGCATACCGGATTGCGGCTATCCCAAACATGGTTCGGCCGAATAGTGACAACTTCTGGGCTGTGGTCAAGCCCATTGGCCTCTGGATATCAGAAAATAGGTGGAGGTGCACCATTGGGTCTCTAGAACCATCGAAGCGGTCGATATGTGGCATCTTGAACCGGTCCGTCAAAGTCACGGCCGAATCGGTGTATCCATCCTCTATGTCCAGAATGGATTTTACGCCTTGAGCTTTCTTGAAAAGCTTTTCTAGATTGCTCACTTTTAGCGCTGTTGGACCCACCTCGAACTCAAATGGTAAATCCACTAGATTGGTGGGCGCTTTGGATAGCTGGGGTAGGATTGGGAGCGGAGTTGGCCCCGTTGGAATGTTCATATTTTCCTGGGCATTTGCAGTCTCCCCGAGTATTGGAACTCTAGGTGGGGGAGGAGGTGGGTGCGAAGCAGATACTCCAGCTTGCTGTGGTTGTTACTGTTGCTGAAGTCTAGCAATCATTTCTGCCTGTTGGGCTATAACTTCGGCCTGGTGTACGGCAAACTCTGTTTGACGGGCAGCATCCTACTGCATGGCTTGCATACTCTCCTGGAGCTGACGCATCATATCCTCCATAGATGCCATATTGTGCTGATCTAACTGAACAACCGGTATATCTCCCTAAGGTAAAAGCAGATATCTTAACCCAACTGCGCACAGGTGAGATGGATAATGACCGCTGATCTGAGGACTGTTGAACTGGTGATCTGTGCCTGACTGGCCTTTCTTTGCCTTACCACTGGCGAAAGAAACACTGGTCGTCCTTGAATTGAATCTCTGACCTGACAAAGTCTATCAACACAAGTCCGGTATACTGGAGGGATATTGGAGCCTTCTGAAGCTACGGTTCCAAGACCACCTAGCAAAAGAGAAAACAGGCAGCATCTCAACCCGATTTCACCAGAACAGATATAAGCATAGCTGAATAACTGTACTCTTTACTGAATTCTACCCAAAATTGTGCCTGTAAACTGATACCTTTAGGTAAAACTAATTCCCCCAAAATACTGATGCCCTCAGGCCTGATACCCAGACTTGCAAACTAATACATGTATTCCTATAGAGGCAGACTCTAAAAGCACATAGCAAGTAAATAAGAGCCAAAACACCCCTACAGAGGGGTAGGGTTTCCCTGTCCTATTTTGTCAGGAGCTAGGGTTTCACTACGCACGCAGCGGTTTCAAACAACCTATATTCAGGTAAGCAACATGTCCTAGTTTGGAATAGTCACTATGGATTCCTATATGCACTAGGTCGAATGGTCAAAAGGGGTGCCCTGGTAAAAACTGAGGTTTGTGTTCCTGTCATGGCAGAACCCGTAACCGATCAGCCTTATGGCATGCTTTTCCAAGCGGGCCTCCGGCAAACCGTTCAAGAATAGCATACGGCAAACACGGTGTCCTAGGCGCACCAATGCAAATGCAATGCAAAGAAACACATAAGTGTAATCAAAACAACATATCATGAGTTCGAGTCAAGTTCTCTAAATCCCCAGCAGAGTCACCAGAAACTGTAGACATGCCCGAACGTCACGAACTCCGCGCGCGAATGGGGCGAATCTCGTTTTGTTCTGAGCTTACTACAGTTCGGACTCAATGTCACGGTTCTGAATCTAATCTTACAATGTGCGATGTAAGACCGATAAATCACCAAAGAGTCCAAATCCGGCAAATCGTTTTGGAAAACTGATTTTTGTAAAGAAGTGTCAAATATGGACTGCTTTGCCAGATACAAAGTCGCCACCTAAATATTTTGTTTTGGGGGATTTAGGAAACCCTGACTCGTGCCTAAGGCCACGTGTCCGTTATCACCAAAGTTGCCTCGGCTCTGGAACTTGGGTACGAGAGGGGAAGGTCATGCAATGAGCACCCCCACACGCCCAATCAAAGATCGGCCTTTACTAACATGATATCTTATTTTTTAAAACACATGCGTTCTTATTCCGATTATTAACCTAGAATTACTATGTGATACGCACAGCATACAAGTATAGACTAGATCGCCTAAGTTGGAACAAAACACTGCATATTCGTTTGTGAAAATGGTTTGAAGTTTGCTAAAACAAGAATTTAATGAATTGTTCCAATTCAAGCAATCCAACCTTCACCCACAGGCATTCAGGCAGTTATATCAACTAAGCAGTTAGCCTCATGGCAAGCATGCTTTCATGGCAATCAATAACACATATGCAGTATGCTAAAGCGTAAACACTTACAGTGTACTCTGAGCCAAAACAAGAGCTAGTTAGTAATCATACATGATCCTAACTTATGTTAAGATGGCTAATGCAACACATGCGAAAATGCAACTAAATAGGCTCGGCTATTCTAAGATGGCATGTGAAATGCAACAATTGATACATGTATTCAAATAGGAATTGAAATACAATGCAGTTTGTATGATGCGCCGAGCCCAGTGCATGCAAGACAGATGAATGGATGCACGCATGCAAGCATAAGTATTCTAATTGAAAATGACCCTAAACTAACCATTGAAAGTGGTTAAGTAAAAGGGAGAAAGAAATGGAGGTTGGAGGACAGGCACACACGCACGCACACTTATTACAAAATTGTGCCCTCTCGACGGAGGGTCCAAATAATAAGCTAAGCTAACTAATTAACTAACTATCCTACCTAATTAATTATTACAAAACTCTTAACTAATTAAACAAATTAATTAAGTAAATTACAAATTCATGCTAAGCATTAAAATATGTAAACTAGGCTGCCTCAGCTCTGCCTTGAAGAAGTTGAAGATGCATGCTCGATTCCCGTCCCGAAAGCTCTCCAAATGCTCTTTAGAGGCTCTGTTTGCAAGGTGTCCTCGAGAACTTGCTGTAGGATCTTACTAAATCCATGTTGGGGAATGCACCAGTGGCCTGCCGGCCATGAGGAGATGCTGTCGGCCACCTGCCAGCCAAGAGTAGGCACTGCCGGCCAAGGATGCAAGGGTGCCGGCCATCTGTGTGGCACTACCGGCCACTGTTGTGCTGTGACACCAAACTGTAACAAAGCACAAAATAGAGGAAAGGGAGGGTCTCCCAAGGGTATGTACGCACTATGCCACCCCATATCACTTCCAAACATCAATGGAATGGCATAATCGGATCCAAGACCATCAATCACGCATCTCGATGCATGATGGCCAAAGATCCAACTTGTGCAATTCAATGTAAGATGAATGCACAAAAACACATAAATGCCTAGAACTCTATCATGCATCGTCAAGAGCGTCGGCGACCGAGAATTGAGGCACGTTTCATCACTTCAAGTATGAAACGTCCCTCGTTTCTCGTGTTTGGACTAACACCTATTTCAAACAAAATGTAACACAAGCATGGCATACACAATGCGACTCAAGCATGCAAACATGCAATGCAACATGAATAACCTAACAAGGCTAATGGCATGCATAACTAGCATACACAATGCAAATGGTGGCATACTCAATGCTATGAACTACATGGCATGCGCAATGTTTAATGGACTTAAACCAAAATCGATAGATCTCAGTCATGCCCAAATCAGTAGCCAAAACACCAAAACAAGGCACTAAAAGACAAGGCATGCATGCACAGTGCATTGGCCAATCAACTAGGCCTAAGAGCACAACTCTCAAGAGTGCTCAAGGATTGATAAACATGAAAGTGTGACAACACTAAATGCACTGAAATAAGGTATGAAATGATGCCAAATCATTCAAACAACACAAGCATAGCATGCAAAGGTCCTTAAAGTATGAAGCTAGTAAAGAGGACTACAAAGGAGGCACGCAATACATGGCACCAATGCATGAACTAAGCATGGACAGAGCTCAAGTAGGTCTTAACATGGACCAAAACATGCTGAGATGGAGGCTCAAAGACCTAGGCATGCAAGCATACAAGCTAAGCCATAAACAAGGCAACAATGCACAATACTCAAAGGCATTTAAAACATGAAAGAAGTGGGAATATAGTCATGCTATAAGCTCTGAAATGAAGTATTAAATGATGCCAAATCATCTAAATAGCTCAAAGATAGCATGCATGAGTCATCAAAACACAAAGCTAACAAGGTCAATTACACTACAGCTATACAAAGCATGAAGCATATGGCAAAGGCAACCCAAAACAGTCCTAAAACATGTTAAAGTGATACTAAAACATGTACGGAAGGAAGCCAAAACGAGCTAACATGAAGGGCATAAGGCACAATGCATACAAGGCAAATATGGTGGATTACACTACACCTATTAAGACCCAGCATGGAATGACTTTAGCAACAAAAATCAGAGTTATATCATGGCATAATAACCCCTAAAACACATCAAAATGATAGCTCACAAGCTTAGGCATGAAGGCATACGCAATGACTCATATTAAGACATAAAGGGACAAACCCTCCAACGCATTGAAATAGTGAAAGATGCAAGTGCATGGCCATGAAACATGGAATGAAATCACATAACAAATGATGTCAAATCATTCAAATAGTCCAAGTAATGCATGCTAATGGACTTGGTGCACAAAGCTAACAAGCTAGATTGAACCATGGCTAAAGCAAGTCATGCATGGCCAAAACAACCAAAATTAGAGCTAGAGCATGCTAAAACATGGACAAAAGCTTCTTGAAGTTAAGCCAAAAGCATGCTAGAATGACATGTTAAAGCATGATGCATGTTAGGCTAATTCATAGAAATGCACTACAAGTGCATGGAGCATGCAAGAGGTAACCAAACCAAACCCTAAAAGAGGTATGACATGGAAAAACATCACCAAAAACATGCTGAAATTGACTCAAGGCAAGCTAGAATGACATGCTACTTCATGAAGCATACAAAGCTAGTTTATGAGATTTACACTACAAGTGTATAAACCATGCAAGGAGTGAGTCCACCAATCAAAATCAGAGTTATAACATGTCAAAATAACACCAAAAACATGCTTGAGCTAAGCTAATTCAAACCACAAAAGTATGCTACTTTGTAAGGCTAATAAGGCTAGCGAAGAGGATTTACACTACAAGTGCAATAAGCATGCAAGAGATGACCAAGATAGCCAAAAACAGAGTTATGGCAGGCCTGATAAGTCACAAAAATGATCCTAAACAAAGCCATAAAGAAGTAAAAACACATGCTCATTTGGTTGGCCATCAACACTAGCAAGAAAGACAAGAGGAGGGAGGACAACCCCCTCCTATTTTGAGCCTCAAAACAGGGTTTTTACCACTGAAAATCCTCTAGATTTCAGTGGTTCTAAGGCCAAAAAGAAGTTGTTTGAAAAGTTTGAAAGTTAGCTCACAAGGCCTTACAAGCCAATGAGCAAAAGGGAGGACAACCCCCTAGCCAACCAAGGCACAAACTAAGACTTTTAGTACTAAAAAAAAGAGGAAAAACAGAGGTTTTCATAGTCCAACACCACCCCAAAACATCCCCAAAGTAGTGTGAAAAGATGGCCAAGCAAATGTGTAAAACAAGCTTAAAGGGAGAGAGGTCTTACCCTTGATGCACAGCTGCAAAACCAGCCCAAAATCTTAGCCAAAACACCTTTTGGAGCTCCAACAAAGTCCCAAATAAGCTTCAAGCAACCTCCTCCCAAAGATGGACCACTTTCACCAAGGATGTCTAGGCAAAAGAGAGGTATTTCTCTACTTACATGCACAAAAGGCAAGAGGGAGAGGCTTTAGAGAGAGAGGCAGAGATCAAACTCTGAAAATTATAGAGAGAGAGGGAGTTTTAGTGAGAGGAGCTCTCAAAACTTGCTCAAGAAGTTCTAACCCCTTTGAAAATGAGATATAAGGCTTCATATATAGCAATTCAAAGCTTTTGGTCGAAAATATCTCAAAAAAGACAGCTGGAGTAAGCAGGAGAAAAATATCTGTTCAAAACTGATCTTTTCATCAATGGCTGGCACCTTATCATTGTTGGCCGCCATGGGGTCATTTTTGGACGGCATAGGGCCGCCATTGGCCATTCATGGCCGGCACACTCCCATAGAGTCCGGCAATAAAAATCAGTCCTAGTCCCCGACTTGAAGAAAGCCTAACTCCATCACCTGGATGCCTTTTCAGGTCATTCTTGTGTCCAGAATGAAGCCCCGGAAGTAAGATTTCCAATGGTTGCAGCCTTGAATCAAAATTCCAATTGTGAAAAAAGTTATGCCTGTTTTAGTGAAGACTGCTCAGTTTCGGTTCAACCGGATTGATGCCTAACTTCAACCAACCATACCTCTCCCGTCCGGACTCGGCTTTAGGAGATTCTTTAGTGAAAAATGAAGCCCCAGAAGTCTTATTTCCAATGGTGGTAGCCTCATAGCTTAAATCCAAGTGTATAGACAGATAGGCCTGATTTAGCAAGGACCGCTCATCTCTCTCTTAACGGTTCATGCCCAACTCCTTTCCCAACTGGGTTTCTTCCCCCTACCCCTTTTTTCTTCAACTCCAAACCCCCGAACAAGGTGTTTTGAAAGATTTTTCAAATATTTCATCTCTCTTTCATTCATTTCCACTTTGTCCTCGCTCGGTTTACCGAAAAGTGTAACATTTAACGAAATGCGAGCCTCGAAACATCGTTGAACTTTATTTCAAAAACATTTTGAAAGAGAGGGTTTGGAGGTCTAAAAACCATTCAAAAATAGCTTTGGTCCAAAATGGGGTGTGAGGTTAGAATTTGACTCTCTCCTTGCCGAAGAAATTGAACCTTTGCCTTGCACACCTTTCACCACCAAGTAAACCATCAATAGCGCCCTAGTCTTAAGGGCGGTCAAAAATGGGGTGTCTACACTTGGTCCCATCTCTACACACACTGCTTCATGCTCTGTGTTCAGTGGTTCTATGCTTGGACCTGACAAGTAGTCAACCATTATCGTCCTTGCCTCTCCAGGTTTCATTGCACTAGCCAGGTTGGCCAGAGCATCAGCATAGCTGTTGTCATCTCGGCTAACCTACTGTAGTCGGCAATTCAGGAATAAGGCTACCAGTCTGTCCACCTCCTTTACACAGGCCGACATCCTTTCATCTCAAGCTGCGTATTCGCCTGTTGCCTGGTTGACGATAAGCTGGGAGTCACAGAAAACTATTACCTCGTCAGCTTCCATTGCTACTGCCAGCTTTAATACTGCGATCAGTGCTTCATACTCTGCTTCATTGTTTGAGACCTTAAACCCCAAATGAATGGATTATTCCAGTATCTGCCCATTTGGAGATACTAGCACTACTCCTGCCCTCGCTCCTTATCGGTTCGAACTGTCATCAACAAACAACCGAAAGGAGTCGCCGATATAAATATTGCAGGGCCTTCCTTTGTTCTGTTATCCCCAGCTGGGTTTCTCCTTGTTCACTTAGACATCTCATACCTCGGCTCAACGGAGCCCGATGTATGATAGCGCCTGGTGTGAACTCGACCACGAAGTCGGCCAAGACTTGGCCTTTGATTGCCGCTCTGGGTCTGAATTCCTGGTCATATTGGCCCAAGGCCACTGCCCATCTGGCTATTCTGCCTGTCAGATCTCCCTGCTGCAACAGGGACTTCAAAGGATGCTCAGTTAACACCACAATTTTGCGGGCTTGGAAGTAATGATTCAGCTTCTTGGAAGCCATTACTAAAGCCAGTGTTAACTTCTCCAAGGGTAGGTATCTGGTCTCTGCATCTGCTAGGGTTTTACTCACGTAGTAAACTGCCATTTGCTCTCCCTTCTCTTCTCTAATTACTACTGCACTCACTGCATGTTCTGAAACTGCCAAGTATAAGAACAGCTCCTCTCCAGGTACTGGATTTGAGAGAATTGAAGCTATGGTCAAATACTTCTTCAAGTCAGTCAAGGCGACTTCACACTCTTCTGTCCATAAGAAGTCTGTGGCTTTCTTTACTAGGTTAAAGAAAGGTTTACACTTGTCAGAGCTTCTGCTTATAAATCTATTCAGGGCTGCAGCCCTTCCAGTCAACATCTGTACTTACTTTGCTGATGTTGGGCTCTTTAATTCTAGGATGGACTTGATTTGATCCAGGCTTGCCTCAATGCCCCTTCTGGTAACCAAGTATCCTAAGAACTTACCAGACCCAACTCCAAATGCGGACTTCGATGCATTGAGTCGGAGCCGGTATGTTCTAAGGATGCCAAAAACTTCCTTTAAGGCTTCCAAATAATCCTCAGGTTCCTTGGTCTTCACGACCATGTCATCAATGTATACCTCTATTGTTTTGCCTATCAGATGTCTGAACATCTTTGTCATCAATCTCTAGTAGGTTGCTCCTGCATTTTTCAACCCGAAAGGCATTACCTTATTGCAATACAGCCCTTTTGGGATGACAAATGCAGTCTTCTCCTCATCGGAGGGGTACATGGCTATCTGATGATACCTGTAGACGCGCTCGAACGTCCCGGGCTCTGCGCGCGAAATGGGCGCGGAATCCCGTTTTGTTCATTAGGCTACTACTACAGTTCAGACTCAATGTCACGGTTCTGAATCTAGTCTCGCAAAGTGCAATGCAAGACCGATAAATCACCAAAGAGTCCAAATCCGGCAAATCGTTTTGGAAAACTGATTTTTGTAAAGAAGTGCCAAACATGGACTGCTTTGCTAGATACAGAACCGCCACCTAAATATTTTATTTTGGGAAAAATTTAGGAAACCCTGACTCGTGCCTAAGGCCACGTGTCCGTCATCACCAAATTTGCCTCATCTCGGGAACTTGGGTACGAGAGGGGAAGGTCATGCAATGAGCACCCCCGCTCGCCCGATCAAAGATTGGCCTGTACTAAGCATGATATTTTGTTTTTGAAAACACATGTGCTCTTATTCCGGTTAATTAGCTAATCTTACTACATGATGCGCACAGCATACAAGTATAGACTAGATCGCCTAATTTGGAACAAAACATCGCATATCTATTTGTTTGAAAATAGTTTGAAGTTTGCTACTCGCAAGTAGGCTAAATCGAAGATTTCAATGAATTGCTCCAATTCAACTAATCTAACCTTCAACCACAGGCATTCAGGCAGTTAAACACTTAAGCAGTTAGCCTCATGGCAAGCATGCTATACATGGCAATCAATAACACACATGCAGTATGCTAAAGCGTAAACACTCACAGTGTACTCCGAGCCAAAACAATGAACTAGTTAGAAATCAATGCATGATCCTAGTTCATGTTAAGATGGCTAATGCAACACATGCGAAAATGCATCTAAAATAGGCTCGGCTATTCTAAGATGGCATATGAAATGCAACTTGATACATGTATTCAACTTGGTATTGAAATACAATGCAGTTAGTATGATGCGCCGAGCCCGGTGCATGCAAGACAGATGAATGGATGCACGCATGCAAAGCATAAGGTATGCTAATTGAAAATGCCCTAAAACTAACCATCGAAAGCGGTTAAGTGAAAGGGAGAAAGAAATGGGGGTTGGAAGACATGCATCACACACATGCACGCTTATTACAAAAATATGCCCTCTGGACGAAGGGTCCGAATGAACACGCTAAGCTAATCTAAGCTAAGCTAAGTAATTAATCTAATTAAGCTAATTAGACTAATTATTACACAACCAAATTGAATAACTAGCTACAACTAATTATTACAACACTTAATTAATTAACAAATTAACTAATTAAATTACAAATTGAAGCTAACTAACAAGCAAGCATTAAAGTGTGTAAACTAGGCTGCCTCAGCTCTGCCTTGAAGAAGTTGAAGATGCATGTTCGGTTCTCGTCCCGAAAAGCTCTCCAAATGCTCTTTAGAGGCTCTGTCTACAGGGTGTCCTTGAGAACTAGCCGCTGGATCTTACCAAAACCAGGCTAAGGAATGCACCAGTGGCCTGTCGGCCATGAGAAGTTGCTGCCGACCCCACTGCCGACCAAGGATGCATTCTGCCAGCCAAGGATGAGGAGGGTGCCGGCCAACAATGAGAGGCTGCCAGCCACTGGTGTGCTGTGACACCAAGCTACAGTAGAGCACAAAACGGAGGAAAGAGAGGGTCTCCCAAGGATATGTACGCACTATGCCACCCCATATCACCTCGAAATATCAAGGGAGAGACATAATCGGATCCAAGATCATCAATCACGCATCTCGATGCATGATGGCCAAAGATCCCACTTGTGCAATTTAATATAAAATAAATGCACAAAAACACACAAATGCCTAGAACTCTATCAGGCATTGTCAAGAGCATCGGCGACCGAGAATTGAGGCACGTTTCATCACTTCAATTATGAAACATCCCTCGTTTCTCGTGTTTGGCTTAAAACCCGAGCCAAACACAATGCAGTGCATGCAACACAATGCGACTCAAACATGCGAGTATGCAAAACATCTCAAGCATGCAAACATGCAAGGTACCAAGCATGCAAACATGTAATGCAACATGAACAACCTAATAAGGCTAATGGCATGCACAATGCACAATGCACAATGCACAATGCACAATGCTAAGAACAACAACTAGCATACACAATGCTATGAACATGGCATACACAAATGCAATGATACAACATAGCAGACACAATGTGATGAACTACATGGCATACACAATGCTCAATAGACTTAAACCAAAATGGATAGACCTTAACCATACCCAAAATAGTGGCCAATAGTGTTGATATGATGGTATGAAAAGTATGAAAAGGCAAGACAAACATGCATGCCAATTGGCTCAAGGATTAAGGCACAAAGATGCAACTCTTAAGCACACTTAAAGAGTGGCAAGCATGGATATGTGACAGCACCATAAGTTCTGAAAACATGCATGGAATGGTGCCAAACCACCCTAGCAAGACAAGCATAGCATACAAGAAAGTTCAAAGCTAGAAACTAGCAAAGGGACTTAAGCCATGGCTATACAAAGCAAGCCTCAAAGGGACAAGAGCACCCAAAACAATCCCAAGGCAGGTCAAGGTGAGACTAAAAACATGCTTGGACCTAGCCAATACAAGCTAGAACAAAAGGCCAATAACATGAAGCATACAAGGCTACAAAAGGGGGGATTACACCACCCATTAAAACCAAACATGGCATGACTTGGACAACATAAAACAGAGTTACATCATGATACAACAAGATCAAAAATGCACTGATATGATGACCCAAAGGCCTAGGCTTGATAGCATGCGCAATAATTCATTCTTGAGGCGTAAAGAGCCAAACCTCCAAGGCATTAAACGAGTGGCTAGTACACGTGTATGGCCATGAAATATGCACTGATATAACATTTCAAATGATACCAAAGCATGCAAACATCACAAGTATAGCATGGTAGGGGCCTCAAAGCTCAAGACTAGTCAAAGCATTTGCACTATAGCTATACAAAACATGAGTCATATCACCATGGCAGCCTAAAACAGTCCTAGAACAACCCAAAATATGAATAAAATCATGCTGGAGCATAGTCAAAATATGCTAGAATGATGAGCCAAAACATCATGCACACAAGGCTAGTAAGCAAGATTTGTTCTACAAGTACATGAGCCACTCAAAAGACAACCAAACCAGCCCAAATCAGAGTTGACATGTCAAATGATGATAAAAAATCTACTGAAATGGAGCCAATACATGCTAGCAAGACATGCTACTTTGATGAGCCACAAATGGGATTACACTACACATACAAGAAGCATGCATAAGGTGATCAAACCAGCCATGGACAGAGTTAAGGCAGGTCCTAAAAGTCACAAAAAAGTGCCTGAACTAAACCTCAAAAGTATAGGGATACATGCTCATTTGATAGGCTAATAACTCAAGCAAACAAAACAAAAAGAGAGGGGGTGACCCCCCTCTGATTTGAGGCCTCAAAACCACATGCCTACCACTGAAAATCCACTGGATTTCAGTGGCTAGAAGGCCAAACAAAGACTAACTCAAAGGCCTTAAGGTGTGGCACAAAACAAGGCCAAACAAGGCACACAAGAGGGTTGTACACCCTTAACACCAAAGAGACCTTAAACAATCACCAAAAGCACTTAGATATAGAACTTTTTCAATTGAAAGCAAGGCCTAAAACAATATGCAAGGATGGCCAAAATGAGATACAAACAAAGGTTTAAAAGGGGAATATACTCACCCTTGAAGTTCAACTTCGAAACCAGCAACCTCTGAGGTCAAAAACCAACTTTCAAAGCTCAAATAACACTCCCAAGAACCTCAGCCCAAAGGTGGTGGTGTATCACTATGTGTTGTAGTGCAAAAGTGAGAAAAAAATGGACTTTTAAGGCACAAAACAAACACAATATAGAGAGAGAATGAGAAATATAGAGAGAGATATATATCTCTTCAAAATATGCTCAACCTCCGAAAGGGAGGAGGGGCTTCTCCTTATATAGAAGAATGCCAAGCAAAGCTTGTTCAACAAGCTTAGAAAGGGCCTCATCCCTCCATGGAGGAGGGATGAGTGAAAACCAGCTGGCTCAAAAGATCTGGAGTGAAATCTACTGAGACAAAGTGTTCTGCCGACCATCAATTCTGGCCGACAGTGCCTCATTGATGGCCGACAGGCTTCATCAATAGCAGGCAGGAAAAAAACCATGGCTGGCAGGGCCAAAAGGTGGTTGACATTGCCTCACAAGAAGCAAGCAGAAAGGACCAACACATGGTCCAAAAATGGGGCAGAAAAGATACAGGGTTTGGAAAGCTCAAACCTGTGACGTTCCGCCGCGAAAGTCGAGCACTCGACGAGCAATCGAACTTGTGGCTAGATGTACCTGCCAGTATAACCAAGTCTTGAGGACGATCAAAAATAGAGTGTCTACAGTTGCCCCTCTTTGACAGAACTCGAAAGTCACAAAGTGACGGGAGTGAATGTCAAAGCCCAGAGACGACCCATTTTTGACAAGGCCAAAGACTCAGGCAAAGATTCAATATAACCACACAAAGATGTGCCCGCAGGCTGGGGCAAAATGCAAATGACATGCACGATGCAAGAGCATAACTTATGATTATGCAAAAAAAGCTGTAACGAAGCAATTATATACAATAAATGCAACAGTTTTAAGCGAGCGAATACAAATCAAACTACATTACATGCAGAAAGGATATAAGAGAATTATACAATTCTTGCCACATCTCACGCGGAGTACATACAATACCGTGCAGTTCATCTGGTCGCGCCAGCTTCAAATGAACCGTATATACAATATTGTGCCTGCAAAAGAAAGAAACTCAATAGGTACAATATCGTTAGAAACATGCATAGCAATGCAAGTAAAAAGTGCGCGACAACGCAAGTGGAGGGGCGCATGATAATGCAACCTAAGCGTGCACATAACAATGCGAAAAGGGGTGAAAGACAATGCAACCTAAGGGTGCGAGACAATACGGGTGGAAGGGTGCAAGACAATGCAACCTAAGGGTGCGAGACAACACGGGTGGAAGGGTGCAAGACAATGCAACCTAAGGATGCGAAACAACGCAGGTGGAAGGGTGCAAGCCAATGCAACCTAAGGGTGCGAAACAACGCGAGTGGAAGGGTGCAAGACAATGCAACCTAAGGGTGCGAAACAACGCGGGTGGAAGAGTGCAAGACAATGCAACCTAAGGGTGCGAAACAACGCGGGTGGAAGGGTGAAAGCCAATGCAACCTAAGGGTGCGAAACAACGCGGGTAAAAGGGTGCAAGACAATGCAACTTAAGGGTGCGAAACAACGCGGGTGGAAGGGTGCAAGACAATGCAACCTAAGGGTGCGAAACAACACGGGATAGATATGCAAAACAATACGAGTGACATGCGTAACAGCACAAGATAAATATATGCAAAACAATGCAAGTGACATGCGTAACAGCGCAAGATGGATATATGCAAAACAATGCACGTAAAAACATGCGTAATAGCGCAAGATAAATATTTACAAAACAATGCAAGTGACATGCTGTAGACGCGCCCTTGGGCTTCATGCTACAGTTCGGACTCAATGTCATGGTTCTTAATCTGATCTCGCAAAGTGTGATGCAAGACTAATAAATCACCGAAGAGTCCAAATCCGGCAAATCATTTTGGAAAACTAATTTTTAAAAAAGAAGTGCCAAACATAGACTACTTTACCAGATACAAAGTCACCTCCTAAATATTTTATTTTGGGGGAATTTAGGAAACCCTGACTCGTGCCTAAGGCCACGTGTCCGTCCTCACCAAAGTTGCCTCGGCTCGGGAACTTGGGTACGATTGGGGAAGGTCATGCAATGAGCACCCCCACTCGCCCGATCAAAGATCGGCCTGTACTAAGCATGATATCTTGTTTTTGAAAACATACGCGTTCTTATTCTGGTTATTAGCTAGAATTTACTATGTGATGCGCACAACACACAAGTATGGACTAGATCGTCTAATTTGGAACAAAGCATTGCATTTTCATTTGTTTGAAAATGGTTTGAAGTTTGCTACTCGCGAGTAGGCTAAAATGCGGATTTCAATGAATTGTCCCAATTCAAGTAATCCAACCTTCACCCACAGGCATTTAGGCAGTTATATCATATAAGCGATTAGCCTCATGGCAAGCATGCTGTCATGGCAAAACTCACACTCATGCAAGATGCTAAAGCATAAACACTCACAGTGTACTCCGAGCCAAAACAAGAAACTAGTTAGAAATCATGCATGATCCTAGTTCATGTTAAAATGGCTAATGCATCGCATGTAAAGTGCAACTAGAATAGACTCGGCTAATCTAAAATGGTATATGAGATGCGACAATTCGATACATGTATTCAACTTGGAATTGAAATACAATGCAATTAGTATGATGCGCCGAGCCCGGTGCATGCAATACAGATGAATGGTGCAAACATGCATAGCATAAGGATACTAATTGAAATATGCCCTAGAACTAACCACTGAAAGCAAGTAAGTAAAAGGGAGAAAGAAGTGGGGGTTAAAAGACATGCATCACACACACGCACGCTTATTACATAATTGCGCCCTTTCGACGGAGGGATCAAAAGAATAATACAAATCATCTAATTAACTAACTAACAAGCTAATTAATTAATTACACAACCAAATCGAAATAAATAACTATTCTAAGTTATTAAAACACTGAAATGGCCTCGAGACGAGGGATGAATGCATGCTCGGACGGCTTCGCTCGAAAATCCATCGCCATGCTTCATGTTGCCTCTGTTTGCACTGCTCTGTACCTTTAAAAATTGTGCCAGCTTCTGTGACACTTCTGAACCATCTTGTGTACACTGTGGGAGGCCATCGACCAAGAAATGATGCCATCGACCAAGATAGGAAGGTCATCGACCAAATATAAGGCTCTCAGCCAAATGTTTGTTACCGATCGACACTGAATATGGTCGATCGACCATCTCTTCCTGTGAAAAGCTCCTGTTGCTGCAGCAGAGGACAAACAGAGCATGGCAATACATTTACAGGACAATGTCTGCACAGCTACACCCCTTATCATGTTTAAGACTCAAAGGTGTGTAGTTCTTGACCCTCGGACCACCAATCACGCATTTCAATGCATGATAGCCAAAGAGGCCAAGTGTGCAATTCAATATCAAATGAAATGCACACAAAGAAAAAAACACATGAGAGGGGGCCAACCTTTATCATGCTTGATCAAGAGGCAAGGGAATACACACACAATCCAATGCAACCTAAGCGTGCAAGCAAGTTAATGCAACATGAGCATGCAAGCAAGCGATATGCAACCTAAGCATGCAAACATGCATGCATACAATGTAATAGGCATGCAACAACAATACCAATAACAAACATGCAACAACATGTAATCTAACAAGTATGCAAGATGGATAAGCATGCAACAACATGTCAATTAGCAAGCATGCAACAAGCATGTAAGCATAATGTAATAGGACTAGCATGCCACAACATACAAGGGAATTAATATGCAACAACATATAATGTACCAAGTATGCAACAAGCATGCAACAACATGCGAGGTAAACATGCAACAGCATGCGAAAGGATGGACTTAAACTAAAGTGGACAGCTCTTAAACATGCCCAAATCAGTGGCCGAAATGCTATGAAAATGAAGACAAAGGTACATACAAACATGCATGCCAATTGGCCTATCACCTAAGCATAGGAGAGCAACTTTCAAGAACACTCAAAAGGGGACAAATATGGACATGTGACATACATTGTAAGCTCTAAAATCATGTTAGGAAAGGTGCCAAACCAACCAAACAAAGCAAGCAAGTCATGCAAAAAGGCTCCAAGCTTGAAACTAGCCAAGGGACTCAAACCAAGGCTATGCAAAATCTGAAGCAAATGACAAGTATAATCCAAAACAGTCCTAGATCATGCCAAAATGAGCCTAAAACATGCAAGGACCAAAGCCAAAATAAGCTAGAACAAAGGGCCAAAAGCATGAGGCATGCAAGGCTACAAAAGAGGTGTTACACTACACTTACCAAAACCAAACATGGCATGACTTAAGCAATGAAAAATAGAGTTATGGCATGGTAAAACAAGACCAAAAACCCACTTAGATGGCATCCCAAAGACCTAAATATGATGGCACACACAATGACCCATTCATGAGGCATAAAACATCAACTCTTTAAAGCATTAAAGGAGTGACAAGTGCAAGTGTTTGAGCATGAAACATGGACTGAAATAGTATAACAAATGATGCCAAATCATTGAAATGGTCCAAGTAAAGCATGCTAGTGACTTGGACACTTAAGGCTAACAAGCTAGAATGCCTTATGGCTATACAAAGCATGGCATATACGGTCAAAACAACTCAAATCAGAGCTTAAGCATGTTACAACAAGGCTAAAAGCTTCATGAATTCGAGCCAAAATCATGCTAGAAACATGGCTTAAAGCATGATGCATGTTAAGGCAAATGAAAGGATTGCAAGGCAAGTACATGAAGCATACATGGTATGTCCAAACCAAGTCAAAACAGTGTTATATCATGGCAAAACAAAGCCTAATACATACTGAAATGAAGCTAAAACAAGCAAGCAAACATGCTACCAATATAAGCCATTTATACTAGCATTCAAGACAATAAGGAGAAGAGATGACCCTCTCCTATTTAGGACTCCAAAACCACCTTCCCACCACTGAAAATCCTCTGGATTTCAATGGTAGGAAGGTCATGCAAAGCCAAGAACAAGGACCAAAAGGGATGGCCTAAAACAAGGCCTAAGAGAAGGGAAACAACCCCAAACTAAAAAGTGATCTTAAACAAAGATCTAAAGCATCAAAAATCAGAACTTATTATAGTTTAGAGTTAAGCTTAAAATAATAAGCAAGAAGGTCTAAAAGCTTAAGCAAGAAAGGGGTATTAAAAGCAAGAAACTCACCCTTGAAGATCACCTTCAAGAACAAAGCTCCAGCAACTTTTCCAAGCTTAAACCAACCCAAGAACTCTAAAATCAACCTCAAGGGACCTCAGCTCCAAGAGAATGGTGTTCTAGTGTGTGTTTGTGTACAATAGTAAGACAATACTACACTTTTGAATACAAAACAAGGCTAAACAAAGAAGAATAGATACAAAAGTATATCCATCCCTCAAGACTCAATTTTCTGAACCCTTGAGGAGAGAGGAGATGGTTCTCCCTTATAGAGAACCATAAGCAAAGCTTCTTGAATAAGCTAAGCAAAGGGGCAAATCCCTCTATACACGTGTATGAAGGAGGTGAATTGTGCATTCCAGCTGTGACAGCTGGCATAAAATATCTGCATAAAGCAGATGAACAGGGTTCGGCCAGAAAACATGGCCGATCGACCAACATAAGTGCTGATCGACCAAAAGGAGTGCCGATTGGCCAAAACTTTTGGCCGATGGCAAGAAAACAAGGCTGACGGCTTCAAGCCTTGGTCGATGGGTTCAGGGGATGGAAAACAAGCCACCATCTTCCCTCAGAAGCAAAAATACAAGTGTTTGGTCCACAACCAAGCACAAAACAGACAAGTTGAGAGATCTCGAGGCAAGGCGCGCGACCGAGGCCTCCGAGAACTCAAAACAAACACGAGCATAGATGATCATCGAGTGTTCAAACGATGACGTCCAAGTCTTGAGGACGGTCAAAAATGGGGTGTCTACACATGCGTAACAGCGCAAGATGGATATATGCAAAACAATGCACGTAAAAACATGCGTAACAGCGCAAGATAAATATATGCAAAATAATGCACGTAAAAACATGCGTAACAGCGCAAGATAAATATATGCAAAACAATGCAAGTGACATGCGTAACAGCGCAAGATGGATATATGCAAAACAATACAAGTGACATGCGTAACAGCGCAAGATAAATATATGCAAAACAATGCAAGTGACATGCGTAACAGCGCAAGATAGATATGCAAAACAATGCAAGTAAAAACAATGGATGCTTAATACAAAAGGCGAATACTAGGTGACAACAAAAGCATGCATGATAAAGACATCTTGAAGGCAACTTCCGGTTTACCTCCCAGAAGGGTTGTGATGCATCAAAAAGGATACACCTTGTGCGCGTTGATGGGCGATGACCACCGTATATTGAGAACATGATTCTGGGCTTCCACGGAGGCATTTTGAATCAAATTTTGAAGACTCCTCGAAATTGTTGGAACCCAAGTACACATACCAAGGTAAAATAGGCACAGGAAGCTGCTGAAGGATTGTCGGCCATCAGGGAAAGCCGTTGGCCCCCTGCCGGCCATTAGAGGCCACTGTCGGCTATCAACAAAGGGGTGCCGGCCACCGATGAGGGGGGTGCCAGCCACCGCTGGCAAACATGACCATTTTGGTCTTTTTGGCCATGGGTCTTTAAATAGACCCAAAATCACTTCATTTCCTCCACACCCCTTGCACAAGAAACATTTCCCTTGCTCTCTAGGTGCGCCTTCTCTCTATATTCGCGCGTTCTACACGTTTTCCAACACCCTAAACAACCTTGAATCGTTAAAACCCCTTTGTTCTCTTCGATTTGAACTGATCAAAATTTGAATCTGAGGTGTCTTTTGTCATTTCCCCCATTCAAGGACCATTTTCCCTGAGTTTCTCACAAGGTTAGTTCGCTTTTCCCAGGTTTTCAACTTTATTTGAATTTTTCTCTCTCTTAGGGTTTGATTTGTTCAAAACTTCACCATTCTGCTCATTTTTGCATCTATTTCAGATGGCTGACAATATCCCGCATGATGGGGGTTTCCCGGCACTCCCTCCAGTGGAGCTTGCCGTGAACTTTGCGGTTGAGCCGGGGGTCGAGCCTCAGCCTTTACAACTGAACGTACGTCTTTTTGACCCCGCGAGGTATCACCCGGAGACTCACATTATACCAGTGGCGGAAGGCATCCACACTTTCACTGATTTTGATAAGGACGCATCAGACGACCTCTTACTGAGGGAGCTGATGTCTCATTTGTCGGCCATTGCTGTGGAGGTACCAATTCTACTTTTCTGCAACTTTTACTTTCAATTATTTGCATTTCTTGCACTGTTTTGATCTAATTGCATCACATGCTTGGATCTGGCTGTATTTCATACTTTGCCGTGCTGCATGTAACTGTACTTCACACATCACTGCCCTGTATGGACTGTATACGACCGCACCTCATGCGTCACTATTCTGAATTCAACTGTATCTTCAATACATCACTGATCTAATTTCGACTGTATTTTCAATACATCACTGATCTGATTTCGACATATGCACTGCCAACAGGACGGATCCCGCTCATTCAAAGGTTATGGCGACACGACAGCTCGGGATTGGTATGATGTAATTCCCGTGAGGGTCCGCCAGATCATCGACGGGACCGACTTCGGCTTATTCTACTCTAGCTTGACACGGGTCACAGTGAGTTACCCTCTCCTAGGGGCTCTTGTGGAGAGGTAGTGGGACACCACCAACTCTTTCCACTTCTCCACGACGGGAGAGATGACGATGACTCCTTTCGACTTCACCATGCTCACTAGCCTGGGCGTAGGAGGTGATCCGATTCCTCTTGATCCCGACATGGGAGAGTGGATGGCCGCATGAGATGCATTACTTGGAGCACGTCCACCGACACTTCGAGCGGGCATGGTTAGATATACCTGGTTTGAGGAGCATTACAGAGGGGAGGATCTCGAGATTAATGAAGAGGTGGAGCAGTACGCTAGGGGCTTCCTTCTGTTCCTTTTCGGTACCACCTTGTTTTTGAGCAGGTGGAATACCATGGGTTTATAGTTTCTGGGCGCTCTGGTGGTGCTCCAACGGGTTCATTTCTATGACTGGGGAGCAGCCGGCCTCACCACTCTCTATGGATACATGACCTCGACCTCTCGGATGTGCGGGAGATTAATCGGCTGCTACTAGCGAGCTTGGGAGGTACACAGCTTAGTTTCCCCCTTTTCATTATTTCGCTTAGTATTTTCCACTTTCATTTTGTTCAACACTTGTACTTTCTGCATTCTCTATATCTGCCCTTGTACTGTATGCTTTCTGCTTTGCATTTTCTGTACACCATACATGCTGCATACTACATACCATACACTGCACACATGAAATCTAATATCTGCTCTAGACCTGCACTCCTTATGCATTGTACTGCATTCTACTTTCTGCATGTTCAACACTCTGTTCATACACTGTACTGATCATATCTTTCTCACAGCTGTGGGTGTACGCATACTTCCCGACACTTGCTCCAAAGCCTGTGGAGGAGACCCCAGTGACAGTCCCATTTTCTGATGTATACGACGGCCAGCTCCGTCGTAGGACTCGAGAGAGCTTCATGTTCTTCCGGCAGTATTTTAATTCGGTCACGGCGTGCGAGATAATTCTGCAACGAGATTATTTCAATTAACCTGATCCACCCACATTAGTTATTTGACAACTGATTGTCTTGTTCGTTCTCTTTTCTCAGATCATGTGGTAGCCATGGAATGTGATTCCGTCAGGACTACGAGATCAGTACCACACTGCCCGGACTGTCTCCCGCTACCACATCCTATTCGAGGGTCCGATTTGTCGTGCCTAGTTTCTGAGTGAGCACTTCGTACGCCAGACCTTTGGATTGTCTGCTCCATTTGTGCCGACGGCACCTCCACCATCGATGAGGAAGACACACAGGCTATCTGTCGACCAGGTGATCCAGTTCATGGTAGGACTAGAGACGGATTACTTCCGCACAGAGGGCGACTACGCGACCTTCATTCAGACGCATCTGATGCCACCTTTGTCCGGTGTCCGAGGAGGAGAGGGAGCAAGGGCTCCAGTTGCGGAAGGGAGAGGCAGAGCGACCAGATCTTGTAGGAGGAGCGGTCCTGAGAGGAAACAGGGGACTGTATGGCCAGCGCTGCCTACTACTATGACATGTCGAGGGCGGGCTTGAGAGACTTATTAGATTCCCATCGCTCCTCTTCCAGCTGGTCATGAGCTCGTCGGAGTTCGAGGCTCAACCCCGGTGTATGTTATACTTTTCATTCTGTACAGTCATTTCATTTCATTTGATATCCCGTAGATTACCAATTATCTCAACGCTTTGCAAGCTTCCATTGAGTACACTAGTCTGCCTCTGGAGCTGACGGCCTCGGTGATGAGGATGCTGCAGACGAGCATGGACCTACTCAGTATTTACAGTATTCCGGTAAGTTCTTTCAAACTACACTTCATGCCACAAAGTCTTTTCTTGACACGCTATCATTTGCACAGTTCCACATTGCATTGATCTGATACATTGCTCCCATACACCACTCACGGTACACACACACTGCAAATCTTCACTGCTCACAGCACATTATTCTTCGCATCTGATACATTTTGATTACTAATGCATTTTGGTGAATTGCCCTTTTTCAGATTCCTTTCCTGACACCAGGCCCATCAGATGCCCCAGTAGGAGCAGAGGCAGGTCCTTCAACACCTCCCCGAGCAGCAGGGGGAGTGGGACGAGGGACTCCAACGCATAGCCACAGTGGAGTTAGGCATGCTCACGCCAGGAGTAGTTCACAGGGGCCTGCCCCAGATGATGATGAGTCTGGCGAGGAGGCAATGAGTCCGTAATCAGAGTCGTCTCAGGATGGAGATGAGGCTGGGGATGGCTCAGATTCAAACTCTGACGGTGGAGATCCTGGACCTTCATCCAGGAAGAGGACCAGGACGGATTCCCGCACTTGAGGCTACCGGCGTCAATCCATAAATTTTGTTGCTTTTTGTTTTTTGCTTTATTTTTCTTTGTACTGGTAGTTTTGCACATTGTACTGTGTCCGGCAGGTTTTATTTTCTTCAAAGCTATGTACTTTTGCAAAAGAAAATATGATGGAATGAAACAACTGTTTTGTTAAAAAAGTGTTACATTTTTATATTCTATGCATCGCATCATATCGCATCGCATTACATAACAATGTAAATGAGATTGAATTTTGTTTTGAAAACCAAACACTCGAATTGCATTAATCAGGTAGTGAACCGACCAACAACAAAACAACTCGATAAGCAAGTTAAAGCCTTAACAAGTTTACAACTCGGTAAGCAAGTTACGACAACTCGATAAATGAAATGAAGATGATTACAACTCGATACAAAAATGAAAACTAATACATCTTAAACGAGACATAACAGAGTCTAACAGGACAAAAACAAGACCTTAAAAGACAGGAATAACAGGACTTCATTGCAGCAAACAACTGGGTCTTCACCAAGAAGGTCAGTGAGCATGAGGGGGAGGCTGCCGGCCACAGGGGAAATCCTGCCGACCATCAGTGTGCCACTGCCGGCCACTGATGAACCACTGCCAGCCATCAATAAGGAGGTGTCGGCCATCAATGGCAGACTCTCTGAAACGTCGACATCTGTCCTCCACTCACTGCCTTATCTTCTATATGAGTTCCAGCATCGGGATTCTCTTCATTTCAACTCAATTTTGCACCAAATGAAAGCAATTCTTGTCCAAACTCTCACAAATTGGATTGCCAACTTGGATGGCTTAGAAAAGTTAAATTTTCGGGACTTCGGCATAAATGCACTATTCACGTTGAGTCGCACCCCACTACGTTTTCCGTTCGTTCATGTCGCGGTAAGGTTTTGGAATCCGGTGACACACGCCTTTAGCTTTGGTGGACAAGAGATATGTCCTACTTTCGAGGATTTCCAAGCTTTAATGGAATCCGAGCGCGATGAAGAAATCTTACCTCAGCTCTGGTTCGGCCACGTCCAAGCCTTAAGACGGATGTGCGGCCTCACTTTGCATGATGCTCGGTCATTGATTCACGACGGAGAGCTGGACATTTCGAGCTTGGTTCGTCGATTTTCTGATGCCGCTGACCGCGGCGACCATCATTGGCAAGGTTATCGGCGACATGCGCTTTGCTTGTGCATGCTATCTCATTTCTTGCTTGCCCCAGGCTCAGGTGGGTTTAGCACTCGTTTGATTGAAGTCGCCGAGGGCTTAAAAGAGGGCAAGAGCTGCATCCCCATGACGCTAGCCGAGACGTTGATGAGATTGGACGCTTTTCATCGTCGGGAGACGGCTAGGTTCGCGGGGAGTCCACTACTACTACAGGTAATGTTTCCCACCCTATCTCACATATATTTCTCACATCACTCGGCCCTCAAGCTCGGTTTTTCTCTCAAAACCCTTTTCTTACTTTTCTCTCAACGTACACCTCTCTATTCTTTAATCTCTCATTTTTCATCCCTCCCCAGGTGTGGTTAATGGATAAATTGAGAGTGGTGGACTCATGCCCGGCATATTTAGCTCGCAGCTATTTCTTCCGACGATGTCTAGTCGATGCCCCGGATGAGGGATGGTGATACAACTGTATGTGCAATTTGTCTGCTCTCGACATTGCCTGGCGCTGCCCCTGGCTTAATTTACCGGCGATGAGTTATAGCATGACTCGCCAGCCCGGGATTCAGTTGATTGGCTTGACACACTGTGTCTCTTACTTTTCGTTCTGGATCTGGCGCCAGTTCGGTCATGATCAGACTTGTCTGAAGGAGGGGATAGAGTACCCTGCTATATTTCCAGTCCGAGGCGCACAGCTAGCTCAGTATACCGCAGCATGGAGGACGAGAGAGCTTCTGGCCCCCGCTTCCACTTTCAGCTGCACCCTCTCTGATGAGTGCATAGATTGGCTCAATGAAGAGGCACAGGTAGGGCCCACTCTGGCATTAGAGGCTTCCACAAGCTCTGGGAGGGGACGCAGAAACACCTGATTATGCCCCAGATTTATTTGCTTTAATCAGAACTTTCAAGTTTTCTGTATGAATGTAATGAAAAGCAACTTCAATTTGTATTCAAGAGTAGGAGAACTCTGTATTGAAATCAAAGTAATTGAAGGTTATGGGTACTAAAAATTTTCCGTTTGGTCCAAAAATGATCTAAGTTGTAAAAAAATTAATTTGAGCAAAATCAACTTTTATTAAAACTTTTCAAAACCATTTTCGTTATGGATCAGAACTGGACACGCCTAAGATCTATCACTGAGATGTACAATCCCGGATCCTAGCAACTGGGAAGTTGCCCCTAGTCTGAATAGCATTGTACCGGAGATCACAACCGAGCTCCTGAATGCAGAATAGATAAAGATGACCAAACATGATCACATGGACGAAGTTGATCGGGGAAGTGTTTATGGCTGGACTTCAAGAATGAAGTTGCCTACGTATCCCAAAGATGGGAATCAAGCCTTACGTAGTTCGGCTTGGGTTCAATCATGTATTAACACTCTCCTTTTGTGCTCTAACTTTTGCCAAGGCTGCCCTTTCTGGGTTTTCAACCTTGCGAGCTCAGTTTTTATCATTTCAAATTTTTTATGCTCTAACTTTTGCCTAGGTCGCCCTTTCGGGTTTTCGGCCTAGCGAGCCACTCAGGGAAAATATTTCTTCAACTTGTCCATGTTGATCGGTTGGAAGAACTCTAGGCTATCTAGGTCCATCAGAACGACAGCTCCACCTGACCAGATAGACTTGATGATATAAGGACCAGTCAAATTGGGTCTGAACTTGCTCCTAGGGTCGTGGATAGGAGCTCGGTTATCTTTGAGCACTAAATCCCTTTCTTTCAAATTCTTGGACTTAACCTTCTTGTTGAAAGCCCTGGCAATTCTGCGTTGATAACCCTAAACATGGTACAGTGCTTTTAGCCTCCTCTCGTCAAAGAGCATGAGTTCTTCGAACCTGCTTTGCTGCCAATCTGCCTCAGCTATCTGACACTCAGCCAGTACTCGCAATGACAGAACCTCAACTTCGATAGGCAGAACAGCCTCCATCCTGTAAACCAAGGAATACGGAGTTGCTCTGGTAAAAGTTCGAATTGAAGTCCAGTAGCCCCACAGAGCAAATGGCAGCTTATCTGGCTAGTCCCGGTAGGTTTCCACCATCTTCTGTAGAATGTGTTTAATGTTCTTGTTGGCGGCCTCAACTGCTCCGTTGGTCTGCGGCCGATATGTAGATGACTTGTGAAAAGCCACGTTGTACTTGTCCAACAAGTCGATCACTTCCTTCTTGAAGTGGGAACCATTATCTGAAATAACCTCGTTCGGGACCCCGTAGCCACAGATGATGTTGTTCCTGATGAACTTTGCAACATGTGAAGCCTTCAACACCGCATAAGATTGGGCCTCAACCCACTTCGTAAAATAGTTTATCGCGACCAGAATGAACTCATGCCCATTAGACCCCTTTGGAGTGACAGCCCCAATCACATCAATCCCCCAGACTGAAAACGGCCATGGCGAAGTCATGTTGTACAGCTTCGACGGCGGAATGTTCATACGATTTGCATGGATCTGGCATTTGTGGTATCGCCGGACAAAGCCAATACAATCCTCCTCTATGGTGGACCAGTAATAACCCTCTCTAAGGATCTTCCGGGCTAGCATCACCCCGTTTACGTGCGCTCCGCACTCTCCTCCATGGATGGCCTCCATCAGGCACTTCGATTCTTCAGCATCAACACACAGTTTATGCATCTCGAGATGACCTCTCTTGTACAGTTTACCCCCCGCAGATGATGAACTGAGCAGCCATTCTTCGGATGGCCCTCTTATCTTTGGCATTTGCCCCTGGTGGATACGCCTCTTTTTCCAAGAAGTTCCAGACATCGTAATACCAGGGATTCTCATCTTGAACCTCATCTATGGTAGCAATCAGCTCGTAGTCCGGCACAGATTTCTGGTCGATGATGATCGGACGCATCTGGACTCCAAAAGGGATGTCTATCATAGAAGATAGAGTTGCTAATGAATCTGCGAACCTGTTGTTCTCTCTTAACAGATGAGCGAAATTCAGCTTCTCAAACCGAGGAATCAACATGTCCAAGGTCTGGTGGTAGATTCTCATCTTTTCTTCTTTGACTTTCCAATCTCCTTTAGCTTGAGACACAACAAGGTTCGAGTCCCCGATGACGTCCAATCGTTTTGCCCCTAGTTCCAGGGCGGCTTCTAAACCAGCAATACATGCCTCATACTCTGCTTCGTTGTTCGAGACTTTGAACCAGAGCTTGAATGCTAGAAGAATACGAGAATTGTCAGGTGCTATCAGCAACACCCTTACCTCATACCCGTATTGGTTTGACGCTTTGTCAAAGTACATCGTCCAAGTTTCGTCTTCGACATGCAAAATAGCCTCGTCTGGGAACAGATACTCGACTGCTTCATCCCCTTCCACTGGGTGATCGGCTAGGAACTCTACTACCGCTCTCCTTTTTACTGACTTGCACATCACATACTTCAGATCGAATTCGGAAAGCAGAAGCAACCAACGAGCTAGCCTACCCGTAAGTGTCGGTTTCTTGAAGAGATGTTTGATGGAATCTAATCTCGAAACCAGTATTACTGAGTGAGCTAACAGGTAGTGCCGCAGCTTCCTCATAGCCCATACTAAGGCCAAGCAAGCCTTCTCTGGTGGAGTATAGCAGGTCTCGTAATCCAATATTTTCTTGCTCAGGTAGTAGATAACTCTCTCCACTTTGTCCTCAGACTCCTGTGCAAACATGCAGCCCATTGTAGTTTCAATCACTGAAAGATACAAGATCAACGGTTTCCCCGGCTCAGGCGATGACAACACAGGTGGGTTCTGTAAATATTGTTTGATCTGTTCAAAAGCAGCTTGGCATCGGTCGTCCCATTGGAACTTCGTTCCTTTCTTCAGGAGACCAAAGAGTGGTTCACAAGTCAAGGTTAATTTAGCAATAAACCGTCTTATGAATTGCACTTTACCCAGAAAGCCCCGCACCTCCTTTTCAGTCCTTGGTGGTGGCATTTCTAAGATTGCCTTAATTTTGGAAGGGTCAACTTCGATACCTCTCTGTGTAATCAAGAACCCCAGCATTTTCCCTGCTATAACACCAACCGTACAATTCTCAGGATTCAGCTGCAACCGAAATTCTCTGATTCTTTGGAAGAACTTTTGCAAGGCGGTGTAGTAGCCCTCTCTTTCTTTGGACTTGACAATCATGTCATCCACGTACACCTCAACCTCTTTGTGGATCATGTCGTGCAATATTGTGGTCGCAACCCGTTGATATATAGCCCCAGTGTTCTTCAGCCCAAATGACATCACTCTATAACAATAGGTCCCCCATAGGGTGGTAAAAGCAGTCTTCTCCCGGTCTTCAGGTGCCATCACAATCTGGTTGTATCCTGAAAAGCCATCCATGAATGAGAGCAACGCATGCCCAGTAGTGAAGTCCACTAATTCATCGATATGCGGCAGAGGAAAGTCGTCCTTCAGACTAGCTTTGCTCAAATCCCTGAAATCCACACATACCCGAATTCTGTCGTCCTTCTTCGGCACTAGAACTATGTTGGCTAACCAAGTTGGGTATTCAGATACCAGCAGGAACCCTGCGTCATTTTGCTTGGTGACCTCTTCTTTGATCTTGATGGCCCAATCCGAGCGGATCCTTCTGAGTTTCTACTTAACAGGTCGGGCCTCTGGGTCAAGAGGAATCCGGTGCTATACAATCTCAGAATCGATTCCAGGCATGTCTTCGTAGGACCACGTGAAAACATCTTTAAAATATTTTAATAAAGCGACTAAGCGCTCGCGCTCTTCCGAAGACAACATGGATCCGATCTGGACCAACCGTGGGTCCTTCTCAGTACCAACATTAATATGGGTGATTTCATTAACCAAGGGTTTTACAAACCTCCCCTGCTCTTGTTCTAGCAAATATTTTAAAACCAGAGGAATTTCTTCCTTGTCATTTTCATCGAAATTTTGAAAGTCCTGATTAATACAATAAATCAAAGGCACAGAAAAGTACTCGAAGGACACAACCATTTCATTCTCATTAATCACTTCCAAGTCGCCTGATTTCTCCGTTACAATAGACTCAAAGGAAAAAGAAAAAGACGACCTAGACAGGACGGTGGCATCTGGGTTGTCACCCCCAAGAATACCGGACTCGGACTCAAACTTAGACGAGTTGGAACCTGATTCTGACTCTGTAGACTCAGTGGAATCAGATTTCGGTTCACTACCTGACCCAGTGCTGCTCGATAAGAATCCCTCCTCGTACTGCCAAACGAGGAAGGGTGCGATGGATGCATCCAAAATGTTTGAAGATGGGCTCGCGGCCGTTTCATTCCCGATCATGGACACCGAGAAGTTATCCCCTAAGCACTCATGTATGATCAGAGGATCTGAAAGTAGACAAACCAGTGCTACCCCCATTTCAATCTCAGTGCTCTCGGAATCCACTTCCTTACACTGTTCAACCTCAACTAATGGGTCTGCCTACTCCTCGGCAACATCATCCCCAGACAACTGCAAGTCGAAGAAGATCTCAAATCTCGGTAGGCGCCTCTTCTCTGCGTTCAACCATGGCTCTGGGAAACCGCAGAACAAGAAGTCCTCCCCTTCCTGGACGAAGCGTCCATTCAGGGTGCCTTGGATAGGCCGATGCATTAACTCAAAATGTTTCCCGATCTACTTGGCTCTGGCTCTTCCAGCCATTTCTTTGCCTTTCCTCACCCAGTCCTATTTGGTAGGCTGATAGCCTAAGCCAAAGGTATGCGGGTTATGCGGCACTTCGGCCAATACTGCAATGCCCTTCTGGCCACTTTTTCCTAGTCCCATCCCAAGGATGTGCTGGAGCTTGTTCATGAGGTACACTGACTGTGCGCTGGCATACAACCCCTCATCAACAGCTAAGATGTTCTGTACGACCCGGGCCTCGGCTAGGGTAAATCCTGATAGGAACACATCATCCGCGCCGTGCTCGATTTCCAGAACCGGTGTAGACACTTCTGGCGACGGATGGATTGAGGAATTCCCGAAAACTATACCCACCCCCTTCTCATGGGGGTACTTCAACAACTGGTGCAGAGTGGAAGAGACTGCCTTGACCTGGTGTAGCCACGGCCACCCCAAGAGTAGATTAAAAGTTGTAGGAACGTCCAAGACATGAAAGTCAATATCATGTTGTCCTGAGCCAGCCTTCGTCTGAATCTGCACAGTCCCCATCACCTCTCTGCTTGTATTGTCATATGCCCTTATCACCTGGGCAGTTAGCACAAAGTCCGCGGGCCTCAACCCGATTGCATATGCTGTCCTCGACGGGCACACGTTAATGGCGGATCCTGTGTCGACAAGAACTATCGGTATCCATTTGTCTTTGCACTCCACAGAGATGTAGAGAGGTTTGTTGTGGTTTGCACCCTCAGGTGGCAGTTCCTTGTCAGTAAAGGTCAACGTCGAGAAAGCTCCTCCCAGAAAGACTAGTCCTACCAGCTACTCAAGCGTGGTATCTATCGAAAGTTTGGCCTTGTCCATAGCAGAAAAGATAGCTTGTCGATGGACTCTTGAAGCCATAAGCAGTCCCCAGATGGAAATGTCTGCCTGTATCTTCTTAAGCTGTTTCAGCACAGCCTCTTCTTCGAGTAACTTTTCTTTCTGTTTCTCCGCCTCCTTGTCCTTCCCGGACGCTTCTGGTTGATCTAAATGTGGGGGCTTGAAATACCGCCTACTCCTAGTCATGTGGTCAACCTTGCCAATATAACAGGTATCATCCAACTGGCTTTGCCCCCAGTCTTCATCAGTGTGGGCAAGACATAGGTCATCATCTTCCACCACATGCCATCAGCAGCCGACAGACACCTGTCCGGCTCCGTTACAACTATTCCTGTGCCCGCAGCACCTTCCGTTCCTGTGCCCGCAGCAAGTTCCGTTCCTGTACACACAGCACGTTATGTCATCGCAGGGGCCTTGATCTTCCTGGCCCTTTCAAAATCTTTGATCCTTTCCTGCTCGAACTGCTTCAACGCAGTCTGCTATTCAGTATCTTTTATACCAAGACTGCCCGTGTTCTGAGCAAAATTCTTTACATCGGTGCTCTCCGGCGGTGTATTCTGTTCCTCAGCCGTTCCGGCCACAGCTGATGTCCTTGTCCCTGACGGACCTTGTTCTTACTGAGGTTGTTCAACAACATCGGGCTGGTCGTCAAGCCACCTAGTAGACTCTGCTGACCCATCCAAATCAAACCAATTGACTGTCACGTCCCCTAAGTCCTACTCTTTAAAGAATTGCAGATTTGTAATGTCCTCCTCTAGATCTGCTAGGTCATATAGCCCCTGATTAGGTCCATTCTCTCGTACTACACAAATCTCTGCCCCCACTGGCAGTTCCACATTCGGCCTAGCCTGACCTGCTGATGTAATGTAACCGCTTGGGTTGTACATGAAGCTCGTAGACCCTTCAGGCTCTGTTCGATCATTCTCATCTGCCTCCACAGTCGACCTAATTCTATCTTCAATAGCCACCACCACCGTTTCGGGTTGGGTTTGGGAAATGTCCAACATGCACAAGTTAGTGCTGTCACCACCGTTTCGGGTTGGGTTTGGGAAATGTCCAACATGCACAAGTTAGTGCTGTCAGGAATGGACACCTCCGACTTAGGTAGATGGGAAGGGGTGATATATATACTAGGGTCGTATGACACAACCCCAGTTTGGATTAGATTGATGCGTTTGGGAAGTGGAGCTTGGTTATGTGGTGGGAGAGGGTTGGTTGTGACATTTGATTTCTCTGGAGGCACGATCACCCTGTTATCAATGAGATCCTGAATCTCATGACGCAATCGAAAGCACTGGTCGGTGTCATGACCATGTTGTTGGTGAAAGACGCAGTACTTGGCTGGGTTATTGGAAGTAGGGAGTCTGTCTAGTAGTGGCCGCGGCTCTAGGGGCTTCAAGTGCCCTTTCCTGATCAAAACCCCCAGAGCTTTGGACAGGGGTATGTATAGTGGAGTGAAGGTTCTTTGGCCTCAGGGGGGATACTTGGTTGTTTATGAGCTACTTCCGGACGCACCGGTGAATGGTGTAGCTGTAAGGGTTCTTGGAGTGGTGGTGGTGGTAACCATACCCACATCTGAAGATCTAGCAGCTACAGCACTGCTTGTGCCTGCATTCGTACTGCGGTTGAATGCCCTCTTGGGCTGCTCTCTCTCATGATCAATGAGCCCCTGTTTCATAGCGTCCTCGATCTGCACCCCTATCTCATGTAGATCTGCAAAGGTGGGGAGGGGGAGAACGATCATCTTCTGCATGAGCTTGGGCTGGAGGTTGCGCACAACCATCCGAATCTGATCTTTGTCAATAGGCCTGATGGTCATCATTGAGGCCTTAGCCCTCCACCGGGTTACAAGATCGGAGAAGCTCTCTTTCGGCTCTTACCTAGTTGTCTCGAGATCACGAGTTGTGACCTCGATTTGTGTATTATAGGAGTATTGAGCTATGAAGGCCTTTGTCATCTCCTCCCAACTTCTCTTAACGGAATCCTCCAGTTTTGCATACCAAATGGCCGCTACACCCGACAAGGTTCGGCCACACAGAGAAAGCTTCTGCAATCTGGAGAGGCCCATCGGCCTTAAGATATTCGAGAATAGCTGCAAATGCACCATAGGATCTCCAGACCCGTCGAAACGGTCTATGTGCGGCATTTTAAACCGGTCCGGCAGAGACACGGTCGAGTCGGTGTACCCGTCTTCAATATCCGGGATGGAATGGGCCCCTTGGGACTTCTTGAACAGCTTTTCTAGCTTGCTCACTTTTAGCGTTGTAGGGTCCACCTCGAACTCGAAGGGTGAATCCACTAGATTGGTGGGCGCTTTGGACAGCTGGGGTGGAACCGGGGGCAGAACTGGCCCTATTGGAACGTCCGTATTATCCTGGACGTTAGCTATCTCCCCAAGTATTGGAACTCTTGGTGGGGGAGGAGCTTGGTGTAAAGCAGATGCTCTAGTTTGCTGCTGTAGCCTGGCAATTACCTCTGCCTGTTGGGCCATAACCTCGGCCTGGCGTGTGGCAAATTCTGTTTGACGGGCAGCATCCTGCTGCATGGTTTTCATACTTTCCTGGAGTTGACGCATCATTTCTTGCAAGCCTGCCATATTGTGCTGATCTAACAGAATAACCGGTATATCTATCCCTGGAGTAAAAACTGAGACCTCAGCCTGACTGTTCACTGGTGGGGTAGACAACTGACCTTACAACCGCTGTACCGATACACTGTGCCTTTTTTACCTCCATCTGGTATCCAGGGGTAAAGAAAGGAACCTGTTTGTCCGTCCATCAGATCCCTGGATCGATTAAGTCTACGACCTCTAACCCAGAGTGCTCGGGGAATATTTATCTGGTCGGATACAATGGTGCTCAACTACCTTGCAAAAAAATAAATAAAGCATAATAAGGAAACAATGAACAGAAAAATGGACAGCATAACGGCTTAAATTAACACAACACACAGTTGGCAAACACAAGTTGAATGAACTGTTCTCAACCACTGACCACTGTTCCCAAATCACTGCCCTAAATATGAATCTGATACCCGCAGGTAAAACGGATTCCCAAATACTGATGCCCGTAGGCCTGATACCCAGATTTGATAACTGATACGTGTATTCCTGTAGAGGCCAACTCTAAAAGCACATAGAAAGCAAGTGAGAGCCAAAACACCCCTATGTTGGGGGAGGGTTTCCCTGTCCTATTTTGTCAGGAGCTAGGATTTCACTACGCACGTAGCGGTTTCAAACAACCTACATTCAGGTAAGCAACCTGTCCTAGTTTGGAATAGTCACTATGGATTTCAATATGTACTAGGTCGAATGGTCAAAAAGGGTGCCCCGGTAAAAACCAAGGTTTGTGTTGCCGTCGTGGCAGAGCCCACAACCGGTCAGCCTTATGGCATGCTTCTCGAAGCAAGCCTCCAGCAAACCGTTCAGGAATAACATACGGCAAAACGGTGTCCTAGGCGCACCAATGCAAATGCAATGCAAAAAAACACATAAGTGTAGTCAAAACAAGATATCATGAGTTCGAGTCAAGTTCTCTAACTTCCCAGCAGAGTTGCCAGAAACTATAGACGCGCCGAAACGTCCCAGGCTCCGTGCGCGAAATGGACGCGGAATCCCGTTTTGTTCATTAGGCTACTATTACAGTTCAGACTCAATGTCACGATTCTGAATCTGATCTCGCAATGTGCAATACAAGACCGATAAATCACCAAAGAGTCCAAATCCGGCAAATCGTTTTGGAAAACTGATTTTTGTAAAGAAGTGCCAAACATGGACTGCTTTGCCAGATACAGAGTCGCCACCTAAATATTTTATTTTGGGAAAAATTTAGGAAACCTTGACTCGTGCCTAAGGCCACGTGTCCGTCATCACCAAATTTGCCTCAGCTCGGGAACTTGGGTACGAGAGGGGAAGGTCATGCAATGAGCACCCCCGCTTGCCCGATCAAAGATCGGCCTGTACTAAGCATGATATTTTGTTTTTGAAAACACATGTGCTCTTATTCCAGTTAATTAGCTAATCTTTCTACGTGATGCGCACAGTATACAAGTATAGACTAGATCGCCTAATTTAGAACAAAACATCGCATATCCATTTGTTTGAAAATAGTTTGAAGTTTGCTACTCGCAAGTAGGCTAAATCGAAGATTTCAATGAATTGCTCCAATTCAAGTAATCCAACCTTCACCTACAGGCATTCAGGCAGTTAAACACTTAAGCAGTTAGCCTCATGGCAAGCATGCTATTCATGGCAATCAATAACACACATGCAGTATGCTAAAGCGTAAACACTCACAGTATACTCCGAGCCAAAACAGTGAACTAGTTAGAAATCAATGCATGATCCTAGTTCATGTTAAGATGGCTAATGCAACACATGCGAAAATGCATCTAAAATAGGCTCGGCTATTCTAAGATGGCATATGAAATGCAACTTGATACATGTATTCAACTTGGTATTGAAATACAATGCAGTTAGTATGATGCGCCGAACCCGGTGCATGCAAGACAGATGAATAAATGCACGCATGCAAAGCATAAGGTATGCTAATTGAAAATGCCCTAAAACTAACCATCGAAAGCGGTTAAGTGAAAGGGAGAAAGAAATGGGAGTTGGAAGACATGCATCACACACACGCACGCTTATTACAAAAATATGCCCTCTTGACGGAGGGTTCGAATGAACACGCTAAGCTAATCTAAGTTAAGCTAAGTAATTAATCTAATTAAGCTAATTAGACTAATTATTACACAACCAAATTGAATAACTAGCTACAACTAATTATTTTAACACTTAATTAATTAACAAATTAACTAATTAAATTACAAATTGAAGCTAACTAACAAGCAAGCATTAAAGTATGTAAACTAGGCTGCCTCAGCTCTGCCTTGAAGAAGTTGAAGATGCATGTTCGGTTCTCGTCCCGAAAAGCTCTCCAAATGATCTTTAGAGGCTCTGTCTACAGGGTGTCCTTGAGAACTAGCTGCTGGATCTTACCAAAACCATGCTATGGAATGCACCAGTGGCCTGTCGGCCATGAGAAGTTGTTGCCGACCCCACTGCCGACCAAGGATGCATTCTGCCGACCAAGGATGAGGGGGGTGCCGGCCAATAATGAGAGGCTGCCAGCCACTGGTGTGCTGTGACACCAAGCTGCAGTAGAGCATAAAACAGAGGAAAGGGAGGGTCTCCCAAGGATATGTACACACTATGCCACCCCATAACACCTCGAAATATCAAGGGAGAGGCATAATCGGATCCAAGACCATCAATCACGCATCTCGATGCATGATGGCCAAAGATCCCACTTGTGCAATTTAATGTAAAATAAATGCACAAAAACACACAAATGCCTAGAACTCTATCATGCATTGTCAAGAGCATCAGCGACCGAGAATTGAGGCACGTTTCATCACTTCAATTATGAAACATCCCTCGTTTCTCGTGTTTGGCTTAAAACTCGAGCCAAACACAATGCAATGCATGCAACACAATGCGACTCAAACATGCAAGTATGCAAAACATCTCAAGCATGCAAACATGCAAGGTACCAAGCATGCAAACATGTAATGCAACATGAACAACCTAATAAGGCTAATGGCATGCACAATGCACAATGCACAATGCTAAGAACAACTAGCATACACAATGCTATGAACATTGCATACACAGATGCAATGATACAACATAGCATACACAATGTGATGAACTACATGGCATACACAATGCTCAATGGACTTAAACCAAAATGGATAGACCTCAACCATACCCAAAATAGTGGCCAATAGTGTTGAGATGATGGTATGAAAAGTATGAAAAGGCAAGACAAACATGCATGCCAATTGGCTCAAGGATTAAGGCACAAAGATGTAACTCTTAAGCACACTTAAAGAGTGGCAAGCATGGATATGTGACAGCACCATAAGTTCTGAAAACATGCATGGAATGGTGCCAAACCACCCTAGCAAGACAAGCATAGCATACAAGAAAGTTCAAAGCTAGAAACTAGCAAAGGGACTTAAGCCATGGCCATACAAAGCAAGCCTCAAAAGGACAAGAGCACCCAAAACAGTCCCAAGGCAGGTCGAGGTGAGACTAAAAACATGCCTGGACCTAGCCAATACAAGCTAGAACAAAAGGCCAATAACATGAAGCTTACAAGGCTACAAAAGAGGGGATTACACCACCCATTAAAACCAAACATGGCATGACTTGGACAACATAAAACAGAGTTACATCATGATACAACAAGATCAAAAATGCACTAATATGATGACCCAAAGGCCTAGGCTTGATGGCATACGCAATAATTCATTCTTGAGGCGTAAAGAGCCAAACCTCCAAGACATTAAACGAGTGGCTAGCACAAGTGTATGACCATGAAATATGCACTGATATAACATTTCAAATGATGCCAAAGCATGCAAACATCACAAGTATAGCATGGCAGGGGCCTCAAAGCTCAAGACTAGTCAAAGCATTTGCACTATGGCTATACAAAACATGAGTCACATGACCATGGCAGCCCAAAACAGTCCTAGAAAAGCCCAAAATATGAATAAAATCATGCTGGAGCATAGCAAAAATATACTAGAATGATGAGCCAAAACATCTTGCACACAAGGCTAGTAAGCAAGATTTGCTCTACAAGTACATGAGCCACTCAAAAGACAACCAAACCAGCCCAAATCAGAGTTATGACATGTCAAATGATGATAAAAAAACTTACTGAAATGGAGCCAATACATGCTAGCAAGACATGCTACTTTGATGAGCCACAAATGGGATTACACTATACATACAAGAAGCATGCATAAGGTGACCAAACCAGCAATGGACAGAGTTAAGGAAGGTCCTAAAAGTCACAAAAAAGTGCCTGAACTAAGCCTCAAAAGTGTAGGGATACATGCTCCTTTGATAGGCCAATAACTCAAACAAATAAAACAAAAAGAGAGGGGGTCACCCCCCTCTAATTTGAGGCCTCAAAACCACATGCCTACCACTGAAAATTCACTAGATTTTAGTGGCTAGAAGGCCAAACAAAGACTAACCCAAAGGCCTTAAGGCATGGCACAAAACAAGGCCAAACAAGGCACACAAGAGGGTTGTACAGCCTTAACACCAAAGAGACCTTAAACAATCACCAAAAGCACTTAGATACAGAAATTTTTTCAATTGAAAGCAAGGCCTAAAACAATATGCAAGGATGGCCAAAATGAGATACAAACAAAGGCTTAAAAGGGGAATATACTCACCCTTGAAGTTCAACTTCGAAACCAGCAACCTCTGAGGTCAGAAACCAACTTTCAGAGCTCAAATAACACTCCCAAGAACCTCAGCCCAAAGGTGGTGGTGTATCACTATGTGTTGTAGTGCAAAAGTGAGAAGAAAATGGACTTTTAAGGCACAAAACAAACACAATATAGAGAGAGAGTGAGAAATATAGAGAGAGAGATATATATCTCTTCAAAATATGCTCAACCTCTGAAAGGGAGGAGGGGCTTCTCCTTATATAGAAGAATGCCAAGCAAAGCTTGTTCAACAAGCTTAGAAAGGGCCTCATCCCTCCATACACGTGTATGGAGGAGGGATGAATGAAAACCAGCTGGCTCAAAAGATCTGGAGTGAAATCTACTGAGACAAAGTGTTCTACCGGCCATCAGTTGTGGCCGGTAGTGCCTCATTGATGGCCGACAGGCTTCATCAATAGTAGGTAAGAAAAAAACCATGGCTGGCAGGGCCAAAAAGTGGTCGGCATTGCCTCATAAGAAGCAAGCAGAAAGGACCAACACATGGTCCAAAAATGGGGCTGAAAGGATACAGGGTTTGGAAAGCTCAAACCTGTGACGTTCCGTCGCAAAAGTCGAGCACTCAACGAACAATCGAACTTGTGGCTGGATGTACCTGCAAGCACAACCAAGTCTTGAGGACAGTCAAAAATACGGTGTCTACAGTACCCCCTATAAGCATCCAAGAAGCTCATCCTTCCATACTCTGAAGTGGCGTCCACCAATTGGTCAATCTTGGGTTGTGGGAAACTGTCTTTGGGACAAGCCTTGTTCAGGCTGGTGAAGTCCACGCAGACCCTCCACTTCTCATTCTTTTTCTTCACTATAATCGTGTTTGATAACCATGTCGGGTAGTTTACCTCTCAAATGGCTCTAGCCTCCAGGAGTTTATCCACTTCCTCTTCTACTGCCTCAACATGCATCAAGGTAGGCCTCCTTGCTCGCTGGATGACAGGTTTGGCCAACTTGTCCACATTCAGTCTATGGCATGTGACCTCGGGGTCAATGCCAGACATCTCATACGGCGTCCAAGCAAACACCTTAATGTTTGCTCTCAAGAATGCCTCTAGCTCTTTTTCCTCTTCCTTAGCCAAGCCCGAGCCGAGAAGGAAGAAGCGCTCTTCATCTCCCTGCTAGACAAGGATTTTCTTCAAGGCTTCCTCACTCTTCTCGGCTGGCTCTTTGCCGACGTCCTCCAGGATTTTCATGTCCTCATCCTCAATTTCTGTTGTTTCTGCTTTTCATACATTGCAGGTGGATTTCATTGCTGCTATGGAGCAATTCTTTGCCTGCACCTGATCTCCTCTGACCTCCTCGATTCCATGTTCTGTTGGGAACCGCAACAGCTGGTGCAATGTTGAGGGAATAGCCCCCATTACATGCAGCATGGCCTTCCCAAGATAGCATTGTAAAGGGAGGGGGTATCAATTATGGTAAACTATGTTTTTATCTTCTTGGTGCCAGCCTGCACCTCTAAACTTACCGCTCCCAGGGGCCATGTTGGCGTTCCGTTGAACCTAACCATTGGGCCATTGGACTGCTCCAGATTATCTTGGTGAAGGCCAAGCTCCTTGTAACACTTGACATACATGATGTCACAAGAGCTGCCTTGGTCAATTAAGATGCGCTTCACTTGGCACTCTCCAATCTGGAGGGATATTACCAAGACATCGTTGTGTGGATGCTATACCATCTCTAGGTCGTCTTCAGTAAAGGGCACCACTGGTCCCTGACACTCGTCTATCTTAGGTCTTTTCTGCCGGACCTAGTACACATGCTGGAAGTGCTTTACCTTCTGAGTCTCCCCACGTATTTCATTCTCATTGACCTTCAAGTGAATCACATTGATCACTCGAGGTCCGCCTGCCTGTGGTTGTGGTACTGGGGGAGGCGGTGCTGCCGGTGCCTGAGCTAGTCTTGCTTATTCTTCTCTTGTCCTAGCCTCGTCTACTAGGTCCCTTAAATGACCTTGTCTTACCAGGTCTTCCAGATGTGCCTTCAAGGCTCTACACCCCTAAGTCAGATGCCCAGCTTCATTGTGGTAAGCACAGTGCTTGCCAAGGCTTCTTCCCATAAATTCGCCTGGCACCCTTGCTGGTGCTCTGTAATAGGATTAATTTCGGATTTTCTCCAAGACTTTGTAAACCGAAATTCGGAATACAATTATGATTGCCTGTGCAGCCCTCGGTCTTGTCTCTTGTTTACTGTATCCGCCATTACCTCAGCCTCGTTTCGGCGAGCCGTTTCTTTTTTCTTGTTTGGACGCCTTTGTCCCCGGCGTGTCCTTTTCCGCCCTGGCATACTTTTCTATCCTGGCCATCAGTTCCTCTATACTTTTTGGTAGTGTCTTTGCCAGTGATTTTCAGAGTAAACAATTGTCTTTCAGGCCGTTCTTAAAAGACACGACCGCCACCTCTTGGTTGCACCCCGGTATCTGGTTGAACACCTCGCAATACCTTTTGGCATAAGCCCTAAGGTTTTCATCCTCATCAATTCTTAGAGCCATCAGGGAGTCCACCCTCAATGGCTACAGTTTGTTTGTCACAAACCTGGCCACGAACATCTCGGCCAGGCCCTCCTAGGTTTTTACAGTTCATTTCGGCAACTTGTGAAACCAGTCCGATGCAATTTCCCCGAAGGACGAGGGAAACACCTTGCATAGCAACGGCTCGTTCCCAGTGTACAATGCCATTGAGTTCAGGTACAAGCCGACGTGAAAGTTTGGGTCCGACTTACTGTCGTATATCTGGAATCTCGGCATGTGGAACCTTTTTGGGGCTTCAAATTTATCCAATTCTACCAAGAACGGCGTTCTCGGCTTGACCGGAGAGGTTACTTCAGCATCTTGTTGCTTCCTCTGGAGGTAATCCCTCAGATCCTCTTTGGTCCGTCCAGGAGCTCAGCTATCTCCGGATTTCATCCTTTTCGGCGCACTGCTTCCGGTGTCATTGTGAGTCCTCTTGGACCTCTCTCCGTTAGTTGCATCGAAACAAAGTTCCTTCCCTTGAACATGCCGATGTTCTTTGGGGTCAGCTTCTTTGGCATGATGCGTCCTCCGTGAATCTCCCTTCATGGACTCTCCTCGTCCGACCTCCCTTGAAGGCCGGTAAGAGTGTTCCTTGGTTCTATCGTGCTGAGAAGCTGCAAGGACTGTTTTATGCCCCCCTTTCTAGGCATCTTTTTTGGCCGCTGGAATCGGCGTGTCTTATAATGGAAATGGTGGTTGCATGACATTGTTCTGCATCATGAAATTGACGATCGATTGTAGCTCTGCCAATTTGTTCGCCATTCCCTTCATCTCGCCATCCCTCCGCAGGCATCTATCTTTTCATACCTAGAGGTCGTCCTCGTTATAAAACCCGTCTCGATCTGCCTTCTTTGGTACGTCTCCCTCCTGGCCAATGTTCTTCTCTCCGGGATTCTGATACCGAGTTTCTTCGTTGCAATTATCCTCCTCTACATTAGGGTCAATGTGCTTACCACTCCCAGTAGGGATGTCGTCCCTAACCTTTTCTTTCTGTTCATCGTTGGCCATCTATTCTCCTTTCTTTTCCACAAACGGCGCCAAATTGTGTGTGTTATTTTCTGACCACACTGCCAATCTGGTACTCAATTGGAGAACATCGGCAAAATAGATTGCGCCCGAACGACTTGTCACAAAAAGATGAGATTCCGGCGGTGGTTCATCCACTCGGGGGCACTCCGACGATCAAGTCAGCTATCTCTCAAAGATAGCAAAAGTGCTTAACTCGCTATTCAGAATACAAAAAAAGCGTACCTTAGACTCATGTGGGTGCTTTACTTTTATAGTTAGCACTAACATGATCCCTGTAGAAGCCTAGTTTCTCTCGGACTCTAGCTCAATGCCTATCTTGGACTCTCCAATAGATAAAGATAAACTCCCTAAGAGATTTATCCTTATCCTGGCTGAGATCCTCTCACATTATAGGACTCTTGTCCCTTATCCGCTCATCTCGAATTCCGGTATCTTCACTGAAAACCTTAGCCTAGCCGAAATCACCTCGGCGTCATGATCAGGACACGTGACACCTCGGCTAGCACCTCGGCTGGCACTTCAATGCCACCTTAGTCACATGTTGTCATTCAAAGAATATATCCCCACACCAATCAAAATCTTAGTCAATTCCTCAATTATCAAAATCAAAATATTCAACTTAGGCCTCGTTTGGGAACAGGCTAATTTAGTAACTTTTTGGCTATTTGGCTAAAAATGTAGGTAAAAAAAACTTGTATGTTTGGGATGCCTTTTTGGCTAATTACGAAAAGATGTGCAAAAAGTAGAGAGAAAAGAGAATCTTTGACTTTTTGGTATGAGTTGTTGGCTTTTTGACTAATTTAATAACTTTTTGACTAATTGACTAAAATGACAAGTCCCCAAACGGGGCCTTAGTACTAAATTTTCCCTCACGCCAATCAAGTCATAATGTTTACACTCCTAATAGTTGGTACATAGAAATAGACATCATTAATGGTTGATCATTCAACTTTATTAAAAGTAATGTAACTTTAATGAAAATAATGTTGGTTGGTTGGTTGGAGTCGGAACAAGATGAGTTGGCAACTTGACAATTAGTAACGAAGACGACATAGGATGAAGAACAAAAAGAATTGAGAACGTGTTTCAAGGGAAATATAAGAACCTTGACCTCATTAAGAGTTGTTAAGAAACTTGAACTCGTTAAGAGGTGTTTGGGGTTTGTTTATTTTTTGAGTTATTTTTATTTTAGTGAACATGTTATAAAAAAATTTAAATTTCTATATTTAGTTTATTAAGACGAATTGAAAAATTATAATTTTTTTAAAAAGGTCTAGAAAAGACACCCAAAAAAAATGAACTTTTTTTCTTATTTTAGTTTTTTCAATTTGTTTTTAGAATTTTTTTTAAAAAATATACTTTTTAAATTTGTCTCAACAACATGGATTAGAAAAGTATAAAAAAATTGACATAATCTATAAACAAAAATCATTAAAGACAAAAAAATTGAAAAGGAGGTGGCTTTTTGGGTAATTACCAAAAAGAGGTCTCAACTTATTTTTTAAGGTGCCGTTTGGTAACACTTACGTTTTCAATTTTCTGTTTATATTTATAAAAATTTAAAAAACTCAAATAAAAACTTGTTTGGTAAAATTTTTAATTTATAAATCAGTGGTCTCAGTTTATAAATTTGGCCAAAAAATGAAAACACAAAAAATATATTTCCATTTTGAGTTTTCAGTTTTTTTTTTTTTACCACCCAACATTAGCCACCACCCGCCACCATTTTCCACCACCGTCTTCCGCCACCACCACTAACCACCCACCCCCCACCACCACCTGCCACCACCACTCACCACCCACCACCCCCTACCACCACCTACCACTCATTCGCCACCCACTCGCCACCACCACCCACCACCACCACCACCACCCACCTGCCATCCACCCGCCACTACTATCCACCGCCCGCCACTACCACCCGCTACCTACTTGCCATCATCACTCATCACCCACCTGCCACCACCATTCACCACCTGCCACCACCACCAGCCACCTGCCACCCACCCGCCACCACCACCCACCACCACCACCACCACCCACTCGCTACCACCTACCACTTGCCACCGTCACCCACCCACCCACCACCCACTTGCTACCACCTGCCACCGTCACCCACCCACCCACCACCACCACCACCCGCCATCCATCACCCGCCACCACCGCCACCACTACCCACTCGCTACCACCCACCACCCATCACCGTCACTCACCCACCCACCATCACTACCCACCCGTCACCACCCACCGCCACCCGCCATCTGCCACCCACCCGCCACCACCACCGCCACCACCCACTCGCTACTACCCACCACCACCACCACCTACCCACCACCACCCACCATCCACTCGCTACCACCTGCTACCGTCACCCACCCACCCACCACCACCAGCTACCTACCACCCACCGTCACCACTTTCCACCACCGTCTTCCACTGCTACTTGCCGCCACTTGCCATTTCTCACTCTTTTTTATATTTTTAAATTTTTTTAAACATTTTGTCAATTACCAAACGCGTTTGTAATTTATATTTTTCTAAAAATAAACAAAAAATAACCAAAAATCAGTTTATAAAATTTTTGTAAATATAAACTGAAAACGTAAACGTTACCAAACACATCCTAAGGGTTGGGTTTTTATCATGTTAAGATCTCAACAAACTCAACATGAGAGAACTTGAGGGCTTGTAGGGCTTACTACGGGTCTCGTTTCAATGATTCAAACTGTTCATTTTGTAGAATTCTCAATGTACATCATCTACGATAAAATTTAAATCAATCCGACAATGTAACTTTTACATTTTATCGCATTTGTCTCTAAAAAATGAATGCTCTATTTCAAAATTATATTTATTGTCTATTTTTTCAAAGACAAATGCTATAAAAATGAAGAAGTTACGATTATTAGATCAAATTAATTTTTTTTTATAGATAATATATATTGAGAGTCTTACAAAATCTATTTCTTTTCTTCATTCTTTGAATTTGGTTTTCATCTCTATTGGAGAAGGACAGCAACAAGGTAGGGAATAGAGAGGGTTAGGATGGTATTGATGTGGAAGATGATTTTTTTTATAGATACTTTTATATATATATATATATATATATATATTCGAGCTTTGTTTAGCCAATCAAGACTGGACAAATCATTTTTATTTAGCTCTGGCGGGCTGAACGAACAAAAATGGGCAAAATTAGTCATGTTCGGACTTAATTGTCCAAACAACCTTAAGATGTTCAGTAACTAGATTTGACTTAATTGTCCAAACAACTTTAAGATGTTCAGTAACTAGATTTGAATAATCTTTATTTGTTTAGCAACCATAGCCAAACAAAGTTTTGTCCCCATTTCAAATTGTGGAATTACATGAAAATAATATAAAATAACATCCCAACATCTATAAACCCCAAAACCTTACATGAAATCTCCTTACAATTATTATAAAATATGACACTTAAATTTATCACAATGATGTATACTATTTCATTTAAGTTATTAATTGGTTTAATTATAATCAATTAATAAGTGGCACTGCACAAATAGGTGACGTGGATAAATAAATAAAATAATAAATAGATAGACAAATAATTAAGAGTAATGTAGTCTTTCAAATTATTATTACCTTACGGCCACAAAAGATAAGAGCTTGGGCATATTGCCTTAAAAATTTTAATATTGAATTCATGACCCTAGTACCCGAGAATTTAACCTAAAAATTTAAAGGAAGAGATCAAATTATTAGGGGTGAGCATGGTCCGGATTGGACCGGATTGGGGGTAAAACCAGGACCAATCCGTTATTTACGGTTCTTGAAAAATTGGAACCAATCCAATCCGTTTAAATCATGGAACCAATCCGAACCAATCCATTTAAACACGGATTGGATCGGTTTAGGACCACGGATTCACATAATTAAATAACAAAAAAATATATATATAATACTTTAATTTCATAAAAATATAAACATAGCGCTATATTAGTTCCACAATAGCAACATGTCTTTCTATAATAGCGACATACTGTTCTAGAATTTAAACAATCATAAGAAAATTGGTTTTACCATAAGTATTTAAACCATTACAAATTAAAACTAAAAACTAACAAACAAAAGTTATAAAAGAAGATATTATGCGGGTTTAAGTTTGAGTTTAGGTTTTATATGGAATAAGAGAAGATAATATGGGGAGGATGTATAATAAAAATATAGACTATTTGTATACGGTTCGGATCGGTTTCAATCCGGAACCGTGAGGTTCAATCCGGAACCAATCCGTGGACTACGGATTTTTAATTGTTCAATCCGGAACCGAACCACGGATTCAAAAAACCAATCCAAACCTATCGGATTGGACTGGACTGGATCGGATTACGGATTTCACGGATTTCTTGCTCAGCCCTACAAATTATGTCAAATTTTGTATTGAAAATTCTTTACAATGATAATATTATGTTAATGTTAATATTGACACATGATGTAACCATCTAATATTAATATTTCATATGCACATAGTGAACTTTATTACGTGCATTTAATAATTCTTAAATTATATTAAATTTGGTAACTATATCTAAACATAAAAAATTACTCTATTGGTAAAGAAAAATGATTGAGGGCACTAAAAGTGATGCTGCCCACTGTCTATGCCTTGTTTTGTTTTTGTGTTTTTTTTTTTTTTGACATTTCCAATGCATTAGTGTTATTAGTGATCTTTTTTTTAGTGATATGAATCATTGTTGATTGGTAAATTCAACTAGACGGTCATATTGGCCTTTTCTCAGACAAATTTTAATGATTTGAACCGGTACTTTGTAAGGTCTTTTGAATAGATTATTCATGTAAAAAATCATATTAATCAGAAAGTTATAACCAAATGATTAAATAACAATTATCTTAAAAAATTCGATTTATTATTAAAATTATAATTTTGTTCACTTTTTTAACACATGTAATATGATTATATTATTATAATTGTCTGATCAATATAATTTTTTATATGATGATGTGTTTTGAAAGGCATTAGGTTGCCTTTGAACCTTGTTGTTTGGGCTGAACTATTTATTTTTTAGACCATAACATGTACATCATCCATGAAAAAATCAAGTCAATCCCATAATCATAGCTATATTATTTTATGACATTTATTAGCAAAAAAAAATGAACAACAAATATTATTTGCAAACTAGACCATTCATTTTTTTGGAGATAAATATAATAAACTAATGTGGTTACGATTATCAAATCGACCTATTTTTTTATCGATGATCTACACGTTGTGATCTAAAATATGAACGGTTCGAATTATCAAGACTGAAACCTTGGTCTCCACAAGCCTAAACAATACGGTTTAGTCCACTTTGTGGACTAGAGACAAGCTAATCCCATTTTGAAAATCTTATAAAATAAATTATTCACGTCATCGAGATGGATCCAGTACTTGGACTACAAAGGACCAAACATGACTCCGCTTGAAATTACCAAGGAGAGAACCCAAAATCTTATAAAATAAATTTTTCAGCAATGTTACATTCACACAATTTTCTCTCCCATAATCCTGACAAATGAGGTGGCAAACAAATTTTCAAAAATTGACCTACATTCCAATTGGTATGAACTTGCATTATATCTTGTCACCACATTTGTGGGGATTGTGGGGAAAAAATTGTGTAGATAAAACATTAATTTTTTTAATAAAAAAATGTTTAAAACACCTAATTATTATCCCTAAAGACCACCTCTAATGATGTGTCTGACAAGTATCAAATTATGATTTATCAAAAAAATTATCATGCGGAGTCTAAACTTAATGCCATATCATTAAAAATTATTTAGAAGTAATAAATTAGGTAGATATAACATTGTTATTTTTAATATTTGACTACTATTAATAATGTGACAAAACAATGGTGAACAACAAACAAAATCAAAGAAAGTTAGGGATACATGAACTTCATTACAACCAAATCAAATAAAGTTAAACATGAACTTCACGTGAAATTAAAATTGAGTTTGACAATATTTTTTAGCAGTTTTTTTGAGAGAGCATTTGGATTTAGTGGGCTCATTATAAGCCCAATTTCAATGATCCAAATTGTTCACTTTTAGAATTTATCAAGAAGAACATTCATGTAAAAATCAAAATAATTAAAATTTGGTAGCTATATATTTTAATCACATTTCTCTTTAAAAAAACAATATATGGCAAATAAAATTTCAAGAATAACTGTTCATTTTTTAAAGACAGATGTGATTCAAACATGTAGCTATCAAAATCTAATCATCTTGATTTTTTACATTAATATTCTTTTTAACGAGTACTAAAAAGTGAACAGTTTAGATCACTGAGAATGTGCTTACAATTGGCTCACTAAATCTAAATGCTCTCTCAAGTTGGATTCCCAATATGAGAGAAGCCAAACCATTTTTTTAAATTCATTTTTTTGAAAAAGTTTCATTCATTTTTAAGTTCTATTAGACAGGACAAATTTGAAAATTTTTATTTATTTTTTTAAAATTCACTGAAGAAAAAAAAAATTAAAAAATTATTATTATTATTATTATTTATTTGATTTTTTTTCTTTTTTTTTTAATTTATAAATCATTCTAAACTAGGTATCCAAAAAATAATATAAAACATATATACAGGAAATTTACTATACACACCCCTATCCAGTGGCGGAGCCACCATGTGACCAGGGGGTCATGTGCCCCGTGATTTTTTTGTTATTATTTTTTTACATATGTATATAATAAAATTTTAAACAAAAATAATATTTAGAATAAAATGTCAAAGACATTTTTAAATTTATGAAAACAATGGTGATTGTTTTATTGAAAATGAAGTGACTACAGCAAATTATATTTTTATGTATGAAAATTTTGTAAAAAAATCTCAATATAAATTATCGTTATTGATAATCAAATATAATTAATCTCACTATATATATTTAAAAATTACTAGAGTATTAGTTATATTTGCATGTAGAGTTCACCCTTCATATGTTGTTTTACTATTGGTTGATAATATCATATGTCAATAATGACATGATATCACTATTATATAAAATTTTTACTCAAATTTTGTAAAAATTTAATTTATCTTACCATTATATAATTTATATTAAGACTTAAATATTTGACTTTTTTATATTGTCCGTGATACACTAGTTACACGCAATATTTTCTTTTCGATTTTACTCGAAATTAATTGTAAAATTTTATTTGAAATACTTTTGTAATAATTTATTTAAGTTTTTGTACTTAATATTAATTTAAAAATTATTATTATCTTCTTATTATTGATTATGGGGAGGAAAGAAAAAATTTGAACTTGTAATCAATAAGTGCCCCTTCTAATTTAGTTTCTTGGCTCCGCCGCTTCCCCTATCATATGCATTATTAAGTTATATCATTTTCTTTTTTAATTATTTTATTCTGTTTTTTTTATTAATTATGATCAATTTTTTTTAATTATAACTTTATTTTAATTATGACTTATGTGTTATTTAATTATGATTTTTTTTAATTATAACTCAGAAAATATAAATTTTTTTTTTTTTTATAATGACGTACAGGTGTGAGCTATAATATTAGTGTAAGAATGAATATATGTTTTTCCGTGTATGACAAGAAAGAGAAAATTAGAACCAATGGACATGCACCGCGTGCAGAAAACACCAATAGCCAAAATAGTGCACCTACTCGGTCCAAAATGCCTGCTTGGCATGAATTTTTTTGACCTAAAATAAATATTTGGGATCTTCTTTTGGAGAGATTCTTATCACCTTCGCACTGTTGTGTATTAATGATGTGTTTGTATTTTTTTTTTCTTTCTCTTTTTTATTTGGATTAATCACAAATGAGTAGGAGTTGTGTGGGTCTGAATCATTACTGAAAGATAAAATATGTTAAAAAATTGATAAAATAAAATGTTTTATATAAATTATAATTTTTTTCTTATAAAAGTCAAAAAAAATCAAAAAATATCATTCCAAACAAAATTTTTTAACCCCAAATTAAAATAATAAAAAAAAAACCAACTCACATCTCAAACAAACACTCTGTCTAATCCCTATTATATATTGTACCTCCTTTATTCCCTCTCCTTGTCCTCTCTCTCTCTCTTTCTCTCTCTCTCTCTCTCTGTACTCCGTCATCTTTGAAGACTCTTTGAAGACTTGAGAAAATGGATATCTCCAAAAATGTTGTAGAGAACAGCCAAGTTGAACCCCAATCAGCTTTGATATTCCTTGGCACAGGTAGTTCAGGCTCTGTCCCAAATGCCGTGTGCTTGATCCGGCCCTCTAATCCTCCTTGCCAAGTTTGCTTCCAGTCATTTTCTGTTCCTCCCGAGCACAACCCTAACTACAGGTAATCAAATTAATCTTATGATTTTTTTATTGAATTCTATTCAAGTTGTGAACAATTTATAATTATCTAGTTTTCAGATTTTATTGAATGAGTATTTTCCGGGCTAAATTGGATGTTTTTATAGTTAACGGTAGTTTCTTTGAAATTAAATTTGATTAAAAGTAACATTTTTGGGCTATGTTTTGATTTTTTTTTTTTAATTGTTGTCAAAAATATTTCCTATTCATATTTAATATAATATCAGCTGTGATTATGACCCCTCATATTCCCACCCCCACCACCCCCACACACACACACATGGGGGGTTGGTGAGTAGAGAAGAAAAGAAAAAAAACAATTTTGACCAATCAAAAGGCAAAGAGGGTCGTGGAGGTACCTTTGAAAGGGGTCTCAGTCTTTTTCAAATATAATATATATCTGTATGAAGTGAAAAATATTGGAGGTATATATTCAAAACAAAATTCTCTATTCAAATAATAATAACAATTACAATAGTAATAATAATAATAGAGAAAATTGTGGGACTCAAACTTAAAATCAGTAATTTATAAAGAAAACTCTTACTTTTTTATTTTATTTTTAATTATTTAAATTACACTTACATCACATGTATAAGTTGCTAGTACATATATATGCACATTATAAATATTTCTTCATCATTGCTACTGTGATACACTGTTTCTTTTGACATGAAATGGTCACTTATACCCTTAATATATAAGCCTTGAGTTCTGTGTGGAAGTGGTAAACAATTTGGTTTTGGTTTTAGTATGTAAGATATTTTAAATAGAGATAATTGTTGAAAAGTTCAAATTATAAAACATTAGGTTTAATAGATATTTTTTGTTGGTGAGAAATTTACCTTTAGTGAAATAATTTAGTGAGAAATCCTTTTATTGGTTTTGGAAGACATTTTGTTTTTAATTTTATTCCTTAATTTATCTATTAACTTTTCGTTGACTATTTATTTAAATTGATATCTATCTATTCAAATTATTTTCTATATGTTCAAATTTTTTCCCTATCTGTTTAATTTTTTTTTATCCTATATGATCTTTTCAATTCAAAATTCCTTTTTTCTGTTCAAATATCCATCCAAATAAAATCTATCTGTTAAAAAATTCTTATCTATTGAAATTATTTGTTGAATTTTTTTTAATCTGTTAAACTCATATTTGAAAACCCATTCATTTCTATTTGAAATTCACAAACTTGTTTTTTATCTGTTGAAATTCTTCAATACTAACACTCAAATATACTCTACAAATACACATCTGTGCAAAAATCAGAGCTTTTTCAATACCTATTTAGTTCACTTCAAATCCCATACCCCTTGTACTTGATGCTTCTCTTTAAACCAGATATCGAACCCAACCCACCCAAGAACCCTTTAACCCTTATGTTTGCAATTACTCTCTCTCTCTCTTCATTAACCCACCTCCATACATTGGTTTTGCGCATAAAAAAAGAAGAAAAAAAAAAAAAAAACTCAAATTTGGGACTTCTACCACACTCAGTAGAACACTACAACTAACTGTGCATCCCCAATTTTTTATCTATCCAAAATTTATCTATTCAATTGTTTTATCTACACAAATGTTCTATCTAAATTTTATCTGTATAATTTTTTTATATTTTGATACAACAATGTGCTAATTTTTTTAGATAAATAGAGAGAGAAAGAGATTTGTACATTTCAGAATACTTTCAATAGGAATTATGGATATGGAATCTTTTTGCATAAATAAATATACTTGAACAGTAACTCAAGTTCACAAAATTGACAAACCATAAAATTTAACACACACACTGAGCTCTGCAATTGCAACAATGGTGATGACCACCACTTCTCTCTATTTCGCTTCTCCAATTTCAAAACAAAAAACTTTGCAAAGCTACACACAATTTCTTCACTCTCTTCTTATATCTCCATCTCTAAAAGCTCATCTCTCGTCTCTTCTCTTCCTTTTTCTTTCGCCGACGGCGATGGTAGTAGTGGCTGCTATGTGGAGAAACACTGATGATTTTACAGCAACCAAACAACCACTGTGACCATATCGGAGTCACAATGGTGGTTGATCTAGATCTAGATCTAGAAGCGAAGGCAAAACATGGAGAAACACTAATGATTTCACAGTAACCAAATAACCAGTTGTAACACGTGCCCGCGGAGGGGGACCTCATTACAGCTCAGACTCTAGATTTGTGTCACGGTTCTAAATCTGAACCAAAGAGTCCAAATCCGGCAAATCGTTTTGAGAAAACAGATTTTGAAAGAAGTGTCAAACATGGACTGCTTTGCCAGATACAGAGTCGCATTTATTTTGGGAGAATTTAGGAAACCTTGACTCGGTGCCAAAGGCCACGTGTCCGTCATCACCAAAGTTGCCTCGGCTCGGGAACTTGGGTACGATTGGGGAAGGTCAGCTATGAGCACCCCCTCTCGCCCGATCCGAAGATCGGCCTCTACTAACCATGATATCCAGTTTTGACAACGTTATGTGTTCTTATTCCGGTTTTTAGCCTAGAATTACTATGTTATGCGCACAGCAAACAAGTATAGACCAAATCGCTTAAATTGGAACGAAACATAGCATGTTTGTTTTGAAAATGGTTTGCTACTCGCAAGTAGGCTAAAATGCAGGTTTTGCCACCCTCAAGTGGGCTTTAGAAAAGATGATTTTTCCACTATATAGTGGGCTTAAAACTCACAGTTTTAATGCATTATTCCAATTTAGGTAATTTAACCTCCATCCATAGGCATTCAAGAAGTTATATCACATAAGCAGCTAGCCTCATGGTAATCATGCTATCATGGCAACATTCACACGCATGCGATATGCTAAAGCATAAAAGCTTACCTAGTACTCCGAGCCAAAACAGGAACTAGTCAGTAATCATATGCATGATCCTAGTTCATGTTTAAAAATGGCTAATGCAACACATGCAAAGATGCAATCTAAACAGGTTCGACTATCCTAAAGATGGCATGTGAAATGCTGCAACTAACAAGTTCTCAACTTGGAATTGAAATACAAGTGCAGTTAGCATGATGTGCCGAGCCCGGTGCATGTAAGACAGATGTATGGATGCACGCATGCTATCATACTGTTATGCTAATTTAAATATGCCCTAGTCTACCATCATAAGCGGGTAAATAAAAGGGAGAAAGAAGTGGGGGTTGGAAGACATGCACACACGCACCCACACTTATTACAAGTTTGCCCTCGCTCGGAGGGACCAAAAGAATAATACAGTCCGAATAATAAATCGACTATCCTAGCTAATTAATTATTACAGACCCTTAATTAATTAACAAAATAAATGCAGCAAGAAGGTGGCCGCAGCCCTGCCTTGGGATGCGTGAGTGATGCATGCTCGGATCCGCCTTGCCCGGAAAGCCCGTACCATAACACTGCCACCTCTGTTTATACTGCCCTGTCTCTCTGAAAATTGCCAAAACTCCAGGACAGGTTCCTTGCATGTTGCAGAGCACCACCGGCTAGGGGAAATTCCCACCGGCAGTTCACAACTTCCATCGGCTGTTTATTGGGTCACCGGCATTTCAAAAAGTGCCGGTCGGCACTAAATTCTGCCGGTCGGCGGAAGCTCCCTGCAGAAGACAGTTTTGACAACAACAGAGAATAGACAGCATATGGCATAGGATTTCAGGCACATGTATGCATGGACACACTCCCTATCATGTAATGGACTCAAGGGAACATGGCCCTCGACCCTCGGGCCATCAATCACGCATTTCGATGCATGATGGCCAAAGAGTCAAGTATGCATTTCAATGTCAAATGCAATGCACACAAAACATACAAGGGACCCAACCTCAATCATGGTTGGTCAAGAGGCGAGGCAATGCACAACAATGCACATGCGACCTAAGCATGCAAGCAAACATACAAACATGCAATATAACTACATGGCACACACAATGCTAACAACATAACATGGACTACGTATTGAAACATGGCATACACAATGCAAGATGGACTTACACCAATGTGAGTGGACCTCAGCCGCACCCACATCAGTGGCCATTAGATGAAAATGAGATTCTCGAAGTACGTGCACTCGTGCACGCAAATCGAGGACCGACCCTAAGGCACCAAATGCCACTCTAACAAGACATGACAAGATGAAATGCTAGCATGCAAATTTTAGAAGCTAAACATGACCCGAAACAGCCCCGAATCATGGCAAAATGGCACCCGATGCATGACATACGACCCGAAATGAAAAATTAGGCATACGCAATGGCCTACAGCTATACAAAGCATACATTATTTGATCATGACATGTGAAGACAGATTCAAGGCAGCCCCAAAACAAGCATTTTTGCAGTTTTAAACAAGGCCAAACAGCAAACACACATAGGGAAAAACTAGCATGCAAAAATGGCCCTAAATGTGAGATAAAGAAGCAACTCACAGCTGCTGACCCCAAACAGGTTAGGGCCCTTCAACAACATTGAAGAGGGGCCCAAAATATGACATTTTACAGAACTGTAAAAACCCCAAAGACAAACATAGGTATGGCTAAGCTCTTATGCAAGAATTGGACCGAAAAATGGACAAAGAAGCGAGTGGTAGATGCAAAGCCCAAACAGAAAAAGACTCTTCTACAACACTGAAGAGGGGCCAAGAATATGACTATTTACAGTTTATGGAAGCCCCAAAAACAGTATATAAATACACTCAAAATGTCATGCAAGATGAGGCTCAAAAGAGGCTATAACACAAAGTATACAAAATATTCAACAAACAGCCAAAGACCCTTAATGAAACATGAAGAATGGGTCAAAATGAGGCTGTTTTGAGTTCGGACCTCAGCCCAAAAACAGCAACATCAGGGGCTGCCAAGGCATGCAAAAATGGGACCAAAAAGAGAGTATAAAGGCAAGTATAACATGGAGGTTCCGAACAGTGATGAGCCCTTCCTCAATGTTGAAGAAGGGCTCAAAATAAGCCTATCTACAGTTTATGACATGCCCCAAAACAGATTACACATAGGCCAAAAATAGCATACAAGATTAGGGTCTAAAGGAGAGATAAAGAAGGAAGTGCTAGCTACTGTCCTCAAACAGCAAGAGGTCATCAATCAAACATGAAGATGACCTCAAAATATAATAATTTACAGTTTGGGTCGGAGCCCAAAAATGCAAGCAACTATGGCTTAGATATGAAGCAAGAAAATACTAGAAAATGGAAGAGGAGGACTCACCCTTGAAGACCAGCAAACCAGCACCTCTTGGACCAAGTTTAGGTGCTCCTAAGCTCTGAAGAACAGCCTCAAGTTGCTGCAATGGAGTAAGGATGCATTGTGCTATGAGTTGATGAAGAAATGGCCCAAGAACAAAGGTGTTTGATGGTTGAATGGGAGAGATAGAGGGAGATATATGGAGGGATGTATGTATCAATCCCAGCTGGTTTTTCTAACCTAGTATAAGGAAGAAGAGAGCTTCCTTTATAGAGCCAAGGGAGTAAGACTTCTCTTAGAAGCTTCAAAACCAAGAGCCAAGATCCTCCATACACGTGTATGGAGGATCCAGTCTGTGCCCTCCAGCTGGCACAGCTGGCATCCATTCAATCTGTAGAATACTCCGGAAGGTCGTCGGCTAGCAAAATTGGTCGGTCGGCTACTTTAACCTGCCGGTCAGCAATCTATTTGGCCGGTCGGCCATCTGTTCTGGCCGGTCGGCCATCTACTTGGCCGGTCGGCATAATGTTTGGCCGGCCGGCAGGAAAAATCTGCTCTGCAGGTCCAACTTCAAACGGGCATAACTTCTTCATATGAACTCCTTTTCAGGTCAATCTTGTGTCCAAATTGAAGTCCCGGAAGTAAGATTTCCAATGGCACCAGCCTTGCATCAAAATTCCAACTTTGAAAAAAGTTATGCTTGTTTTGGTGAAGGCTGCTCAGTTTCGGTCCAACCGGGATGATGCCCAACTTCAACCAATCATATCTCCCCCCTCCGGTCTCGGATTTAAGAGATTCTTGAGTGCAAAATGAAGCCCCGGAAGTCTTCTTTCCAACAGTGGTGACCTCATAACTAAACTCCAAGTGTACAGATAGATAAGCCCGATTCAGCGAGGGCTGCTCGACTCGCTTCTACCCGGATTCATGCCGAACTTCTCCCAAACTAGTTTTCTCCTCTCCTTTCCTCTCTTCTTCAACTCCAAACCCCTAAACAAAGTGTTTTGAAGGATTTGCCTCTCTCCTTGCCGAAGAAACTGAACATTTTCCCTGCACACCTTTCTCCGCCAAGCAAAACATCAGTGGTGCCCAAGTCTTAAGGGCGGTCAAAAATGGGGTGTCTACACCAGTGATCTATAAAATTCACAAAAATCAATTTAGAAATTCATGCCTTGGAGAAACACTGATAATTTCATAGCAACTAAACAAGTAATGATCTAAAAAATTCACAAAAAAACAACATTCGAAATTGATGGCAATGCGAGCATATTGATAGAGAAAAAGAAAAAATGTATTGATTTTGATGAAATCTTCTTGCCAATTGTAAAAATGACATCCATTCGAGTAGTTTTGGGACTAGCGGCCAATTTGAATTTGGAACTTGAACAAATGGATATGAAGACGACATTTCTCCATGGTAATTCGGAGGAACAAATTTACATGGAGCAACCAGAAAGTTTTGAAGTAAAAGGGAAAGAAAACTTAGTTTGCAGATTAAAGAAGAGTCTCTACGGCCCCAAACAAGCACCGAGACAATGGTACAAGAAGTTTGACTCATTCATGGTGGGTCATGCGTACAAGAGAACTACTGCAAACCAGTGTGTATATGTAAGGGAATTTCCCGGTGGAAACTTCATCATATGCATACTTTCTGTTGATAACATGCTAATTGTTGGATAGGATGCCACAGTAATTAGATCACTGAAGAAGGACTTATCACAGTCTTTTGACATGAAGAACCTAGGCCCTGCACAATAAATTTTGGGCATGAAAATTATGCATGACAGGAAAACCAAGAAGTTGTGGTTGTCATATGAGAAGTACGTTGAACGGGTACTTGTAAAGTTTAATATGAAAGATGCCAAGCCAGTCAGTACTCTGCTGGCTAATCATTTCAAGCTGAGCAAGAGTTCTTCTCTCTCTTCTACAAAAGAAAGAGAAGAGATGAAAGCAATTCCCTACTCATCCGCTGCAGGGAGTTTGATGTATGCAATGGTATCTACCCGACAAAGTTTTGCTCGTACTGTTGGAATTATAAGCAGATTTCTTTCCAATCCAGGGAAAGAACATTGAGAAGTAGTCAAGTAGATTCTGAGGTACCTTAAGGGTACATCTAAAGAGAAGAGATGAAAGCAATTCCCTACTTATCCGCTGTAGGGAGTTTGATGTATGCAATGGTATCCACCCGACAAGGTTTTGCTCATACTGTTGGAGTTGTAAGCAGATTTCTTTCCAATCCAGGGAAAGAGCATTGAGAAGTAGTCAAGTAGATTCTGAGGTACCTTAAGGGTACATCTAAAATGTGTCTGTGCTTTGGAGAAGAAAAACAAATCTTGGAAGGTTATACAGATTCAGGTATGAAAGGTGATCTTGATGGTAGAAAATCTACATCAGGATTTCTATTTACTTTTGCAGGGGGAGCTGTGTCTTGGCAATCCAAGCTGCAGAAGTGTATTGCTTTATCCACAACCGAGGTAAAATATATTGCTGCAGCAGAAGATGGGAAATAGATGTTGTGGTTGAAGCGATTTCTCCCAGAACTAGGACTAAAGCAAGAGAAGTTCATGGTACATTGTGATAGCTAGAGTGCTATAGACCTGAGCAAGAATTCTATATACCATTTTCGCACAAAGCACATTGATGTTCGGTATCGTTGGATATGCCAAGTGATGGAGAAGCAGTTATTGGAATTGGTCAAGATCCACACAGATAAGAATCCAGCCAACATGCTTACAAATGTAGTCTCGAGAGACAAACTCGAAGTATGCAGGGACATTTCTTGAATGGACTCTCAGTAAGGATCCTACTCCTCATGGGTATGGAGGGGGAGAATTGTTGAGTATCCACACCATGAGGCAAGAATGGAGGCTGCAGAGTTTGGGCTACAGATTTTCTTTCCAACCTAGGGTGGCTATGTTATTAACTTTGGTAATTGGTTGTTGGCAAGCAGAGGTTGGCAATAGTAATTGGTTGTTGGCAAGCAGCTCTCCTGTTTATGTAGAAATTGGAGAAGAGCTGTGAGTTGAATATATCAATCAGAGGGTGAAGAAAAAGAGAGAGAGTTGTGAGAAGCGTATGAGTGCTCTGAGTTGAGTAGAAAGAGTGAGATACTCTTCCTCCTCCTTTGTTTTGTATTTTTGCTCTGTTGTAGTATTGGGCCAAACCACGTAAATGTTTGTGTCTCAGCTGTGTGTGATTGTTTGTAGACCATTTGCTGTGTGTGTTTAATCCTAACAAATCACTGCTGTCCCTTCCCCTCTCACACCTGCTGTTGTTGGAGGTCCTTCTTTCCCATCACACTGCCACCGCTCATTTTTTTTTCTCTTCTTCTTCATTTTATATATACATACACATATATCTACATACACATATATCTACATACACATATATCTACATATATAATCAAACAATGAGATTAATGGTGTCTACTCATGTAGGCAGCAAATGATTCATGTTTATTTTGAAACATCACAACTATTGGCAGTAGTAGTTGTGATTCATATTCATGTTCTCAAGGCTTCACATTTTTTAAAGTAGTAGTATTTATATATTTCTAAAGTTCAAATTAAAAACAATTCTTAAACAAGAAAACTCTAATAAATTAGGAAAGTGGCTTAAAAATTAATGCAAAAATTATAAATTAGTAGTGTTTTGACAAAATATTTACCTATTAATGAAAATTTTTAAAATTTTAATTACTAATAGTTTTTTTTTTTTTTTTGGATTAATTCAAAATAACAACAACAGACAGAGTACAAGAGGGCAACTAGTGCCTCTCACAGGAAATGTTAACCTTGTTTGCAACAAGCAAACTTACAAGTTGATTAGGCGGGTCTTCAAAGACAATTGAAGGGTCTTGGTTAATTATATCCATGTTGGCAAGAGTGTCAGCACATGCATTTCCTTCGCGTCGGATATGGTTGAGAGAGCAATCACAATGTTCCATAAGGAACTTAGTGCTCTTTGGGGAAAGTTGAGGCAAGTCTCTCATTTGATTAAATTAATCAATTGTTCCGAATTAGATTCGATGATGACTTTCTTCAAGCCTTTCTCGAAGATGATAGTCAGACCTCTGTATACACCCTATAATTATGCTTCCTCGCTAGTTGTTTCTAAGTTGCCATGAAAACCAATTAGCCATGCACCTCTAGCATCTTGAAGCAAGCCCTTAAAACAAGCAGGACTCGAGTTTCCTTTTGAGTAACCATTTGTATTGAGCTTGATAGCACTTGTAGGGGACAACACCAATGAGTTAGTTTGTTAATAAATAATCCAGTAATAGGGTTAGAGTGAAAAGCCTTATGAATTTCATTTGCTTGCTGGAAGATGAGTCTAGTTGCTTCTTGAATATTGCAATCCTCTTGGAAAAACACCACATTATTTCTAATCTTCCAAATCCTCCATAGGGCAACGATGAAGATTGTGCTCCAGTAGATATTGTTTTGCTCCAATTTCTTACTTTGAAGGTTGGTTTGTAACCATTGATTGATGGTCATACTAGACTTATGATGGCACCAATTAGCACTTCTAACAACTTTCCAAATTTTGTTGAAAATAGGGTACTTATGGAATAGATGAGAGATGTCTCTACATTGAAAATTGCATGTTGGACAAATGTTCGTATTCGTAAGACCTCGAATAACTCTTTAGTGGTTGGTAAGAATCTTCCCATACATAAGTTACCAAATAAAACTCTTCAATTCCTACAGACTTTTAATTTTCCAAATTTAGACCTATTGATATAAAGTATCCGAATATTCCTGCTCAGTAATCACACCATCAGCAGCTTTAGTTGAAACTTTTCTATTAGATGAATTCTTCCAAGTAGGGGATGTTACTCACAATAACAAACCTAGGAATGTGAATTGTAAAATACTATGGACCCCAAATAAATTAGAAATTTTTATGGGTCAGTCCTATTTTCAATGGTTATTACCCAACAGGTCCTTAATATAATTTTTTTTTTACATATAAGTCCTGAACATTTTTATTTATTCCATTTTTACCCTTATGTTGTTATACTCAGATCTAGAGATGGAAAAAAAAAAAAAAACTCTCTCTCTAGATTTACGAATCCAAATCTAGAAAGAGAGAGAGAGAATCCGCCATGAATGGTTGGCAAAGAAGAGAGAGAGAGAGAGAGAAAGAGAGAGAGAGCATATCTACGCCATGAATGGTCAGCGGAGAAGAAAGAGAGAGAATCCGCCACCATCTTCTTGCCGTTGAGATCGATCACGAAGAGCTTCATGATTCGATCAAAGACTTTCTTGGATGATGATGATGGTGAGGATGATGAAGCAGATGATCGGGTGATTATGGCTTTGGATGAGAGAGAAAGTGAAGGGTTTTGTTAGAAATGGTTGGAAAAATTCTGGGTAAAATCAGAATTTTTTCCTAAGTTTGGTCTATTTTTAATATGGGCCTCGTGCATCGATTTTTGCGGGTCAAAGTGGAAACGCGTTCTATGCCGCGTTGTGATTCACGTAGTATATTTGGTTGCTCAAAACCATTATCGGGTGAATGAAAAATTGAAGCCAAAGTGTGTTCCATGGAAATGGAGTTCTTGGTAGAAATTTCTTAAGGTTTGGAAATTGGCTTGTCCCACATTGGTTTGGTGGGAAGTTTTGAATGGGTTTATATAGCTTGGAATTATAAATTGGGAGGGCCCCAAGGGGCACCCCAAGTTTGTAGAAGGGAGAAGTTATGGGCAAAATGGACTAGACCCATTGGACCCAAAAATCACCACATCCGCGCGTGCCGCCGCCGCTGTCCGCCCGGTCGGTCGGGCTGGACCTGGGCGCGAGTGTGTGGTTGGGTTGGGCTTGTCTGACCCAATACTAATCTTTTTGGGCAAAAAACATTTGAATTTTTGGTAAATAAATTCTGTTTGAAATCAAGTTATTTTGCACCTTGTAACAACCCTCGTCACTGTTTACTGATTAACCACTGATTGCCGTTAAACTGAACTGATTATGACTGATAAGTGAACTGAATAAACTACTGAACTGACTGACTGAAATTGAAACTGAATTGACTAAGTATATCTGTTCAATTGTATGTCTATCTGTTTGATTGTTTGATTATTTGTTTGTGTTCTATGTTTAAATTGCAAATTGAAGGCCTTATCGGCGGCCGAACTGGAAACCGGTTAGTGTTTTATGATCATCGTAATTTACGTGATTTTATGGTATAATTATCTGAAAACTGGTTAGGTATGACTAAATTAGGTTAAAATGAGTTAAATTGCATAGTTGGCCTTATTTACCATTTTGCCACTTAAGTGGCCCACTCTTGAACCTTTTTGATCTTCTCATACACTCAAACAAAACATTTCTTCTTCCATTTCTTGCACACAACCGACCTTAGAGAGAGAGAGAAGCTAGAAGAGTTGATTTCAACTTGTTTCATTGTGAATTGGCTTGAATCTTGGTAGAATTGAAGGTTGATAGCAACATTGACCCATAATCCAAGGCCTAAGGTAGATCATTGACCTTCTTTATTGTGTATTTGAACTTATTCTTGCATAATTCTTGAGCCTTTAGTGATTTAAGGCATGAATTGGTTCATTAATGTTGAATTGGAACTCATTCCATGTATGCATGCTTGAATTGTTGAATTTGAGTTGATTCCATGGAGAATTGTCTCATGCATGCTCATGGCTATGTTAAGTCCATGTTTTCATCTTGTTTTTGGAACAATTGGCTCCTTAGAGCATCAAATTGAAGCTTTGAAATGGTTTTAATCCATGCATGTTTGCATGTTCTCCATATTCATGAAATTGGTTTCGAATTGAGTTTGTTTGAAACACCCTTGGGGTTTGATTTTGCAAATTGAGCTTTGAATCATGTTAAAGTATGAGTTTTGATGTGTTTTATGGAAAATTGGCCCAAGAGGATCGAAATTTATGGTTTAAAACTTGGTTTTGAGCTTGAGGTTCAAATCTGGAATTTCCAGAATTTGGACTCACGCTCGAGCGGGGTGACTGGCGCTCGAGTGTGGAAATCGTGCTCCCAGCATTTTGTTCTGTTTTGAAGTCCGCTCGAGCGGAATAATTGACGCTCGAGCGGGACATTGTGTCTCATGCTCGAGCGGGTGTCGAGCGCCGAATCGAGCGTGATTTTCGCCTATCCAGCACTTTTGACTGTTTTGCAGAATGCTCGAGCGGGTAAGTCTACGCTCAAGCGGAAACCTTTGTCTACATGTCCACTCGAGCGGATGAACATACGTTCGAGCGTGACCCCTGTTTTCTGAAACTTCCGAAAATGCTTTTCAAGTGCATCTTTGCATCCTCATCTCATCCTAGGCATTCTTAGGCCTAGTTTAAGGCATCTTAATGAGGATATAGATGTAGAACCACACCGAGGCATATTAGGGATTACGTTAATATCCTTCCAAACTGTGTAGCTTAGTGTGTGTTTAATCTATAAACTGTGTAGGGTTGACGACTGAGGACGCGTTCTAGCCTTACCGTAGCCCAGAACTCTGTGAGTAACAACTGTGTAAAGATATGTTCAAAATGATTATCTTCTGAACAACTGAACTGTACTGCTTTCTGAACTGACTACTGTTAACTGAATGAATATATGTCCTATATTCTGAACTGTATTGTGGCATCCTTAGCACCTACTGTTTACTGATACTGTTACAGAGATCTCTGTCGGTTCCCTCGTTGGAACCACTACTGTTACTGACTGATGGCCATCATTTACTGCTCGGTCTTTTTAAGACCTACTATTTACTGTACTGTTATGCTAATGGATGTACCACATATGACTGTATCGACTGAACGATTGAAATACTGATTTAATGAACTGTTTTCATTACTGTAAGGACATTCATTCTTAACCCCTTTACGCATTGTGTTATTCACTGGGCTTTAGCTCACTGCTCATATATATATGTAGGTGTGCAGGCACCAGACCGCAGCTAGAAGCGTCGGGGTAAACTCCAGTTTTGTCAAGCCAACCGTTGTGCCTCACTGCGAGGTTCCGAGCTTGTCAAGCTACGGCTTAGGGGTGTTTTTAAATTCCCCGTCTGTCTCTGTATCTGTCCTGTTCGACTGTATAGACTGTTACCGTACTGTTTAATAGGGATTAGGTCCTTGACTGAATGATTGTTTATATGTACATGCTGTTTTGTCTGACGGTATATATTTGAATGAAAAGTCTTTTTGGCATACAGACTGTCACAGCTCATTGGACATTGTTTATTTACTGTATTGGCTTCCGCCAGCCCCTGTACTCTGTATTACTGTTAAACAGGCCTTCGGTAATCTCGGATTACTGGCCGGTTACGATGCTAAACCCATAGGGGCGGGTTTGGGTCATGACACACCTCTTCAAATTTTGTACAGATTAATTCAAATCTGTCCAGTTTTCCTGTACAGAATTTATCTGTCCGAAACCTGTGCCACAGATTCGGTTTTTGTTCAAAATTCAAAACCGAACAATTTGAATGTGTTTAAACAATGCCGAACAGGTACTGTATCTGTTCAAAACAGATTGCTACATATTGGATTCAAATTGAAAAGCTATCAATCCATCTATAAATAGATAGCCCTCATTTGATGATTCTTTCACTGATTTCGTCCAAAATAATTCTGCATCTATTCTCTTCATATTGCTGCATTATTTTCTTGTGAGAGAGAGTATAAACACTTAGTGTGTTCGTCGTACGGAAAATTTGTAGTGCTGCTATTTTTCATTGATTGATCATTTTATCCTGGGAGATAGACTTCCATATTCTGAAAGCACCGTGGAGAGGACGAATCTATCTTAAAGACACACGTCGAACACTGGACTTGATCACATTATTTTTCAAGAATAATCAAGTAAGTTATTTATTTATTTTCGGTGTTTTTATTATTTATTTAAATCAAATTTTAATTTTGTTTTTGTAACAAAATAAAATCTGTTTTTATTTATTTATGTTTATTTCTAGTTTGATTTTTTGTAATCAAACAAATTCTCTTTTTTTCTTTATTTCTTTTATATTATAGTTGTTGTTAAGTACACAACAAAATTTAATTCATTTAAATACAGGAAAGATTGTCCAACAATCTTAAGACATAAATTAATTTTTTGTATCTTTATTGTATTTAATTTTCTGTGTTTTCACAAAGTGATATTCTGGTTGAAAAATACAAATAGTATTTATAAACTATTTGATAGATAGTAGTAATATATTGTCTATTTTCTTTAACAACTAGTAGTAATATACTGGTGTCATTAACAATTGCAGAATTAGATGTTGCAGAAAATTATTGTGGTATTTTATTTTCTAGTTTTAGTAACAAGGAAAATAAAATTATTTTATGTTATAATTTATTTTCCGGTTTTAGTAACTAGAAAATTAATTTTGATTTTCAGAAATAATTTTTGAGTTTTCTTTAATTAAAATTCTTGCCTCTTTTATTTTTACAAAATTAAATTCTGTATTTATGGTTTAATTTTTTGTATAGTCATGTAACTTTGTGTCTCGGTCACAATCTGTAAATTTTGTATGTGACTTACGGTTTTGTTTTGAAGGTCACTTAATTTATTGAACCCTTTGTGAAAGGGTGTTAGTTCTTTTGACCTTATCACAGTTCTTCGTGAGTATACATGGAAGAATTTGATTCTGGAGTAAAATATTAGTTTTACAAACTAATTTCATTTTTATTACGAAGAAACCTTTTTGGCAAGTTTATTTTCTTTATTGGTTTTCTGAATCATTTTTTAATTTCTATGTGTGGATCCGTAATCGTGAATAGTTTTTGCACATGAGTCGGAAAATATATATATATATATTCACAAGAACATTTTAATGTATATATATAATTAGTTTATTTGTGTACAAATCAAACTGGTTAAATCAATGTATGTTTTGTCGTTTTTTGAGTTTAAAGTTTAAAACGTGCTGGTTTACTTACGTTGGATTTTATTTATGGGTTGAGAATCTTTTTATCTCTTGATGCAAGTTATTGGATCATGCATGATAAATTTATTTTGTAAATTTATTCTTTTATTTGATGCGTTTGATATACATGTATTGATATCAACTCAAGTTATTTCTTAAAAATAATTTCATGTGGTTCGGAATGATAAATTGATATGTTGACTTTGTACATAAGCAGATTAATTTGAGTATTTCTAACCAATTTTGAATGGGTGTTTAAACACCAAAGAAATTTAAACATGAAGATTTAAGTAGTTATATCGTTTCATTTTATTGGAAGTAAATTTAAGAAATCTTTTATGTTGATTATTAGTTTGTTTTGATTTTGTGACATAAGATGTCGTTAATTATTATTTTACTTGCGTAGTAGAATTTGTTAAACTATAAACCATTATATTAATCTAGGAGTGTATCTCTTGCATTAGATGAGATAATTTAATTTTCTTTTGTCACAAATATTTTTGTGACAGTGACACTTATTCGTAAATGAGTTGCAAGAATATATACAATCAAATGGGTTTTTTGAATTGTTTGATTCTTAAGCAAAATCTTTATGTGGATATGATTTTGTCAAAACATTAATTCTGATTTGTGTAGTCATAATTATTTTGGATTTTTCATGAATTTGATTTGAAATTTATGAATCAAGCACACCATAGTCAACAAATGATGGGTGTTATATTCTGATTTATATTAGAAGTGATGGGGGTGGTGAATATGATGCACCATTAAATGAATTTTGTGCACAACATGGCATTATTCACCAAACTACAACACCCTATTCTCCACAGCAAAATGAAATTGCTGAAAGGAATAATAGAACCCTAAAAGAAATGATGAATGCCATGTTACTAAGTTCAGGCTTACCACAGAACTTATAGGGGGAATCAATAGTGTCTGCTAATTATGTTCTTAACAGAATACCCCACAAGAAAACTAACAGCACTCCTTATGAATTGTAGAAAGGTCGACCACCTTCCTACAAATACTTAAAAGTGTGGGGGTGTTTGGCAAAAGTTGAAATTTCTGTTCCTAAAAAAACTAAAATTGGACCAAAAACAGTAGATTGTGTGTTTATTAGTTATGCTCAGAATAGTAGTGCATATCGGTTTCTAACTTATAAATTATACATACCTGATATAAATGTGAACACTATTATAGAGTCAAGGAATGCTGTGTTTTTTGAACATCTCTTTCCTTACAAGAAAGGACAGGAATTAAGTTCACAGAAAATAACTTATGATTGTACACAAAGTCAAGAGACTAATGACAATCAAACACAATAGATTAGTAATGGTTTCGACCAACAGGATTTAACTGATGATGAACCAAGACAAAGTAAGAGAGCGAGAACATCAAAATCCTTTGGTCCAGATTACCTAACATACCTGTTAGAAAATGAATCTTAAACCTTTAAGGCAGCAATGACAGGTCTTGTAGCACCTTTGTGGAAAGAGGCTGTTAATAATGAATTTGAATCCATTATGCAAAATCATACTTGGGAATTGGTGGATCTTCCACCAGGTTCTAAACCTCTTGGATATAAATGGATATTCAAGAGAAAAATGAAAGCAGATAGTTCAATTGACAAGTATAAAGCAAGACTTGTAGTTAAAGGTTACAGACAAAAGGAAGGTCTGGACTATTTTGACACATATTCCCCTGTGATAAGAATAAAATCCATCTGCATGCTTATTACCATAGCAGCGTTGTTTAATATAGAAATATATCAAATGGATGTTAAAACAGCTTTCTTAAACGGTGATCTAAATGAAGAGATCTATTTGGAGCAACCCGAAGGGTGTGTAGTACTGGGGTAAGAAAAGAAAGTTTGTCGGCTTGTAAAATCTCTTTATGGATTAAAACAAGCACCTAAGCAATGGCATGAAAAATTTGATCATGCAATGCTTACTAATGGGTTTAAGATAAATGAATGTGACAAATGCGTCTATGTTAAAAACACTAACCAAGAATATGTCATAGTTTGTCTTTATATAGATGACATACTTATCATTAGAAGCAGTCAAAACATGGTCAAATCAACTAAGCAAATGCTTAACAAAAGATTTGATATGAAAGATATGGGGGTTGCAAATGTTATCTTAGGAATGAAAATTATCAAAACATCTGACGGATATGCATTATCTCAATCACATTATATTGAGAAAATTCTTAGTAAATTTATCAAGGATGATATGAATGTAGCAAGAACACCTGTAGACATTAGTCTTTATTTATTGAAAAATAAAGGTGATGCGGTGTCTCAGTTAAAATACTCCCAAATCATTGGAAGCTTAATGTACCTAATGAATTGTACTCGTCCTAATATAACTTATGCTATCAATAAATTAAGTAGGTACACAAGTAACTCCGGAGAAAACCATTGGAAGGCGATCATTCAGGTTCTTAGATATCTAAGATTCACCTGTGATCATGGTTTGAATTTTACTCGATATCCAGCAGTACTCGAAAGTTATTGTGATGCAAATTGGATATTGGATACTAAAGATTCAAAATCCACAAGTGGATATGTCTTTACTCTGGGAGACGCTGCTGCTTCTTGGAAATCTATGAAACAAACATGCATCGCACGATCCACAATAGAATCCAAGTTCATTGCTTTAGACAAAATAGGAGAAGAGGCAGAATGGCTTCGTCATTTCTTAGAAGACATTCCAATGTGGCCAAAACCTGTGCCAGCTATTTGCATTCATTGTGATAGTGAATTTGCAATAGGCAGGGCACAAAATCATATGTATAACAGTAAGTCACGACATATTCATCGTCGACATAATACCGTAAGGCAATTGTTGTCAAAATGGAATAATCTCAATAGATTATATAAAATCTAAAGAGAATATTGCGGATCCGTTAACAAAATGTTTGACAAAAGAGCAAGTGTATAGTTCATCGAAGGGGATGGGATTAAAGCCTATTACATAAGAGTCATCATAATGGTAACCCTACTTATATAACTGGAGATTCCAAGAACTAAGTTCAAAGGGACAACTAAGTTATGTGTGGCTCGCCAGAAATCACCAAGGGATTAAAATTCCCTACCCATTCCTATGGTGAGAGTGATATCTGCAACATGTGTTGTCTGCAGGGGTATAAGGATAAGCTTTGCTTTTAATGATTACTTATATCTTGATTTAGGCATAAAAATCAAGACGAGTATAAGGAGATACTCACAATAAGAATCACCTATATGGGTGTTGAACTGGGGCCGGTTTTATGAGAAGGAAGAGGCTAAATTCTCTAGAAACACTCATGAAAATCAGAAGCGTTCAAGGCCAAAATGAACACAACAATGAGAACCACGATGTGTTAGAAGATATTTTGTGTGAAATCTATTGTCTTGGCTTACACAAACAGCTAAACAATTCAAGGCATCCCGTGCATAGGTTAGCTAGTAAGTCCGATAGGTTATCACTAGGGAAGGTTCAAGGCCGAAAGCTACCTATGCTGATGCAAGATATTTTCGACTTATACTCTTTCGATAAAGTCTGCATATTGTTGCATTTCCATTGTCATCAAATTCCATTCATGTGGGGGATTGTTAGAAAAGGTTGGAAAAATTTTGGGTAAAACCAGAATTTTTTCCTAAGTTTGGTCTATTTTTTAGGTAGGCCCCGTGCGTCGATTTTCGCGGGTCAAAGTGGAAACGCGTTCTATGTCGCGTTGTGATTCACGTGGTATATTTGGTTGCTCAAAACCATTATCAAGTGAATGAGAAATTAAAGCTAAAGTGTACTCCATGGAAATGGAGTTCTTGGTAGAAATTTCTTAAGGTTTGGAAATTAGCTTGTCCCACATTGGTCTGGTGGGAAGTTTTGAATGGGTTTATATAGCTTGGAATTATAACTTGGGGAGGGCCCTAAGGGGCACCCCAAATTTGTAGAAGGAAGAGGTTATGGCCAAAATGGGCTAGACCCATTAAACCCAAAAATCACCACACGTGCACGCCGCCGTCCGTCCGGTCGGACTGGGCTGGGCGCGGGTGCGTGGTGTGTTGTTGGGTTGGGCTTGTCCAGCACAATACTAATCTTTTTGGGCAAAAAATATTTGAATTTTTGGTAAATAAATTATGTTTGAAATCAAGTTATTTTGCACTTCTTCAAATTTTGTACAGATTAATTCAAATATGTCCAATTTTCCTGTACAGAATTTATCTGTCCGAAACCTGTGCAACAGATTCGGTTTTTGTTCAAAATTCAAAACCGAACAGTTTGAACCTGTTTAAACAGTGCCGAACAGGTACTGTATCTATTCAAAACAGATTGCTACCTATTGGATTCAAATTGAAAAGCCACCAATCCATCTATAAATAGATAGCTCTCATTTGATGATTCTTGCACTGATTTCGTCCAAAATAATTCTACATTTATTTTCTTCATATTGCCGCATTATTTTCTTGTAAGAGAGAGTATAAATACTTAGTGTGTTCGTCGTACGAAAAATTTGTAGTGCTGCTATTTTCCGTTGATTGATCATTTTATCTTGGGAGATAGACGTCCATATTCTGAAAGTACCGTGGAGAGGACGAATCTGTCTTAAGGACACAGTGTCGAACACTGGACTTGATCACATTATTTTTCAAGAATAATCAAGTAAGTTATTTATTTATTTTCGGAGTTTTATTATTTATTTAAATCAGATTTTAATTTTGTTTTTGTAACAAAATAAAATATGTTTTTATTTATTTGTGTTTATTTCTAGTTTGATTTTTTGTAATCAAACAAATTCTCTTTTTTCTTTTATTTCTTTTATATTATAGTTGTTGTTAAGTATACAACAAAATTTAATTTATTTAAATACAGTGAAGATTGTCCAACAAGTTTCGATATAATTGGGATGTGAGTCTCTGTAAACCTGCCATCGCCATTGTTGAGACTTCAACGACGGTTTGAGAAAAATAGCAAAAGTTACCAAGCTGTGGACAAGAATGTGATAAATTTAAACTAGTGATAAATTTGTTTAAATTAGTGATAAATCAATGATAAATTTGTTTAAACCAGTGATAAATTTGTTTAAATCAGTGATACCAGTGATAAAGCTGTTTAAACTAGTGATAAATTTGCAGTGCTGAGTTTATGGGTAAAAATGAAAAATACTGTTTGATTTTTTTGAATAGGACCTGCTAGGTAATAAGACCGGTCCATAGGACCAGCCCGTGAGGTTTGATAGAAAATTTGATAATATTTAAAATTTCTAACATAGCTCATATGAATATTGAGAATATTTTGAATGTCTTGAGGAGAGAGAAAAGTAGCTACCTGATTTGTAATTACTGATAGTTATAAATTTATGACTGATTTGTAATTATTTGTTAAAATAGTATTGAAGTGATATTTCCGCAAAATTAATCTCTGTTTTTCTTGGTACGAAAAGTTAAGAAGGAAAAAAAATCGCAAGCGTTGGACACGAACCATGTGTGCAAAACACCAACCGCCAAAACCGTGTACCTTGTACAACACTTGCTCCCTCATTCGCTCCTCTCTCTCTTCTTCGGAGACATCGGAAAATGGAAAAAATCTCCGGCAATGTCGTGGAGAACGGCCATGCGGAAGCCCGATCCGCTTTGATATTCCTAGGCACAGGTTGTTCGAGCGCTGTCCCGAATGCAGTGTGCTTGATCCAGCCCTCCGATCCTCCCTGCCAAGTTTGCTTCCAGTCATTTTCTCTCCCTCCTGACCGCAACCCTAACTACAGGTTATCAGATTAATCTCATGATTTTTTTTTTTTTAAAATTGAATTCTGTTGGAGTTGTGGCCAATTTATAAAGTCAGACATGGATCTGTGAATGTAGCGTTTATTTATTATGGTCTTGTTTTTAGATTTTGTTGAATGGGTGTTTTTTGGCTTCAATTGGATGTTTTCATGGTTAATTGTTGCTTCTTTGGAATTAAATTTGAGTAAAATTAACATTTTTTAGGTTTGCAAATTGCACATATAGATTGTAAATGACGGGTTTACATAGATTTCATCAGTATATGTGATGACCCATTGTGGGAGTGTATTTATTTTTTCTTTATTTAGGCCCTGTTTTGGGAACTAGGGTATTTTAGTTGGATTTTTGGCTGTTTGACTATTTTAGGCTTAAAAAAGTTATGTTTGAGAAGAAAGTTGTTTTTTTTATTTTTTTATTTTTTTATTTTTATATAGTTGATTTGATGGTTATGACAAAAAAATGAAATGATTATAGTTTGGACGTAACATTTTGTCTTATTAACTATTTTAGTCTATTTTGTCTTTCTTGACTATTTTAATCTCCAACCCTCTTCCCAAACAGAGCCTTTCATATTTTATTTGGTAGCTGGAAGCACCCCATTTGGCATTGCCACTTGAAAGAATCTTGAACATGGAAACAACTTTGGCAATCACTTTGCTTGTATTATTTTTGTATTTTATTTTTATTGTCATTGATCCATTGAGTTCTTATAGCTGTAAAATGGAGGTCTGAGCCTAATGGTTTATGAATGTGTAGGTGCAACACATCTCTTCTCATTGATTATTGCCGTAGTGATGGTGAACACAGTTATATATTGATAGATGTTGGAAAGACGTTTAGAGAACAAGTGCTTCGGTGGTTTACTTTCCACAAGATACCTCGGGTGGATTCTGTGAGTTTACTTCTTTATGTGCTTTTTGTTACAACATGTATAATTCTAAATGAATGAGCCTTTTCAAACCGTAAGATGACCTACATACACACGCATTTAATATGTATTCCACTGTTAGATTTGGGAACTATGATAACTCATCCAAAAAAAAAAAAAAAAAAAGAGAAAAGAAAAGAAAAGAAAATATTTGGGAACTATTGTTTTATCTTAAGAAGCATGCACTTCTATGGAGGAGGCATGTGGTGTCAGACTCGACACTATTTGGACACTCCTAAGATGCATGTTTGACACTTCTTTGTGTCTTAATTAAAAACGTAAAACCTTACAGACAGACACTTCTCGAACACCATGTTTGTTTAGAAATTTGGAGAGGGCGATTGGATTAGTGGTCTTTGGGTTCCACAAGTTTTATGTTTGTTTGGGAAAAATGCCATGGGATTGATAGTCTCATGAGACTATGAATACCCTCCAATGAGGGGATTAGTAATCCCATGGGGGAGGTGGTATTGATAATCCAATCCCATGGGATTGTGGGTGAAAATACTACTTTGCCCTCCACTTTACCAAAACAACAAAGTCATATTTTATATAATGAGGGTATTTACGTAATTTCATATATTTAATCCCAACTAACTAATATCACTACAATAGTGCATAAATAAATACAATTTATCTTACAACTCCAGCCCAATACCATTACACTGCTAATCCCCTCACTCAATCTCACTGTCCTCATAATCCCAGCTAATCTAGTTCGGCAAACAACGTGATACTTCTTAAACCTTTCAAACACGACTTATGGGATGAATCTTCTCATCGTAACAATGTTTTGTATTCTTTAGAATGCAATTATTCACTCTAAATGTATTTTGAAACATTTATAAGTTGAATACATCATTTGTATTTTTATATTCTACAATTGTTTTGCATTCTTTTGTTTAGATTACAGTTGCTACGTCAATGATAAACCCCAGGTGGTTGGCTTGGTGCAAGGCCTTGCATTTTAGGGTGTGCTCTCTAAGGTTTAGGGATCGAAACCTCTTAGGTGTTAACAATTTCTTGGGGCCATCGGACTGAGGAAAAATCCTTGAATTAATTGTGGTCAAGGTTTTAAAAAGCGGTGTTACGTAATGGTTGTGGCCGTTACGTAACGGTTGTGGTAGTAAACACTACCCGTTACACCTGCTTTTGCGGTGTGATGGAAATTCACATGTGTAAGGCCGTTTCGGTGTTATGTAACTATTGTAGCGGTACCGTAACGGCCCATTGCACACCGTTACAATATTCTGAATAGCTTCCTTTCCAAAGAAAAAAAAATCTTACAAAAAAAAAAAATGAATACTCATGTCATCCAAGTCCAACGAAAAAACCTTGAATGAATTTATTTTATTTTATTTTATTACATTAGCATGTAAAATAAAAAAATATATAAATAGTGGTTATATTTATTTTTATAATCGTTTTATTTAATATTTAATTGTAAATATTTTTTATTTTGCTACCTTAATGTGTTGTCTAAAAAATGTCTTTAAATAAGAATCAGTAGCTCAAAAATAATTTTTGTTTATGGCACAATTTTTATTTTTATAATCATTTCATTTATTACTTAATAGTAAATAATTTTATTTAGTTAGCTATAAAGTGTTGTTTGAAAAAATGTCTTCTGAAAAAAAAATATCAACTCAAAAATATTTTTTGTTTATGACACATTTTTTTTTATAATCATTTCATTTAATAATTATAAATATTTTTTATTTAGTTAGTTTAGATATTGGTCAAAAATAATTTTACAACATTTAAAATCAATTATTCTTAAAGTCATTAACTATTGAAATAAAATATAAAAAAACTCCTTTTATAGTGATTTAAAAATATGAAATATACTGGATCATACTTAAAAATTAACAAAAATTAATCAAAATATATTTTAAACCCTTATAAATATGATTTTGAAGAAAGAAATATGCGTGTTGGTAATTTTTTTTCAAATTGTGTAAAAAATTTAAAAATTCACGGTTCCGGTTACCGCAACTGTTACGCTATGGGTTTTACACCCCGCAACCGCAATCACGCCACCGCAACTATTATGACGACCGCAACCGTTTTTTGAAACCTTGATCGTGGTGCACTTGTGAGAAACTCCTTTCTGAGGGCTTGTGCACTCCTAGAGATTAGTCCGGCTTTGATCCGGATACTTCAGTGCCAATCAAAAAAACAAAAAAAAAAAAAATTTGTTAAATGAATAATATCTTGAAGTTAAAGTTATGGAATATACGGCTTTTAAGTTTTAATTAGTGTTATGTTGTGTTTTTTTGTTTACCTTTGAATAAACTATTAATGTGTTTGATATATAATAAATTTATAAAAATATAAATTTTTATCGTGTCCTAGATGTATTGTGTCCTGCAATTTTTTAAAATCACCATGTTGGCATTTCCGTGTTTGTGCTACTTAGGTCTTATTTCTTGATTTACTGGCATCATCTCTTGCTAGGGAAATACAAATTGAGTTCACTTTTTGTTGTAGGGAAAACAATTTTGATGATGTTAAAAACAGAGAAGAAGGGTTAGAGATGATGTTATGCACTACATCATGCATAATCTCTAAACTTATGGTTTTGTTGGGTTGAAAAAGGAAAAAAATGTATACCTTTGCCATTGTAGGGAAAAAAAAATTAGTGAGGTAGTCAGATCATGCGTTGGCATTACAGTCTTGGGCCTTTTGATCAATCTAGATACCAGTCCTCAATTTCTTCTTCCTCTTTTCTCCTTCGCATCTTTGCTAATGATGATGAGAAGTGATGTTCTAGAAGATTTTGCGACGAATTAAGTTGATGTTGCATAAATCAAATTTAAAACAAGGAACAAGTCGTCACGCATTCCTCACTACCATTCTTCAGCTTAAGGAAGTACTGATCATGGAAATCTCATGTCAATGAAACCCTGAATTTTGATGAAATGTTACTTAATTCATCTATGTAATTTAGATGACCAGCCTGCGTAAAAACCTTATCCACTAATCGATTGAGATGCAACAAGAAGCATGTGGTAATATCTACTAGCTTCTCTTATGTGTAACCAACTTGTCTTCAAATTCTGAGTGTGTTATATGTCATTAAACTTGAGTGATTTTCTTATGTATGCTGTGTCTGAGTAGAACTTATTAAGTTAATCTTCTTTGTTCATCACATAGAGAACTTCATCAAAATTGTAAAAGTTCTTAAAGTAGTTCAGTATTCTTCATAAGACAAATTTAATACATTTAGTGTGAAGTAGTTCCCACCTCCTATATGGTGGGTGCACACATTGTTATATGCTACATATTATGAATCCATACGTTACATTTTCTTCTCCTAAACAAAAACTTTATTTTTATTTTTTAACATACATTTTCTTCTCCTAAGCAAAAAACTTTATGTTTATTTTTAACATCACACCTATGTTACATGGTGTCTTCCATTTATCCTGAAGTACTTGTATCCGCTAAACATGACAAGGATAAGGGTGAGGGATATTTGTCCAACACTTGTACCAACTTAGACACTTGGATCCTTTAATTGTTTACAATGTTTGAAGAAGAAGAAGAAACTTACATTTGCTAGTAAAGTAATATTTCTAGCTTCTCACATAGATGAGAGATAAATAGAAGCAAATAGAGCTTTTGCACATTTTCGCTAAAGAAGAATTAATAGCAGGTTATCAAACTATCCTTTGTGGAAATGGCAGACCAATTCGGGGAGCTTTTGATACAAATATTCAATTAGTTCGGACTTGTTTAGTTTGATATTATGGTGCTGGTATAGACCAGAATTTCATTATGGTTCAATTCTAATCAATAATAAATACCGGGGCTTTGCAATATTTGATTGATCACTGAATTTTGAATTTGGAATTTTGATATCAGCTGTCTGGTCCTCTGTTGGTAATGATCTACGGTCAACGGGTGAGTAGCATGTAAGAATTTGTCCTTGGGAAGGAGCAAATGGGATTACATACCCCAGTAGTCCTAGCCTTGAACGATGGCTACTAGACGCTCTGCATATCGACCCGTGCAGTGTTGTAGCTAAAGGGTAATGTATCTTGCCTAGGGAGTACGTTCGCAAGAATGAAAGGAAACTACCAAGCACACCAATGGCGAAAGCACTCTCCTATCGTGACATAATTTGTAACTTGCTATCCTCGTCCTCCTCTTTTTGAAACAAGGGGCACTTCCGGTTTTGTTGATGCTTGAAACAGTTTTTGTCTTGGTCTCTACTCAGACCCAATGAAAACAATGGGAACACTTTTTATGGACTCGTTGAGAATGATTTAGATCTAGTTCATGGTCAATTAGAAGTAGAATGGGAAGTAATAGTATCTTATTGGTAAAACTAAATACTTGAAATTCAATAGATCTCTGATTTTTTTTTTTTTCCTTTTGTGAAGTAACTGAAATGAATGAATTTTTTTTATCATAAAAGATTTTTTCTAGTGATGATATCGATCGTGACCATGATACGGAGTTGGAGCTGCTAACTATGATGAATGCGCTAACTATGGATATGATGTCGCAAATAGATCAATTTTATATCATCATTCAATTCGAATTAGCAAAAGCAATGTCTTAAATCCTATTTAATTTTGAGAACATTTCTACATAATTTAAAACATATTATCTAATAATATTATACAATATGCAATATATGTGTCCATGACACATCCCCATACCCATATCCAACTTTTGGATACATATCCTAATATCCTAAGATTTAGGTTTATGAAGTTCTAATGCCTGGACAAATCTGCACCAAATACTTGTACTTGAGTCCATGTAACATAGCATCATGCCACCAAAAGCACTATACTAGCCTTACACAATCAAATTGTACATTGCACATGAAGTTAATGGTGGTGATGCTGTTGTAGAGAAGAAGCAAAAGAAAAAGAAAAAGAAAAAGAATGGTGTTTGTTGACTTTTTGACCTGAGACATGAAGAGTAGAAAGATTATTTAGCTTTTTCTGTTACAGTTGTTTGCCGACAATTCCCTGACAGGGAAGTCCTTGTAATTTTTGAAGCCACAGGAGTGCTATATACCATAGGGGTGGTCAGTGTTATTTACCTTGTATTATATTTTGGTGGTCATGGTTATTTGATAGTTATAAGTTTTTCTGGCCATAGATTGTCGAATGGCCTATGGATGATATTACCGGTCAAGTTATTTTTTCAGGTTTTTCAAATGGTCTTTAGTGGCCTAAAATATTCTGTACGCACAGTCTCTTAGTCTTTTATTATCGATTCATAATCCTAGTAGTATTAGAATAAATCCATCAGCTTATAAATATACGTGTAATTTTCTATATAATGAAGTTGAGTTTAATAGAGAATTGGTAATTGTGTTTATATGAATTTTTCTAACCCTTCAAGGACGAAAAGTTCCTTTTCCTTTTTACATATTCTTCTTTTCACAAGACAACAAGTAGGTGATTGCTCATATCCCCAAAGCAGCCCAATTTCGATAACCCTATCAAAAGATGTGAAGCCTAAATTACTCCTAATCCTTTTCCCCCTATGTTTTGGCTTTTGTTGCCCACCAGAATACCATTGCAATTGTTGCTGTCTCCAGCACCAATTCTTTAAAAAAACACATTCTACATTGAGCCTATTTTAGACCTTTTAGTGCGTTTAGTTTAGTTTTGGAATTAGTTTTCAAAAGAGTTTTGAAAATTTGAAACCTGTTTGGTTGTGAGTTTTCAAACTAGTTTTGAGTTGTATATTTTGAAAATAGTTTTTTAGAAATTTGAAAATTCAAAACTTGTTTTATTAGTTTTCAAAACTAGTTTTTGAGTTTTTTTTGGATCTTGTAGTCAAAACTTTTTTGCAATGTTATAATCAAATTTGTTCACTTCTTTCATATACCTAATCTAAATTTACTTTTTAGATGCATCTAATCTAATTTATAGGGCAAAGTTTCATTCCATATTTTTTATTTTTTATGAACGTTTTAAAAATTTTGACACTTCTTTTTTGGTTTTATATCCACTCAATCTACATACATTTAAGACGTTTCACATTTAAATGTATTTTTTTTAAATTACCGAATAATGAGAAATATATAAAAATAAAAATTGACTCAATTTAAAAATTAATACAATTTTAAAGTTTTATGTATTTATTAAATTTGTTTTTGTGTTCTTCACATTTTGTTTACTATTTAAGTCTATCTAGATCATATACATCCAAAACATAAAAAATTATTTCGCCAATTTGTGAAAAACCAAACAAAATCGATTTTGTGAAAACCCTAAACCAAATAGGTTTTGGGTTTTGGAATGAGTTTTCAAAAACCCTAAACCAAACATGTTTTGGATTTTAGAGTGAGATTTCAAAAACCCTAAACTAGACAAATTTTGGGTTTTGGGTTTTGAAAAATTGATTCAAAAATTGAACCGAATGGAGCTAACCTCAACCCCAAACTTACTAGCTTTTTGCAACCCTATTTCACCACAAAAACCAGTTAGAAGGCTTAAGTCCAAGGTCTCCAAGTTGTTCAAAAAAAAAAAAGGTCTCCAAACTGTCCTACATCATTATGTCGGATGTTTTTTTGGTTAAATGTTGTTCAAAACCCTTTTCATTTATTTTATAATGCAGAAGTTCTCTGTCTTGCTCTGCTGCCTCGTGCAGTTATATCTCTAAGAACGTCAATTTGGTGCCTTTTCTTTTTCTCCTTCTTGGTTTCCTTTTCTTTTTCCTTTTCGATAAAACCGAGAACTAGTACAGACATTTGATGTGAGCTCTAACAATTCGGAAATTTCATCAATCTGTCATGGAGTCAAAATGAACTCTCTTTGGATATTGGCATTTGAACTAAGGTGCTTAGAAAAGGCTGACCCAGTAAAAATAATTTGATGTGAAAAGTAAAAGCATTAAATGACATTAAGCTGGTGATATAAGTGTCTTATATAGATTAGTAGAATTGAGAGAATTACTTCATAATTGATCTTTTTTTGGTTTTGTGTTGTGCAAAATTGTCTGTGAATAACATCTGTGACTTCTCTTGATACTTGAAATCAAGAGTGTGATGAATTAATGCTTGTGTAAACTGCAGATTGTTTTGACTCACGAACATGCTGATGCAGTTCTTGGTCTGGATGATATTCGTCTTGTGCAACCATTTAGCCCTACAAATGACATTGCTCCCACTCCCATTTACCTTTCTCAAGAGGCAATGGATAGGTAACCTCTTGAACTACTTTCTGACTGATATGCTTATCATTCCCCTACCACATCAGCTGATCATTTAGAACTCACACTTGCTACCAAGATATAACTGTGATATGTGTGATAAATTGGTATTGATGGCTTCAATAACAACCTGGGTTAGAGACTTGAAATGAAAATAGAAGCATAAATGTCCACATTTGTGTGCATTTTTGTTGCACATAATTGCTTTTGTGTTTACTGGGGTTGCAGATACCTTAATTTGCTTAACAAATCCAAAGTATAACGTAATTATATTTAAGCGTTTATTTACATACATTTCATCTGTGATTTAATTTGTTCTTTTATTAATTTTGACTTGGTAATAAGATTGAAAACATGAAGTTAAAAAGATCCCTTTGTTGATAATTTAAGTTTTGGATAATACATGGATCTCCCTTGAGGTTTCTGGCTATTACTGGAACCTCCCTTGTGGTTTGTGCAATTAAAATGCCCTCCCATGTTAGAGATGCTGGTAATGGACATTTGATGAAAAATGTAATTTACATTGTCACCTCCTCCTTTTACCTCTTTTCTTATCTTTGTAGCCAAATAACCCTAATTAAAACATCCAATAAAAATGCTTATCTTTGCAACCAAACATTCCCCTTCCCTTTCTCTCTCTAAACTCAGTCGGCCAACCCAATATCACTGTTTTGGAATTGATCTCTCTCGTAACACCACCACCGCCATCACCACCACCACCACCATCACCACCACGCATTAACAACCAGTGTCATATGCAAATCATATTCAACATATATACATATATAAATATAAATGAATATGTATATATATGTGTGTGTGCACGTGCGCGTAGACTATCCAAAACATTTGAATTAGTAGAATGATTGTATAATTTTGTAGAGTTAAAAATTATAGATGATAAGCTAAGATGAGAGAATTATTTGTTGGGCGAAAAGCAAGGCAAATGTCACGGTCCGATTTTTAAAGATCAATTAGGCGGAAACTAATTAATCTAAGCGTGATATTTTGAAGTAAAAACTCCCTTTATTACTTGGTTAAATTACACAGACACCCCTTGAGGTTTCTGTTTAATACAGATTCCGCCTCACATTTGAAAAATTACATTTCCCTCCCTGAGGTTTGTAATCTCATTACAAATAGCCCCTTGGATTGAGGGCATCATGCCCTAAATTTTTTCTAAATGACCGTTTTGCCCTTTTTTCCTACCATTTCTTCTTCCTATCATCATGACTACATTTTACAACTTTCTATCATTAAATTATATCTGAACATATTCTTATTGAGTGATGATATATAAACATAAATTTTATATAAAATTTTCAAACACAATGATGTGGTTTAATGGTGGTCTTTCACTTTAAAACAAAACACTCATAAACATGATTTATATTTATAGCATCACTATTACAACATTTTTATGATATTTTTTGTATAAATTTTTATATATCAATAGAATTTTTCATTTTTATTTCCGCCATCATTTTTCTTTCTCGTCTATTCACCCACATTTATTACAGTATTAGTAAACACCGTCATTCACATTTATTGCAGTATTACTGAATTTTTGTATTTAATGAATTTAAAAAAAAAAAAAATCACAAAATATTGTACTTCTTAAGTATATCTAGATTAGGTATATCTAAAAAATAAAAAAACTGCTTAATGTATTTAAAAAAAAAATTCAGTAACAACAAAAAACACGAAAAATACAAAAATTAATTTTTTGTGTAAGTTAAACCAAAGAAGATGATTGTTATTTCTCTTGAAATGACATGAACAAAATATCAATATTGTTTTATTATTTTATATGTTTAAAGGCCAAGGGGCAAATATGTCATTTTAATCTGACAGGGGGGTTAAGTGTAATTTTTTGAATGTGAGGGGAGATTTGTATTAAATAAAAACCTCAGGGGTGTCAATGTAATTTACCCTTATTACTTTGTTCATTCTCAAAATTGCATTCCTTAGCCAACTTCTCTCAATTCTAAAAATTAGGTTTGTTTCGTAAAACGTGCCTGAAGGTCTTTGAATGAATAATATTAGAAAATGTACCCGAATTTATAGTTTTTAGAGAAATCACATTTTTATCCTAAAATGGAAAGTTCTCTCAATGCAATGACTCAACCTCACACGGCACACATCCCAATATAAATGAAAGTATGTACTTTATAATACAAATTATGAAATACAACATTTAAATTATAGATTATGGAATGAATTACAATGAAATACATTCAAAATAAATAAGGCGCAAGCCCAAGTATTTGAAAGTCTACACTAATATGCTCGAAAGTAAACAATGAATAGCCCGTTTGGCACTCACACCAATGGGCACATGTTAGTACGTGTTAAAACCTATCACCTACTTCACCCACTAAACCTAACCCACTAAACCTAACCCACTACACCACTACCACCTCACCTACTCCACTAAACCCACTATCAACATCCACTACACACCATCCACTACACCTACATCTATATAAGGAACCATTTGTAATAGACAGAATATCAATTACAAATATCAATCAATAATACAATCATTTCTCTTTATACATTAAATTTCTACATGGTATCAGAGCAAGTTTAAGACCTTGGTATTTCTCGCTTCACCGGCGGGCGGCAACCTCGCCTTGGCCGCCCGCCGGACCTCAACCTATTCCGCTTATTTTCTACACATACCTTGACTTCTTCAACATTCACCTTCTCATCTCTCCTTAGCATAAAGCACAGGCTCCAACATTTTCTTACACCCCTCCTCCGCTATGTCGGCGGCGGCACCCGCATCATCGTCTAGCCTCTATCGCCGTTCACCTCACCTCTCATATATCCGTGGTTGTACTCTTACTCGTCGTCGTCGTTGGCGTTTCTGGCGCTGTTTTTCTGCTCGTCACTGCTGTTTTTTTTCCCGATTTGCTCTCTCTCTCTTAGCCATGGATTTGGGTGTGGGGTGTAGAGCTGTGGCTCTGTTGTTGGTAGCCATGTTTGCTGGCTTGAAGGTTTCAATGGCAGCAGTGTACAAGGTTGGGGACTCCGCCGGTTGAACCATCATTGGGAATATTGATTACAAGGCCTGGGCTGCTTCCAAGACGTTTCATGTTGGAGATGTCATCATTTTCGAATACAATTTTCAATGTCACGTGTTGCAAGTGCCCCACAAAGAATACCAAGCCTGCAGAAGTGTAAGACAGTAACATGCATCTTCACATACAGCTTGGGTAATGTGTAACTGTCAAAAGCACAAGCTTCTTGGACATCCCTCTCTCTCTCTCCATGGACCCAACATCATCATCATGCACCCACTCTATCTCCCTCTCTCTCATCTTTTCCCACTATCAAACCCACTTTCATCATATCTCTCATTTCTCTTAATTTATTCCATCCACGTTCTTTCACCCTTTTCTTTTATTTTAATATATATATATATATATTTTATTATAATATATTTTCCCTATCCCTTGTTAGTAAGCATCACCCGTTTTCCATTTTCTTATTATTATTTATTTTATATTCCACCAAAAAAAATAAAAAAAAAAAAAAAAATCACACTGCTGTTTTTCTTATCACCCATCCACAAATATTTTTTTCTATTTTCTTTATCCATTATTTTCTTTTATTTTATTTTTCTTATTAAACAAAACAATACCACAAAATAACACCAACAACATTCCACAACCTTGTCATTTTATTCATATCAGGGGATCAACCCCGATCACACTTTTACATCAAAAAAAAAAAAAAAAAAAAAAAAAAAAACAAAAACAAAAACAAAACTACCACACCCACAGTGGGATTTTTCTTCTCTACTCAGCCGCCGGTCTTTTCTTCTTGCCTCCGTCCTGGGCGGCCCTTGCCGGTGTTGCCTCCGTGTTTCCCACTCCACTGGGCACGATCACTCCACCCTGCTCCTCCACTACAGCATATGGTGGACCTCCAAATCGGAACATCACGGTGGCCTTCCGCTTCAGCTCCTTGTTTTCTGCCTTTAGCACACTTATCTCTGCTCGCGCATCCTTATACATGCGTTGGAGCAGAGCCAGTTGGGAGTTTAACTGTTGCACCTCATTTGTCCTGCTCTGCAGCCGGTGCGACAAGTTTGTGACCGCAGTCATGGTTTCCACACATGACTTCAGAGTATACTGATTGGCCTCAATATCGGTTTGCACCGCCATTTTTTGCTCCACCGACCGCATCGGAAAGTTCAACGGAGCAAACACAGAGGTGTTTGGTTGAGGTTCACTGGCCACCGCACCAGTTCTCTCTCTTGTTGACTCATTGAGGTCGGGAAAGAGAGTGAGCAGACCACGGGACGAAGAGGCCATATTCTGGGTAGCTGAACGGGAAGAAGAGGCCATGTTCTGGGTAGCTGGACGGGAAGAAGAGGCCATGTTTTTGGGTTGCTAAGTGTTTCAGAGAAGCAGCGATTACCGATTGGTACTGTCAGACAGGGTTGGTTACAGAGTGTTTTAAGATTTGCAGCTCTTCGAGACAAGCTCTCTGAGAATGCAGAGGTTTTAACTGGTTTGTTATGCTTCCAAGCCTCAGCCTCCGCTTCGGTTTATAAAGACCCTGACGAAGAAGCCGACACGCGTTCTGTCGGTCACGTGCATCGCCGCGTGTCTGGCGCGCCTTTTGATGGCACGTCTTTTGATGGCACGCCTTTTTATGGATTGGGCACGCCTTTTGATGGCACGCCTTTTGAAAGATTGGGCACACCTTTTGAGGGTGCGACTTTTTAAGGGTCCGACAAGACTCTGTAAACTGTCCCGACACTGATTCCGGTTAGCTCCTTCAGGGGTCCGACAAGACTCTGTAAACTGTCCCGACATTGATTCCGGTTAGCTCCTTCAAGGGTCCGACAAGACTCAGTAAACTATCCCGACATTGATTCCGGTTCGCTCCTTCAAAAGGTCCGACAAGACTCTGTAAACTGTCCCGACATTGATTCCGGTTAGTTTCTACAAGGGTCCAGCAAGACTCCGTAAACTGTCACAACAACTGTCACAACAGTGTCTGTTACAACGGTCCGACATGACCCCATAAACTGTCTTCTACATCGGTCCGACACGAGCCAGTGTCTTCTACATCGGTCTTCTACAACGGTCTGACACGACCATACAGTGTCTCCTATCCTCTTTTATTTTTTATGTATTTTCTTGTTTTGTTACTTTCTCCAAACTCAAGTTGGTTAGTTCCTATCCCCCTTGAGTTTGCGGGGGGCTGTTAAAACCTATCACCTACTTCACCCACTAAACCTAACCCACTAAACCTAACCCACTACACCACTACCACCTCACCTACTCCACTAAACCCACTATCAACATCCACTACACACCATCCACTACACCTACATCTATATAAGGAACCATTTGTAATAGACAGAATATCAATTACAAATATCAATCAATAATACAATCATTTCTCTTTATACATTAAATTTCTACAGTACGTTTAAGGGACGGGTGAGCAAACAACTGCTCACCAATATAATCTTACCAACCTCTTGTACCAATGGTTGAGGAGACTTCCGCTGTAGGTGTTTGGTCCGTCCCCTTAGGCTTTCCGTCTCGAGTCATTGCTGACCCATGTCTTCCCTTTGCGGGGATGACTATTGAGGATGAAGTCAAAGACTACAAATTAATAATTTGTAAAACTTTCTTTAACCTGTCGAAGGTTTTCCCCTTTATTGAATATAAATTAATAACTAGTTGACCAGTTTCATGATAAAAGCACTACAGGAGGCTGGCATTTCACAGTTGAACATAACATTAGCACTGGGGACTAGAAATGACACCTTGTGTGTAGCTCTTCAGCAAGAACTTTAGTTTTTGGTCTCACATATGGACTATGCTGGCATATCACGCTGCAGTTTATATACTATTTGCGCTCCTAATTCGCATTCATTATTTTCTTTTGACACATATGAAACAGTGTTGGTGTGAAATTTCCATACTTGATTCCGAAAAAGCTGAAGGAAGGCCAGGAATTGAGACGGGTTGCACAGCTTGACTGGAAGATAATCGAGAATGACTGTCAGAAACCATTTGTTGCATCAGGACTAGAACTTGTTCCTTTGCCAGTTAGTTTCTCTACATCTATCTTTCCACTACGATTATGTATTCCCTTGTTTCTTACTGTTTCCTTTGTGGATGTAGGTGATGCATGGTGAAGATTATATTTCTTTGGGTTTTCTTTTTGGTGAAAAATGTAAAGTAGCTTATATATCTGATGTTTCTCGAATTCTTCCAACCACCGAGCACTGTGAGTCTTTTCCTTTGTTCGTCTCGTTTGTGGTCATGTCCATTATATCTCGAAGTTTCATCCTTCCATTATAATAATTCTCACTCCTACATATGGTTGCTACAAATCATGTGCTTGCTACAAAGAACTTGGGCTTATTTAGGGGTCCCGACTCAAAGATCAATTATGATCCGATTATCTCCTATGTGCACGTCTAAAACTCTGTTTAAAAACAACGAAATTGCTTTGAATCAGGTGACTTAATTTTTGGTACTGGAAACCTGTAAGGTTTAATCAAGTTAAGTCTCCTAGTCTGAGATAAGAAGTCATGAGCATCATGCACCTTATAACCTGTAAATTGTTGAGGTTCAATTGACTTGCATGTTTACAAATAGTTAATGGATCTTATGAATCTGTTGAGTCTTGGCCTTGGATGCTTAATGGAGTTGTGGACACAATCACAGTACTCTACACACAAGCATGTTTATATGCAATTGTCCTTCTAATGTTTCATTTTTGAACTCTACATTTATAAATTTGGTTTTCTTTTTAATAAATGAGCAATGATGTTAGGCACATTTGATGTTTGGCACTTTTATGAAATAGTGGAGCTACATTATGTATATGGTGCAAAGAGTTAAGGTATTGTAAGCAATTTAGCCCACCACCACCAAGTAGGGCTGTGCAAAATACCACCCAATTTGCTAAAATCGCTCAATCCGCACCGATACTCCCTTTAACTGCGGGTTAGTTTGATTTGCGGTTTGAAATTTATAATCCGCATTCGAAACCGCACCACATATATATATATATATATTTTTTAATCTCTGATGAAATATTAAAGTAAAAATTAGTGTGAGAGATTTAAGATGTGGAATTTGTTGCAAATTAGTGTTATATATGTTGGCACATAAATTTCAACCAAATTTATGTTAAAATTTCAAATATGGTCAATCAATCAATGACATGTATAGAGCCTACGATAGGAATGTTATAGGTAATTACTTCCTAAAAGGATCAATATGATCCGTCGAAGTGCATAATAAAGTACAACAACGTCATATTTCAACGATGTTATTCAAGATATTCAACCATGTGGAGCCTACAAGACTTGAAGTACAGAATGCTCAACCAAAGGATGACACTTGTGGAGCGTACAACAAGGACACCATAGGGGATGAAACTTAAAAGATCAATACGGTTAATCAGATATACAGTTAATCAGATATGATTTCGCCTAAATTCAAAGGCGTTATCATACAATTTGAAATTTATAATGAAGATAAGGCGCTCTTATCACATAGATGGCCTTCTATAAATATAAAGACCATCACACAAGAAGAAGGGGAGGGAAGGGGGGAAGACCAAAAGATTAGAAATCAAAGATTAGAGATCAACTAGAGAGAAAGAAATTAGAAGCCGAAGAAAGTTGAGTTTTGTAATAAGGCAATAAGGTTGAATATAGAAAGATAATAGAGACAAAAAAGAAAAAAGTAAGAATACAAAGGTTTAATGTGGTTCGACCAATATTGGCCTACATTCACACACACACAAAGCCCTAAAAGGCTACATCTTTCATTTACTCAATTTTATACTCTTGTTTACATGATAAAATCAAATCCCTTCAATTAAGGAATTGAAATAAATCAAAGATACAAAAAATCATAATAAGAACAAATCATGGGATTTCCATCTATTCTGATATCTTCTAATATTTTGATAATATAATATTATCTCCATCAAATAAGTCTTCACAAGAAAGAAGAAGAGAAACCGAGAGAACTCAAAAGCTTACACTACAGACATCTGATACGATGGCAAGCGATAGGTAAAGGGTTTTAAACCCAACAATTGTATCTTGTATTCAAGGGTTCTAAATCCCTACAATTTCAATTAAATAATTATTTTTCTTAAATTGTCTTCTGTTAAATTTTATGTTTTTCACTAAGAGATTTCGTTTAATTAAAATGTGTAATTAACGATTTGGAATACAGATCAGAAATAGGAGCCTGCTATTGAATAGTCAACACTGTTTAGTCAAAAAAACTAATAGTGGACATTTGTAACTTGAATTTCGAAATGTGTTGAAACAATTTACATTTTGAAATTTGTGTCTACAATATATATGAAAAATATTATATAAAATTAGTCAGTGTTATATATATGAAAAATATTACGTAAATTAGTGTTATATATTAGGTAAATGCTTGATAATTGTTTAAATTTATTCTTCAATCAACTAACAAATTGAAACTTCCCAAACTGTTCAAACCACGATTTGGTTATTTGCCAATTCACTATTCGTTTGGTTTACAATTTTACTCTCAAACTGCACCGCCCACATTCCTACCACCAAGAGAGTATATGGTAAAAGAATTATAGCCCACCACATTGAAATTTCCCTCGATTCTTGATGTTGCAAGTTCATGACAACCTTTCTGGAGAGGCTTTTCAATAGAGCTTAAACTCAGCCTCTATTTCAAAGCGTAACTAATATTATTGTCATAAAAATTGTGATTAAACTCCTTTTACATCAGGTCCATTTATTTTAATGTATGGAGGAACTGTTGAATTATAGTCAACCTCTCCAGTATTATGATTTCTTTTTCCCTTATTCTTTTGTAATTGGCTCCAGCATTACTGATCTTCTTCAACATACAAACTAAACTTCTGAAAGAAATACTTGGAATAGTAAATATTTTTGTCTCCTGATATGGACAACAGACTCCAAGATTTCATCTTCCATTCGCTTTGATTTTGATACATTCCAAATCCTTTTGCCACTAAATTTAAATTGATTTCTTCCTTTTTAACACATTCCTAATATATCATGGCTATATTTATTCAATCAGTGAGGACTCCAAGAATGTATATTCATCTAAGCTTCTAATTGTGTCCAGACCACCTAGGAGATCATAAGAAGCTTTATTTTTACTTGGCAAGTATATGGTATCGACTCTGGAGCTTAACTAGTTAAAATCTTGTTCCAACTACACAATGGTGCCTACATGAAGGCTGTTTCACCTTTCTACTTTATCCAAAACCAATGTTTTTTTGAAGCCATGTGCCAGTATGCTCCAAAAACATAATTAAGGTAATTGCGGTAACTTAAAAAAAAATAATATTAAGGCAATCCTTTATTTTTTTTAAAATGGACGTTAATATTCGTTACTCACCTCCCTTCTCCATTCCTCATGATGAAATTTATCCAGCTTGGTTTGTGTACTCAATGGCATTACATGGGTATATACTTTGCATGCTTCACATTGTTCACAGCATTATAATTAGGTCTTTTTTTTTTTTTTTTTTTCCGTTCATGATTCTGTTAGTTAAAGTTATTTATTTCTCATTCACCCTTACCCTTCTTGCCAAGGAACTAGAATTGCATTTCCAATCTTGTTTCTTTACCCAAATTGAACTGTTGGCTTAAGGAAGGTTTTCATTTTGCAGATATTTCAAAAAATAGTGATCAACAACTCGATCTCCTTATCTTGGACACACTGTACAAGGTCAGTCACTAAGCTAAAGTTAGTTTCATTGTAATTTGAGAAAATATGATTGACTTGCAGTGGAAATAGCTTTGAATATTTTCTTGGGAAAAATATCAAGTTCTATTTTCCTCTCAAGATTATTATTGAGTCGTATCAAGTTTCAATATGGGCAATAAGTCCTATTTGTCATAAAATGTACACAAAAAGTTCATTCCTCCATAATGTTGTATCTTATACCAATTTTACTCTTCTTATTTAATATGAACAATAACTTTATAAACAATTTTAACTTAACTAAAATTAAAAATTTTAATTGTAAAAATTATTATTATTATATTAAAAAATCATAAATAATAATTGGATCAAAACAATTATAGTATAAAATGAATAATTTTGTTATTTCAAATTATGATTTTTTTGTTTTAGTGTAAACAATCTAAAAGGACTAAATTCTATTAAAATTCCAAAGAGTTACGAAAATAATACTACGATAAATTTATATATTTCTCAATGTATGAAATAGTTGATAAATCTTATATTTATGCTTTTTTTTTTATGGAAATTTATTTAATTTCAACAATTAAAAATAGTTTTATTATAAAATTTTATATAAAATAAATTATTTATGAATTTTTTGGTTCATATTTTAATGATAAAAATAAAAATAAAATAAAATATATTATTTTGAACAATCGAATTTTTTATAACAATTTATAAAATAAAAAAGAAAATAAGACTTATTTATTAATATTGAAATTTGATACAACTCAATAATAATTCTAAACAAAATAGAACTTATTGGTAATTTTTTTATTGTGATTTATGATTTTTTTTAATACAATATAATAAATTTTACAATTAAAAAAATATAATTTTACTTAGATTAAAGATATTTATGAAATTGTTGTTCATATTAAATGAGGGGTAAAATTGGAATAAGATACATCATTATGGAAGAATGAACCTTTTAGGAATATTTTGTAACAAATAGGACTTAGTTGTTTATATTGAAACTTGATCGGACTCAATAGTAATCTTAAGAGCAAAATAAGACTTATTGATAATTTCTCCTATTTTCTTTTAGATATCTATTTGTTACTGAGTTGTTTTAGAGTAATAATGTATGCTCTTTTTTCTGTTTTCCTCTCTCTGAGTCTTGTTATCCCGTTTCTTTTGAACTATAAATATATACTCTATTACTAACTAAAAGTTCCCTCATGATTTTGCTCAATAGGTTAGTTCCTTATATTTTCCTTGCCTGTTCAGTTTTTATTTTTATTTTTTTTCCTTTTACTTTTGTTGTTTTTAAAATTCTAAGTTTGGATTAAAAGTTAGTTTTAAATTTTTTTTAATACAGGTCACTATCTATGTTGCCCATGCATTATGGACAACAATATTCTAACTACTCTATAATGTTTGATTGCTGAACTATATAGAACACATTTAAATCTGCTTGATGTTTTTGTTTGTTTTTTTTTTAAATGAAAATTAGGGGCAGTTACGAGCCAGTCCAGTGGACTGGACTTGTAGTCTTACTCCAATTTTCAAGGATGAATTTATCACGGTAATTTAAATATATACATATATATACACACTTCCCACTTCATATTTGAATACAAACTAACGCAAATGAAGCTAGAATAAATCAAAACTCACAAACAAAAATCAAGAGGTCGCAATCATTTATCTATTTGATAAATTTATCAGTATTCACCAAATATCATTCCACAAACACAACAAAATTTTAAAGTCTCAAAATTTTATCTATTCTATTATTAAAAGGGAACAACAAATTTGGTGTCATGAAGCCACTCCCCATAAACTTTTTCCAAATTTTCCTAAAATGACCTTAACTTTTTAAATAATTATATTATATTTATACTTATCAGTTTGCAATTAAGGATAAAATAATAAATTACAACCAATCCCACTTCTCATGATACCAACCAATCTCACCTCCCACGTTTTCAAACTGCTATGCAGTTTTAAACAGTTTCAACATCTTCACCCCTCTCTCTATTTACTATAAAATCTTCTCTTTTATTTGTTCAATTATTTTTCTCTTTTTTGTTGGGAGAAATACTATTCAAGAACATTGCAATCTTATGGTTCTCTTTGTCCGAAATATATATCTACTGCTTATCCTACATTGTAAGTGTAGTATTGTTAATTATATTTTTATTTTCTTTAATAAAAAGTTTCATTATGTAATTAGGTTCTTTGAAAAAAAAAAATATATTGATTCAGAACGCTATTATGTATTTTTTTTTTCTTCATTAAAAAGTTTCATTGTGTGTGTTTTTGGGGAAAAAAAAAAAATCAGTGCTCATAATTTTGTGTGTATGTTTTTGAAAGAAAAAAAAATCGGTATTTTCATTAAATTAATTTTTAGGTTCTTAATATTTATAAGTGTTTTTAATTAAACACTTTGACACCTATGTGCAATTTTTTAGAGACTTAAATAGTTTTGGATTTTTTCCTATTTCACTTTTTAAGCTATTGTTTCTTTTTGTGTATAAATTCAGTTTTTTTTTTTTTTTTTTTTTTATAATTTGATTTGTTTGTTTGTTTACTTTTGTGAGAACACTATTATGTTTTTTTTTTCCTTCATTAAAAAGTTTCATTGTCTGTGTTTTGAAAAAAAAAATCAATGTTCTTAATTTTGTGTGTGTTTATTTTTGGAAAAAAAATCAGTGTTTTTTGTATTTTCATTAAATTAATTTTTAGGTTCTTAATTCATATTTATGCAGGCTTCTTTGAATAATTTGGCACCATGTGTGTGTGAAATTTTTTAGATTAGACTTAGACTTAAACACTTTGGGGTTTTTTTCTTCCTGTTTTACTTTTTCAAGCATTTGTTTATTTTTTGTGTATAAATTCAATTTTTCAAAATTTGGTTTGTTTGTTACTTAATTGTGTGTTTTTAAAAAATATTCAGTGTTCTTAAAAAAAATTCAGTGCTGTAAGTGCCTTGGATTTGTATTTTTGTATTTGTCTTTTTATGTAATACTGTTAATTATACTTTCTATAAAATAAAATGTTTCATTATGTTATCAAGTTATAAAAATAAAAAAATAAAAAAATTGACTTTTATTTTTCTTCTTTTTATCAAAATTTGTGTTTGTGGGTTTATTATGTTTCCAAAAAATTGATTTGTTTGTTTCATTAATTTCGTGCGTGCCTTTCTTTATAAAGATTTGTATATATTTTAATATATACATATATATATATATATATTTATTTATTTATTTATTTATTTATCAAATATCAAATATATTAATATCAAATGTTACATTGCACATAGTTATATATATGTACATTATTTAAAAAAATGTCAATAATGAGTTTGCACATGCATCGCGTGTGCCCAGCCGCTAGGCATTATCAAAACGAGGGATTGACCTAGATTAACGTGGGCTAGTGTAGTAAATATAGATATGAATCTTCTTAATTTGACTAACCAAATGGCCATTGATAGAGTCGAGTAGAGAAGAAGGATTCATGTAGCCGACCCCATTTGATGGAACTCAAGGTTTGGTTTGGTTTTGGTTTTTTATCAAAACGAGGGACAAATATGTAAAAAAATTTAACTTAGGACTCATGAGTAAATAAGTTCAGTCAATAAGATCTGCTAGTAATTATCCCAAAATTTATTAGCACAAGGATGTGGTGGACAAAAAATCCACCAAAATAACAACAAAAAACCAAAATTACATGTCACACACAATTCTCCAATCTCTACTAATAAAAAAAAATAATGGAATCCCCTTAAAAGGAGATGAAATCAAAGCCCAAAAATAAGCTAGATGACAAATCTTATCTGATGTCCCCTCTTCATCATCAAACTCATCATAAAAATTACTAGTATTCCTCTCTAATCATGTCTCCCAAAACATGGTGAATGTAACACAATTCCAAAGGAATCGCACCTTGTTATTAATACCAAAATTGCTAAAATCAATCAAAAGAATTTGGATGCAAGAGATAGAAGCCAATTGTTACACAGCTTAAAAAGTGTGCACCACAATGTAAAAGCCACCGGACAATGCAAAAGTAGATGTTTGATACTTTCTTCATCCTTTGATACAAAATACACCATTGTGGAAGCAAAAAAGTGATTAGGCCTCCTTTTCCAACAATGCCATTGGTACTAATTTTTTTCTTTGCCAATGACCACACAAACACTTCAACTTTAAGAGGTATGCATCCAGTTCAAATGATATCATGAGGAGCAATACTAGGATTATCAGGGAGCTCATTAAAGAATGACTTGCTAGAGAAAAATTGTAACAAAATAAAGACCATTTTCCAGTGAGTTTTGCTATCAAGTGTCCAACCATCCAACTTGGTGGGAAAGTATTTGTTTCTAATGTCGATCATGAAAAGAAGTGCATTAGTGATTTAAAAAATAAAAATAAAAATAAAAAATAAGGAAGAGGAGCAGATTGATTGCATTTGTTGCTTCTGTTGCCAAAATTATTTCTACACACCTATTCTTATGTTCTTATCTAGTAACTAGATTGAACTTTCTTTTTTCTTTTTCAACATTCTTGGATAGGTTTGATATGGCTTGGACGATAGCTCTTTTCAATGTGGAATCTGGTTAATGTTTTGGAATAGACCATGAATAATAGTGTGGATGGTGGGTTTCATTGCACTAGGATGTTTTATTTAAAGGCAGGACAGAATAGGATAATTTCTGATGACATTAAGCTGGAATGAGTCCATTGAAACAAGAATAAAAGTATTGTGGCCTTCTGGTGGTACTTTATACCTCAATTTTAGAGGCACTCCCCCATGATTTCCATCTTTCATGGGCTTCTGCATGTGTTTAGATGTTTATGGTTGGGACTTTCAATTCCTAACATGCAGGCATTTTATCCATATACATCTTGCACACTTCAGACATAAAATTTAGAACTTTTAGTAATACTATTACTTTCACAAGAAGGATTTTTTTTCCCCAAAAAGGAGATTAATACATCCATTTTTTTGCCTATGAAAATGGTGGAGGTTTAAGAAATTTTAAATGGGTAAGATTATTAAGGACTGGAAAAATTGTCCTTAAAGATCTTTAAGATTGAAGAACTTGTTGTCTCTGTGGGGTTGTGTGTGTTTAAGGATTTATGACGCACAATTTTCTTTTGAGATATTTAGTTGCGTGGCCTGTGCCTACACATGGTTTGAATTTATTGAAAACAATTTTAAGACTTAGTTGGACAGTTCTTCTGACCCTCGGTTTGGTCAGAAAGAGAGGTGGAACTTGCAGCAGAGGAAATATAGTTAAAAGACTGGAGAAAGAAGCCAGCAATGGCTGAATACAATCATTATTACAGTTGCTAAGCCACTACAGGCATTCAGAGAAGCCTCATTTTTAGAGCCCCGTTTGGGAAGTGGTTTTTTAAGTGGCTTTTCAGCTAAAATATGAGGTGAAAAGACTGATATATGATTCGGAAGGATTGTTTGGCTTTTTATGAAACGACTTGCAAAAAGTGGAGTGAATGTGAAGGAATCTTTGCTTTTTTATATTAAGTTAAAACTTTTTAGCTTTTTGGGCATTTAGTGGCTTTTTGACTAAAATAGCCAATTGCCTTAGTATTTGGTGTTGCCTACATGATTCCTTTGAGCCATCTCGTCATTATAATTATCTAAGGTCCTTTTTTTTTTTTGGGTCAACTCGTGGGCCTAAATTTCTTGTTTCATCTCAGCTGACGTTACTTGTCTCTTTACAGCTGATCACAATTTCATTTGAATCATTATTGTATATACAATGCATAGATTTTTACCATATACTTCCAAACAACTTTCTTTGATTCGCTATGTCTCAGCTTCCACTAATTATTTCTGGTGATGGAAACTTGTTGCTTCATTTTATATTTTATTGCCGTCTTTTTTCTTCTTTCCCTTGTTCATTTTTCCCCCTAATTTTCTTTTCTGCTTTTTTCTTCCAAATTCTGCAGAAGGGGTCCCATAACACTCACTTTTGCTTCCCCCAGGTTTGTGTAACTCCTAAAATTACTGAAAATTTTCCATGAAATAATTTGATGCTTGCCAGGGTTGTTCATGTTAGTATTTGTTTTCAGACCCTTGATGCTGTGAAGAAGTTGTGCCCAAAGCGAGCTTTGTTAATTGGGATGACCCATGAATTTGATTACCACGTGGACAATGAATTTCTTAGGGAATGGTCGAAAAGGTACTGTATCTTGCAATTTCTTTGTGATCTCTGTCTCAGTGGTCTAATTGCGATCTTTGTGGTTGAAAGACCAAATGGGATGTAGGACTGAAATATTTAGAGCTTCTTAACTGTAGAGAACTGATCTTTCTAGCTTTTGTCGTTGTTTTGCTTATAGAGAAGGGATCCCGGTTCAGCTTGCACGTGATGGGTTGAGAATTCCCATTGACCTTTAATGAGGTAATGTATCTGAAAAGTTCTTTATTTTTTATTTTTTTTAAACACGACCGTCATGCATACTGCTGTTGAGTACCTTTCTGCTTGATGCTTGATTTCTGAACTTCAAACTCATGACAATAGTAGTGATTGTTTTGTAAAATTTTCTCCGATGCTGTGTTGCAGGTGACATATAGCCATGAATTACGGCTAGAATATATATATAGTTCATTGTTTCTTCCCCTTGCTGATTTGATGGGAAACAACTTAATATTAAAAAATAACGTCCAATTAGTATACATTAATGTATGTTTGGGAGGAGAAAGATCGGGTGTTGTTTACTTCAAATTATCTAGTTTCAGATCAAAGATATGATGCAGATGATGGTTTGGACCGGATGCAATGGGGATAGGAAATGATGATTCCAAATCTATATTGTACTCATTTTTTGACAAAAGAGAATTATTCCCCTCGAAGGAAGATACTAGATTGGTCAAATAATTGGGCCATCATTCATGTAAAATAATTACAAATTATTTTTGGAATGGATCACAGTGAGATCATTGTATTTTATTTCTTTGATGCAATTCTGAATTACAATGATACGTGTCGAATTACAATTCCATTGGGAGGGATGTGCCTTGCAGTACTTGGCTAGAATTAATTACAATTTGGTGTGCTGCAGCTAGTAATTTGGTGAATCTCTGCCATAACCCACATCATACACGTATCAGCCCTTTACTGAGGATCCAAAACAATGGCCTCAAAAGTTAAAAGAGTTAAAAAGAGTAATTATATATAACTCTAAATTTGGAGCTCTAATAAGGGTTCTAATGAGGTGGCAAGGTCAAAAAAGGAAAAAAAAAAAAGTGATGATACATAGATCTAATATTAGAGTTCTAAATGGTGCTTTAGTGAGGTGGAAGAGAGACAGAGTAGAGAGCGATAGAGGAGTGTGGGCTTTTACTTTCACATAGATACTCTCTACATCATTAGAGTTATATTAGAACGTACAAATTAGAGCTTTCAAATATTATTGAATAAATAAAAAAAAAAAAGCTGAAACATTAAATCAATGGGTGGGTCTCACCCATTAGAGTTCGTGGTTTAAAACTCTCAAATATTTTTGAAGTTGAAAGGATGGTGGGGTGTTTTATTTTTTGGACTTGTAGAGGGTTGGCAGAAATATGTCACCTTTTGGTGTGAATAAGGATGACAAAATTACCCAATCTAATTGTATTTTTTCAAACTCGATTCTAATAGAAAAGGTTTGGGAGAGCATTGATAAGGTTGGGTCAAATATAGTGGTATGTGGGTTAAATAAAACTATCAAAATTAGAATAAAATTTGAATATTATTAAAGTATTTTAGTTTAAAATAGAAAGTTCAAGCGTAAAATTTGGAAAATTCCAAATCGTGAACAATGTTTTCTTTTGTTTTTAATTTTCAAATGAAACAAAAATTGATGGGCCTTTTATTTATTTTGGCTTTGTTTGGGAAGTTGGTTATGTTAGTTGGTTATTTTATTTTTTGGTTATTTTAGTCTGACTAAAAAAGTTGTGTTTGAAAAGTTGGCTGGTTGGTTTTTTTTTTTTTTTGGTTGATTTGATAGTTGTGAGAGAAAAGTAAAGTAATTATGAATTAAATATGATATTTTGTCTTATTAATTATTTTAACCTAACTTTTTTTCCAAACGAGGCCAATGTTGTTCAGTGTTTGGGAGGAAAAGAAATACTTGAGCTGTTCTTGAAAATAAAAAGAGTAGAAAGTGAAATGAAAAACTTGTTTGACAAACTACACTGAGAAAATGTTTATTGAAATGGTGACATTTTTCTCCAAGTGCGGGGGATTTTATGAACTATCAATCTAGCCTTGTAATGTTTTTTAAAATGGTGACGTTTTTTTTTCTCCCAACCGAACCAAGCCTATAGGCCTATCGTAGAGTCTATTTCAAATATCCGAATTTTTATTTTTTAAGTTTTTATGTATATTATTTATGAGAAAATCAAATTAACTTGATATTCGCTCTTACATAATTTTATTATATTTCTTACCAAATAAATAACATGTAGAATTTCTATTTTTTTAAGGCTTTTGTGGTTAATTTGATATCATCACATTTGACATTTTTAAAAAGAAACATTTCACCCAGTATGTTAAATTTACTATTTTATTATAGTTTTTAGTTTAATATTTTTTATTTCAAATTGTTTTTCAATTATTTAAACAAAAATCTTTTTAATGTGTTTAATGTGACTCCCACATTAAAAAAACAAAAAATAAATAAGAGAAATGTTATGTTTTCCAAATATTTTATCAAACTTTTCACATTGGGTGGGACTCACATAAATCTACATGTGTATAGATCCCACACCCATGTGAGAGATTTGGTAGAATATTTGAAATTCCTAACCTAACTCAATAAATAAATTTGACATCCCTCCCCCCCCAAAAAATGATACTCAAACCTCCAAGAATATTTGGACACGTTTTCTTTTAATAAGAATTTTAGTGCACGTATTAATTTATATATATATATATATATATATATATATATATATATATATATATATATTTTAAAGGTTTATGTGGTTAATTTGATATCGTCATATTTGACATTTCTAAAAAGAAACATTTCATCTAAAATATGTTAAATTTACAATTTTATTCCATTTTTTACTTTAATATATATATACTTCAATTTGCTTTTCAATTATTCAAACAAAATTCTTTTAATGTGACTCCCACATAAAAAACAAAACACAAAGCAAATAAATTTGACATCCCTCTCCTTACCCAATACATCAAGTATGTTGTGGCACTTTAACAGTCTATTGGCTACATATTTTGTATAAGCTAATCGTAACTTAACACGTGACTCGTAAAGGGTAATTTGGAGAGTTAATGTAAGTCTCCAGTCAACGATAGACACTGTAGACGCGCCCGCGTGAGGCCTTCGTGCTACAGTTCGGACTCAATTTGTGTCACGGTTCTTAATCTGAACCAAAGAGTCTAAATCTGGCAAATCGTTTTGAGAAAACAGATTTTTGAAAGAAGTGCCAAACATGGACTACTTTGCCAGATACAGAGTCGCCACCTAAATATTTTTTAAGGGGGAATTTAGGAAATCCTGACTCGGTGCCAAACGCCACGCGTCCGTCATCACTAAAGTTGCCTCGGCTCGGAAGTTAGGGTACGATTGGGGAAGGTCAGCTATGAGCATCCCCTCTCGCCGAATCCGAAGATCGGCCTCTACTAACCATGATATTCGTTTTTGAAAACGTTATGTGTCCTTATCCCGATCATTAGCCTAGAATTACTATGTTATGCGCACAGCAAATAAGTATAGACTAGATTGCCTATTTTGGGAACAAGCATTGCATATCCGTTTGTTTTAGAAAAATGTTTTGGAATTTGCTACTCGTAAGTAGGCTAAAACACGGATTTCAATGAGCCATTCCAACTCAGACAATCCAACCTTCACCCGCAGGCATTCAAGCAGTTATATCACATAAGCAGCTAGCCTCATGGTAATCATGTTATCATGGCAATACTCACACGCATGCGGTATGCTAAAGCATAAATACTTACATCGTACTCCGTGCCAAAACAAAGAACTCGTTAGCAATCAATGCATGATCCAAGTCCATGTTTAAATGTCTAATGCAACGCATACGGAATGTCACTAGAGTAGGCTCGGCTATTCTATGAATGACATGTGAAAATGCACAAGTAGCATGTATTCAAGTTAGATTTGAAATACTAATGCAGTTAGCATGATGCGCCGAGCCCGGTGTATGCAATACTGATGAATGATGCACGCATACATAGCATAAGGTATGCTAAATTAAACATGTCCTATTACTAACCATCAAAGCAGGTAAGTAAAAGGGAGAAAGAAGTGGGGGTTGGAAGACAGACACACACTCACTCGCACTTATTACAAATTCGCCCTCGCTCGGAGGGACCAAAAGAATAATACAACTCAAATAATGAATTAACTAACCTAGCTAATTAATTATTACAGGCCAACTAAATTAATTAAACGAATTAATTAATTTAAGAAAGCAAGAAAAAAGGCCTCGGGAAGAGAGCTCAGTGCACGCGTGCTCGGGTCTTGCTCGGAAGTCCACTGTTATGCGTAGGCTGCCTTTGTTTTCCCTGCTTTGCCCCTCTGAAGACTTCCAAAGTCTCAAAATTGCTTCTTTGGACATTAGGGGATGCCACCGGCTGGAGGGAATCATCATCGGCTGTGATTTGGTGGCGATCGGCCAAAAATGAATCCATCGGCCACCGATGGATTGCCGGTCGGCACTCCATGCAGTCGATCGGCAAAAAGCTCCTGCAGAATCTGTTTGACAGTAGCAGAGGACAGAGCTTTGCATGGCAATGTAATTCAAGCAATGTATGCACCAACCATATCCCTTATCATGTTTATGACTCAAAGGGACATGGTCCTTGGTTCTCGGACCACCAATCGCGCATTTCGATGCGTGATGGCCTAAGGAACCAAGTGTGCACTTTTGATTTCAAATGTCATGCAATGCATATAAACAAATCAAAGGGCTTCTACCTCTATCATGACTCACTTCAAGAGGTGAGGCAATGCATGCACAATGCAATGCAACCTAGGCATGCGAGCTAAGGATGCAACATGGCAATGCAATACATTTATGCAAGTATGCAAGCAAACATGCAAGGCAAGCATGCAAACAAGCAAAGGATGGACTTAAGCATGGTTTAGGCAGCCATCATTAGGCCTAAAAAAGTGGCCAAGGTGCTCAAAAATGAAGGACTAATAAGCACACAAACATGCATGCAAATGATCTCCAAACTTCAAACATTAAAGAGCAATTCTCAAGCACACTCAAGAGGATGCAAACATGGACATATAGCATGCAAATTAAGCTCTGAAAATCATGCTACAGGAGGTGCCAAACCAACTAAACAAAGCAAGCATATCATGCAACAATGGCCCAAGTGCTTAAGACAAGCCAAGGAGGCTTAAACCAAGGTCAAGTCCACCAAACCTCACAAGGCTAAGGGGACTTAAAACAAGTCAAATGCAGACTTAAACAAAGCCAAGGGTGCACTTAGATGGCACCTAAGTGGTCTAAAAGTGCAAACATACTCCGAGGCCTAAACAAGGGGCATAAGGTAATAACCTTTAAACACATTGAAGGAGGATTAAATGCAAGCATATAAGCATGTCAAGTGGACTGAAATGACATGGAAAATGGTCCCAACCTACTAAATCAAAGCAAGTAATGCATTCTATACACTCACACCCTTGAGGCCAACAAGCCAAAATGCAAAGGGACTATGCAATACATGCTAAAATTGATCCAAACAACTAAGGACAGACCTTAATCATGTCAAAATAAACATGAAAGCTTCACAAAGCCAAGGCTAAAACATGCTAGAACAATGGTTTACAACCTAAGGTATGTTAAGGCAACAAAATGGCATTACAAGGCATGTATGCTAAGCAAGCATGGTGTACCAAAACTAACTAAAAACAGAGGCATATTATGACATAATAAGCACAAAAATCAGCTAAGGCATGGTCAACATGAACCTAAACATGATGCTCCCTCAAGAGGCCGAAAAAATGGTCCTTTTCAAGGACAACAAGGAGAGGGGGTGGCCCTCTCCTTCCTAGGACCTCAAGGCACCATCCCTACCTCTGAAATCCCTCAAGATTTCAGTGGTGAGGAGGCCCAAACTCAATGGTCCCGGTGCTCACACAAAATGGCACAAAAAGGAGCCTTACAAGCCTCAAAAGGGGTTAAACAACCTCAAATCACAAAACACTCTAAACAAACTGTTTAGAGGGCCGAAAAACAGAACTTTTTTATGTTATACACAAAGCTCAAATACAGATGCAAGATAGGTAAAAGTAGTGCGCAAAAATGGGAGATAAAAGGGAAAAATGATTACCCTCGTAGACCTTCTTCAACAATGGAGCTCCAGCAGCTTCTTGAGGTTGAAATCAGCTCCAAGAACTCCAAGAACACTCCTTTGGCCCTCAATAACCAAGAAAAGGTGTAATGGTGGGTGTTTGTGTGCAAAAGTAGGACCAAACACACACTAAACTAACAAGAGAGGGAAATATAGAGATGGAATAGATACAAATTCCTAACCCTAATATCAAAGCTCTCTAAAAATGTTGTCTAACCCTAATGCCAAGAGAGGAGCCCTCTTCTTATAGACAACTCCCTCTTGTAAGGCTTCCAAAACAAGCCATCCAAGAGGGAAATCCCTCCATACACGTGTATGGAGGGGAACAGAGTGGGTGCCAGCTATCACAGCTGGTACAAAATATCTACCAAAAGTAGATGAACAGTGATCGGCCATTCAAAATTGTCATTTTGGCAAAATAAATGGCCGACTGGCAATAAAGAGTGCCGACCGGCAATATACATTGCCGATGGCATAAAATCACTTGCCGGTGGCCTCAAGCCATGGCCGGTGATGTATGGGGATGCCTCACAAGGCATTCCCTGCCCCTCCAAGGCAAAACACAAGTGTTTGGTGCAAAACTAGACACAACACGGTCCAGTCGAGAGGTCCTGAGGCAAGACGTGCAACCGAGACCTCCGGGAACTCAAGACGAACACAAACAAGGGTAATCACCAAGTGTTCCAATGGTGACGTCCAAGTTTTGAGGACGGTAAAAAATGGGGTGTCTACAGTTGCCCCTCTTTGACAGAACTCGAAAGTCATAACAATGACGGGAGTGAATATTAAAGCCCAGAGACGACCCATTTTTGACAAGGCCGAAGACTCAGACAAACATGCAAGACAAACAAGATATGCGCCCGAAGGCGGGGGCAAGATGCAAGACAATGCACAAAGCTGAACATAACTTATGATCATGCAAAGAAAGCTGTGACGAAGCATAACATGCGACAGTTTTAAGCTAGCATTCACCAAACTACACTACAATGCAGAAATGATGTAAGAGAATTATGCAATTCTCGATACGTCTCACTCGGAGGATACAATACCTATGCGGCTCGTCTGGTTGCACCAGCCTCAAATGAACCGTACATACAATATCGTGCCTGCAAAGAAAACAACTCAACAGGTACGATGTTATTAGCAACATGCATGACAATGCAAAAATGGATGCAAAATGATATGCAATATATACAAAACAATATATAAACAATGCAAATGAAGATGCAATGTAATTGAAACAATGCAAACTATATGCAAAGCAATTGAATCATGATCCAATCATGAGCGGTTCGAAACCACACCTATGTCAAATAGATTGATGGAGGTAACAAGTCCATCTACCATAGAACGATCAACAGAACTATGAGTAATGTAGACGGACATAAGAACAAGTATTGGGGGGGGGGATGACAAAGGTGGGGAAACGACCCGCTGGGGAAAGGACTACGATCCTAATGCTGGATGCAACAATTACACTACAATGTAATATATAATGTAAATGCTGGGGAAAATGGCAATGGATAAGGCACGCGGGCCAAACCAAATCTTGCCTAGGCAAAGCATGTACACATACAAGCCACGTCTAACATAGAACGGTCCACTGAACTATGCTTTGACACGAGAAGTATGGGCACATACCGGACCAAGCTCAACATGGAAAGGCGCAAGCCATAGGCGGAGGTGATGCGATGAATGCATGCAAATTACAATGCAATGTGCACTGGGATGGAAAAGATACGATGGATATGGCCTGCGGGCCAAACCAAATCTTGCCTAAGAAAAGCATGTACACATACAAGCCGTGTCTAACATAGAACGGTCTACTGAACTATGTTTCGACGTGAAAAGTATGGGCACATACCAGACCAAGCTCAACATGGAAAGGCGCAAGCCATAGGTGGAGGCGATGCAGTGAATGCATGCAAGCTACAATGCAATATCTACAAATATGCAGTGGGAATGGATACAATGGATATGGCCTGCGGGCCAAACCAAATCTTGCCTAGGCAAAGCATGTACACGTACAAGCCGCGTCTAACATAGAACGGTCCACTGAACTATGTTTCGACGTGAAAAGTATGGGCACATACCAGACCAAGCTCAATCATGGAAAGGCGCGAGCCATAGATGGAAGTGATGCAGTGAATGCATGCAAGCTACAATGCAATATACACTATATTACAATGATGTATGACAATGCAACTGTTTACGATGGTGCATGACAATGCAACTACTTACGATGGTGCATGACAATGCAATTATATATTTTTTGTTTTTTTTTTGTTTTTGAAATGCAAATGCATGACGAAGCATGATGCATGGAATGCGCGACAACATGCGACTTTTGAGATGCACGTGAAGTTGAATATGCGACGACGTGAGTCACTTGAAATACATGTATAATGCAACTTAAATCAGAAGTCGTTCGGGCACGACAAACACCGAAGGACTTGCACCTTCAGAGGATTTAGGGTCTCCTAGACCGTCAAAAAAATGCAACTTATCAAAATTCGTTCGGGCACGACAAACACCGAAGGACTTGCACCTTCAGAGGATTTAGGGTCTCCTAGACCGTCAAAAAATGCAACTTATCAAAAGTCGTTCAGGCACGACAAACACCGAAGGACTTGCACCTTCAGAGGATTTAGGGTCTCCTAGACCGTCAAAAAAAAATGCAACTTATCAAAAGTCGTTCGGGCACGACAAACACCGAAGGACTTGCACCTTCAGAGGATTTAGGGTCTCCTAGACCGTCAAAAAATGCAACTTAGAAATGCGTGGCAACGCAAAGCAAGTGGGAAGCATAACAATGCTGTGAAGGCACAGACATGTAAGTGGAGCATGCGGTCTACGCAGGCAACGAAATTGATCATAAGCATGCGGTCTATGCAAGCAATGAAATTGAACATGAGCATGCGGTCTACGCAAGCAAAAAATTGGTTTCAAGCGTGCGGTCTACGCAAGCAAAATATGCGGTCTACGCAAATAAAACATGCGGTCTACGCAAGTAATGGAATTGATTATAAACATGCGGTCTACGCAAGCAAAACATGCGGTCTACGCAAGCAAAACATGCAGTCTACGCAAGTAATGAAATTGATTACAAACATGCGGTCTACGCAAGCAAAACATGCGGTCTACGCAAGTAATGAAATTGATTAAAAACATGCGGTCTACGCAAGCAAAACATGCGGTCTACGCAAGTAATGAAATTGATTAAAAACATGCGGTCTACGCAAGCAAAACATGCGGTCTACGCAAGTAACGAAATTGAATGCATGCAAAATGCAAAGAGATGCGCAAGATCGCACGATGGAATGCATGCAAAATGCAATAAGATGCGCAAAATAGCGCGATGCATTTAGACAACGCGAGTGCACAAGACAGTGCGATTGATTTGAAATGCACAAGACAGTGCAATTGACATGTGATGCACATGGGGCAACTTTTGAGTTTTGTAAAAGCCAAAAGGATACGGAAAGGATACACCTTGCACGAATTCGAGTGCCACGCACAGAAGACACGGTCCGGGGTCAAAATGGAGGCCGGTTGAGCGTCGGAGATGCACGTTTCTTGCATCGTCTTGAGCAATGAAGGCCCTGAACCACACACATAACCCAAAAAGGATGTAGGAGGCTCCCAAACCACTGTAGGAGACCACAGGATATCCACCGGCCATCAGAATGCATCACCGGCCATCCATCGGCCATCATACAATTTCTATCGGCAAACTATTTTGCCGACCGGCAAAGAGTGTGGCCGACCGGCAAAAAGTCCCTGTATCGGTGCAGTTCAGTCATTTGGCTACGGGTCTTTTAAAATAGGGCTTCTAGCCCTATTTTCTTCACTTCCCCTTGCTCGAAATTTCTCCCCCTCTCTCTCTAGATCATTTTCCTCCTTTGATTCTTCGCTTTCTTGCGTTTCTAGCCTCCATTTCGTCGTTCGATTCGCGTTCACCCTTGCGTTTCGAACGTTTTGAACCGATTGAAATTTCATTTCGGTGTTGTTTTTTTCAATTTTCGCCACTCGAGGCTTGTTTCCCTCGAGTTTTTCTCGATATCTGTGCCTTTTCTGCACTTCAGCTTTTTCGGCCTTTTCCGGCCCTCTCGGGGTTGACTTTTTGTTGACTCTTCACATTCTCGCCCGTTTTTTCGTCTTCCGGTCATTTTCACATTCTCTTCGAGATGGCGGACGATCTTCCACAGGGCGGGGCCCCTCCCGAGCTTGAGATGGATCCCGAGGCCGACCCCTTGCCACTTCATATCCGGTCGTTCGATCCGGAGACCTACAGGCCTGCGGTTCATGTGATGCTCCCCGATGGACTACGCCAGTTCCGGAGCTTCGAGAGGAGCGTGGCACCCGAGCTTCTCTTGCGTGAGCCTACTTCCCATCTGTCCTTCGGCGCTTCCGAGGTAACATTCTTTCTTCTGTTTTATTATTTTCCGCAATGTAGAACATAACTGCCATTAGTTGATTCTGTTCTCTAACTGCTTAGCCCAGATGCACCGATACACTGTACACTGTAGTTGATTGCAAACAAACTTACAACCGATGTATGTTTGAAACTTACACGTGCACACACACTGCACTGACCCTGAATCACCCAAACACACGGCGCACACTGTATTTCACTGCATACACACTGGTACCCGATATCTACTTGAGTTTGAAAACATGCACACATGCTGTATTTGCCCTGAACCACTCAAACACGCTGACACATCACACGTTGTAGTTCACTGTAAGTACACCGGCAACCGATGTCTGTTCGAATTTGAAAACATGCACACATGCTGTATACCTGTATGCTTCTTAAAACTGCATTTTGAATATTGTCTTGCAATTGTTGTTTTTGATTACAGGGGGATTCTCATACCATCGGCGGGTATGGGAATATCGTCGCTCGGGATTGGTACATAGAGCTGCCAGACGCGGTTCGTCATATCGTCGACGAGGCCGGTTTCGGCATCTTCTGCAGGGGACTCTCCCGGCTTACGACCTGTAGGCCCTTGCTCGCCGCTTTAGTGGAGAGGTGGTGGGATACCACAAACTCCTTCCACTTCTCCGCTGCGGGGGACATGACGATGACCCCTTACGATTTCTCGATGCTCACCAGCATCGGGGTAGGGGGTGATCCGATCCCCTTCGACACCGATATGGATGAGTGGGACGCCGCCCAGCTGTACCTTCTCTGCACTCAGCCTCCCCTCGCTCGAGCAGGGTTTGTCAGGTACTCTTGGTTTGAGAGCCATTTCTGGATCCAGCCAGCCTTGGCGGAGGAGGCGCAGATGACCCCAGAGGAGGTGGATTAGTATGCGCGGGGCTTCATCATGTTTCTGCTCGGGACGACCCTTTTCGCCGACCGGGCGAACACCGTGCCTCTATGCCTGTTGAGCGCACTGGTGGATGTCAGGCGGATCCGCCATTATGACTAGGGTGGCGCCGACTTGGCCACTTTGTATGGTTACATGAGCTCTTCTTCCCGCCTCAACGGATAACTTCTCGGCGGCTACTGGCGAGCTTGGGAGGTACATCTTCTTCCCCTTTTACATTTCTGCTTCACGTTTTCTGTATTCTGTACACTGCACACACCACGGTCTGCCTCTCACTGACTATATACTGCACACGCGGCACACATATACTCTGCTTTACTTTGACTGTATACTGCACACACTGTATACTCTGTACAATACACTACACAACACACGGCTCTGCCATTTCTACTTTGTTCTGTATTTTGCTTTATCTGATATTCATACTTATATCAGTTCTGCAGTTGTGGGTGTATGCCTACTTTCCCAGGCTTGCCCCAGTACCTGATGTGGAGACCCCACTCAGTGTTCCCTTTTCTCATCGCTTTGATGTGCGATGCGTGCGGAGGCCACGGGAGTCTTTTATTTTCTTCCTCCGTTACTTCGACACCATCACCGCCGCGGAGGTATGTTCATCTTTAGAATTTGCTTAGGCTTCACTTAGCACTGTATGTTTTCAATAACAGATAGATAACAAACTGCATATTATTTTCAGATCACCTGGCAGCCCTGGGCTCCATTGCCGGCCGTGGTGAGGGATCACTATGAGGGCGCAGGGGAGACTGCCCGTTGTCGGATTCTATTGGAGGGCCCAGTCTGTCGGGCTTGGTACCTGGGCGAGCGTTTCTTGCATCAGACCCTGGGTTTACCGGAGCAGATAGTCCCGGGTCCACCTCCCACCTATATGAGAGATACTGAGAGGTTCGCCGCCCAGGAGATGGGGGACTACACCGTCGGCTGGGGTGCAGAGCATCACAGAGGCGAGGGCGACTACGCAAAGTATGTCCGAACCTACATTATGTGACCCTTGAGCGGTGGCCATCGAGTTGAGGAAGAGAGGCCAGCGGCGCCGGTAGCTGGAGCGGGAGCGGGGGCTGGAGCAGGAGCGTCGAGGAGAGCTCGAGTCCGCGGCAGGGGTGGAGTTCAGAGAGGGCGGGGGACCAGCTGGCCTGCTCTGCCCACTTTACTGACATACAGAGGGCAGGATGGGGCGACCTACCAGATCCCCTTTGCTCCTCCCCCGGCTGATCATGAGTTAGCCGGTATCCCCGACTTGCCTCCGGTATGTATTACTTCACTTTGCATCTTGCATTGGCATTTCATTTCAGTTTATTTGATATTCCGTGGAACACTGATATATCTTGTACTCTTGCAGGCGTCCTCCGAGTACACCCGGCAGTCCGTGGAGTTGAATGCCTCTATGATGGGGATGCTACAGCGGACCTTCGACCTCCTGGCCCTCTATAGTATTCCGGTATGTCCTTCTGACGACGGTCTCAAACCATTCATAAGCTGATTCACGTAATCATGATGCACGACACAACACCTAACACACTGATCTCACAGCATCTGATACACTGCATACACTGCATTTATACACTGCACTCTGCACTGATAAACTGCTCACGGCATTCATACACTGTACTCATACACCGCATTCTGCACTGATAAACTGCTCACGGCATTCACACACTGTATACTGTATTCTGCACTGATACACTGCTCACAGTATTCTGATGTATTTGCCTTTTGTGCTTTTCAGCCTCCCTTCCAGATTCCTCTGTTGGGTGGTGCTCCGGCTGGGCCCTCTATTCCTGCTCGAGGAGGGTGTGGAGACACTGTACGTCCCCGTACCAGGGCGGGGTGTGTTCATGTCGGGAGTAGCTCTCGGGCGCCGACCCCTGATGATGACGATGATGACGATGATGAGTCCGAGGCAGAGGCAGGGGCCGGGTCATCTGAGGAGGCTGGAGACGACTCAAACTCAGGCTCAGATGGAGACGCTGATGACGATGCCCCTGGACCTTCGTCCAGGAAGAGGGCGAGGACAGATCCCCGGGCCCGAGACTACTGATGACGATCCAGATTGCTGTTTTTCTTCTTTTTTGTACCAATTTTTTTCTTTTTCTTTTTCTTTGCTGGTAGTTAGATTACCCTGTACTGCCGCAGGCAGATTTTTGTTTTCAAAGCTATGTAGATAATGAAATGAGAAACCTTTTTGCTTAAAAAGTGTTACATTTACATATCTCATGTATTGCATCGCATCACATCATGTTACACCTCAATGTGAATGGAATTGACCTGTTGTCTGAAAAATTGAGCATTTGTACTGTAATGATCAGATAACCAAACGACCTCATAGCAAAACAGGCCAGGCAACACACTGCTCAAACTGAACGCACAGCCCATACTCTGTTGGGGATTAGTCTACATACAGCCCCTAACACCACACTCGGTTCATTCTGCACACAGCAAATCCTGAACAAACGGCCCAATCTGACAAGACGGAACACAAAGACGGGACCAGTTGAAGTTGAAGCACGCTCAGATGCCCCAAAAATTTTTTTTTTCTTCTTCTTGCTTCGCACAGATGTAGAGAATGGCACAGCACTCTGAGCATAAACGATTTTCGAAATAAAAAAGGATTTTCAACCGGGGTATCGAGCCTACAACTGAACACAGTGGGGAGGACTCAAACAAAAGGGTACACGACCTAAACACAACGAGACACGCTCGGAAAAGACCTAAAACAAAAGTTGAGGTGATCAAAACGAAAGACACGACGCGCGGACATGTTCAACGAAAGACCTTAAATCTCGAGGAGCCAGTTCCTCCGGGTATATTTCCCACCCTTTCTGATTTGTGATTCTCACATCACTCGGCCCTCAGGCTCGGTTTTTTCCTCAAAATCCCTTTTGCTCACTCTTTCTCTCAACTTACACCTCTCTATTCTTTATTCTCTCATTTTTATCCCTCCCCGGGGTGTTTAATGGACGAATAGGAAGTTGTGGGTTTATGCCCAATAGTATCAGCTCACGGCTATTCCTTCTAGCGACGCTTGGTCGATGCCCCAAGTAAGGGAACGGAGTACCTTGATCCCTTCAGATTCGTGCTTCGCACTTGGTTTGATACCTCGTTGCTCGGAGGTTGAGAGAGCTTTTAGCCCTTTAATGACAGCTTGAGTTGTGCCCTTCTTGGCAAGTATGTTGGCGACGGGGGAAAAGACAGGAGGCCTGACTCAACCGTGCCCCTAGTTCATCATTTTGACCATTTTTGTTTTGGTTTTCTACTAAAACAGTTTTGATCAAGATGAGAGTCGGATTAACGTACTTGTTCGATTTTTGATTTGAAAACCATGCAAGTCAGACTATAAGCACTGAAAATTTTCCTTTTTGGGTCCAAGAAAATGGTCCAATTTTTGGAAAAGATGGAACAATTTTCGAGAAAATAGTCAACCTCAGTAAAACTTTTCAAAAACCATTTTGCAAACAGTCAATGTTCAACGAGCATGGAACTTACTCTTTGAGATGCGCAACCTCGGATCGGAGGTAATGGAAAATTGCCCCTGGCTTGAAAAGGGGTGGATGGCAACGGAAAGTTGCCCCTGGTTTGAACGGCGACTCATGACGACTCGTGGCAACGGAAAGTTGCCCCTTGTTTGGATGATGCCGCAGCAACCCGCAAACAGTCTTCATTGGTGGCGGCCGAACTCTTGGACACAGAGATGACGAAGATGGTCAAAACCAATATATGGACACAGTCACTTTGAAGGTGTTGAGGGCTGGACTTCAGGACGAAGTTGCCTATGTATCCGGTTGTCACAACCGAACTATCGGATTCAGAGAAGGCAAGGATGATCAAAACCATTACATGGACTGAGGCGCTATGAAAGCGTTGAGGGCTGGACTTCAGGATGAAGTTGCCTACGTATCCCAAACATGGGAATCAAGCCTTACGTAGTTCCGGTTAAGGTACACTCGGGTATTTTAACCTTCACTTTTCAAGCTCTAACTTTTGCCAAGGTGCCCGATGTGGGTTTTCGACCTTGCGAGCTTCTTTGCATTTTCTTTTTTTCTTGATTTTTTTTTGGTATCTTTTCATTCTCTTTTTTTTTTCTTTCTTTTTTTTTTTGATTTTATTTCTTCTCTTTTTTTGCATTTTTTTGTATTTTTCTCTTGCTCTAACTTTTGCCTGGGTCGCCCTTCCGGGTTTTCGGCCCAGCGAGCCTCTCAAAAGGGTAAAAGTGAAACAAGTCCATGCCAAATGGTTTTTGAAGTTGAAGCCTCTATGTATCTAGGAGAACGGCTGTTGCAATGATTTGTAGGAGAATCCATCATGGCTGCTCCATGAGCTTCTTCTGGTGAGATCTAATCTTTTTGATTCGACTTTGGTGCCTCTTGTTCGAGGGCTGCTTCAAAACTGGCCACACGGGCCTTACATGGCGGTTGACCGTTGAACTTTCTGAACGGGTTCAAGGTTCGAAAACGGACGAGTTGAATTTTGAGGCTGAGAGCGATCTTAGGCTGCACAATCTCAAGAGCGATTCCACACAAGTCTTCACAGGGCCGCGCAAAACATCTGTTTTTGAAAGTTTTTAAGAAAGCGACAAATCGCTCGCGCTGAAGATGGTGTGGAACCGGTCTGGATCAAGCCAGGGTCCTTCCCAGTACTCACGCTGACAAGCATGATCTCATTCATTAAGGGCTTAGCATGCCTCTCTTTCTCTCAATTGATCAAATTTTGCAAAACCGGAGGAATTCCTTCCCCTTCATTTTTATCGTAGTGTTAAAGAGGTTTTGAAAAAACATAGGTCAATGCGATGATTTTCAGGGCACAAAAGAATAGGTGGAATGCACGGCCGTTCGATTCAAATCCTTTGACACAACTAGCTCAAAATTAGCAATAAGCATGGAAACATGATAGCCGCAGCTGCTCCATTCAAATTCCCTGATTGTAACTGGCTCCACAACAGAGATAGACTCAAAACAAAAGGGTATTTACAAAACCAAAACGGTGTTCAAGGCAACAACCCTAGAATCACCTGACATCCTATACAACGGGACTGACTCGGTACCACAAGACAGGCCCAAAAACAAAAGGACTGACTCAAAGCAAAGAGGCAGACTCAAAAACAAAATAGAGAACTGACTCAAAACCCAAGCCAGAAGCTACAAAATTGCATTTACAAATGCTCAAAAAGTGCGTGCCAGACGCCACATCTGAAATACACCGAGTGCCGCCCGCAGGTGGTCCAACCCCTGATCACATACTCGCAGTATCCTCAAAGTCCAACAGCTCGGTGGTAACAGACTTCGCTGAGGTAGGTGGAAGAATGACCTCATTATCGATCAGATCCTGCACTTCATGGCGAAGGCGGAAACAGTTGTCGGTGGCGTGACCGGTCTGTTGGTGGTACGCACAGTACAAAGAGCATCACGTGTGAGAGGGAGATTCTTCGGGAGAGGCCGAGGTTCAAGGGGTTTGAGGTGCCCCCTTTCAGCAAGAATCTGAAGTGCCTTAGACAGAGGCATGTAGAGGGCATGGAAGATCCTGCGCCCTCGGGGCAGGTACTTTGAAGTCTGAGCATTCTTACTAGACGCATTAGCAAAAGGGTCGGCAGGCTCTGCCTTGGTTTTCTGATCTTTCCCAGGTGCAGGGTTGGGAATAGGAGGAACTGTTCTGGCATGACGGGGCCTATCCCGATTTTCTGACTGACTTGAACTACCCTCAGGTGGAGTGGAGAAAGCATCCTCCACAGTTTTTGCCACAACTGCGGATATCTGTTGCTTGTTCATCCCCCCGGCTTTCAAAGCCTCGACTGCCTGCAGCAGTTGTTCAATGGGATCGGCATCTGCCTTCATTTTGTTCTTGCCTCTGGCCTCAGCCTGATCGTGGGTTTGGGTTACTGCATCAGAGCGAAGCCCAGTTGTTGCTGACACGTCGTTGCTGTAGCTGGAGACAACCTCTAGTTGGCTGAGCTCTATCACAATCCGCCCCAGTAGCGGGGGCTCCTGTGGTATGAAATTCCCGGCATATGGTGCCGCTGGCGGCAAAGCCGACATTCCATAGGCCAGATCGGCCATGGATCTTTGGAGGTCACCAATCATTCCCATCAGCTCGAATGTGGTGGGCTCACGAGCCTGATACAACTGGGGGGTCCAGACTGGGTGTGCGACAGGCGACCTAGGCGGATGCGATACATCAACATTGGTTTCATTCCGCAGGGTGATCCCTTGATCTAGCGTAGCTGTCATAACCACAATCTCTTCTGAATTCTGCGTCGTCATAAGTCCTGCCTCAACAAAGGGGAACACTAGCTATTCTATGTTAATTCTCTGGACACTCTGAACTGAAAGGAAAAACAAACAGCATTTCAGCCCAAACAGATCAATCACAGGTGTAGCCGAACAACTGCACTCTACTACTGATCACTGTTCCCCAGAATCACTGTCCCCAAAACTGAACTTGATACCCGCAGATAACTGATTCTCATAAACTGACACTGATGCCCTCAGGTCTGATACTCAAACTTGCAAACTGATATGTACGTTCCTGTAGAGATACACTCTAAAAGCACATAGCAAGTAAAGAGAGCCAAAACACCCCTATGGAGGGGTAGGGTTACCCTGTCCTATTTTGTCAGGAGCTAGGGTTTCACTATGCACGCAGCAGTTTTCAAACAACCTAACATCGGGTAAGCAACCTGTCCTAGCTTGGAATGGTCACTATGGATCCGAATATGCACTAGGGCGAATGGTCGAAAAGGGTGCCCCGGTAAAACCGGGGTTTGTGTTCCCAAACTGTCAGAGCCCATAACCGGTCAGCCTTATGGTCATGTCTTGACAAGACAAGCCTCGGGCAAACCATTCAGGAATGGCAGATGGCAAACACGGTGTCCTAGGCGCACCAATGCACATGCAATGCAAAGAAACACATAAATGAAATCAAAATAGGATATCACGAGTTCGAGTCAAGCTCTCTAAAGTCCCCAGTGGAGTCGCCAGAAACTGTAGACGCGCCCGTGTGAGGCCTTCGTGCTACAGTTCGGACTCAATTTGTGTCACGGTTCTTAATCTGAACCAAAGAGTCCAAACCTGGCAAATCGTTTTGAGAAAACAGATTTTTGAAAGAAGTGCCAAACATGGACTGCTTTGCCAGATACAGAGTCGCCACCTAAATATTTTTTAAGGGGGAATTTAGGAAACCCTGACTCGGTGCCAAAGGCAACGCGTCCGTCATCACCAAAGTTGCCTCGGCTCGGGAGCTAGGGTACGATTGGGGAAGGTCAGCTATGAGCACCCCCTCTCGCCCGATCCGAAGATCAGCCTTTACTAACCATGATATCCGTTTTTGAAAACGTTATGTGTCCTTATCCCGATCATTAGCCTAGAATTACTATGTTATGCGCACAGCAAACAAGTATAGACTAGATTGCCTATTTTGGGAACAAGCATTGCATATCCGTTTGTTTTAGAAAAATGTTTTGGAATTTGCTACTCGCAAGTAGGCTAAAACACGGATTTCAATGAGCCATTCCAACTCAGACAATCCAACCTTCACCCGCAGGCATTCAAGCAGTTATATCACATAAGCAGCTAGCCTCATGGTAATCATGCTATCATGGCAATACTCACACGCATGCGGTATGCTAAAGCATAAATACTTACATCGTACTCTGTGCCAAAACAAAGAACTCGTTAGCAATCAATGCATGATCCAAGTCCATGTTTAAATGTCTAATGCAACGCATACGGAATGTCACTAGAGTAGGCTCGGCTATTCTATGAATGACATGTGAAAATGCACAAGTAGCATGTATTCAAGTTAGATTTGAAATACTAATGCAGTTAGCATGATGCGCCGAGCCCGGTGCATGCAATACTGATGAATGATGCACGCATACAAAGCATAAGGTATGCTAAATTAAACATGTCCTATTACTAACCATCAAAGCAGGTAAGTAAAAAGGAGAAAGAAGTGGGGGTTAGAAGACATGCACACACTCACCCGCACTTATTACAAATTCGCCCTCGCTCGGAGGGACCAAAAGAATAATACAACTCAAATAATGAATTAACTAACCTAGCTAATTAATTATTACAAACCAACTAAATTAATTAAACGAATTGATTAATTTAAGAAAGCAAGAAAAAGGGCCTCGGGAAAAGAGCTCAATGCACGCGTGCTCGGGTCTTGCTCAGAAGTCTACTGCCATGCGTAGGCTGCCTCTGTTTTCCCTGCTCTGCCCCTCTGAAGACTTCCAAATTCTCAGAATTGCTTCTTTGGACATTGGGGGATGCCACCGGCTGGAGGGAATCATCATCGGCTGTGATTTGGTGGCGATCGGCCAAAAATGAATCCATCGGCCACCGATGGATTGCCGGTCGGCACTCCATGCAGTCGATCGGTAAAAAGCTCCTGCAGAATCTGTTTGACAGCAGCAGAGGACAGAGCTTTGCATGGTAATGTAATTCATGCAATGTATGCACCAACCATATCCCTTATCATGTTTATGACTCAAAGGGACATGGTCCTTGGTTCTCGGACCACCAATCGCGCATTTCAATGCGTGATGGCCTAAGGAACCAAGTGTGCACTTTTGATTTCAAATGTCATGCAATGCATATAAACAAATCAAAGGGCTTCTACCTCTATCATGACTCACTTCAAGAGGTGAGGCAATGCATGCACAATGCAATGCAACCTAGGCATGCGAGCTAAGGATGCAATATGGCAATGCAATGCATTTATGCAAATATGCAAGGCAAGCATGCAAACAAGCAAAGGATGGACTTAAGCATGGTTTAGGCAGCCATCATTAGGCCTAAAACAGTGGCCAAGGTGCTCAAAAATGAAGGACTAATAAGCACACAAACATGCATGCAAATGATCTCCAACACTTTAAACATTAAAGAGCAATTCTCAAGCACACTCAAGAGGATGCAAACATGGACATATAGCATGCAAATTAAGCTCTGAAAATCATGCTACAGGAGGTGCCAAACCAACTAAACAAAGCAAGCATATCATGCAACAATGGCCCAAGTGCTTAAGACAAGCCAAGGAGGCTTAAACCAAGGTCAAGTCCACCAAACCTCACAAGGCTAAGGGGACTTAAAACAAGTCAAATGCAGACTTAAACAAAGCCAAGGGTGCACTTAGATGGCACCTAAGTGGTCTAAAAGTGCAAGCATACTCCGAGGCCTAAACTAGGGGCATAAGGTAACAACCTTTAAACACATTGAAGGAGGATTAAATGCAAGCATATAAGCATGTCAAGTGGACTAAAATGACATGGAAAATGGTCCCAACCCACTAAATCAAAGCAAGTAATGCATTCTATACACTCACACCCTTGAGGCCAACAAGACAAAATGCAAAGGGACTATGCAATACATGCTAAAATCGATCCAAACAACTAAGGACAGACCTTAATCATGGCAAAATAAACATGAAAGATTCACAAAGCCAAGGCTAAAGCATGCTAGAACAATGGTTTACAACCTAAGGCATGTTAAGGCAATAAAATGGCATTACAAGGCATGTATGCTAAGCAAGCATGGTGTACCAAAACCAACTAAAAACAGAGGCATATTATGACATAATAAGCACAAAAATCAACTAAGGCATGGTCAACATGAACCTAAACATGATGCTCCCTCAAGAGGCCGAAAAAATGATCCTTTTCAAGGACAACAAGGAGATGGGGTGGCCCTCTCCTTCCTAGGACCTCAAGGCACCATCCCCACCTCTGAAATCCCTCAAGATTTCAGTGGTGAGGAGGCCCAAACTCAATGGTCCCGGGGCTCACACAAAATGGCACAAAAAGGAGCCGTACAAGCCTCAAAAGGGGTTAAACAACCTCAAATCACAAAACACTCTAAACAAACTATTTAGAGGGCCGAAAAAAAGAACTTTTTTATGTTATACACAAAGATCAAATACAGATGCAAGATAGGTAAAAGTAGTGTGCAAAAATGGGGGATAAAAGGGAAAAGTGATTACCCTTGTAGACCTTCTTCAACGATGGAGCTCCAGCAGCTTCTTGAGGTTGAAATCAACTCCAAGAACTCCAAGAACACTCCTTTGGCCCTCAATAACCAAGAAAAGGTGTAATGGTGGGTGTTTGTGTGCAAAAGTAGGACCAAACATACACTAAACTAACAAGAGAGGGAAATATAGAGATGGAATAGATACAAATTCCTAACCCTAATATCAAAGCTCTCTAAAAATGTTGTCTAACCCTAATGCCAAGAGAGGAGCCTTCTTCTTATAGGCAACTCCCTCTTGTAAGGCTTCCAAAACAAGCCATCCAAGAGGGAAATCCCTCCATACACGTGTATGGAGGGGAACAGAGTGGGTGTCAGCTATCACAGCTGGCACAAAATATCTACCAAAAGTAGATGAATAGTGATCGGTCATTCAAAATTGCCATGTTGGCAAAATAAATGGCCGACCGGCAATATACATTGCCGATGGCATAAAATCACTGGCTGGTGTCCACAAGCCAAGGCCAGTGATGTGTGGGGATGCCTCACAAGGCATTCCCTGCCCCTCCAAGGCAAAACACAAGTGTTTGGTGCAAAACCAGACACAACACGGTCGAGTCGAGAGGTCCTGAGGCAAGGCGCGCAACCGAGACCTCCGGGAACTCAAGACGAACACAAACAAGGGTAATCACCAAGTGTTCCAATGGTGACGTCCAAGTCTTGAGGACGGTCAAAAATGGGGTGTCTATAGACACGTGATAGCTTACGTTGGTAACGATGGATCTGCGCAGCATTAGAGTAGTTAGAAGGCGCAAGATGACGCGGCCCAACGGTTACTCATAATTTAAATTCAAATTCAAATTCAAGAGGGAAGTCCAACTACAAGAATGGCGTAGTGGGAGCAAACTGTTCAAGGTCATGACCAGTGATCGTGGAAGGGTATTTCGACGATTAGAAGTCCACTTCGACAGTTACCATTAGAGAGCATAAATAGAAGAGAAGGCCAATAGGGAAAGACCCCATACTCCGATCTAGAAAACCAGTTATTTACTTTATATTTTTTCAATTTTTACATTTCTTGTTCTTCAATTCCTGTACTGCACTTCAATTCTTAGGAGTAGTTCCAAGTAGTTTGTTGCTGTAAAACACCTTCGAGATGTGAGAGTGCAAAGGTATCATTGTAAGTTCATATCATTTAATGAAATTCAGTTCATAAAATTGTTTTTATTTATTATCATCTTCAATATCTTTAATTTTCTCCTGAGCAAAAGCCACTAGTAAAAATCCTTTTCATTGAGGCTGAAAGAACTTCAACACAATCGTCTGATAATTGATTTTCAAATAAAATTTCTATAAGGACTTATTGATCCTTGCTGGCATACTTAAAATTACATTATTAAGCTTCGAAAGCCAAAAAAGTCAACATATATTTTTGGCACACCTATTGGGACATGAAAAATGGCTAGATGTCGAGCAAGAGGAGAAAATGACCACCTCAAAGAAGGGTTAGAAAGAACTAATATAGAGGAAGATGTTGAGCCATATCCTGAAAACGTGTCAGCTTCAAACAATCCTCCATAGTTGGTTGAAGAAGCCATTACTTCAGGGTATATAACGCAAGTCCAGAATATTGGGCAAGGCCATGAAGTAGGCCCTTCGACTGTCACATCCACACCACCAGCTAATCACTGGGGAGGTTTAGTGGATATTATGGGATAACAGTTAATGTATACAATGGAGAGGTGGGAAGTATCCTTTTTGGATTGAATGCATACATATCAACCACCTATCATTAGACAAGCTGAAGAAAACATAAATCTGCTTCAGCAGCAATTGGCTCAAAATAGGCAGCCTATAAAAAATAATGGGCAAAATAATGGTCAAACCAGTAATCAAACACCTGAAAGACTAGTACTAGTGCCTCAGTCATGGTATGAGCCCCTTTCTAGAATGCCAACAGGCTAAAACATGTCTATGCCTACCTGTGAAGCTATAAATATTGGTGGAATAGGGTCAACACAAAGGAATGATAGAACATATACTAATCCCATGTTCATAGCTATACCCAAGGGGTTGGATGGGATTCTTGCAATTGGAAGAGAAACAATGCGTGTTCTCCGTCCAGTGGTTCCTTTTGTAGCGTCTTTTGTAGGCCAGGCACCTGCCCCAAGAGTTCAGCCGTATCCTCAGGCTTACCAGGCACAATAGGTGCAACCAGTCCAAAATATGCCTTTGCTTGGACCAAGAGGACCCCAAGCACAAGTGGTTCCTTCAAACCCAGTGTTTGCTCCCCCAATAGCGGCTCAATTGGCGCCAAACATGGTACCTAGAGATCACATTGCAGATGTAGTAAGAGAAATCTATGGACCCATGGCTCGGGGGGTCCGAACTCCTGTCTATAAAAACCCTTACCCAGAATGGGTGGATAGGCTGCATGAGTACTCCAAGGGATATAAAATACCGAATTTTGACGTTTTTTTTTATAGGAATGAAAACCAGTCAACCATTGAACACATTGTTAGATTTATAGGCCAATGTGGTGAATTTACCAATAACGATTATATAAAACTACGACTTTTTCCAAATTCTCTAACTGGAACAGCTTTTGTTTGGTACACTAACCTTACACCTTGTTCTATTCAAACTTGGCAACAAATGGAGGAAATGTTTCATGCCCAGTTTTTTCAAACAGAACCTGAGGTTTCAATGGCAGACTTGGCAAGATTGAGCCAAAGGCCTGATGAGAAAGCTGCTCAATTCATAGATTCAAAAGAGCACATAACAAATGTAGGGTCATATTACCCGAACTTGAATTTGTTAGATTGGCCCAAAATGGGCTAGAATTTAGGCTTCGAAAGAAGTTTGATTCGATAAAGTTTTGAGATCTAGTGGAACTCACTTATAAAGTTTCTAGATATGAAACCTTACTTGAAGAATAACAAGATCGAAGCAATTCATTATATAGGACCTATTATAGGGACCCTAACTTTGAAATTGATGCAGTAGAGATCATAGGAAAAGAACCTATGACCTGTGAGGCATTGGTTCAGAAAGATACTACAATTGACTAACAATTCAAAAGGAAAGACCTTTATAGGAAATATTCTTTTGACATAACAAAAGTAGATGACATATTTGATCATTTGCTAGCAGCACATTTCTTTCAGTTTCCTAAGGGAGTTAAGATCTCAAATTCTAAAGAAATTAAAGGAAAATTGTACTACAAATGGCATAATTCTTGGTCTTGGTCCCACTCAACTAAAAACTACATTATTTTTCGAGACAGGATCCAAGAACAAATTCGGAAGGGGAGATTGAAATTTCCAACTAAGACAGAAAAGGCCATGGGAATTGATGCCAACCCATTTTCAGAAATTAGAGAAGCAGTAGCTAATGTTGTCATACCAGATTTCCAGAATCTTTCTTTGAAAGAATTAGAAGAAGTCAATATGCTAATGCATGTTGCTAGCCATGCTACCTTCAAGAGGAACACAAAAGGATCACCAGCCAGTGGACAAAGTTTTGTAGGTCAAAGAGGTGGCTCCAGTGAAGAAACATTAGATGATGACTCTCTCAAAGCAACTGTAATGCAGAGAATGTGTCTCAAATGTAGGTTTAGTTACAAATGGCTGAAAGGACTCCCAATTGATGGGAAGCAACATTACAAAGATACGTAGAGAGACTGTGGGGCAACCAACACTTATGGCAGGAGGCCATTTCCGATTGGTTCCAGATAGTAGCCACCTTTGGCTGAGTTTCCAAAACCCAGGCATCTGTCAAGGGGTAAGAGGCCTCTGCATGAGATCAGGCCACATAACTACTACAAGACAGTTAGTCAACTTGAAAGAAAGCCTGAATTTGGCTTAAGACAAGGCACCAGAGCCAATGATTGGCCTTCGAAGACAACTCCAAAGACAAGAATAGCAAGCCCAACAACCGGAGCAGTAGGTACATGGGTACCAGGGGTACCTGATTGGTTTGTCATGCAAAACAAACCTAAAGAGATGCCCAGAGTTTTGAAAGGAAAGGAAATGATGATCAAGCCCCTTTTGGTAGCCCTAAATAACTAGGTATTACTAAAAAACCCAAAGACAAGGGAACCAGATATGGTTCCTGTAATCTCCAGGTCTCAGAGAAGGAAGATCCAGCTTTGGTACACTCAGTACCAAAGAGAATTGAAGGGGAGTGCAGAAAACACTTCCTTGGCCCAGTCAAAAGGCCAGACAGAAGAGGGAGAAGGTTCAAAGCCTAGTCCTAAGATAAAAAGGAGTACATGCAGACAACAAGTGGCCAAAGTTCATGCTGAACTAAGAGCCAAAGAAAAATCCAGTCTAGTAGGCCTTGAAAAGGTCTTGATAGAGAGTGATGACGAGACAAATGAAGAAATAGAACCAGACTAAGAAAAGGCATTGGTTGAAGAGGAAATGTTCAAAGCTTTCATGGCTGAACAGTCTTTCATGGTTGAAAAGCCAATAGAGCTAGACCACCAACAAACTGCTTCGAAGGAACTTGCCTGCAATAAGGTAGTAGAATGCAGTATGGAGGATGCTTCCCAAGCATTAGAGCAAACCAATATGGAAGCAAAGCAAACATAACTAGTAATACAATTTGGCTCATTCCCTTTAATGTCAGTTAATATGGTTTATGTGCTGCCTCAGGAGTTTCAGGCTGAGGAGGAGAACCAAGAAGGCCAGGAGGATGATCCTATTCCAGTTTCCAGCGGGGATTCATGAACCAGCATGGTCCAAGATGAATCTGAGGTGGCTAGGTCCATGGAAACTGATGAAGAGAGTGAAGAGGTAAGCATCAACCTTTCATATCCCTTCGAATACCCTATAGTATCCATGACCCAACATGTTAAGCCCTTGTACATTAAGGCTTATTTCGATGGAATAAAAATGGGTAGAGTACTGGTGGACAATGGGGCAGTAGTGAACTTGCTTCCAAGATCCTCCTTAAAGAAGTTGGGGAAAAGAAATCTCAGGTTGATCCCAACAAGCACTACCATTGCTGGTTTTGCTGGAGACAAGTAGATGGCTCAAGGCATTCTGCCTATTAACCTGAGTGTGGGAAGCAAAGATTGTATGACATGATTTTTTGTCATAGATAGCAATGCCAGATATAATACTTTGTTTGGCAGGGATTAGATTCATACAAACAAATGTGTGCCTTCTTCTTTGCACTAGAAGATAATGATAGTAATAGGCAATGTGGAAATAAAGGAGATCGATGCAGACCCACAACCCTTTTTTTCATGTGTAGATTTTGCAGAAGCCAAGCTGCACACTGAAGGGGTGGTACCTCTTTGTGTACTAAGAAAGTCTGATGTAGTAGCCGAAGTGACCGCTGATGAGGAGGTGACACACCTAAAGCATCTAGTATAGGAAAGTGTTGATGATGAGTTTATCATCAAAGATACCAATGGTACTTGTTTGTAGGCAAAATGATCAAGATCAAGAAACTTGGTCATTGGCTTTAATCGAATTTTCAACATTGGACACACAGACAATAGTCCAGAAGGTGCAGGAAAAGGAGAAAGAAGCCATGGTGACTGGCTATAGTCGGGGGCAACAAAAGGTCGGACCTTTGGCTCTTGGTAAGTACTGTGCATTGGACATTGAAACTAAAGTCTAGAAAATATAGGAAGAAAAGGCTCTATGGACATATTTTGTCTATGAAGAAGAGGTAATGATGTCAAACTAGAAAAGGTAGGAGTTGAACAAAATGAAAAGGTTGCTACGAAGGTAGAAAAAGTCAAAGGGGGAACATCAGTGAGTGCTCAAATGCAAGATCCCTTAGAAGAAGTCAACCTAGGGGAGGTTTCAATACAACAACCCACCTACATCAGTGCTTGGTTGGATCCTGTTGGCAGGAATCAGTTGTTGGTTGTCTTGAAACACTATAAAGATTGTTTTGCTTGGTCTTATAATGAGTTGCTTGGGTTGGACAGGTCATTAGTAGAACATAGGCTTCCAATGAAGCCTACTTTCAAGCCACATAAGTAGAAACCAAGATGGATAAGCCCATAAGTGGTTCAAAAGGTGAAAGAGGAGATTGTTAGGCTCCTTAAAGCAGGCTTCATCAGAATAGCCAGGTATGTTGAATGGTTGTCCAATATTGTGCCTGTGGTAAAAAAGAATGGCAAATTGAAGGTATGCATTGATTTCAGAAACCTGAATTTGGCAACTCCAAAAGATGAGTACCCTATGCCTATAGTTGATTTATTGGTGGATAGTTCGACAGGACACAAGATTTTGTCTATAATGGATAGACATTCTGGTTATAACCAGATCTACATGGCATAGGAGGATGTTCACAAGACAGCTTTCAAGTGTCTTGGAAACATTGGCACCTTCGAATGGGTTAACATGCCATTTGGATTAAAGAATGCTGGAGCAACATACCAGAGAGTAATGAACACCATCTTCCATGATCTCATTGGGGGATACTTAGAATGTTCTATTGATGATATTGTTGTCAAATCCTAGTCTATGGAGGAGCATCTGGTTCACGTAACAGTAGCCTTCGAAAGAATGAAAAAGTTCAAGCTGAAACTCAGTTATCTCAAATGTGCTTTTGGTATATCAGCTGGAAATTTCTTGGGAATACAAGTTCATTGCTTTTGGTTTGTAGTACACAAGAAGGGAACATAGATTGATCAGAATAAAGCCAAAGCCATCATTGAGGCCAAATCTCTATCAAGTAAGAAAGAATTGCAAAAATTCCCTGGTCAGGTTAATTTCCTTCGAAGGTTTATTTCTAACACTGTTGGAAAAACTAAAGTATTTTCTTCTGTATTGAAGTTAAAAAATGAAGAAGAATTTGTGTGGATAGCAGAGCATCAAGTTGCTTTCGAAGGAATCAAAACCTACTTGGCTAAGCTTTTAGTATTGATGGCACCAAGGAGGGACAGACCTCTCAAGCTATACATTGCTGCAGCAGAAGATTCATTAGGAGTTTTCCTATCTCAGGACAATGAAGAAAGCAAAGAACAAACAGTATACTACTTTAGTAGGTTTTTAAATTCTTGCGAATGTAAATACTTAGCTGTAAAAAAGTTGTGTTCAACATTATATTTTGCAGCAATGAAATTAAGATATTGTCTTTTTGTCTACTATTGTCTTGGTAATTGCAATAATAGATTTGGTTAAATACATGTTATCCAGACCCATGTTAAGAGGAAGAAGCAAATGGATTTTAGCTTTATCATAATTTCACTTGGAGTATGTTCCCCAAAAGACAGTAAAAGGGTAGGTTTTGGCTAACTTCTTGGCTAATCATCCATGTCAAACAAAAAGCCAAGATATATGGAACTTGGCACTATTGATGTAGTGCCATGGCAAATGCGGTTCGATGGATTAAAAGCCAATGGTCTAATCGAAATTGGTATTGTAGTTAAGTCACCACAAGGGGTAGAAACCACACATGGTTTCAGAATTGATGAAGCTACTTGTTCCAATAACCAAGCTGAGTATGAAGCTTTGGTAATGGGACTTGAGATACTTATTGGATTATAGACTCATGCAGTTGATATTTGGAGATTCCCAATTGATAATCAACCAAGTAAAATGAATTTTTAAATGTCAAAGTGCAAGCATATTACCATATTATGTTGTTACTTTACATTTGCTTTCTCAATTTCAAATAGCAAATGTGACTTATATCCCAAGATTCATGAATTACAAAGTCAATGACGTAGCTCAGAGGGCTTCGAATTTTAGAAGAAGGGTTGACACTTAAATAGACATAAGTCAAGCAACATATCAAAAGCTAATACCACATTTGGCTAAAAGGGGGTATCATGGTAGAAGTTAGCCAAAATGATTTGGAAGAACATGATTGGCGACAACCAATCATTCAATATTTAACTGGTCTTTCTTCGAAGGCCAGCAGGAAGCTAAAATTACAGTCTATGCAATACATAGTGTATGGGAATGCTCTTTACAAAAGAGGAGCAGATGGTCTCTTATTAGAATGTTTGGGACTAAGGAAAGTTTTGACTGCCATGACTGAAGTGCATGAGGGCATTTGTGGTGCTCACCAGTCTGGAGTTAAGATGAGATGGTTGCTTCGAAGGCTGCTGCTGCTGCATTCTAGAGAACAAAAGAAATGTTAAATTCATGCTAAGCCTTCTAAAAGAAAATTGTCAAAGTTACAAGGAGTTGAAGGAAATTACCAGCTTCAGTGGTGGTAGTGATAATGAGTGGAGAGCTGCGAAGAGCATAATGCTCAACAGTCTTACTTTTCCTCACAACCTTCTTTCTTTATTGCATCAGCAGCAGCATCTTCTTCTTTTAATATTTGTTGCTGCCTTCTCTTCTCTGATCTTTGAAAGACAATAATTTCTTTGGTTTGTTCCTTCTCCACTGCTTTGACAGCTGCCTCATGAATGGAGTCCACGACGCATGACGAGCTCAGTAGGGGAGAATGTATTATTTTTCCTTTTCAGTGGAACTTCTTCTTCTTCCTCTCCCGAGTGGACCTCAGGTGTTATCTCTGTAGGGTCTGGTTGTAGTTGGAGTTTTTTTTTTCTTTTGTTGCTGCCTGCCCTTGAGAATGTTCAAGGCCTAAGTCCTTTGAGGAAAAACCTCCTGTGGAGCTCCTACACCAAATATATTGAAGCTATAAGTAAATAGATGCGGCATCGTAAAAAGAAAGGGGTAAGGGAGGCAAAGTGTATACCTTTTTTCAAGGTAGTTCTAATGATTCTAGGAGGAGAAGATGAGGCAGCAGGAGCAACGTGGAGGTAATGATGATGCCAGTCTCTTGAGTTTTGGCTTGAGAGGTCATATCTAGCCTTTTTAGAAGATCCTTGGGAGCAGTGGCCAGGTGCACCTCCATGTTGGATGTCCACCTATCTTGAAATCTCTTTAGAGCTTTGCCTTGTGGGATGAAGAAAGTGAATTCAAATTCTTCCAAGTCTTTGATCAGTTAAAGTTTGCTTCACCCAACCTGGTTTTAGGCACCTTTAGCTCTCTGGTTGCAAGATCTGAATTGGAGAGGCTGCAAAGAGGGACATAAATCCCCTGAGTGAGTCCAAATTGCCTAGCATATTAGGAAGGGCAGTAGGCCTCAGAGATGCACTTGAAAGCTCGAGGGTTCAAGGTGCCAATAAAGAGCTCCCTTGGAATTAGAATGAAGGCTCACATGTCTCTGTGTAAGGGCCTAGAGCATGTTCTATTAGCCAAGAAGGTTCTCAGCCATGCTGGCCCTATGTTAGCTTCGAAGGGGTAGAAGAAGATGGAAAGATGAGAAATAGGGAGTTGATAGAGGAAAGTAAAGTAATAAGCAAATCTAGAAGGATAGAGGGAAACTCTGGCATATTTCTCTCCATAGGTAGTAGGGTCTTGCACTAGGAATTTCAAACATCTGGAGTGTAAGCCCGTAAAATATGCAAAAAGCCAGAATGGGCCTCCTTGATTAATATCTAGAGTTTTTTTTTTACAAAATTGGGAACATACCCTAGAAACATAAAGAGCTAAGGCTATTTTTTTCTTCGAAGCAAGAGCGTTGGCAAAAGGGGCAAACTCAGGCATGATCCTTTGAGATGAAGTACAAAAATGGAATTTGCATAGCCAATATAGAATAAATGAAAAGAACTCTCAATCGGTCACAGGACCTTCTTTCTTATTTTCAGTTTTTACAAAATAATTGAAGGAAGAGTTTAAAGATGGAAAGGTGAAATTGACCGAAGGGTTTAGATAATCAGGGGTGAAGGGATCACCAATTGGTGAGAGCCCTAGGAGATAGCAGATATCAAGGACAGTGGGAGCCATCATACCACATTTGAATTAGAAAAAAATTAAAAGCTGAGTTCCAAAAGCAAAGGGCTGCAAGAATCAAAAAGGGTTTTTAGGAATAATGAACCTGGAGAGTCGAAGGGCATTTGTAGACACCCCATTTTTTACTGTCCTCGGGACTTGGTTGTGCTTGTAGGTACACCCAACAACTAGTTCGACTGCTCGCCAAATACTCGACTGTCACGGCAGAACGTCACCGGTTCGAGCTTCCTGGACCTTGTATCCTTTCTGCCCCATTTTTGGACCTTGGCTAGGTCCTTTTAGAGTGACCCTTTTGGTGCACTGCCGGCCATGTCCTGGCACTGTCGGCCATTGTTTTGCTTCTGTCGGCCACTGGTGAAGCCCTGCCAGCCATTAGTGAGCCACTGCCGGCCATTGATGATGTCGGCACCCCCCCTGTCTCAGCTGGTTTTCCTCCAGATCTTTTGAGCCAGCTGGTTTTTTGTTTGCTCCCCTCCATATACGTGTATGGAGGGATGAAGCCCTTGTAAAGCTTCTTGAAGAAGCTTTGGCTTTACATTCCTCTATATAAGCAAGAGGGCTCCCTCTTTGCCAGAGGTTCTTAACCTTGGAAGAGAAAAAACTTCTCTTTCTCTCTATATTGTGTGTGTTTTGTGCTTTGAAGTTGGATTTCCTTGCTTTTTTACACTACAACACCTAGATATACACCACCACCATTGAACCATGCTTCTTGGGAGGTCCTCTTGAGGTCTAAAAGCAAGCTTCCACCCCCTGAAATTGCTGGTTTTGAAGAGGGTCTTCAAGGGTGAGCATTTTCCCCATTTTTACACTTTCTTGCACCTTGCTTTAGCCCTCTTTACATATTGATTTAGGCTTTGCTTATAACTGAAAAAAGTCTTTTTTTTAAGTTCTTTTTAAGTTTGGTTAAGGTCACTTTGCTGTTTGGGGTGTGTAGCCCCCTTGCATGCTTTGTTTGGCTTTGTTTTAAGCCTTATCTTGAGGCCTCCGAGCTAGCCTTGGTTTGGCCTTCCTACCACTGAAATCCAGTGGGATTTTGGTGGTAGAGGTGTGGTTTTGAGGTCCTAAATCAGGGGGGGTAGTCCCCTCTTTTTGTGTTCCTCTTTGCTTGTATTTTTGGCCTTCCAAAGGACCATCCCTCTATGCATTTTTGAGGCTTGGTCCAGGCCTATTTTTGTGACTTTTAGGACCTGCCTTGGCCCTGTCCATGGCTGGTTTGGTCATATTCTACTTGCATCTAGCATGTGTAGTGTAACTCCATTCATAGCTCATCAAAGTAGCATGTGTGCTTTGCTTTTGTTGAGTCCATTTCAGTCCATTTTTGGTGATGTTTTACCATGCCATGAACCTGTTTTGGGTTGATTTTGTTACTCCATACTTGCATGATATACTTGTAATGTAAATCTCCTAAACTAGCTTCATATGATCCATGCCATGCCATGTCATTTTAGCTTGGTTGGTTTACATTTCAGCATGTTTTTGGTCATCATTTGGCATGATATGACCCTATCCATAGTTGGTTTGATCATCCTTTGCATGCTCCATATAGGTGTAGAACAAATCTTGTTTGCTAGCCCTTTGTGCATGATGTTTTGACTCATCATACTAGCATATTTTGGCTTTGCTCAAACTTGATTTTATGCTTATTTTGAAGTGTTCTAGGACTGTTTTATGCTGCCATGTCCATACCACTCATGCTTTGTATAGCTATAGTGTAAATGCTTAGGCTAGTCTTGGGTTTTGAGGCCCCTACCATGTCATGCATGTGATGTTTGCATGCCTTGCCCTCATTCCACATGCTATTTCAGCCCATGAAATACTGTTGTTCACTCGCATTTGACATGCCTTGAATGCTTTGTATAGCTTGTGCTTTATGCTTCAAGAATGGATTTTTGTGCATGCCACTTAGCCTAAGCCTTTGGCTCATCATTTCAGTACATTTTGGGTCTTAATATACCATGATGTAACTCTGTTTTTGGTTGTCCAAGTCCTGCCATGATTGGTTCTCATAAGTGTAGTGCATTGCCTCTCTTGTAGCCTTGCATGTCCTATGTTTTAGCATTGTATGCTAGCTTGCTTTGGCTTACTTCCATGCATGTTTTAGTCTCATATCAGTATGTACTAGGACTGTTTTGGGTTGCCCTTGCCATATCCTTCATGCTTCGTATAGCTGTAGTGTAATTGGCCTTGCAAGCTTCGTGTTTCGGTGATTCGCGCATGCTATCCTTGAGCTATTTAAATGATTTGGCATCATTTATCATCTCATTTTAGTGCATGTAGTGTTGTTACACTTGCACATTTGTCACTTCTTAGGAACTTTTGAGAGTTGCCCTTTTAGGCCCCTTGGATGAACCTTTCGCATTTCGCATGCTTGAGTGTGTTGTGTGGCTTAATTCATCGCTTTGGCTACTGATTTGGACCTAGTTGAGAGCCGTCCATCTTTGGTGTAAGCCCATCTTACCATGTTGTTGCATGCTTGTTTCATTTCGTATGTTGTCGCATACTTGTTTAGCTTTGCATACCTTGCATGCTCACATGTTCATGTTGCATTTTGTCATGTTGTCCAAGGTCATCACCTCACATCACGCTTATATGCTTGTTGCATGCTTGGTTTAGTTGCATGTTTGCACATTTAGGTCATGTTGCATGCTTGCCATGCTTATGTGTTGCATTGCTTGGATTAAGTGTTAATCCGAGCACGAGGAACGAGGGGCGTTTCATACTTCAAGTGATGGAACGTGTCTCAATTCTCGGCCGCCGAAGCTCTTGATGATTCATGATAGAGTTCTAGGCTTTACTTGCTTTATTTGTGCATTCATTTTCATATTGATTGGCACAAGTTAGATCTTTGGCCATCATGCATCGGGATGCGTGATTGATGGTCGTGGATCCGACTAGGCCTCTCCCTTGATGTCTTGAGGTGATTTGGAGTGCCACGGTGCGTACATATCCTTGGGAAACCCTCCCTTTTCTCTATTTTGTGCTTCGTTGCAGTTTGGTGTCACAGCACACCAGTGGCCGGCAGCCTGTCACTGATGGCCGACAGTGTGCCACCCTTGGCCAGCAATGGACCACCTTTGGCCGGCAGTGATCCTTCCTTGGCTGGCAGGCCACTGGTGACTTCCCCTGCGGTGTTTTGGTAAGGTCCAGCAACAAGCACTGGAAGACACCCTGCAAACAGAGCCTCTAAAGAGCAACCGGAAGGCGTTTCGAGGAAAAGAACCGAAGCGAGCATGCATGCCTCCCTTCTTCAAACAGAGCTGGAATAGCACTGTTTACTGCTTTTCCTACCTGCTTGTTGTCGTTCATTAATTAGTTAATTGATTTGTTAATTAATTAAGTTGTGTAATAATTAGTTGTAGGTAGTTATTCAATTTGGTTCTGTAATAATTAATTAGCTTGTGAGTTAGTTAATTAGGTGGCTTGTATTATTTATTCGGACCCTCCGAGCGAGGGCACAATTGTAATAAGTGTGCGTGCGTGTGATGCATGTCTTCCAACCCCATTTCTTTCTCCTTTTTATTTAACCGCTTATAATGGTTAGATTTAGGGTATATTTCAATTAGCATACCTTATGCTATGCATGTGTGCATTCATTCATCTGTATTACATGCACCGGGCTCGGCGCATCATACTAACTGCATAGTATTTCAAATCTAACTTGAATACGTGTTATCTGTTGCATTTCACATGCCGTCCTAGGATTAGCCGAGCCTATTCTAGTTGCATTTTGCCTGCGATGCATTAGCCATTCTAACATGGACTTGGATCATACATTTGATTACTAACAAGTTCTTTGTTTTGGCTTGGAATACAATGTGAGTATTTATGCTTTAGCATCTCGCATGAGTGTGAATGTTAACATGACAGCATGCTTACCATGTGGCTATATGCTTATGTGATAAACTACCTGAATGCCTGTGAGTGAAGGTTGGATTACTTGAATTGGGATAATTCATTGAAATCCGCATTTTAGCCTACTTGCGAGTAGCAAACTTCAAACATTTCCAAAACAAACGGATATGCAATGTTTTGTTCCAAATTAGGCGATCTAGTCTATACTTGTTTTGCTGTGCGCATCACATAGTAAATCTAGGCTAATAACCGGAATAAGAGCACATAACGTTTTCAAAACTAGATATCATGGTTAGTAGAGGCCGATCTTTGATCGGGCGAGTGGGGGTGCTCACGAAGTGACCTTCCCCAATCGTACCCAAGTTCCTGAGCCGAGGCAACTTTGGTGATGACGGACACGTGGCCTTAGGCATGAGTCAGGGTTTCCTAAATTTCCCCCAAAAATAAAATATTTAGGTAGCGATTCTATATCTGGCAAAGCAGTCCATGTTTGGCACTTCTTTCAAAAAAAATCTGTTTTCAAAAATGATTTGCCGGATTTGGACTCTTTGACGATTCATCGGTCTTGCATTGTACTCTGCGAGATTAGATACAAGACCGTGAATTTGAGTCCTGAACTGTAGTGAGCCTCAAATGAACAAAACGGGGGATTCATCCTCCCGGGACGTTCGGGGACGTCTACAGCATTGAGGATACAAAGCTCTTGCAGGTCCCATTCTTTGGCAAGAACAACTCTGTCATACCATTCCTCCCATTCTGTCTTCAATGTGGGCCAGCAGCGATAAGGTCGGTTCATCCTCCAGCTTCTCTAGTCAAGGTTCCCTTCATAGATGAGTTGGTGATCCTCCAAGCGAGGATACAAAGCAAGGAACGGGGCAGGGGCTTCTCTGAAGATAGGTCCGATGACGTGCTCTCCTTGAGTGTGGTGACAGGGGACAAAGATACACCTATCAATGGTACTCTATTTACCACCGTTGTATTTTTCTATCTCCTCATTGAGACACCTCCTCAAAGCCACAGAAAGGCTCACGCGCTCAATAACTGGTACTTTCAAGGAAGAAGAAGCCATGAGTAAGAGGCTGAAAGAAGGGTGAAGAGAGTGAATATGAGAAGGGCAAGAACTTGAAATCGATAGCAATCGAAGTGGAAGGGAAATATTGGACAAGTGAATAGGTAAGATGGCATGAAATGGGGGTTTTAAACTTTCTGTCCAAAATTAGCCATTCAGCCTAACGGGGTCAAATAGATCCAAGATTAATTAAATTGGTTATTTTGGACCTATGTGGGGTTTAAGGTCTTTATTTTAGAACAAGATGGGTCCTGAAAGCATAACGAAGGGAGTTTTCTTCAAAATCATCATTTGGAGGGGAAAATACATTTCAAATGTTCAGCTTGGCTTCGAAACAAGTGATTTAGCTTGGCTTCGAAGCCAGTTCCTTCCCAGAATCTTTAAACTTATTCCTTAAACTCAAGTATAGTTAGGCCTTGTTTACTTCGAAGGTTTTGAAAGTATGTTTATAGGCTGTCCATGAAAGGCAATTTCCTTTGAAAGAGTTTTTTTGTGAGTATTCTTTGAGTAGAGTATATGTTACGACCCGAACCTGCCCCTAAAAGTTTAGGTCATGACCACCCTCTACTTAGGCCTTCAAAATAATGATTTAAAATAATCAAACCCTATCGGGGCCTAAAGCGGAAGCAAAATCACATAACAGAACGTCCATTGAACAGTGCTTATATGTCAGGATATTTGATTATTTTTTTTTAAAAAAAAACTTTGGTTTTGATTTTTGACTTAATATTTATTTTAATGAAATAAAAATATAATAGAATAATTATTTTATTGAGAGTGTAAAACATAATTATTTTATTCTATTCAACCTAAATCAATGGCATTCTCCCCCTATCTCAACCGATCAAACTCCATTTCAATCAATCAAACATTATTTGAGATTATTATCCAAAAATAAAATTGAGTGTGTTTATTTTCAGTTTTCTAAATTCAATTTTTTGAAAATTCAATTTTTATTTTTCGTATTTTTTTTTTGTTTTTATTAAATATTTTAAAATTTTAAACATATTTTTTTTTACTTTTTTATATGCACCTTACATAGATATATCTAAAAAATAAATTTTTAAAAAAATTAATAAATACACAAAAATACGAAAAATATTGAATATAGAAAGTTCACATACATATGCCATATATACACGAGTCCAAGTCATGCTAGCATATACAAAGAGGTAACTGGTCAAAATTATTTATTAACAAAGTGTAGCCACCAAAGGTTAACAAAAAGGTGGCATTAATGGAACCTTTCGAAAAGACAAAAAGACTCCAACGTTAAACGCTTAACAAAATGGTTCGTCAAAAGTTTCTTGACGCTGACCTAGGGCTGGCCTCGAAGCTGACCACCTACAAAACATACATAAATACGGAGTGAGCAAGGCTTAGAGAATAATAATAATATAGGGAGGCATGCATATAAATGAGTATGTGCCTTGAAGAATATTTACTAGCACATGTACGTCTTATTCACAAGCACATTCCAGAATGACCACGGGCCTGCATACGACAGAACAGCCTTGGGCCCAACAAAGAACAGAATAGCCTTGGGCCCAACATAAAACGGAACGGCCTCGGACACAATATAATAGCAAAATAGCCTCAGGCCCAATACGATAACAGAACAGCCTCAGGCCCAATATCATAACGGAACGGCCTCAGGCCCATGTCATATGTCATTGTTGTCAAATGCTCAACCATTTTAATCAAAGAACAATTTGTATAGAACATATCATTCGTGATCGAAAATATATAAATTGCAACCTTCAACACATTGTTACACTACTATTATTCACAATGATTCGGCTAAGTAACGGTTCCTTCTGGCAAGTGACCTACACATGGTACACACAAACTTGATAAACAATGCATCCTTTCTTAGCTTTTTCTCTTTAATTATTTCTCCGATTCGTTCGTTTTCTATTCCATTTTAAACATTTCAAAGGGATTAAATATGCACATTAACAAATTCAGAGGGTCAAAAAAGTAACAAAAATTAGCAGAATTTTTCCCTAACTCCCGCACGTACGGAAGTCCCCCAACGCACGTATGGAGAGGTGTGTCGCACAGGCGGCCTTGAACGTTCTTTTATTTCAGTTTGCCAAAGTTGCTTTCCCTGTTTTTCGCACGTGTGGCTGTGAGCCCCGCACATGCGGCTGTGCATTCTGTACGTGCGACCATGAGTTCCGCACGTGTGATCCTGGGCTTTGTTATGCAGTCCAAAAATTCAACAATTCAAAGCTTCCCAATGGCATTTTCAAGGCTCTATTTCAAGCAATTTCATTTCAAAAACATAACATAAGACCATAATAAGCATGAATCTCAAACCCAATTAGATCATAACTCATTTTAATTGTATATATACAACTTAAACTTTCACATTTCTTTCATTTCTTCATCTTTTCATGGTATATCCAAACATACACAACCATACATGAGTTCAAGCATGCAAAGGCTAAAGTTTAGGAGGTCATTTCTCTCAAGCTAACTCAAGACAAACTAAAGATACAAGAATCAACTCTCAAATCAAACAAATACAATGAATCCTTATGAATGTAAGATCATTATTTTCGAACCCTAACTTATATGAGTGTAAGAAAACCTCCTTTTAAGGCTTGATGCTAATCAATTGTAGAGAGAGATTAGAGTATTCTAAGTGATTTACACATACCTTGAACTCTTATCTTAATTTCACCCTTTTGAGTCTCCAATCTCCAAGCCCTAGATGGAGTTCTCCTTCATTTTCTCTCTTTCTCCCCTTTCTTTCTCTATAATTTTTCCCGGGAGATATTTTTATGTTTTTGAGTCTAAGTGTTGGCTCATGTATATATTTAGTTGAGCCTAAGTTGGCTTACGTAGGAGTTTCAGCCAAATAAAGCTAAATAATTCATTATGAATCAAATTTTAACAAAACTTCATATTATGTCTTAAAAATCATGCTAATCATAAATGTAAAGTCAATTTTGGTTTATTGCGTCTCTAAGGCTTTCATTTTTCAGTCCAAATGTTGTAATTTCAGTAGGTTTTCTCATAACCGACAGATATAAATTGACAAACATGTAATTCACACATTTAAACATGAAATTTCATATCAAACACATGAACACACATATAATCACATATATAATGAGGGAATTAAAGCATATTAGAGGGTTGGGTTATTACAGTATAGTTCTTGCCTGACCTTTTCTGGATTTTGAAATAAGTAAGCGCTAACAATGTGAAAATTTCAAAGGCTAGAAGACTAACCCATACATTAAAGTACTTTCTTGGACTTTCTATTAAGACAAATCCCTTCGAGGACAAATATTGTCACTCTTAAGAGAAACTCCATGCTTCAAAACACTTAGACTAGGCTTCGAAGCAAGATTGGTTAATTCGAGACTGTAATTTACATGGATTATATGAACAAAGTGAGGAATAAGGTCATATTAACCATGCAATTGGAATATGAAAAACCCAATTTTATTGATAAAACATTTACATTGGGAAAACCTTTACATTCTCATTTTCATAAAAGTAAGGAATGGACAAAGTCACAAGAAAATGAAACTTTGTCCAGTAAAATTCAATAAATACATATTCCTTTTCAAGCCTTTTTTCTATTCTATCTAAATTTGGTTTATCTAATTGATGAGTCCTTATTTGGAAGAAGAGTTGCTGGGCCTTCATTTCGAACTCTATTTGCTTAAGAGCTCTCTCCACTTTATCCATCTCTCCCATCCCATACATATCATCCATATTGGCATCTTCTTCACACTCTAAATCTTGGTTCTTGAAGTCCTCATATTCTTTAAGAAGGTTCTCTGCCTCATACTGGGTTTGAATGCAAGCTGCAATTTGAATACCAAACTTATCCCACCAAACGAGAAACTAGTTTGGGAGATCGTTTTGTAAAAGTTCTGGAAGAACACGAATAAACCAAGAATGGTTCCGTGGGGGATTCATATAGAAGAATGCCTGAGAGAAGGCATCAATATAATCTCAGTAGCTGTAACGAGATTCCTTAGAACGGATCTCAAGAGTGCGGGTAACATGGGGATGCATACCCCAAGCTAGCATAGGCATGATGTGCTGGATGGTAGCTTTGCTGTAATTAATGGGACTGGCTGTGCGATTTGGTTCAGCAAGAGTATGCTTAAAATCCACAGAGGCAGTATCAACTAAGATCTGCTCATATATGTATCTGTACTGATCAAAGTGAGGTAAAGAATGTTGAGTTATCAAATACCTCCTTTTAATTTCCCATGGACCTTTCATCCATTGGATATCTGTATTTTCAATATAGAGGACTGTTTCCTCAGTAATGAAATTCTGGACATATGGTACTGGAGGAGCAAGAAGGACATCTTTAGCCGTTTGGCTAGATTCCCTTTTTTTACTGGAAGAGGCATATAAGCCTGGAAATTCTATATGATAAGGGTTTGAGCCCCTGCCACGGCCCCGTCTGCCCGGGCCTCGGCCTCTATTCTGCATTATTTGGACCCTGCAAATATTCGCGGGTTAGAAAGTCTGGAAGAGAATTATTTTCTCCTTTGATATATTCAATATCAAAATCAAATACTGAAAGTTGGCCCTGCCATGCGGCAAAAATTTGTTTTTGAGCCAAATTCTGTACATCTTTTTTGAAAATTTGTTTGACTGCAGAACAATCAACTCTTATTAAAAAATTATTGATTTAGCAAATCATCCTGAAATTTAAGAACATATTTAATAATGGCTAAACATTCTTATTTTATTGTTGGATAATTTTTAGCAGCTTGGTGCCAAATACCAGAAGTAAATCGTAAGAGTTCTTTTTTTTTACTGTTAGGATTAAATTGTTTAAGTATTCCGCCATATCCAAGATTGGAGGCATCAGTTTCAACAATTTTCTTCCATTATGGATTTGGTAAGGATAAACAAGGTAGAGTTTTAACTCTAGCCTTAATTTTCTGAACATCTTCTGTATGTTCTGGACCCTATGGTGGAGGATTTTTTCTAAGCCTGGAATATAAAATTGCTGCATCTGTAGCAAGGTTAGGATAGTAATCATGAATATAATTTAAACTACCCAAAAATCTCTGTAATTGAGTTTTTTCTTTAATTTCATTTGGAAATTTAGATGCAAATTCCATGCTTCTATTAATAGGAATAATGGTACCATTATGAATATTATGGCCCAAAAATCTAATTGCTGTCTGAAAAAGTTACATTTTTGGTGTAGAAACAACTAATCCATTTCTGATGATAACATGCTTAAAAATATTATGATGTTTTATATGCTAGTCAATTGATGAGGAGAAAATTAAAACATCATCAATATAACAAATGGAGAATTCTGTATAAGGATTAAAAATATCATTCATAATATGCTAGAATTCAGATGGTGTATTTTTCAAACCAAAAGGCATAACATTCCATTCAAAATGCCCAAAAGGTACTGTAAAAGTAGTTTTATATCTATCTTGTTCAGCGATTTGGACTTGCCAATATCCTGATTTCATGTCAAATTTAGAAAATATGACTGCATCCTGGAGACGATCTAAAAGATCTTTTTTATTTGGAACTGGATACCTTATCCATTGTAAGGCTTCATTAAGAGGTTTGTAGTTTATGACTAATCTTGGCACGCCTCTTTCAATTTCTGTATTTTTATTGACATAAAAAGTAGTACAACTCCAAGGAGATCTACTGGAACAAATAAGTTTTTTCTGGAGAAGAGTATTAATTTCTGCTTTGTAGAGTTCTAAATACTCTTTTTTCATTTGGCTTGGTCGAGCGTGAGTCGGAATCTTCCGCTCATCATATCCTGGTTCATAAGGCAAAGATACAATATGTTTCTTCCTATCCCAGAAAGCATTTGGAATATCACTGCAAATTTCATCTTTGAATTCTTGTTCAAGGGATTTAATTTTTTGCTGGAAAGAAGACTGTTGAAGTCTTTGTTCTGTAGTAAGAAAACTAATTTCTTTTTGCAAGAAATTAATTTGTTTTTCTTTAAAATTAACTAGATCTTTAATTTGATCTAATTCTTTTGTATAAGGTTCTGTAATAAACTCAAAAATAATCTTTTGATTATTCAAGGTTGTATGTATGCCAATTGAATCAATTTTAGAGATTGGCATAAGTAAACACAGAAAAGGAGTTCCTAGGATTATGGCTTGAGACATGTTCTTTATAAGAACAAAAGAAGTGGGAAGACATAATCCTTGATTGCAAATTAAAACTTCTGGAAGTTTATACTGGATGTATAAAGAATTACCACTTGCACTTGTGAGTGACTGGGTGGTTTTATGAAAGTATTTAGTAGGAATTAATCCTTCCTGAATACAATTCATATCAGCACCACTATCAACAAGAGCAATAGCATCTTTTATGATAAAATCGGGTTTTATCATAAAGGTAATTCTGATATACCATTTCTGGAAAGTAACAGTATTCATGAGCATAAGATAATTAGGCTCTTTAGGTTCTGTATTTGCCGGAGAGTTTGAAGTGGATTCATTAATAATGATTCCTTTTTCTTTATGCTGAATTTTACTATTAATCTTTTTAATTTCAGAATTAATAGCAATATTAGAAGTTTATAGATGCTTAATTTCGACTTTTAAAGCATTAACTTCCATTTTTAAATCCTGAATTATTATGGGTTTTTCTTCAGAAGTATTTTTAACTCTGTTATATACTTCTTTCATGTTGTAATGTTTTGAGGGTAAAATTTCTTCTTTTTTATGTTGTTGATAACATAATTCAAGAAATTTTAATTTCATTTCTGGATCAATGATTTGTTCAGCAATATTCAACATATGTTGTTGATCATCTGTAAGGACATTAATACTAGAACTACTAATATCAAGTCCATTCATTTCAACTATTTCTTTCCAATAGTTAGCTTCTTCTGTAATTTGATTTATTTGTGGTTTACAGGCACAAATTTTTGGAGAGGATTCAGTATCAGAGGATGATGAATACATGACTGCAATACCATTATCTGAAATAGAATCAGAATCAGAATCTTCAGAAAGCATCAGAAGAATTTGTTGCTGGATTTCATCGTCTAAAGCTAATTCATTTAATTTCTGTTGTATTTTAGCCTTATAACGATTAGCATAGTGACCAATTTGTCCACATTTGTAACATTTAACTGTAGTCTTATCCTTTTGAGGATAAGTTTTCTTTTGTTTTCCTTTGGCCTTTGAAGGCTGGATTTGCTGAACTGGTTGTTTATAATATTTCTTTTTTCTGTATTTTTTGGAATAATTTTTTGAAGATTTTCCATACCTATGTTTTTTATGCTTATGTTTGGATGGATACTGGATTTTAGTATCATAGGCAAATTGTTCACAAAATTCACCTAATTTATTATGACTTTGTTTTTTCATTTGATTCTGTAATTTTAGATCATTGCAAAGGGCAAGACCTTCTTCTGTAACAATTCTTATGAGTTGGCCATAAGTATATTCGGAATAAGGAATAGACATTTTACTATGCTTATCCCTTAATTTCTTTCTGATTCTTTCAGCAAAGAGGGTAGGAAGACCATCAATGAACTTGGCTTTCTAATGTTCACTATTGGCGTCAGATCGTCTTACTACTCTCATCATGAACACATCTTTATACCATCGAAAATGAGATAAAGATGGACATCTTAGATTCTGTAAAAGTTCCCTACTCCTATCTTCTAAACCATCAGGAGAAGCTCCTACAAAATGGTGTAGAATTGTGTTGATAAGAGTATATACAGCGTCCTGTTTAGATTGAACAGTGCCTGTTAATGGGTCTGTAATTCTTTTAAATGTTGTAAGAATTTCTGCTTGTTGAGTATCTGTAATGATGTTATCCCACCATCCTTTAAGGATGCCGGTAAAACCATTGACTAAGAATCGAGCGATCTCATGATCGTCATTCTCATTCTGTTTGCAAATTGTTGACTACATGATCATTTGATGTAACAATTCAAATATCTGGTATTCCGAAAGGCCATCTATGTCCATTCATAAATGGTATTTCCATGATAGGATTTTTGTGTCTGTAAAAAATCTTCTTCATAGAGAATATCTATAGGAGTACTACGAGGATAAAAATGTCTTGTTGGAGCAGTCCTATGATTATTTCTTGAAGATTCTCCATAATGGACTCTATGTATGGAGATTGGATTGTCCTGAAAAACATTTTCAATTTCTGCAATTTGAGAGAGTGATAAATTTTCTTCTTCTGGAATATTTTGTCTGGATAACATATTAATAGAAGAGGATTCTCCTATTTTAAGATGTTTTATCTTATCGACAAGAGTATCCATAAATTCTGTATCTTTCTTAGTACAAGATAACTTAAATTTGGTTACTTCTAAAGGAGGTTTAATTGTTACTGGAATAATTTTAGTTTTAACCGCGGATTTTGGCTGTAAATGACAACTGTCCATTCTTTGAATGCATTGCGAACATCTTCTGGCCTTACAGCCCTACAGCCAGTGACATGAATTTTGAACTTTAATGGATTTTACGCCAGGTAGCAAAATCAGATTAGTCCTTACAGCCCTACAGCCAGTGACATGAATTTTGAACTTTAATGGATTTTATGCCAGGTAGTAAAATCAGATTAGTCGTTTCTAGAAGATGTTCGCAATGCATTCAAAGAATGGCAAATTGTATACAGTCACCTTCCAGGATATAAGGACATATCTATGTCTAAATCTACAGTTCATTTTTTAATCCGCTTTGGAATCCCTTGGATTTGGAAGTGGGATTTTCAATGTGATTTTCAGAATAAAATTCCCCGTTTAAAAAGAGTTTTCTTTTATAAGTGGTGGAATAAGATGGATGATCCAAAACCCCATCAAGAATTGCTCCAGAAAATTAAAGGTTATACTCAGGCCTACTGGGATGCTACTCCAAAGTTAATCCCAGCTGCACCAGTCCAGAATCCTTTTGTCCAAATTCAGAATGAATTAAGGCAAAAATATCTAGCACTTTCAGAACAAGAATTAGTCATCAAAAGCATAGACTATATGAAAGAGCAATTTCTCCAGTCATTTTCTAAAGATGATACCAGCATGAAATCTGGTACCAGTCATGATGATCCAGATGATGGAACTCATACTGATCCATATGAGGATGAAAATGAATTCACTGTTCTAGCCGGTGAATCAGAAGATCCAGCCGAAGCCGAAGCCGATCCCAATTTTGACGACTTCTGGGACTCTCTCACAAGCATGATTGTCGACAAGATGAGTCAAGAAAAAGATAGGAAAGGAAAAGGAAAAGAGGAATAATCTACCACTTGGTCCTCCATTGGTCCAGCATCATTATCCAGCGTCATGCTACGACAAAATTACTTTCGGTAGCAACTTTACATCTTAGCAACATGCCAAAATAGTTTTTGGCTAAAAGCAGATAGATTCCTTTATCTGTCTTATCCTCCAGCTGTCCACCTACCGACACTATTCAAGATAAGGAATCCAAGGAGATAAGATGCTTGACTCCACCACCATTCAGGACACGCCACTTGTCTCGCTTATCCTTATCCTTTACTTTCTATTTTCTATTTAAGGGATGCCACACCCTTGTTGTAGGCACGAATTAATATTTTAGTTTTTCAGTTTCATATCTTGCACTCTCTCCTCTCTCTCTCAGTGTACTTTCTCCCTCTACTTTGTGAAATATAATAATAAAAAGTCTGCTGTATTGAAAGTAAGTATTGTTTGTAAGTATTTCTTTCTTCTCATTCATGTATGTCTGTATATTCTCTTTCTATATTAAATGAATTATTAGATTTTTATTTTGTAAGAAAAAATAATATTGAATATTATTTATCTATCTGGCCTAATGATTCTTGGGGTCTCCAAGAATTAGAAAGCTGTAATCAAAATATTGTCCAAGTCCAGACTCAACTACAAGAGCAAATTTGCCTTTTGGCTACGGCCATTCGGCCTCCCCCTCCAGCACAGTAGATCATGAGACCATATATGGCATAATTAAGATAAAATAAAATAAAACTATAATAAATATTATTCCTGGGTTAGTGCTAAATGATGGGTAGAACAGAGTTAGGGTTAGTGGGACGTCACCCAAGTGGCGTAGTGTTAGACCATTAGCTGTGATTACAGTTAGGTCATTTGATCACGTAAGTCGTTGACTGACGTGCTAGCTTTGCCCTGTGTCAAGCACATTATTGGTATCAGAGCCATGTTTAAAGTTCATTATAGTTAATTTTATTTAATTTTAATTATACATATATGGTCACATACATCCATACATGAGTACTAGAACCTAATGCATCAGAAATGGTAAGTAAACACCATAATTACATATCTGCCATCATGCAAGAGGGGCCGAATGAGTGTCCGAGTGTTCGAACCCAAACGCATGAGAAATGGTGAGTAAACGCCATATTTACAAATATGCCATCATGCAAGACGGTCTGAATATGTGTCCGAGTGTTCGAACCCTAATACAAGAGAAATGGTATGTAAATACCTTAATTACATATCTTCCATCCAGCAAGAGGATCCGAATAAGTGTCCGAGTGCTAGAACCCTAAAGCGTGAGAAATGGTAACCCCATAATTACATATCTGCCATCTTGCTAGAGGGTCCGAATAAGTGTCCAAGTATTCGAACCCTAATGCGTGAGAAATGGTAAGTAAACACCATAATCACATATCTGTCATCATGCAAGAGGGTCCGAATAAGTCTTCGAGTGTTCGAACCCTAATGCATGAGAAATGGTAAGTAAACACCATAATTATATATTTGCCATCACACAAGAGGGTCCGAATAAGTGTCCGAGTGTTTGAACCCCAATGCATGAGAAATGGTAAGTAACACCATTGTTACTTACCTGCCGTCATGCAAAAGGGTCTGAATAAGTGTCTGAGTGTTCGAACCCAAATGCATGAGAAAAGGTAAGTAAACACCATAATTACATATCTACCATCGTGCAAGAGGGTTTTAATATGTGTCCGAGTGTTCGAACCCAAATGCATGAGAAATGGTAAGTAAACAACATAATTACATAGTTGCCATCATGCAAAAGCGTTCGACTAAGTGTCCAAGTGTTCGAACCCTAATACATGAGAAACGGTAAGTAAACACCATAATTACATATCTGCCATCATGCAAAAGAGTCCGAATGTTCCAACCCGAATGCATGAGAAATGGAAAGTAAACAACATAATTACATACCTACCATCATGCAAGAGGGTCCAAATATGTTTCCTTGCGTTCGAACCCTAATACATGAGAAATGGTAAGTAAACAACGTAATTATATATTTGTCATCGTGTAAGAGGGTCCGAATAAGTGTCCAGTGTTCCAACCCAAACCCATGAGAAATGGTAAATAAACACCATAACTACATATCTGTCATCATGCAAGAGGGTCCTATATATGTGTCCGAGTGTTCGAACCCTAATACATGAGAAATGGTACGTAAACACCATAACTACATATTTGCCATCATGCAAGAGGGTCCGAATAAGTGTTCGAGTGTTCGAACCCTAATGCATGAGAAATGGTAAGTAAACACCAGAATTACATATTTGCCATCTTGCAAGAGGGTCTAAATATGTGTCTGGGCCATAATATTCATAATGGTACCATTATTCCTATTAATAGAAGCATGGAATTTGCATCTATATTTCCAGATGAAATTAAAGAAAAAACTCAATTACAGAGATTTTTGGGTAGTTTAAATTATATTCATGATTATTATCCTAACCTTGCTACAAATGCAGCAATTTTATATTCCAGGCTTAGAAAAAATCCTCCACCATGGGGTCCAGAACATACAGAAGCTGTTCAGAAAATTAAGGCTAGAGTTAAAACTCTACCTTGTTTATCCTTACCAAATCCAGAATGGAAGAAAATTGTTGAAACTGATGCCTCTAATCTTGGATATGGCGGAATACTTAAACAATTTAATCCTAACAGTAAAAAAGAAGAACTCTTACGATTTACTTCTGGTATTTGGCACCAAGCTGCTAAAAATTATCCAACAATAAAACAAGAATATTTAGCTATTATTAAATGTGTTCTTAAATTTCAGGATGATTTGCTAAATCAACATTTTTTAATAAGAGCTGATTGTTCCGCAGCCAAACAAATTTTCAAAAAAGATGTACAGAATTTGGCTTAAAAACAAATTTTTGCCGCATGGCAGGGCCAACTTTCAGTATTTGATTTTGATATTGAATATATCAAAGGAGAAAATAATTCTCTTCCACACTTTCTAACCCGCGACTATTTTTAGGGTCCAAATAATGTAGAATAGAGGCCGAGGCCCGGGTAGACGGGGCCGTGGCAGGGGCTCAAACTCTTATCATACAGAATTTCTAGGCTTATATGCCTCTTCCAGTAAAAAAAGGGAATCTAGGCCTAGTTTGGCTACTCCCAAAAAAGTACACTTATTTCATCTTTTTATCTTTTTTGGGTCACATCAATCAACATCTCCTCTCTACTTTTTCTACACATAATACAAAAAAAGTCAAAAAGTGCACTTATTTAGTCTTCCCAAACTAGGCCCTAGCCAAACGGCTAAAGATGTCCTTCTTGCTCCTCCAGTACCATATGTCCAGAATTTCATTACTGAGGAAACAGTCCTCTATATTGAAAATACAGATATCCAATGGATGAAAGATCCATGGACATAGAGCAAGAGGGTCCGAATAAGTGTCCGAGTGCTAGTACCCTAATGCATCAGAAATGGTAAACACCATAATTACATATCTGCCATCGTGCAAGAGGGTCCGAATAAGTGTCTGATTATTCGAACCCAAACGCGAGAGAAATGGTGAGTAAACGCCATAATTACAAATCTCCCATCATGCAAGACGGTCCGAATATGTGTCCGAGTGTTCGAACCATAATGCATGAGAAATGGTAAGTAACACCATAATCACATATCTTTCATCATGCATGAAGGTTCGAATAAGTCTCCGAGTGTTCGAACCCTAATACATGAGAAATGGTAAGTAAACACCATAATTACATATCTGCCATCATGCAAGAGGGTCCGAATAAGTGTCCGAGTGTTCGAACCCCAATGCATGAGAAATGGTAAGTAACACCATAATTACTTATCTGCCATTATGCAAGAGGGTCTGAATAAGTGTCTGAATGTTCGAACCCAAATGCATGAGAAAAGGTAAGTAAACACCATAATTACATATTTGCCATCGTGCAAAAGGGTCTGAATACCTGTCCGAGTGTTCGAACCCAAATGCATGAGAAAAGGTAAGTAAACACCATAATTACATATCTGCCATCGTGCAAGAGGATCTGAATACGTGTTCGAGTGTTCGAACCCAAATACATGAGAAATGGTAAGTAAACAACATAATTACATAGCTGCCATCATGCAAGAGTGTTCGACTAAGTATCCGAGTGTTCGAACCCTAATACATGAGAAATGGTAAGTAAACACCATATTTACATATCTGCCATCATGCAAAAGAGTTCGAATGTTCCAACCCTAAGGCATGTGAAATGGAAGTAACACCATAATTACATATCTGCTATCATGCAAGAGGGTCCAAATATGTGTTCGCGCGTTCGAACCCTAATACATGAGAAATAGTAAGTAAACAACATAATTATATATCTGCCATCGTGCAAGAGGGTTCAAATAAGTGTCCCAGTGTTCTAACCCAAACGAATGAGAAATGGTAAGTAAACACCATAACTACATATCTACCATCATGCAAGAGGGTCCTATATATGTGTCCGAGTGTTCGAACCCTAATACATGAGAAATGGTAAGTAAACACTATAACTACATATTTGCCATCATGCAAGAGCGTCCGAATACGTGTCCAAGTGTTCGAAGCCTAATGCATGAGAAATGATAAGTAAACACCATAATTATATATTTGCCATCATGCAAGGGGGTCTGAATATGTGTCCGAGTGTTCGAACCATAATGCATGAGAAACGGTAAGTAAACACCATAATTACATATCAGCCATCACACAAGAGGGTCCGAATAAGTGCCCGGGTGTTCGAATCCCAATGCATGAGAAATAGTAAATAAACATCATAATTACTTATCTGCCATCATGCAAGAGGGTCCGAATAAGTAGCCGAGTGCTAGAACCCTAATGCATCAGAAAAGGTAAACACCATAATTACATATCTGCCATCATGCAAAAGGGTCTGAATAAGTGTCTGAGTGTTCGAACCCAAACGCGTGAGAAATGGTGAGTAAACGCCATAATTACAAATCTGCTATCATGCAAGACGGTTCGAATATGTGACCCATAAAGCAACTTGTAGCAACCATCAAGAGGATACAGATGAAGATATAGGTGTTCTTAATTAGTCATATTATGAACAATGATCAGTTGCACATATATGAGCTTTTTACATAATGTTTTTTGTGTCCAGTCCTTACAGGTAGTTGCGAAAGAAGAAGAAGATATGGTGGATTCCTTGGATATCTTTGCTCATATCAGTGGTGTCAATTCCTTCAAATGCAACTAGCCAATTCAATCTTGGATTTGATCCTCAGTTTTGTCTCATGAAGCACTTGTACAATTTTGTAACACCCTGTTTCAATTAGGATATATATAGCACGGGATCCTCTGTCCTTAAATTTCTCTGTCAAGCACAGAGAGTATCCCAATACACTTTCAGTCGTAAGATTATGTTTCGAGATTCTCATGATTCAAAATTGTCACAGAAAGCGCCCTCAAACAATACACTTTTAGTGATATTATCATGTTTCAAGATTCCTGCAATTCAAAATTATCATATGATTCTACGACTGACAATGCATTGAGACTAAAGGATTTGGGAGCCTATATATATATGAATCCTCGACTAATAAAGAGTTGAATAATTGGGTCATTATATGGTTTTTAAATAATATATGTTGAACGCTAAATATGTTGCGACTTGTCAGTTGTGTACATAGTTTGCCTGCATTCATGTCAAGTCTAGCTTCAAATGTACAAATACTCTAGCATTTCTCTTGCTAGAGTTACAGTTTCAAGTTTATTAGTTTTAGTCATTGTGTACATGTTCATATTGTAAATGATTTCTTATCGATTGATGAAATAAATAAACATAAATTATAATTGCAGAGAATAGGGCATGTTTGATATGAGATTATTTTGTGGGAAGATTCGATGCTATGGGATTGTGTTCAGAATTATAAATAATAATAATAATAATATCATGGGAATAATATAGTTGAGTACAAAACTATGATTATACAATTGAGCATAGTGTCTTATTTGGAATTAGATGAAACCATTAAAAGTATTTTAAAATCAGTATTAAAAAAAAATGGTGATAAATGACTTGTATTTTTTTTTTCTTTTTTTGTCGTATTCTTGAATTCATTTTCATCATACCCAGTCATAATTAATTTTTAATAAAGATACACATACAAAACTTTACTCAAAAAAACAATGAGCAATTTAAATTAAAAATCTAGTATAATATGATTCACATTTAAAATTAATATGGACGACACGATATTTATTTATATTTTGTGCCTACTGATTTATTTTAAACTTGCGAACACAATCATTTTATCAACGTTGTTAAAAAAAAATTATTCACTTACTCATTACAAATATCAATGTAAATTCTTTATTCCTAAAAGTTGTCAAGTAGTGGCCAAACATAGTCAACAACCAAGGTTCAAGAACATTAAACGAATATTTGTACTTGCAATTATCTCAAGTAAAAGAGTTGTGTTTGTACGGGGAAGAAATAATTCTCCTCGTATAATCCTGTTGACCAAGTCCACGCTCCTCCGTACGACGTCACTTTATCACCTGAAAACACAAACGTGAGCTAGCCGGCGGGTGTGTGCCGGAAACCTCTCCGATGCCTAAGTCAGTAAGCTTGACAAATAGACACAGTTTTATGCTCTCAGAAAGAATTGTGTTCAATTACCTCCTCCAAGGTGGTGCTTGTGGGTTTTTATAAGTTTCCCGTGGCACAATCCTAGTAGGACTTGTATTTCTCCATGCAGAGTCCTCCCAGGATTCATACTCCTAAGGATAGTGCTTATCCTTTTACACCCTCCCCCACTGCTTAAACCAAGTGGGATGGTTTTCCCTTTGGCCGAACTACCATATGACCGAAGTAAAACTGGCTATGCCCAGCCACAAAGTAGGCCGTACTAACAGTAGTTTGGTTCTTCTTTGTGCTACACCACATCTCGGTTCTCTCATACACGAACCGTGGTATGTTCGGACCGATCTACTGAATAGCAACATTCCGACCGACCTAACCCGAATTCATAATGACCGGACTACCTTCTGAGACCGGACTAACTCAGATTGTCTAAACCGAGGCAGCTTTTCAATTCCTTAGCCGAAGCAACTTCATCTTTTCTTTTGACCGAAGTAAGTCACCATCTCCTCAGAGCCGGAGTAAATCTATTGTCTACGAACCGGAGTAACTTTAACAGCTTGGGCCGGAGTGACCTCTCTTGGGCCGTAGTAACACTTCAGCCTTTTTACCTAGTCCTTGGCATTTTGGGCCACAAAGTACATTTCACAGCTCGGCCCAATTTTTACCAAAAAATACCCTCTCAATTGCCCCTTAATTTCATCTGCATAGCATGATTGAGATTTTCAACCGAGCTGAAGTTCTACAAGCCTTTCCAGCTGAGATAAAAAACCCTTCAGCGTATCCAGCCGAGCTAGTTCTACTTCGAGCTCTGCCTTATCCGGTCAAAACGTCTCTTCAATCACGACTGTAACGCTTCCCCTCCCCTTGCCACGTGGCGGGCTCTGATAGGTTGTAAGCTGTCATCACGCCGCCTTCGTACTTTGAACTTTTTGAACAGTCCCGCCTCTTTTTGCCGCCTCTTCTCTGTCCTTTTTCACAAAACAACTTTTCTACTCTTGAATCATTCACTTACACTTTTCATATTCTTCGTCTTCTCTCTGTGTGCTCTAGCTGTTCTTCCATTGCACTCGAAGAGGCTGTGGTTTTGCTACCATTCTCCCTTCTTTGCCTTTGTTTCCCTCTGGTAAGTCTTGAAAAAACTTGTTTTTGCTTTCTTCTTTTCTGTTTTCTCTATCTTGGTGAAGCATGCTTGTGCATTTCTTTGTTTTTGCTTCTGCACTCTTATGAAAAAAAATATGATAGCATAGTTCATATGTGCAAGAACTTCCGAAAAAACCTTGCCTTTGATCCAAAATTAGGCAGCAACCGAACTAGGATCCTGTTTGCCCTAAATAAGTAGATAACCGTAGACAATCAACCGATCTAGAACATAAAAGTCTCAAAGAGTCACCGATGCCCGACTCTCTTTAGCCGAAGTAAGATCACCCAGTTTTGAACATTTCAAACTAGGAACCTCGGTTTTCAACCGAACTAAGCTCTTGGGGCCAAGCCGGCTTTCTTAGTTCTTAAACCGAACTCAGAAGCCGCCCCTAGAGGCTTAACCGAAGTAACTTTATTCACACTGCAACCGATTTAGGCCTTGGGGCTAAACCAGCTTTCTTAGTTTTTTAGACCGAACTCAGAAAGCTGCCCTTAAACGTTAAACCGGTCTACCGAGCAAACTGCTCAAACCGAGCCACCAAACCTATTGATGAACCGAGATAGAACCAGTTCTTTGAGGCCGAAGTAGGGCTTTTATACCTTGCTTCTAAATTGTAGCACGGTCAGTTGATCAGTGCTTTAACCCCCTCTGTTTTTTACTTTGCAGACTTAGGTTACCCAGGCACTCCTGCGTGCGCTCAACCGAGCTACTGAACACGATTTTTGCACCGATATAAATTATAAGTAATTTATTCATCAGATGGGTAAGTATAGGTATCTAGTTGAGACCCCTGGTGGCATGGCCGAATTTAGGAAAGATTACCAAATTCCTGACGACGTCCATCTGACGTTGGCCAAAAAAGATGTTATTCCGTGGGAAAATGAAGGTTCCGTCCCTTTTACTCTTCAATCCATAATAGAAATCGGACTACGGTTTCCTGTCCAACCATTGATCTGTGAGTTCCTTAGGCAGACTAGGTTATGCCCCACCCAACTGTCCACCAATACATACCGTATTATCATGGGAATAGCCGCACTAAACCACCAAACCGGTTTAAACCTTGGCCTTGCCGAAATATTCCATCAATATTCCATCGGCTCGAAAGATGCTGGGTGGGTCTATTACCTTAGGATCCGCCGCCGCCGAGAGAAGATAGTTAAGCATACACCGGACAAAGACCTTAATGATGATGACTTCTTCTGGGTCTCTGGGAATTTTGAGGATTTTCAAGCCCAAATTCCTGGCCGACCTATAAATTGGAAAAAGGGAGAGCCTGGTAATTTAACTTTGGTCTTCTTTCTTGTATGTTATCTCGGTTTTTTAGTCTATTGACCGAACTAACACTTCTCTTTTTTTTCGCAGATTTCGCCCATCTTCATTCCTTATATAGTTATCCAAACCTTGCAATTTTGCGAGCCGCGCTACGGATTAAAGAAAGAAGTTGGGCTAAGCTTCTGAACTTTGAGCCGACCTACCGGTACAGCGGTCGCCGAAAAGCAAGAGTGATTGACTTCCTTCTTGAATAAGCACCTGAACCGGACCCAACTTTGCCCGAAATAAGACTTGTCCCACTAACCGCTGAAGAAGAGATGGCGAAGAGGAGCAGAGTTAGGGCCCTTCTCACCGAAACAACTAGGCCCGAAGTAATGCCTCCCAGTCAATCGCAGCCTGCCGTTGTGGCCCTCCCTTCTCAACAGCCATCCTCTTCCCGCCGAACCAAACGTGCCCGAACTGCCGAAACTGAACAAGTTTTGGTTGATGAAGAAGAACCTGCTATTTAGCCGAGCTTACCACCAAGCCCCCAACCGGAGTCTTCCGACCGAACCGTCGGTAGCTGGGCACCAAAACTTACTTTCAACGACCGAGACATTCGAGATACAGACTCGGTTGTTGCTGAGAAAGACCACCTGTTGGCCATCAATCTGGCCAAGAGTGTGTGTCTGCCCAAAGACATGGAGCATCACCAAAAACAGTTAACCACCGAGCTCAAGTCCATCCGGTCTGCGACTAAATCCATGATTCTGGTTAGTAACTTCGGTCGCTTTTCTGTTTATGTTTCTTTTTCTTTTTAACTTTTTCTTCGGCTAAAGGGAAGTTGTTGCTTTGTCAGGCCATTCAGAAAAACCAAATCACCCATAGGAAAGTACTGGAGCTGAGGAAAGTGACTAGGCAAGCAGCGGCAGAGGCAGAGGCGAAATCGGCCGAACTGGAAGAGGCCAGAAAGGAACTGACCGAACTCCGAGGTAAGGTCGGCCGACTGACCGGAATGGTTAGTTCGGCCGAAGCTGAAAAACAAAAGACTGCCATTGCTCTGAAGGACAAGTATTTGCGCGAGCTGTTGAAGCTCGAAAGAAAGAAAGATGCCGAAATAAAGGAGAAGGTAAAGGAAGCTGACAAACAAGGCTTCAAGAGGGCAGAGGATGCTTATGCCCAACAATGCAATGCTGCCAAGGAGCTGTTCTTTAAGTGCGGCTGGAGGGGGGCCGTTGAGAAGCTCGGTCATGATCCTCAGACCGAGGTTTTCAACCCTCCAGCCTACTTTATACCGAACTCCCTGATGGAATATGCCAAAGCCATGCAACAGCAGTTCCTTGAGGGCTCAGACGATGAAGATTCTGATGAAGACTCTGCCCCTGAGGACACTTCGGTTGTGAATGCAGATCAGGTAGTTCGGTCGGAGCCCATGGTGGAAGATCTAACTATTGATCAACCAAGTGAAACCGTGGCTCCGGCCGAAACCATTCTTCCTTCTGAAAACGTCCTTGCGCCCGAAACCGGTCTTCAGGTTGACGCCGATGCTGCCTTCGACGCCGAGATCGAAGATCTTTTTTCTTGACTTTGTACTTTTTTCTCTATTTTTTTGTTACCTTGTCTTTGTAACCGGGCTGTGCCCTTCTGTAATGACTTTTTAGTGAATGAAAAATTTGCTTCAACTCTTATTCCGGTTGTGATATGTATGACTGTGCTTTGTAATGTCTTCTATTACTCCAACTGTTATTTCGGTTTTGGATGGTTAAACTATACTTGCCAGCCAACCACTCCTTAGCCGATATGCTTACTTCGGCTGAGGAGTACAAAGTGTTGGTTTATTCCAGCCAACCACTCTTCAGCCATGCACTTACTTCGGCTGAAGAGTAACAAGAGTTGGTTTATTCCAGCCAACCACTCTTCAGCCATACCCTTACTTCGGCTGAAGAGTAACAAGTGTTGGTTTATTCCAGCCAACCACTCTTCAGCCATACCCTTACTTCGGCTGAAGAGTAACAAGAGTTGGTTTATTCCAGCCAACCACTCTTCAGCCATACCCTTACTTCGGCTGAAGAGTAACAAGTGTTGGTTTATTCTAGCCAACCACTCTTCAGCCATACCCTTACTTCGGCTGAAGAGTAACAAGAGTTGGTTTATTCCAGCCAACCACTCTTCAGCCATACCCTTACTTCGGCTGAAGAGTAACAAGTGTTGGTTTATTCCAGCCAACCTCTAAGTTAGTTTTTCCAGCTAACTTAGAATAAAATGCCTGTATTAAACCTAATCTATACCAAGGCTAACTCTTACAAAGAATAACTTGTGCTGAAAAAGAATTGTTTGTTTTATTGAAGGAAGAAAAAATTACATATGTTGGAAAGAGAAAAGCTAAAAGTAAAATAACTTGAGATTGGCCGTATTCCATGGCCTAGGGATTGCCTTGCCATCCTTGTCTTCTAGGTGGTATGCCCCTTTGCCTGCTAACCCAACCACCTTATAAGGACCTTCCCAATTTGGGCCTAACTTGCCGTCTCCTGGGATCAAGGTGTTTCCCATTACTTTGCGTAGTACCCAATCCCCAATCTTGAATTGTCTTGGATGCACCTTTTTGCTGTATTTTCTGATTAACTCTTGTTGGTATGAGGCAATGTGGACTAGTGCTCTTTCTCTTCTTTCTTCTGCAAGGTCGAGTTCTAAGGCTATGGCTTCTCCATTTAAGTTTGGGTCAAAATTTTCGCTTCGAATTGTGGGGAGGCCAATTTCTAGTGGGATCACTGCTTCCATTCCATAAGCTAAGGAGAATGGTGTTTCTCCAGTTGATCGCCGGGGCGTGGTGCGGTAAGCCCATAAGACGTGAGGGAGTTCATCTGCCCACTTGCCTTTTGCTTTCTCTAGCCTTTTCTTTAGTCCATCCAAGACGACTTTATTTGATGCTTCAGCTTGCCCATTTGCTTGAGGATATGCCGGTGTGGAATTATAGAATTCTATCTTGTACTCTTCACAAAAGCTTCTGAAGATTCTGCCGTCGAACTGAGTACCATTGTCTGAGATTAGTGCTTTTGGTATGCCAAACCGAGTGATGATATTCTGCCAAACAAACTTCTTCACATCTTTTTCTTTGATTGACGCCAATGCTTCTGCTTCCACCCACTTTGTGAAGTAGTCTGTTGCTGCGAGAAAGAATTTTCTGCCGCCGGGTGCTGTTGGAAGTGGTCCTACTATGTCCAAGCCCCACATTGCGAAAGGCCATAGGCTAGTTAAGGGTAGGAGTTCTCTTGCTGGTTGATGTATTTGGTGTGCGAATTTCTGGCATTTTTCACACTTCTTCACATATTTCTCTGAGTCTGCTTGCATATATGGCCACCAATATCCTTGTGAAATAGCCCTGTAAGCGAGCGATCTTCCCCCTTGATGACTTCCACGCACCCCTTCGTGTATTTCGAACAGGAATGCTTCTACTTTGCTGGGATGAACGCACTTGAGGTAAGGTCCAGAGAACGACTTCTTGTATAATGCCAAAGATGGAGATAGCCAAAATCGTTGCGACTTTGTCCTTATTCTGTTAGCTTCTTTTTTCTCTTCTGGTAGGATGCCGTCTTTTAGGAAGAGGATGATGGGATCCATCCAAGAAGGGCCTAATTCTGTGCAACATACTTCTTCTGCTTCGGGGTCTTCTATGCTTGGTCTTGGTAAGAAGTCGATGAGTAATGGATGAGGGATTGATGTATCTGCCATTGAGGCAAGGCCTGCTAGCTCGTCCGCTCGGCTGTTTTCCTCCCTGCCAATTTGTTCTATCCTTACCACATCAAACTTCTTGATCTCTGTTCTGACTAACTCTTGGTACTTGGCCATTCTGTCGTCCTTTGCTTCGTATTCGCCAGAAATTTGGTTTACCACCAGCAGAGAGTCACTGTATACCATTAGTTCGGTTGCTTTCATGAAGTGTGCTGACTTGAGTCCTACGAGAAGCGCCTCATACTCCGCTTCATTGTTGGATGCTGGGAAGCCAAGGTTGATTGCTTGCTCTATAACCAGGCCGTCTGGAGAGATGAGGACTATGCCAAGCCCTGCACCATGTCGGTTGGATGCTCCATCCACAAAGAGCTTCCACATCTCTCCAACGAATAGTTTCCAGCAAGTGGAAGGATCAGATGATGTCGTGAGGTCAAGAATGGTGTTTTCTTCAAGGTCCATGTTGGCTGTCTGTCCTTTGTCCTCTGTTTGAACTGTTGGTGAGCCTTTGTTTGTCTCTCCCTTGTTGTCCTTAGTATGGTCTGGCTTGGTGCTTGGTTGACTGCCTTCCACTAGGGGTTGCGTTATTCCGGCGTCAACTTCCGTCCCTAGTTCGGTTGTGTCAGTTAGGTCGACTGGGCAGATATGATGACTTCCAGGAGTAAACTCTACGACGAAGTCTGCCAAAGATTGGGCTTTTATTGCGGTCTTGGGTTGGAACTTAATGTCGAATTGTCCCAACTCTACTGCCCACTTCAAAATTCGCCCACTAAAGTTCGCCCTTTCGAACAGAGCTTTTAGTGGAAAGGCTGTGAGGACGACTATGGTGTGGGCGTGAAAGTAGTGCGCCAATTTTCTGGATGCCATCATTAATGCTAATGCTAGTTTCTCCAAGGGCAAGTACCTTGTTTCGGCTCCCAACAATGTCTTGCTGACATAAAAGATGGGCAGGTGTTGTATTCCTTCTGCACGAACCAACACTGCGCTGACTGCGTGCTGAGAGACTGCCAGGTACAAAAAGAGTTCTTCACCAAGTACTGGTGTAACAAGTAGTGGTGGGGAAGACATGTACTCCTCCAAGCTTTCCAGAGCTCGGTCGCATTCTTCATCCCACTCAAACTTGGCCTTTAAAGCTTGGAAGAATGGTCGTAGTCTGTCTGATGACCTGCTTATGAACCGGTTGAGCGCAGTTGCCATACCAGTGAGATGCTGCACTTCTTTGACTGAGTTTGGTCTCTCCAACTCCTGGATTGCTTTGATCTGAGAGGGGTCTGCTTCTATACCTCGGTTGGTCACCAGGAAGCCCAAGAATTTGCTAGACCCAACTCCAAATGCGCATTTGGACGCATTAAGGCGCAACTTGTGTTTTTTCAGGATCTGGAACATCTCGCCTAGGTCTTTAAGATGGTCATTCTCATTCTTGCTTTTGACCACCATGTCGTCGATGTAAGCCTCCATTGTTCTGCCTAACAATGGTTCGAACATCTTGGTGACCATCCTTTGGAATGTCGCCCCTGCGTTCTTTAGGCCGAAGGGCATGACCTTGTAGCAATATAACCCCCTTGGTGTTGTGAAGGATGTGACCTCTTGGTCTGGCTCATGCATGGCGATCTGGTGGTAGCCCCTGTATGCATCCAGAAAGCTAAGTCGGTTGTGCCCTGCCGTTAGGTCCACCAGTTGATCTATCCTTGGTAGAGGAAAGCTATCTTTTGGGCACGCCTTGTTGACTGTTTTGTAGTCGACGCAGACACGCCATTTACCATTCTTTTTTGGCACTACAACTGTGTTGGAGATCCATCTTGGGTAGTGCACTTCTCTTATTGCTCCTGCCTCCAGCAGGTTGCCTACTTCCTCCGCCACTATTTCGGCGTGGTGGAGTGCCGACCTGCGTGTGCGTTGAATGACTGGTCTGGCGGATGGGTGGACATTGAGTTGGTGACTGATGAAGTTTGGGTCAATTCCTGGCATGTCGTAGGGTGTCCAGGCAAACACTTCGATATTAGAGGTCAAGAACTCCAAGACCTCTAATCTCTCAGTGCTGGACAATGATGAGCCAAGCAAGAAGAACTTATCCGGGTTCTTCTCATCTATTTTTACCTCCACCAAGTCCTCCACCGCTTTCTGATCAGCCTCTTTGCCGACGTCCGCGAATAGTTCATTACTTTCTGGTTCTTCCACCGAATGAACGTATCCTTTGGCAGCTCGGCTTCCATTCACTGTGGCGAAGCATTGTTTGGACATGATCTGATCGCCATAGACTTCTTCAATTATGCCGGTGTCGTTGGGAAACCGCATTACCTGATGGTATGACGATGCTACCGAACGCATGGCATGCAGCCATGTTCTGCCCAAGATGATGTTGTATGTGGAGGGGACCTTCAATACCCAGAACTCCACTTGTTTTGTTACACTCCCTGCTCTGACTGGAAGGATTATTTTACCGACAGGCCACTCTGGCATGGAGTTGAATCCAATCAGGGGAGAAACTGCAGGCGCCAAGTCTTTGTCTTGCAGCTTCAGTTGCTTGAATGTGTCGTAGTACATGATCTCACATGAACTACCCTGGTCAATCAGAATCCGCTTAACGTCAAAATCCTTGACTCGGAGAGTGACGACCAGCGCATCATTGTGAGGACAGTATATTCGATCCAAGTCCTTATCCGAAAAGGACATGACATTTGTTGCCTCTGTCTTCCCCTTCTTGGCGGCAGGTTGGGCACTTAACACTTCCCTGAAGTGCTCAGCCTTCTTTATTGATCCCCTGAGCTCGCATACACGCTCAGGTTCAAAGACTCCATGTATCACATTGATGATGCCTTGTGGTGGGGCGTCGATTGGCATTCTGTTGGGATGGTTATTATGATCTTGGGGGGCCGGTTGCGTCCCTCCTTCAATGTATTTGTCCAAGTGGCCTGCTGCCACCAATTCTTCCAAGTGCTGTCTTAGTGGCGTGCAATTCTCAGTTCGGTGCCCCTTTTCCTTGTGGAAGGTGCACCATGATCTGTCGTCGTAATTTTTCTGAGCTTCCCCTAGCTTGGCTGGCCACTTGACAAAAGGCTCGTCTTTTATTTTGCTCAGAATCCGATATATTGGTTTTTTGAACACAGTTGTTATGGCAGTGCGGATTCTCAACCATCTTTTGTCTGGGTCTTCTCCGTTATCTCGTCTGCCACGCCCGCTTTTATTCTGCCGATCTACTGTATTGACTTTTGCTGAGGTCTTCTTTTCTTGTACTGTGGTTGTACTAGATTTTGCTTTTGCGCGTGCGCCATCCTCTTCTACCCTGATGTGCTGATGCACTCTTTCCATCAGGGCCTCCATGGTGAGGGGTGGCGTCATGGTAATCGAATCCCTTAGTCTGTTCCCTACTGGAAGGCCTCTTTTATATTGCGCAATGGCTAGATTGGTGGGGCAGTCTCCAATCTGGTTGAATGTCTCCTAGTAGCGACTATTGTAAGATCTGAGGGTCTCTTTTTCACCCATGTCGATGGAGAGTAACTGGTCTATCTCCACCGGCGTTTTAGTGTTTGTTCGAAACCTCGTTACGAATGCTTCTGCCAATTGGGCCCAGGAGGCTATGCTGCCCTCTGGGAGCTTTTCGAACCAAGCAAGACTTGACGGGAAGAGTATGCACATTAAGGCCTCGTTTCGCCTGTACACAGCCATGACTTGGCGAAAGTGGCGAAAGTGTGAATACGAGTCCGTCTTCCCTTCATATGTGGTGAATTTCGGCTGAAGGAAGCCTGATGGTAGGGGCGCGTTTTCGATTGCTGGGACAAACGGCGAAGTCTGTAGTCTTGCCAATGCCTTGTCCGTTGGTTCGTAGGCCGGTCGCGGTATTGGCATTCCAACCTCGACGCTTCCATGCGTCCGAGGAACCAACCGTTGTAAGGCCGAAACTCGGTGTGGATCCCTTGCCCTGGCATCCTCCTTGCATCGTGCTTTTTCTTCGAGCACGGTTCGTAAGTCGGATGACCTGGGTATCTCTGTTTGTCTAGATCTGGTTTGGTGTGAATGTGAAGGCCAATACGTGCTTCCTTCTGTGTATGATCTTTCGGATCTCGTCCTCTCAGACCTGGAGTGACGAGTCCTGGAAGATAAGGAATGAGTGTCGCCTGACCTGAGACTTCTGCTCTCTCCTTGGGAGGGTGTAGTATTCCTACTACGATTCTCTGAGTGGCGAGGGGGCGTCTTGTGCTTGCGCCCCTCTCCTGTCGCCACATCTTTAGTCTTCATCTGGCGTTTTAATGCTTCCATGTCCGCCGCCATCTTCCGAATTAGTTCATCTTGTTCCTTTACGCGATCTTCCAGGGCTTGAGGATCAATCCTCCTCCTTTGCCTGTCAGGACTTTGAGAGTGACGAGGGCTGCTATTCCGCCTTCCCCTGCCACTCCTCCTGGAGTTATGTTGTTGGGGCTCCAGATCTGCCATAGGAGGGACAGAGGGTAATCCTTCACGCCTTGCGCCCCCGTCTGGAGTTAGTCCGTCGACGGCGGACTGCGGTAGTTCTTCAATGTGCGCCATTGATTTGAGAGAAAGGAGAAGCTTAGTCAAGAGGTTTTTGTTCTTGTCTGTTTTTCCCACAGACGGCGCCAATTGTACGGGGAAGAAATAATTCTCCTCGTATAATCCTGTTGACCAAGTCCACGCTCCTCCGTACGACGTCGCTTTATCACCTGAAAACACAAACGTGAGCTAGCCGGCGGGTGTGTGCCGGAAACCTCTCCGATGCCTAAGTCAGTAAGCTTGACAAATAGACACAGTTTTATGCTCTCAGAAAGAATTGTGTTCAATTACCTCCTCTAAGGTGGTGCTTGTGGGTTTTTATAAGTTTCCCGTGGCACAATCCTAGTAGGACTTGTATTTCTCCATGCAGAGTCCTCCCAGGACTCATACTCCTAAGGATAGTGCTTATCCTTTTACACCCTCCCCCACTACTTAAACCAAGTGGGATGGTTTTCCCTTTGGCCGAACTACCATATGACCGAAGTAAAACTGGCTATGCCGAGCCACAAAGTAGGCCGTACTAACAGTAGTTTGGTTCTTCTTTGTGCTACACCACATCTCGGTTCTCTCATACACGAACCGTGGTATGTTCGGACCGATCTACTGAATAGCAACATTCCGACCGACCTACCCCGAATTCATAATGACCGGACTACCTTCTGAGACCGGACTAACTCAGATTGTCCAAACCGAGGCAGCTTTTCAATTCCTTAGCCGAAGCAACTTCATCTTTTCTTTTGACCGAAGTAAGTCACCATCTCCTCAGAGCCGGAGTAAATCTATTGTCTACGAACCAGAGTAACTTTAACAGCTTGGGCCGGAGTGACCTCTCTTGGGCCGTAGTAACACTTCAGCCTTTTTACCCAGTCCTTGGCATTTTGGGCCACAAAATACATTTCACAGCTCGGCCCAATTTTTACCAAAAAATACCCTCTCAGTGTTAATAAAAAATAAACATCAAATACAAGTTGAGGCAAAAAAGTTAATAAAGCACCTAAAAACCAAAAAAAGTGCCAAATTTTTATTTTATGGAAGAGAGAAGAAGATTTAAAATTATTTTAATCATTAAATTTGCTTAAAATGAAGAGATAGAAACTAAATGGGTAAATAACACTTACCCACCCCTGTACCTGCAATTTGATTCTTTAATCCTATTAATCTAATGTTTTAAATTTAAATTTAATTTCAATTTGATTACGTCGTTCAAATTAGATACTCAAATTTATGAATTTTTAACAATAGACACTTATATAAAAAATTAACAATAAAAAGAAAAAAACATAATGACAAATTAAAACAACAAAAATTAAAATGAAATTTAGATAAATATGTAGAAATGAAAAGTACTATAATTTACCCAAACTAGATAATGGGTAAACAACTCCCTTAATGACACCCATAAACATAGAATATCACAAGTTAAACTAATATCTAAGATATTGAAGCACAATGTACAACACTTAAAGCACAAGGTATCACAAAAATATCTCAAATTTTAAGTCTTACCATTTTGCATGGCCACTTTTTATGGATAAACAACTCCTTTAACTTAGGGGTTGTTTGGGATGATCTAAATAAGTGCACTTTTTGTCTTTTTACGAAAAGATGTGTACAGAAGTAGAGAGGTGATGTGATGAAAAAAAGATAAAAAGATGAAAAGATGGATTATTTTGAACTTCCCAAATACTTGGCCTTAGAATATGAAAAGTTAAACTAATACCCACGATGTTGAAAAACAGTGTACAACACTTAAAAGCACAAAGTATCACAAAGTCTCAAATTTTAAGGGCTTGTTTGGTTTGTTTTTGGGAGAGTAGTTTTTGAAAATTATTTTGGAGACAGTTTTTAGGAATTTTTTTGGTTTATTTGGTTGTATATTTTGAAAGTAGTTTTAGAGTTTGGGAGTTTGTAATGATTTGACATTTTGTTTTAATTGAGTAGATGTGTGTGAGAGAAAAAGTAATTGAGAATGAGAGAGGAGAGAGGAGAGAGAAAAAGTTATTGATTGATAGGTAAAGGAGAGAAAATGATTTTGAAAATTGTTTTGGAAAATTTACAAACCAAACAAATATTTTAAATTTTTTTCCCAAAATCACTCTAGAAATTCAAACCAAACATACCCTAAGTCTTCATCATTTTTCATGACCACTTTTTACTTTTTCTAGGTCACAAATTTTTTATATACTCTCTTTTATATCTTCTCTCTACCTTCTCAATATTCTCCTCTCTAATTGAATCAAAAACTTATATCGTCTCTCTACCTTCTTAATATTCTCCTCTCTAATTGAATCAAGTTTTTGAATGAGTTTTCTTGTGCCCAAAGAAAAGTCTTTCATAAACAAATCCAAATAGAATAGGTAAATAAAAGTTTTCTCAGTCAATTTCCTCATGAAGATCACATTGACTTCAGGAATATATCAGATCCAACACAAAAACCTTGAAAACCCACTTAGGGTTTTGAGTGTTTTGCATTTGGGGCTCTAATAATTTACTTATTTTATTATCTTTACTGTTGGTTTGTTTCTAACCTCTCTCTTCATTTATTTTAGCACTGATTTACTCATGTTTGCTAGTTTATTTATCATTATTTGCTTTGGATGTATCTGAAATTTTGTTTTTTTATTTTATAATAACTTTTGATAACATTAACAACCATGATTGCGTTGAAATCTCTGCAACTTAGCATCAACTTCGTGGGTGAACCTTTTTTTATTTGTAATATTTTATATTTCTTTGTAAATGGATATTTAATATTTATGTTTGCATACATATATCTGGATTATTATATTATAGGATATTGTTTATTATGTAAGAAGATGGACCATAGGCTTTTTCTACTAGTGAGATTTATTTATTATTTATTTTTACTTTGTTCAACTTGGGTTTTGTTTCACGTTCTTTGAAGGCAAATATTTTATTTATTTTTTAAATTTTTTCTTATTTTTGGGTGATGGCGGGTTTAGGTGGGTTTGCATTTCATCTATTTTTTGGGTTGCTTTAGTGCTTGTGATTGTGGGTGTGTGTATATATATATTTGTACAACTTTTTTCCATATTTTTTTTTATCTATTTCATTTAATTTTTGATACAATATCAGGTTGGAGGCAGTAATGATATGCATTGCATTTTACATTGGTTTTGATCCATTGGATGGTGTTTTAAATGCTGGGATTTTAAACATATCTCTTATTATCAGAGCAAATGGGTGTCCTCTTTTCCCTATTTTCTTTAAAGGGTTTGCACATTTGTGTTTGAATGGCTTTATTCTAAAATATGTGTGTGTATTTTTGTTTTTGTTTTTGTTTTTTTTTGTGTGTTCTGTGCGAGTCCTTTTTGATGTTTGATGGAGGTTGAATGAGATCGTCAGGAGATGAAAGCTCGAGTGTGTTTTACTAGGATTTCCTTAGCAGTTACTTTGAATAAGAGCATTTGCTATATAATCCTCTTGGAAATGCAGTGAACACATGTCAAACGTGTATTCATTAGTAATAATTGATATGGCGTACGTGGCCTAGATTGATCAAGCACACAGAAATTTTTCAGCAATTCCATACTTGTTAGGCTATAAACAAAATGGATGATGAGTAATAGTAGTAATATGTGTTAAAAGTCCTGTGATATATGATATTTATTAAGCTTCATCAATCACAACAATTGTTGATAACAAAATATATATAGTTGATGAGTCAGACATAATAACAGGGTTGTTGTGCCATATCATTTTCTTATGAATGTCAAAAACGTTTATTTCTTGGTTTATTTTCATTTTTAGATCAGTCAACATTTAGGATTATAGATCAATTCAGTTGTATGCTTCATTTTTAGATCATTCAACATTTAGGATTATAGGATTAGTGTCTCATGCAAATAATTCACTGTATTGTCCATTCCACATGACTGATGAAATGAGCTGAGATTAATTTGAATAGGGTTTGAAGTAAAATTTTATCATTTCATGTAAGCTTCTCCATTTATGACTTGATTATTGAGATGTCGTTTAATTCTTTTTATGCTAAGCCATATTTATGCTTATGATTCCATTTTCTATAATGAAGCCATCCGAATCCCATTTTATTCACTGCTTCAGTTGCTATGGAAATCTTATTTATTTCATTCCCATAGGATGCCAATGTGCTTTTGTTGATTATTTCCGGTTTATGGCTGGATTTGTTTTATTTTACATTTTCTTTTCCTGTAATTTGCATATCTTTGTTGTCCTTATGTTGATGTCTTCTTCATTTCTCTTATTTATTTATTTTTTAGTAAATGCCCATACTTATCTGTTTGTATCATTGGGTGAATTTGTGCTTGTGACTGTTCCTGTTCCTGTTCCTGTTCTCCAAAGAAATTTCTCTATGCTGAGAACAGAGTTATTGTTTTTCTGTTTTTTGTTGATGATTATTTTTTTTATTCTTCATGATTCTGCAAATTATCTGGTTGTTTGGGATATTATTTTCACTTATTTTAAAAATTTTGATGTTCAGGGCCCATGGTAGTAAGTAAAGGTAAGGGGCTATAATTTTTCGACATTGAGTTGTTTTACTTGGCATATTGGTGATGGCACCAAGATCAAAAATTGCAAAGGCCTGCAAGGCAATGAAGGTTATTGGCATTTCTGAAGAAACCGTTAAACCAGTTTTAAAGAATCTTTTGGACGTGTATAACAAAAACTGGAAGCTTATTGAAGATGAAAACTACAGAGTTCTTATCGATGCTTTGTTTGACCACGAGATCCCAAAGGTGTGCCTTCTCGCTTGAGTTTACGTGATTATTTTTTAGCATTGCAGGTTGCTCATTTATTTAAGAGCTTATTGTTTTATTTTACATATTTCATTGCTTTCATTTACCCATTGTGGAAGAGAACTGTGATAATGTTAAACCCATAATTTGTATTATGTGCCACTTAAGGTGGACTCATTGGTCATACTTCATAACCTTCTCAATTTTATTTCATCTGTTTCTCATTCTGTGTAGAAAGGGGAAACGAGAAAACATGAATCTTGGTCCAAAGTTGAACCTGAAGAAAGTGAACCACCATTAAAAAGAACTCGATTGAGAGGCCAAACAGATCAGTCTTCATCCTCTGCTGGTAATCACAGCCCAGGTCTTGGAAAAACTTTCGGAAGGACACCAAAGGAGGCTTATGTGTCTCAAACTCATTGCAAGGAGAAAATAGATGTGTCCCCTCATCTGTGTCTCGTAGACAAAAAATTTGAATCAAGTCCATCTGAGCAGTTCTCTAGTGACAGAAGAACCAAACCTGAACATCTTTCATCTCCAACACATGTGCAAGATGATGAAGAGGTAACTCAGTTTCAGTTTGTTCAAAAGGGGAAAAAATTGAAATGCGAAAGAGACACACAATGCTTTTCCTATGAAGAGCCAAAAGGTATACCTGTTGTGGATCTTTCTGATGAGGAGAGTGTGCTTGATAAACATCATAACAATGCTGTTATTATCAAACGTGAAAGAGATGCTGATGAGCTGCCACAGTTTGATGTTCCTCTTGCTATTGTCCGCCCAGGTTTGCAACTATCTTAGTAGCTAGCTAACATTTGCAAAATATCAAACAGGCGTTCTAGAAGATTGAATTCTGTAGTTATGATTCTCATTAGATCTGGAAAGTTGTTTGCCGCGATAATGATTGGTCATGCTACTCAGAGCTCTCTGTCACTGCACATGCATATTAAAGCCATGGCAGCAAGTGATTTTAACGAACATAGTTAGCTAGCAGTATGCTGATTTCTTTCTTTTCACACAAGTTAGGTGGGTTTTGATTGGCTAAAGTTTATCATCTGATGTATGTTTCTGGGTCAACTGGCATATCATTTTGGCAACATGTGTGAACAAGCATCGTCTAAAGCTGAAGTAGGAAAAAGGGAATTCTAACTTTCGAGGTGGTTCTGCATGTCCCAAAATTAAAATTCTGGATTGTTGAATATCTGACATCTTTTAAAGCCTTGTACTGCAAGTGAAATTAAGGCTACTCTATCTATTTTTAAGAATAAATAAATAAATAAAAAGAAAAAAAAAATCTGGCACCTTTTAAAGCCTTGTACTGCAAGTGAAATTAACATGGGAGCAACTTGACTTTGATTGTGTTTGTTGTTTAATTTCTGTGTCTCAATTTGATCACAATCTCTTTGTTTCAAGTTTTTTTCGGCCAATTAATTATTTTTGTTCTTCTTCCTTTGCATTTCTAGAAGTTCATGCATATTATCTAAATGTCCTTGCTTTTTGATTTGCATTGTATTCACCAAATGACTTTGTGCATGCAGCGGCTCCTCTCAGTTTGGCACATGAAGATGGTTTTACAAATGGGAGTTCTTCAAATGTTAGAGAAAATGACGGGGAATTCTTGGGAACAAAGCAACTAAATTCTGAAGTTGTAGGTAAGGCTCACTCACATGCATGTGCATGTGCCTGCATATTACTACCACCAGTTTTAACAGTATAAAAAAAAAGGGAAAGATAAAAAAAATATTGAATTATCTGTTTGATGATGTCACTTTCTTTAGTCTAAATAGCCACTATTTTATTTATAAGTTTCTTGGGTTGACGGCATTTCATTGTAAGTTTATTGGATTGAGGGAATGCTCTACATTTGCAGCTACTTGTGCTGCCCGAAACTGAAAATTTGTTGATGTCTCTTTTTGATATATGGCATAGTCCTTGCTGCTGAAAGTGAGATTGGCGCTATACTGCAATAAATTTGATTTCCACGTGCAGTAAACCTAATATGATTGTGATTTCTTTCTTTCGTTCTTTCGTTCTTTCTATTCTGCTGATTGGGTTCATTTTTATTTTACTTTTTCCTTTTAACAATTCTGAAACTTCAGGCAAATATGATAGTGCTTTCGAGTCATATAAATAGCCATCGCTTTGCGTCATTTTTTTATATATTAAATGTTTGGATTTTAACTGATGCACCTTTGACTGGTGACTTTCTCTGTATAGTTCCTCCCACTCTGCTGTTATTATGTGAAGATGGTTCTTCAAATGAGAATTGTTTTGATGTTGAACGAAATGGGTTGAAGCTCCTGGAATATAAACAGCTGGATACAGAGGACAAAGGCGATGATTGTGCATCAGATTCATCACAATTTGACATTGCTTCCTCTCCTCAGGGAAATGTGAAAATTTCCCTGATCTGTAACTCTTCTCAGCAATCTGGTTTTCGTATTCCAAGTTTAGATGCAGTTTTGAAATTGGTGGAGGAGAAATATATTAAAACATACAGAATTACTGAACCTGGTTTCTCTGTGGTGAAGCTGATGAAAGATGTCTGTGAATGCTTCTTGGCAGAAGGCACCAATTGTACTGATGATGGACAAGTAAGATCCACAAATTTAACATCATCACTTGCTATATCTAAGAAATTAAGTGCACAAGATGTTCTGTGTGGCAGAGTCTATGAAGGCAATTTCTGCATTCCACCAAGCTTTCCAAACGAACCATTTAGATTTAGGAATTTTATTGAGGTGCTTCCCCAGATTCCTAGGGTTCTTACTTCAACTAGTTCCAATGTTCTTAACTACATTACAGAGTTGAATGTAAATGGGAATAGCTATTGCGGAAGGGATATAAAGATTAAGGCACTGGAAAGTTTAGGACCTTCGAATCCAAGCAGTCTGGTGGTTGTTCAGAAACACAACTCATGTCTTGATCCTTTAAAGGTTTCACATCACATTGATGACATTACCAAAGGTGCAGAGAATGCTAAAATCTCATTGGTAAATGAAATTACCGATGAGTGTCTGCCAGAATTCCACTACATTCCAAGGAACATAGCTTATGAAAATGCATGTGTGAAGTTCCTTCTTGCTCGTATATCGGATGACAATTGTTGTTCAAATTGTGTTGGGGATTGTATGTCACTTATCGTACCTTGTGCTTGTGCTGGTGTGACAGGGGGTGAGTTTGCTTACACACATGGCAGGTTAGTTGAGGAGAAGTTTCTGGAGAAATGTATTTCACTGAACTGTGATCCTGGACAGCACCGCCTGTTTTATTGCAAAGATTGCCCTCTAGAAAGGTCTAAGCATAAAAGGGTATCTGGCCCATGCAAGGGCCATTTAGTGAGACAATTTATAAAAGAGTGCTGGTACAAATGCGGATGCAGTATGAAGTGTGGAAACCGCTTGGTTCAGCAAGGCATAACAGTGAATTTGCAGGTCAGATCTTCAACATCTCTTTCTTTGACTTAAAATTTTAAAATGGTGCAATAATTTATTACAAATTCCTTGGAAGATTTATATTTTCAAGTAAAAGACACGTTTCATAGTAAAGATTACATATATGCATTCTTGATGTTTTAGGTGTTTATGACACCCGAAAAAGGTTGGGGTGTTAGGACACTTGAGGACTTACCGAAAGGTACTTTTGTATGCGAATATGTGGGAGAAATTGTGACCAACACAGAGCTATTTGAGAGAAATAATCAAATGAGTGGAAGAGAGAAGCACACATGCTCTGTGCTACTAGATGCAGACTGGGGTTCAAAGGGTGTGCTAAAGGATGAAGAGGCTCTCTGTTTGGATGCAACAGTCTATGGAAATGTTGCAAGGTTTCTCAATCACAGGTACTTCAATGCTGTAAGTAAATACCTTTGTAATGTCACGTGTCTTTGCAATGCTTTGCCATGAGTATCAATCTGAAAATAATAAATATTGTCCAGAAAATGCTGGTTTTACGCTAAATTTGGTTATTTTGATGCATTTGTCTGAGAAACATGAGGCTCATTTAGCTGCTGCACATGAAGGTTCTATCATTGTGGAGTAAATGACAACTTTTCAGAGGAGACATTGATATCTATGTCAGGGGGCTCTTACATTTCACCACAAGAAATTCATTTAACTTTCTCCAATTAGGGAAAGCAAGAAGAGGAAAGAATGAGTTTGGGAAAAAACAAAAGTTCTCATGCATCCATGATTTTAATATTCTTCTACTTAATCAGTTGCTGTAGGCAACAAATCTCTCCTAGTACTTATTAAATCTTAGTCCTATAGTATCTTTCCTTTTTTTTGGGAGGGTAAGTTTTTAGTCACGTAGTTTTGTTTTCCCTATTCTCTCTCTCTCTCTCTCTCATTTATTTAGTTTTGTGATTTTGTCATGAACTTTTATGTAGTGTCACATTGTCATGTTGACTCTTTGTTTAACTTTATGAGAGGGAAAAAAATCTTCCGTCTTTTTTTTAGTAAGGATTTTTTTGAAAGCTTATGTATCTGAATTATGCATTTTGTTGATTAGATGTTTTGATGCTAACTTGGTTGAGATCCCAGTTGAAGTTGAGACACCGGACCATCACTACTATCATGTATGGAATCTTAGCATTTCATTCCTGTTAATCTCTCTCTCTCTCTGCAAATTTTGGGGATTAATCCAAATATTGTCTTATTTCTTTGTAGCTTGCTTTTTTCACAACAAGAAAAGTTGATGCTTTGGAAGAGTTAACATGGGTAAGTAGGTGGTATATATGTACTGTGCTCATTGAGATGCAGCTTTGATCCATTTAACATAGATGCTCCAAAAAACCCCTTCCAAGCTTCGATTTATATTTTGCTACCTCAAATATCTGAGTTTGAGCTTAGAATCAACTAATTTAAGACTTGTTTTATATACTACTAAGGTATGACTTTACTTTTTTATATATTTTTATCCCTTATTTATTTTTATAATAATTATTTTTCTTAATGAAGGATAGATTCACTGTTTCTACCTAATTGCACTAGGTTCAAGTTAAATTCATTACAATTTGTAGATGAATCTGTAAATTCTATGTTTGGATTTTCTAATCTACTGGCTTAAACTTTTCTTCTATGTTTTATATTTTTATATATGTTTTTTTAATGTTTTTTGCAAAAAGTCTAGATTTTACATCTTGATGAAAACATAAATCCTCATGTTCCTCATTTTTTTTTTGAGTTTTGTCATTCAACTATTCCCTATCGTGTAATTACTATTTTTTATGTTGTAATTTAATTATTATCTGCTTGTGAACTTAATATTCTACTGGTAATTTATATATAACAAATTATTACGTAAACTATATCAACATAATAGATTTTTTATTTTGATTACTTATGTTGATATAGATGCTTTGTGAACGTGTACATTTATGCGCGCACACACACACGTGTATATATATATATATATATATGTTGATTAAAACATGGTTTTTAAAATGTATTCGGCAAGTTTGATAAATTTTCATCTTCAAGTGCATCTATATAGCTATAATAAACGTAGCGGAAAGTAAAAGACAGGAAACATTTATCTTGGCAATGACTTAAAGAACAACATAAAATCCGTTATCCATATTAAATCATGCTCATGACCTGAATAATTTCATTAAAAATTCAAATTTGAAATTTGAGGGCTGAATCCTTATTATTTTCTCTCAATTCTTTATCCATATTTCTTTACTATTGGCTGTAAACAATTTGTACACAATCAATTGCAGGACTACGGTATCGACTTCAAAGATCATAGTCATCCAGTGAAAGCATTCCATTGTTGTTGCGAAAGCATGTTTTGCCGAAATGTGAAACATCCAAAGAGTTAGTATATATTTCTGCAACCATAAAGCCTAAATATTTACCTTTTTGTTCTTCTTATGGACAGCAGAATCTAGTGCTTCATGAGTGTATGTTTATGGAAGATAATAAGCAGTATATTTCTTGGTAGCATTTCCTGACTGTTTGAGGCTCTGGAAACTGATCATTTCACTTGTTGGGAGTCTGTGTGACTGAAATGCTTGTTGCACTTAGAAATTTGATGGCAAATGCTTTTTTAGTAGCTTTTTTCTTTTTGTTCTTTTTTACTTTTTTGGATAAAGTTATTGCTAAAAAAGTTAATGCATTTGGCAAATGCTGAAAAAGTTGTTTTCGTTACTGTGAAAGTTTGATTAGGGTTTGGAGTTTTATAGTTTCATACCATCTGTACCTTTTTATAAATCTCAAAGTACAACGTACTCCTCAATCAAAATGGGCAAAAACGTTCCTATTGTTGGAGCATGACTTTTCTAATGATACTGAATTAGTGCATTACTATTTAAATTTGTATGTGCAATATGTTGCTTAAGCAGAGTACGCATGTGGTTGACATCTGGTTGTTGTAAGAGGTTAGTCTTTTAGTTTCCTGTTGATTCAAGTAATACTAAAAATTGTTAGGTTTAATATAAATCTTTTATTTTGAGAAACATGTGAATGGCGTTGAACCAAATTTATTAATTTTTTTTTTTTAATATAATCTATGTGGATTGAATTCTAATCGCATTTTCCATTTTGCGGTACAGGAAATAGATCCAGTTCATGAATTTTCAAGTGCTCACAAGGAAAATATTACTGAGGAAGCTAGCTGTGGCTCTCTCTCAATCACTCCCTCTTATAGAGCAGTCTTATAATTGATGAAAATACATATTACAAATAGTTGTAATGAATTCTGATTTCGCCTTTATGATACCGTGGCAAAGGCTAATAGAATTATATATATACATAGATTAATAGAATATTATTACAAATAGTTGTAATGAATTCTGATTTGGCCTTTATCAGAATTATTTATATACACACACATATATATAGCAAACTATATTTTAGATATATGTATTGGGCATTTTCAGATCTGAAGGAAGACTTCCGATTTCATTAATTTCTTTGAAGTTTTTAAATCCAAATTTGTGTTGCTGTTGCTTGCATGTTAACCAATTTATCATTTGGAGTTTACTTGTCACATTAACTGGTTGGCTATGTTAAACTGAAAATTGACTTGTTTCTCTTTGATGGTTCAATGGAAATTCAATTTGTTCAAGTGCTCAAGACAAGCTACATGATAATGTGCAGGTTGCATGCTTTGTGAGCTTGGCTTGCATTGTAACTTTGGTTCTATAGTGTGGGCATTATGTCCCGCCCTGGTTTTAAAAATTTGGTAGCAAAAACTAATTAACCTAAGTATATGATTATTTATTGGAAATTCGTTGTTTTACGTTATCACTTAAGTTTGTCTCAATTCATTTTCTTCTTGTCCTTTTTTCATTTCAAAGTAAAACCGAAGTGTCATCAATGTTGTCCAATTATTAGATTTACTAAATCAATTATAACATTTATTAAGTGTGATTTGGGTACAAATAAATAAATTCCTCTAAGATAAAAAGGCCTCTAAGACTGAAGTTAATTATAAGGATAATATTTTTTATAAAAAGTTTTGTTATTTTATAAGACATTTTTTTTTTTTTTATTTTCAATGAAAATTTCAATATTTCTAGTTAATTAACAAATTTTTAATGTACTCTCTCATGCTTACCCTTACATTAGCGTATAATTGTGGCAATACAATAAATAAATAAAGTTCAAAGTTTAATTAAAAAGGTTTGCAATTAATACAAACGAAATATGATTATAATTTTACCTTGATGTAGAATCATAAACTTAAATATTATGATGGAATAATTATTTCATTCCAACTCTTACTCCAACAAACCAAAAGCTCTTTCCCTTTACTTCAGTTTTCTTAGCACTCATACAATCCAAATTCAAAAACCCTCAAACAAACAAAATGTTAATCAACACACTTTTGTTACATAATGCTCACTTCAATATTCCCCTTCAGGTGAATACAAAGCAAAAATTTCTCATGTACTGTGAATATTGGTTTGGCAAGACACATTGAGCAAACATAATATGAAGATTATAAAATTACTTTTAGAGAAAGAGAGAGAGTTGTTTTGATAAGAATGTTCAAACAGATAAATGGATGCACTTTCGAAGATAATTTTGTTGGTTCCATTACAATATTATTATTTGATTTTAGTGTTTGAAACTCAAATCCATAATGTTCAAAGTTATTATCAGGATTAACGAATTTAATTTATTTTATGAGGCCATGAAATTTTGATTAGGATTTAACGTCAGGTGTCAGGTGTGTATTTGGTTGATATAATCAAAAGTCGCTATAATTTATCATATTATACTCTTTATTTTTCTACACATATTTTCATAAAAAATCAACTAAAATATAGGGAATTATATCTCAGTGGGAGAGTTGTTTTTTACGCAAAAGCATTTCACTCGCACCCATCACAGAATTACTTATATTTTACATATTTTATTTTATTTTCACTGTGCTGTAATTTTTCCACTAAAATACTCTTTTATATAATGCCAGATAATGGGCCTACTTAAATCTTGAAATCCCACACATCCGTGAAAGTTGAAGTCCTATAGAATTCTACAGTACTTTCCTGATAATACACAAAAAGATGAAGGTGTTTTATGTAATTTTATTGAAATAGCTCACCAGCACAAACCCTAGCTCTCGATAGCTTCTATTTGCACACACCATTTACCCTCTTTACAAGCACTTAATGAATTTTTTTTAATTACATTTCAGTCCCAAAATGAAACTACCAAAATAACCTTCCTCTTCTCCCCCAACCCCCGTCTCTTTCAGTCCAAAAACCTAACCCTAACCCTAACCCTAACCATCATCCTCCATGGCCGCCGCCTCTCTTTTCCTCTATCACCGCCGTAACCTTTTCCTTCACCACTGCAACTCCCTTTCATCTGCGAACCCATTGCCTTCCCGCTTCTCTTCCCCACCACGTCGGGCATCGTGGAATTGCCGCCGTTCAGACTACTAGTGTTGAATGAATCGCCTCCGTTCGGAAATCAACCATCGAACCAATGAATTTGGTTCGACTATCACCATCCGAACAAAGCACACTGGTTCGACCATCAACATCCGAACCCCCTTTCGTCTGCGAGCCGCCGTCGCCGTTCGTCTACGAGTCGTTGTCGCCTTCCTTTTCGCAATCGAGAGGAGAGAGAGAGGGGGGGTCGCCGGTGCTGTGTCGTCGTCGGCAAGGTGGTTGCTGCCTAGGGTTAGGGTTAGGGTTTGATCGTTGTTGGCTGGTGTAGAAGAAGGTGTGTGAATTGGGAGCGTGTGTATGGGTATACCTGGAATAAAATTGTGTGTGCTGAGTAAATTGAATTTTTTTTTTTTTTTTTTTGGTGTGTGAATTAAAAAAGATGCGTAAAAAGAGGAATGTGTGTGTAAAGAGAACCACCCCTAGCCCTCTCTATAAATTCCACACAGAACCCTAATCTTCTCTCTTCACTCAGCAGGCAAAAATGTCCAAGCGAGGTCAGTTTATCTCTCTCTCTCGATCTCGACGTGTATGTATGTATGTATGTATGTATCGTTTTCATGGTTTTTGGGTGATTGTAGGGCGTGGAGGATCGGCGGGGAACAAGTTTCGCATGTCGCTGGGTCTGCCGGTGGCGGCGACAGTGAACTGTGCTGACAACACCGGAGCGAAGAATCTCTACATCATTTCGGTGAAGTGCATCAAGGGAAGACTCAACCGCTTGCCCTCGGCATGTGTAGGAGATATGGTGATGGCCACTGTGAAGAAGGGCAAGCCTGATCTCAGGAAGAAGGTCATGCCCGCTGTCATCGTCAGGCAGCGCAAGCCCTGGCGCCGAAAGGACGGTGTTTTTATGTACTTCGAAGGTCTCTATCATCAAACTTATGTTTTTTTGTTGATTATACTCATTGTGATATCAAATCTGTTTGTTTTGTGCTTTTGTGGTTACTTTTTTATGGGTAATTTCTTCTTGATTATACTAATTGTGATATCAAATGGGTTTGTTTTGTGCTTTTATGGTTACCCTTTTATGCTTCTTAAAAGGGTTTAATTTAATGTTTCTTGTTGATTATACTGATTGTGATTTGAAATGGGTTTGTTTTGTGCTTTTCTGGTCACCTTTTATGCTTCTTGAGGTTGTGTTTGGTTGAGGATTTGATGAGGGAAATGGAAAGGGAAAGTGAAATAGAAAGAAAAGGAGAAAGAATTGATAGGATTTGAATTCTAAGTTAGGTTTGGTTGAGTTGGGAAATGGAGAAAGAAAATAGGATAAGTGAACCAAAAAGACAAACAGTGGATTTGCATTTCCCCCTCACTTTCTTTTCCCCTGTGTTCTCCATTATAACCAAACAAAATGTGAGATTGCATTTCCTTTCCCTTTTCATTTCTCTCATCAATTCCTCTAACCAAACACAGCCTAAATGTTTTAATATTGAGTTGTTTAGGTAGTAATTGGATGACTATAAGTTACATTGCTTTATACAAGTTGTTTATAGATTTATGAACTTGGTTGATCATACTGATTGGAATTTATTGTATGTTAGCTGTATTGCTTCTTAAATCTACTTTTTCAATTGTCTCTGCTGGGCTGTGAAATTTTAGGATGACATGATATGGAAAAGAATGTATGCTGGTATAGCAGCATCTTGATAAGTGAATTTATCATTCACGAATGATAATCTGGTGCTTCTTGAGACCAGCCACATTAAATGTCAATCATTAGATCGAGTGGGTTATTATCTCTTAATCTGTACCTGCTCTGTCGTGGTCTGATACATTTCATCCTTTTCCTTTTTGTCTCTTAATCTCTCCTTTGTCCTCACTGTCATGATTGATTATTTACTACAAACATCTATTTGGTTTTCATTCTCCCTTTTCTCATTTTGTAATCTAGGTTTAATAATGAGCTTAAGGGGAATCTATTTCTTCTTGGTTATTTCGGCTGGTGATGTGGTGTGAGAATTACATTATCTATTTAGGGTTTCTCTACACCTCCCATACCCAGCTAAATGCACGTTACCAATCTTGCCCTATATTGGATGATAAATCTGTTTATCACCCCTGTCAAGATTGGGATATGTGAGTCTGAGTTTATCGTCATCTTCTTTAATCTGTCATGAACACTATTTTTTTGAACCATTGGATTATTATGGTTTTTGGACTAATTTGATTTAACCTGTGTATTTGTCCTTTCCAGCAAGGTTTCTCTTCAATTAATTGTCAATGTGTAAATTTTAAACTTGGCCATCCTCATTTCATGTCTTTTGCTTGTTTTTGCGATAAATTTGAGATCGTTACAAGCTTTTGAGGCTTAATTTGCAGATGAAGAGCATGGAATCTATGTTAGTTAGGGGAAGTTTTTATGTGTATTGGATCTCTTTTAACCTCCCATCTGTAGCTTTTTTCCTTGAAAACCCATGTTTATTATTTTGAATGCATTAATTTTTGTCAAAGAATCTCAAGTTAGTCCACAAAAGTCTCTTTTTGGTACTTTCAGTTAGTTTGTAAAAGCCGCTTTTGCTTGCTGTGTGATTGGTGCTCTTTTCCTTCAGTCTTCTCTTAGAAAACCAAAATTGGATTGTTTAGTCATTCCAACAGTGAGCAAATATCACCAGACTAAGTCAGGTATCCTCCTTTATGTGTGGTTGATACAGTTACATGTCTGGAAAATCAACAGTGTCTATTGTTACAGATGTGCTGATGCTCCTCAAGATCACATTTGCTCCATTTAGGCCTTACATGTCTATTGTTTGATATATGCAATTGGACCATTTTCTGGGAAGTAGTTGTGCATATAAGCAATTGGAAACCCAATTGTGTTGTATTTATGCCTTTTGTTATCAATATTGTCTTATTATCTCATCTCCCCACTCTGCACTGCAATTGTATTGTTGTAATTTTCTGCTTCTTATGTAATACTTGGCTTACTTGCTAGTATACAAGCATTTCTAACTTCTAACAAAAAAGTTTGCTTAGATCAAGAAAAAATTATTTGGATATCCATGAGCTTTAATCTGCCGTTACAGTTCTTTATTTGATGCAATTACTAGCTTGGGAAAAAATGTATATTGTTTCAGATGCATTAATGCTTTTCAAAGCATCTAAAGTTGGTCCACAATAGTCTCTTTTTGGTGCTTCCTTTCTTCTTTTGTATTGCTGAGTTGGCTGGTTTAGATTGCTAACTGAGGATTTATTTTTCTTTTCCAAGAATCAATTGAATGTTCTTTTTGATGTTGCTAATATATACTTTTTGCATTATTGCAGATAATGCTGGTGTCATCGTCAATCCAAAAGGAGAAATGAAAGGTAAGTTATCATTTTAACAAATTTAACTCAATAATTTTTTTAAACCAAATTAAGAGATATTCCCATGAACATTTGATTGATTGATACGTTATTGCAACCCTTTTTATGTTTGGAACTGTTAAGAAAAAAACAAGTCTTTTGTCGCATTTGGGCCTATTATTAGTCTCTCTGATATTTCTATTTGGTAGAAGTGCCCATTCTTTCTATAAATTGTGTATAGCCTTTTCTTCCCCTTCTCTCTTTTTAAAACTAAAATCCCAAACTAAAGCATTGTTTATCTGTATGTGATTTTCTTGTTTCTTTGCCTTGTTGTAAGGAGAGTTGGTGGTTGTTACATTTTGCGTCCTTGTAAGGTCCTACTCTGGGCTGTTATATGTTTCCTATATTGTTTGACTAAATAGAAAATGTCATATCTTATGGTTTGAATTTTTGAAATTATTGATTCTGGCAATAGCAAGAAGTATTTTGAGTATAATTTTTTGAATATTCTTCGAAGAATTTCTAGTAGGGAATTGTTCATGTTCAATCAACTTGGCTGTTGATATGATATTAATTATTTATTGGTGTTTTGGTGAGAGGCTCCTCAATGAAACCAATTCACCAAAGGAAATTTGAGCTTTATGAAATTCAAAATATCTTATTATGGATGGTAAATCAATTCATGGAAGTAATGTGGATACCAACATAATTTTTTTGGGGGACCTCTCAAATTAAAGACCTTCCTTGCACGGTTGACTTGCTGCTTCTCACACCACCTTTAAATGAGGGGTTTGTTTAACAATTTCTTCTTCACTGTTTATTCCAGTGTGAGTTTGTTTTTTTTGGCTATTGTATGTGTCTAACCACTGGCTTCATGGTGTTTCAGGATCTGCTATTACGGGTCCAATTGGCAAGGAGTGTGCTGACCTGTGGCCTAGGATTGCTAGTGCAGCCAATGCTATTGTCTAAGTTCTGAACTGAAAGGGAAGTCGAAAGACTTGAAGAAGCCTTGGAAGAACTAAGCAATTGAAGTAGTGCTATGGATTTATCCAAAAAAATAGTCTCATGTTCTCATGTCTTAGATTTACCCCCCAAAAAATGTTTTAGATTTATGTTACACAGTAGAATATACTCTTTTGCTGAGAGGTGCTTGACCTTGTTTTCAATTTTGGATCGTAAGTGTTCATCTTTGGCAATGACGTGTTTGTTATTTGCTTGGCTTTTTGAAGTATTTAAAATTGGGTTTGAATTTGTCTATGTTTTATTGTTGGTAATTCTTCGACGAGGAATTTCAGGATGCAATGGAGTACAATTTTTGTTTTATATTGTATTGATTTTATGGTATTGTGGTTTTTTAAATTTATTTTTAATAAATCAAAATGATTAAGATGCTGTCAGGTGACATTTTTTTAATGAACATGGTTGCATACAATTGTACGACCAGCCTTCGCTTGGTTTGAGAAGTCTTTTGCTCTCGTTTGATAACTAATTAAGTTCAAACTTTAATAAGCTCATAAAGCTCGCTCCAGCATGATTATTAAAGTAGTAATGTTAGTTATCATGAAATAAATATTATGAAATGTCTTTATGAAGATTTTTCATACTTCAATTAGTTATAGTGTTTTATTATATGTTATGTAATCACCCTTTAATTAGTTTCATAAAATTTTTTATGATATTTATTTTATGATGCGTAACATTACTGAGTTCAATTGAAACTCTTACTTAATCTATCACTGGCATCCTTGAGAATTGAAACTCTCACACTTAATCTACCACTGGCATCCTTGAGAACCTGAAAACCAGGAAGACGTTGATGGCAATACCAGTCCAAAAAAAATTAATACCTGAAGGATGATGACGGCAATACTAATACAAAAAAAATGTGCGCACATGTAAAATTGGGCCAACTCCCCTTGATTTTACTCGTTTGTAGTCTTATTTTTAGAAAATAATATTCCATAACAATATGACCAAAATCTAGTAGTATTAAAAAAGATACGAAAACACAATTTTTTTTAAAAAAACATAAGTTCAATTTATTTAAATGCTCTAGTTGAGTTACATTTTGGTGCCCAAATTTGTTAGAATTTGCAGCAAAAGGACTTAGAGCATATATCCTCAGCACTCCTACGATCTTGGATTACATTATTGCTCAACAAGTGTCCTGTACATTGGCATAAGCTTGGCTGATCTCAACCGATGCAAATATGATGATCAAGGCAATAAGAACCATCCGCGAGTTCCATTGCACGTTGCAAGCTCATTTAAATTGGCACTATAATCATATATTGGCACTAATTTCGTGTTGAGATTTTCTATCTCAAAAAGTAGTTTGTCCTTTTGTTCTATCACAAAAAATCATATAATTTGTTTATTTTTTAAATTAAAAATTAATTAAATAACATATCATGCAACTATAAGCACATGAAATGAACATTTTGAGGAGAGAACATCCATGACATTTTTTTCATATACATCCAATCAAATCAAGACAATTCCTTTGTAAAAAAAAATGGTGTCAATTATCTTTGTTCTCATTCACATTTGAAAGCATTTAGGCTCCACATCTCCATCAAATGGATTTTTTTCTTCTTCTTCTTCACTTAAAGCCATTTGAACACCCTATCATGTGATCTACTAGACAAGTAAAAGACATGGTGACAACTAATTACAATATAATACCCATGTGACCCCACTTCAACCTGTCACCAATTCCTCCTTAAAATCCCAATTCTCTCTCTCTCCCCCTCACTCTCCAAAACCTCATTGTACCTCTATTGTCAAACATGACAACAATGTGGAAAAACTTCGGTAGCGTTTGCTAGAGTTTTAGAATTATAATTTGATAATAGAGTTGTATTTTGAATTTGTGAGTTTTGAAATTATAATTTAAGTATGAAATATTTGTTTGACTATAAATTTTGAAAAGAATTTTGAATTGAGTTTGAAATGAATGATGTGATATATGATATTTGATTAAAAAACTTACAACTCATAACCAAACATACAACCCAAAATTCTATTCAAAGCTCATAAAAAAATTTTAAAAAAATTCCGAAAATATTTTTTATTTAAAATATAAAAATAACAGGTGCAAAAAAAAAAAAATCCGAATACTTTTCTGGTCAAATGACCAGACATCCAAATAGACGTGTTTGCAAAAGTGGGTGTTGAATCAATTTTTGAAAACTATAACCAAACACCTACCCCAAACCGACTATAACCAAACACCTACCTCAAACCAAGCGGTGGAATTTACTCTAGAAAGCTCTACCAAGCAGAGCCTTCACTTTTCTCTTACCTTTCTTGGGTGTTTGCATTGGTTTGATAGCTGCAGATTGGAACATTTTGAACCAGAAGGGAAAACATGGGGTGGAAACCACCTTGAAAAATTACTGTGAGAGTTGGAGGATGAATGTTGAGCTTCACAACATCTGGGAATTCGAAGTCGTGGCCAAGGAATGCACGGAATACGTTGGAAAATACATGAACTCAATCCAATACAAGGTGGACTCAGAGAGGGCAGTTGATAAGTGCACTGTGTTTCTTAGCACTAGCTGCAGCTTGAAGAGAGATGGCAGAGATGCCTGGATTTTCAACATCCACGACACGCTCTTGTCGACCGTGCCATACTACAAGAAACACCATTTTGGGTAAGTTTGATCTGTATTGTAAATTCGCTAATCCTATAATCATTTTACAATATTGGCATGTTTTTGGTAAAATGGGTATTTTTTTTTTTTTTTAATGTGACATAGGGGAGAAAAGTTGAACATGAGCTCTTTGGAAGAGTGGCAGAGTAAGGCTAAAGAAACAGCTCTTGAACACACATTGAAGCTTTTTAATGATCTAAAAGGAAGAGGAATGCATATCATTTTGGTTTCTTCAAGAAGAGAGCAACTTAGAACAGCCACTATTGACAACCTTGTTGATGTTGGTTTCCACGGGTGGACTAGTCTTATTCAAAGGTTTGAGCTTATTTATCTATTGAAAAATATCTAACAGATCTTATTTTTCCTGATAAATATGATTTAGTCATATTTACCATCATATTAATAGGACTCACTGGTACTATAATCAGAAAAGAATTGACTAAGTAAAAAAAATTTCATTTTTAAAGTAATTTTATGTACTTAAATGTATGTTTGATTGGAACATTATTATCCTTTTGATGTAGGGGACCAAGTGATGAATATAAGGAAGTACAGAAACACAAGGCTGATATAAGGAAGCAATTGATTGAACAAGGGTATCACATTTGGGGCATTGTTGGAGACCAATGGAGTAGCATTAAGGGACTCCCTACTGCTAAAAGAACATTTAAGCTTCCAAATCCCATGTACTATGTTTCTTGATTGATCAAGAGAGACTCTGTTTACAAGATTTGTCTTGTGATAAAAACTATATATTTTATGTTAGAAATTAACAAAAATAAGCTATGTTTGTATACTGTTGATGAGTTGATTGATTTTTATCGAGAGTCTGCATTTTCATTCGCCCTTGCACCATGTTTGTTTTGTTGGCCCTTTGGGTATGTATATATGCTTGTGCATCTCAACTTCTGGAACTATCCAACAATACTTCTGCTGAAGTAATATTTAGGAAAAAGATATACACGAATCTTATACTCAAACCTGTCAAAATGCTAGTGGCAAATCTTACAATTAAGTCGAGTTGCCCTTTTACTAGATAATATTCCAACTTCAGTAATTTTCACTTCGGTACTAAAGTTAAACTTACCATCTTGAGGAGCTCTCAACTTACAAAAGCATTTAATAATGTCGCTTTGAAATCAAAGAATATTGAAAAAGTCTCTCCCTTTTCCAAAGATTACTGATTTATCGAACGTCCATTCACATATAGCACAACGGAGCTTATAAACAGATTTGATTGTTTCCCCCCTAAATCTTGGGATTCTGTTCTTCTGAATTGAGGAGAATAAATGATACAATTACATGCTCTAAATCTCAATCTCTCCCCTAAAAGTGCAGGGACATTTTTGACATTATGATATTTGGAAATGAGAGAACCAAAATCAGCTACTACATAGAAATTTTGTACGAAAATTCTGCATTACTCAAACCCTTACATTGTCTTTTCATTTTATTTACTCAGATTTTATTGCACACACTAGGCAAATCCATTACATACACATCCAACAGACATATATATGTCTATAGACAAGTCTAGTAGCGGAATGTTTAGCCACAACAAAGTCAAAATATGCACAAAACAGAATTACCTCATATTAAGTGATTTTCACAACTACTTAAAGTAGACGGCCATTTATAGCCACCACAAAAGCCAACATTGGTTCAGCCCATCTTCTCCTCGCCGCCCATCTGCATCTTGGCACAATACTCAAACAAACTCCCATCAAAGCAGCGCCTAATGGCTTCCTTGGACAGCAAACCTTCCTCATCCCTAGCGAGAACATACAGTACTCCCCACTCGAACTTACTTGCAAACCTTCCAAAATAGCAGTGAAACAAATTATTAAGCTAAAGGAATCCAAAGCAACATTAATGGAAATAGAATGTAGTGTGCAAATCTTGGCACAAACCAGCCAAAGATGTCAAATGCTTCTCGATTTCCCTGGGTCATTTCCCAGATCTCTCCAAACGTAAGCTTGTCGGGGACTGTGCGAGCGTACTTGCTAAAGATGTTTTCAAAGTTCACAGGCATGTACCTGCATATTTATTGGATATGGAATGCAAACGTAAACAACATTAGAGAATTGTAAACTACATTAGATGATCTATTCGAATTACTTGTGAATTCTGATATGCTTACCTTCCTTCAGTGTCATAAGTTGCAGAGTCACTCCCATGCTTGCTTTTATGGATGTTGGCAATGTATATAGGGAGAAAAGGAGAAGGTATCCACCCCTACAAAAATACCAGTGCGAGGAATGAGACGAGGGAAAAAAAATCACTAGTGTTTTTGCTATTTTAAGCAATGACTGGTTATGATTGAAACTAGAGCCCTCCGCTTCAATAGTTTAAATTCATTGTCTAAAGCTAATTCATTTAATTTCTGTTGTATTTTAGCCTTTCAACGATTAGCATAGTAACCAATTTGTCCACATTTGTAACATTTAACTGTAGTCTTATCCTTTTGAGGATAAGTTTTCTTTTGTTTTCCTTTGGCCTTTGAAGGCTGGATTTGCTGAACTGGTTGTTTATAATATTTTTTTTTTTCTGTATTTTTTGGAATAATCTTTTGAAGATTTTCCATACTTATGTTTTTTATGCTTATGTTTGGATGGATACTGGATTTTAGTATCATAGGCAAATTGTTCACAAAATTCACCTAATTTTTTTCATTTGATTCTGTAATTTTAGATCATTGCAAAGGGCAAGACCTTCTTCTGTAACAATTCTTATGAGTTGGCCATAAGTATATTCGGAATAAGGAATAGACATTTTACTATGCTTATCCCTTAATTTCTTTCTAATTCTTTCAGCAAAGAGGGTAGGAAGACCATCAATGAACTTGGCTTTCCAATGTTCACTATTGGCGTCAGATCGTCTTACTACTCTCATCATGAACACATCTTTATACCATCGAAAATGAGATAAAGATGGACATCTTAGATTCTGTAAAAGTTCCCTACTCCTATCTTCTAAACCATCAGGAGAAGCTCCTACAAAATGGTGTAGAATTGTGTTGATAAGAGTATAAACAGCGTCCTGTTCAGATTGAACAATGCCTGTTAATGGGTCTGTAATTCTTTTAAATGCTGTAAGAATTTCTGCTTGTTGAGTATTTGTAATGATGTTATCCCACCATCCTTTAAGGATGCTGGTAAAACCATTGACTAAGAATCGAGCGATCTCATGATTGTCATTCTCATTCTGTTTGCAAATTGTTGAATCATGATCATTTGATGTAACAATTCAAATACATGAAATTTCACATCAAACAAATGAACACACATATAATCACGTATATAATGAGGGAATTAAAGCATATTAGAGGGTTGGGTTATTACAGTATAGTTCTTGCCTGACCTTTTCTGGATTTTGAAATAAGTAAGCGCTAACAATGTGAAAATTTCAAAGGCTAGAAGACTAACCCATACATTAAAGTACTTTCTTGGACTTTCTATTAAGACAAATCCCTTCGAGGACAAATATTGTCACTCTTAAGAGAAACTCCATGCTTCAAAACACTTAGACTAGGCTTCGAAGCAAGATTGGTTAATTCAAGACTGTAATTTACATGGATTATATGAACAAAGTGAGGAATAAGGTCATATTAACCATGCAATTGGAATATGAAAAACCTAATTTTATTGATAAAACATTTACATTGGGAAAACCTTTACATTCTCATTTTCATAAAAGTAAGGAATGGACAAAGTCACAAGACAATGAAACTTTGTCCAGTAAAATTCAATAAATACATATTCCTTTTGAAGCCTTTTTTCTATCCTATCTAAATTTGATTTATCTAATTGATGAGTCCTTATTTGGAAGAAGAGTTGCTGGGCCTTCATTTCGAACTCTATTTGCTTAAGAGCTCTCTCTATTTATCCATCTCTCCCATCCCATACATATCATCCATATTGGCATCTTCTTCACACTCTAAATCTTGGTTCTTGAAGTCCTCATATTCTTTAAGAAGGTTCTCTGCCTCATACTGGGTTTGAATGCAAGCTGCAGAAGCCTCCTCCAGTGATGCACTGCTGGCAGAAGCATATTTGTGCCAGTTGAGTAGCAAGGGAAGCTGGTCCAAGAAAATGTAAAGCTCTGCTTGCGCCACAGGGTTGAGAATGTGGCTTCGAGAGACAATATCACAAGCCCATAAAAGGTTCTTGCGAGGGATGTCATCTCGAAGGATTTTGAAGGATAAATGTGAGAAAGCAACAAGCAAAGTCTGGGCTTTATACTGCTAATAAGCAATTAGAGGAACTGGAGCTTGGTAGGGAGCAAAATGCTAACTTTTGAAGAGGGTGAGCATCAATTCCTCAATCCAATTAGGATTTGAAGGCATGAGAGAAGTAGTTGGGTCCCCTCCAAAAGAAGGTTGAAATTGTAGCTCATTCACACACTCTAGCCAGTCAGAGGAGCAAAGTTTTGCTTTCCTAGCTAAGAGTGAGGGGCTGATTCCCAAAGCTTCAATGAGGTGGGGAGTCTTTCGCACTATTCTGGTCGGCAGGGTAGAAGTGTACCATGTCGAGAGCAAGTTGTCTTCGAGGCAGCGAAGATGGTTGAAGGGAACATATGGGTAAACTACATAATTGTGCATAGAGGGATGAATTATAAAGGGGTCATCAAATTTAGGAAATCTATGGTGGATCCACTCCTTTGTTTGAGGTTGATTAGGTGTTGGCCAATTACCCCAGCCAGTATCCTAGAAGAAGATGAGGTAGCTTTGTTCCATGCAGAAGGTTTCTGAGCAAGGGAAGAGCTTCCGAGATCCATTTTGGCAAGTTCTTGGTTCAGGGGCTCGTATTTTGCAAAGGCTTCCATAACTTGTATAAATGGAGGCGGATAAATATGGCCAATAAATGCATGAATGTTTTTTCGATATTGATCATCATTGTTCAAGAACTCTTCATATGCTTGATCAATGAAAGAGATGGTTTGGTTAGCCATTAGAGGAGTATCAGTCCTTTCGTTTACACAGATAGTGGAGACAGTTCAAGCAGTAGGGAAAATTTAATGAAGTTCAGTGTTCCATTGCCTGGAGACGGTTATACTTCTAGGTCAAATACATTCCATGCATGTCCTAGGACGTGGGCAAAGCACATTGAGCCACTAATATTACCAAGCATTGGTTATATTAGTGCGGGGGGTATTGTTGGCTGCATATTTTGTATCGGCCAATCATAACTTAACACGTGGCTTGTAAAGGGTAATCTGGGAAGTCAATGCAAGTCTCCAACCAGCGACAGATAATTGATTAGAAATTAAAATTTTTGTAAGGACTTATTGATCCTTGTTGGCACGCTTAAAATTACATTATTAACCTTCAAAAGCCAAAAAAGCCAACACAGTCATATTTTGATATCAAATATCAACTCCCCCCGATATGCCAAATGGTGAGTTGGCATTTGGCATTCAACATGTCAAATTTGAGATGCTCTATGTTGATATCAAATGTTGAATCTACTCAATAAAATAATTTTATTTTTAAAAAACAATAGAATAATAGATTGACATATCGAGTAAAGAGTTTCTATGTCAAATTAACATATGCCAATTTATCACCTAAGCCTTTAAAAAATTTGACAAATTTTGAAAGTTTGGATGGAGATACTCTTATATGTTAAATTTAACATAGGAAAGGTAATGCCAACTCACACCTAAGCAAATGACATTTTTGTTGGGCCTGGTAGAGATATCAAATATTACTTTTTTGAGATGTCACTTAAGATTTGTGGTCTTAGTTAGATGTTCATGATCTTTTTAACACACACATATATATATATATATATATTTAATATCTACAAAGTTAGCCCGTTGGCTAAAAGTTCATGCATATCATTAGGTTCTTAGAGATTTGATTTATTGTGATGTCCCATGGTCGTTGACCCACTTGAGCGTGCCTTTTCGGATTTATTGACTTACCTTCGGGTCTTGACTGTTGTGAAATGTGCTAATGTTGAGCACTGAACCGTGTCTAGCCTTTTCTAGTTTTGCGAGTTAGAAATTTTTGAATTTTAGGTGTAAGGATAAAAAACGGAAATGTGGAATCACCTTGGAAATGTGAACAGGTGTTGAACAGAAATTTTTCTGAACTCGAATTTCGTGCCTCTCACAAAATCTGACCCTCTCTTTCCTTTTATTTCATTTCTCTCAAACCTCTCTCTCTCTCTCTACATCTCTTTTCTCTCCATTCTCTTTAAAAACCTTCCCAAAGTGATGAGCATGTTGAGGGTGTCGTTTTGACTAGAGCAATCGAAATTCTAGCAAATTTAAATTTGGAGATTTTGTTCTTAGTTCTCATTCTCTCCAAGAAGTAGGGATTTTTTTAATTTCTCTTAATATAGTTTTATTGATGGATATGTGGTATTTTCATTACACAAAATTTAAAAATTTTGTAGAGATTTCAAAGCATGTTCTATGAGAAATTAGTATTTGTTTTGTATTATATATTGCTTGAGGTATTCATCATTTAATGTGAGTTTGAATGGTCTTGGAACATATGGAAACTTTGAAATGGAAAAGTCCTAAATATTTAAAGAAAAATCATTTTTTTCTTGAAATTATATGATTTGGAGAAATTGAAAAGTTTATTGATCATTTTGGGAAATTGGAATTGAATATTATTAATTGAAAGAATGAAGAGAATAAATCACAAACATTTTGGACAATTATTTGAGATTGATGATAATTTGAGAAATGTTCAACTATATATATTTCTAAATTCATTGAGAGTGATTATTTATATTGTTGTTAGGTAGCTCTAATATTGCTAAATTGAAATATTTTGATAGAGATAATTGTTATTGACAAACGGTGGAGAATTACATTGTTGTAGAATATTTCAACCTGGGGTGAATAAAAACCCCATTTGTAATTAGATAATGAGACAGAAACTACAGTGCTGATAGAGATGCTTAAACTCATGAATTGTACAATTGAGTAGTTGAAGGAGAATGAATGAAAGTAATTTGATATGCATTGGTTATGTATAATGTGGTATGCTATATTGAGATAATGTATTCGCTCTAGCTAGTAACCGGTAAAGTAAGTTGTGTTATATGTAAGTAGCACGTTCCTTCTGGCTAACAACTGGTAAAGTAGGGTGCACTATATACTGGTATCGCATTCTGACTAACAACCAGTAAAGTGGGGCTGTTATGTGGGGCTTGGCGAGACTACAAAGAGGTATATATGTTTGAGATTCATTGTTGGTATATTTATGTGTGTTGAGATCCTTCGTTGATGGATATGCGAATTGAAAATTTATTATTTAGATTATGCATAGCATCAAAACTAATTATGGGTTATGTGTGCTGTGGTTCATTAATATTATAGGCGAAATGAAAATACTTTTGAGGTAATCGTGTATTTTAAAATATAAGTGGGAAATCGGATATTATCTAAATATAATGTGGAGCATTATGATATTAATTGGGATAAAAGAATTTGCCTACACGTTGAAACCTTTTTTGATACCGACGATAAACCACGATCGTAAGTTGGTATGAAAGTTGAGTATGAGCTAGATGAGTTTTTATTTATTTATTTATTGTGGTCATGGGGCCTTTAATTGAAGGCAGAATGTCATATATGTATAAATGATTACACTTTTTTTTCTTTTGTTGATGTCAATCTGAGGAAAATTATCAATAGGTCTTACTTTTGAAATTTATTATTCATTAAGTCCTATTGATAAATTTATCAAGTGAAAAATTTATCAAACTCTCTTATTTTTATAAATAAATATACAGTGATAAATTTATATCAGGACTTGCAGGTAAATAAATCTAAGGACTGATTAGTAAGTGTCCTTAAATTTTATTGTATTCAATGACTCTCATGCATGGTTATCATATGTATGTATTTATTTGAGAGAGATCCCTTATATTATGATTATTACTGCTTTGTTATCACTATTCAAGTTTATTTATTTCAGATTGGATCATATATTCTATTTGGGTGATTATTCAGTATTCCCGGAGTATGGACACGTAGTACTCCATAAGGTTTTAATTGGTAGAGAGGGGTAGGGGCTTACGATTTATGTTGAGGATGGAGAAATAACATGGAACTAACTAATTAGTGATTAGCTTGGAGTATGACCACGTTGTGTTTCAAGATTATTAAATAATTTTCCTATTTTCGGGTGATTGTTCAGTATTTCCGGAGTATGGACACGTGGTACTCTATAAAGTTTTGATTGGTAGAGAGGGGTAGGGAGCCATGATTTATGTTGGGGATGGAAAATAACATGAGGCTAAGTAATTGGTGATTGGTTTGGAGTATGACCACGTAGTGTTTCGAGATTATTAAATATTTTTCCTATTTTCGGGTGATTATTCAGTATTCCCAGAGTATGGATACGTGGTACTTCATAAAGTTTTAATTGGTAGAGAGGAGTAGGGACTCACGGCTTATGTTGAGAATGAGGGTTACATTTATCCACTTGCGTGACCCTTGTAATTTTTTTTATTATTCTTTTATTTTTTTAAAGGATTATTGTATATTTGTTGTTATACGTTGTAGTTTTTTTTATAGTCCAATGTTGAACTTCATATAATTATCATAATATTTATAATCAGTTTTTGTTAACATGTACCTTTGTAGAAATTTAAAAGCTGTCAAGACTAAAGAAAATTATTTTACATAGAGTCCAAAATACCTTTTGGCACTATCCTTCATTATTTTTTAATTTCCCTTTTATTAGTTTATTTTTTACCTTTCAGCAAACTTGATGCTTTACCTTACTTTTATTTGCTATTTTTTATTTATTTTTTTGGGTAATAAGAACATAATAGAAGAAAGTAAAGCAATGTGACAAGTAAGATTTTTATTATAATATTATAGTATTAATAGATTAATGGGAAAATTCTATAATACACTCCTAAAAAAATTTAGTTGTTGAAAACCACCAAACTTATATTCATTTGTGCTTTATAATTTTGGATAAATTACAAATATATGAGATTTGCTTAACAACAATGATTCATATCACTAAAAAAAAGATCACTAATAGCACTAATGTATTGAGAATGCTAAAAATAAATAAAAATAAATAAAGCATAGGCAGTGGACGTCACATTATTAGCGGTGCTATTAGAGCACCATTTTTAGTGTTCTCAACCATTTTTCTTTGCTTAAAATATAGATTGGACCCTTTTGAAAATTACATCCTGTTATTTCAAGTTTTTAATTGCATAATAAATGATCATTTTTATTAATAAATAATCAAGTCAATTAACATTTTTTTAATGATGTCAAAAATATATTTCAATTAACAATTTTGAAAATTTTATTATTATATAGGAAAGTAATTAATTAATTAATTAATTTTTTTTAGTTAATTCAATTAAATAAAGATTTATGACAAGAGAATATTTGTAATTTATAGGTTCACGGGAAATAATTTGTATTTTAAGTAAATCACAAGAGAGGTATTTGTAATTTATTCTATAATTTTCTATAAAAGTAAAAGTAGTTAAAGCCATTAATTACTTTTTTAATACTAATGGTTGGGCATATATGTTGCACGTGACATGAGATTTTTTATCAATTGTTAATATTGTAATTATGCGTGTCTCTTAAATTGGTATGTAATTTGCTTACAAAGTATGAAGATTTATATGGGTAAATTGATCTGCATCCAAAATATAACTGAGTAAGAAATGAATACATACTCGGCTGAAGAATTTAAATAATAAATGAGAAATTTTATAAATATAAACATTAATTTATAGCTAGGTTATTGAGATCACAATCTTATCTTAAATAATAAATAATAAACAGGTCATTTAAATATATAGTATTACACAAATCTTTTTCCATTAATTTCCCACTTCAATTTCTATAATCGATACTTGTAATATAATTGAAAATATGAAATTAATTGCACAATTACACAATTTTGTTTAAATAGTTCATCTCATAATATAAATTCATTGAACTCACTATTGCATATTTTTTTGTATACTATTGCTGTAAGAATGCATTCATATCAATATGTAATATATTTTTATACATCAAGAGTTGTTGAGTCTCGTTTCTTGTGCCACGAATATCTTGCACGAATATCTTGCATAATGAAAAATATAATATTAGGCATTAGTATACAGTTGCTATAAAATTGTAGTGAAAAAAATAAATATAAAATGTACAATTATTATTGTGATGTAAGTGTTCTGTAAAGTCTTGGTTTATTATTGAAAGTATTTGTTATGGATACTTTACTACTAAAAAAAGTACTTTTTGAGACCGCTACAAGCCGTCGCAAATAATAAAAAACAATCACAAATGACTTTTTGCAATGGCCCATGCGACGACAAATGAGGGTCGCAAATGTTGGGGTGGCAAATACTTTTTGCGACCGCAAAATAGCAGTCGCAAACTATTTGCGACAGCCTAACCTACTTATAGCGACTGATATTTTGCTGTCACAAAAGAGTTTAAAAAAGACCTACAATGTAGTAGCGACCATCTTATTACCGACGCAAAAAAAAAAAACTACAATCATATATATATGCAAATATTATATACAATAAACGTAAAGACATATTTGCAAAAATCTCAACATTCATGCATTATTTTCCATTATTTAAAAAGGCCTACAATGAGAACTTTTGCTTTTGGAAATTATAGGGCAGCCCAAATCCAAGCATGTAGAGGATATTGCATTAGACAAATTGATTTCAACTGCTCTAGTGAGGTCTTCTTAGTAGATATGGCCATCCTCTAACTGAGATGTAACGCCCATGATCCATCTTCTCCCTGTTAGCCCAATGAGACTTTGAATTGGAGATATCTGCCCAACATATACACATAAATAAGCACACTTTGTTTAATTAACATATGTGTCTCCAATCTCGATATGTTTATGTGCAAGACAGAGAGACGGGTTACCTCACAGCTGCCGAACTGAGACCTTTCAGTATCAAATGCAAGCTTAGAAAAATGCTAATCACGAGAGCCTCTGGAGCAACAAGAGAAATCTATCCCTATATAAAGTGGCTTTGGCAGAAGCATCACCATGAATTGGAATCTTTCATATATGCCTACAATTCAAAAAATAAAAATGGCATAACTAACACCACCTAATCAAATGTTCAAATTAATATATTAGGCATTCTTTTTTCTAGTTATCTATTGTAATGACAAAGTAAATACACAGATTACCCTAGCACCCATAAGTTACCATAGTCATGCAAGAACTCCAATTAAACCTACTTAAGTTTTTATCTCCAGCGTCCTACCCAAATTAGTTCAACCACAAGCACAACAGGAAAATTAACTGGTGCACATTTTGATCTTAGTTTTTTTTACAATTTCACTAGTAAGACATCTTTGATTAGATATATGGGGTGAAATCGCCATGGGTAAGGAAGTCAGGTGCTTATGTCTAATACCAAAAGAAACAATCATATGTTCACATGAGCAACACATCAACTAAATCATGGATTCCTATGTTGATAATGCAAAAAAGGATTCCTAATCCTTTCATTGACTATCTGCTCTGTATGTGAACTAAAATAGATGAATTGGATAGCAGTTTCCTAAGAACATTTTGATATTGATGTTTTGGACAGTGATATCCTTCAAGAACTTCATATACAACAACTATCATAAATACATGCAGAAATATAAGGGAAAAGAGAAGTATTCCAAAGAGATATTCATATGTGACAGTTGCACAGCATGACAAACAACATAAAGGACAAAAATGCTTTTCTTTCTAATTGATTGATTTAAAAATGGCATTCATGAGCTAATAAAAGCTGGATAATCTTTGTAAATGAACACTTCCATTAATTAAGAACTTGAATAAGGCAAGATCAGACTCGACTCCAAGTTAAGCAATATTCAATCCTATTATCACTTACATACATTTTAGATCAAATTATACGCAAGTGTGTCTTATAGGAGTGTAAGAAGGGAAAGTCTCTACAATCTATAAAACAGAGTCAAGTATTCATATGCACGCCTTAGAAAAAGCTATAGCACACATTTCATACTCAACAAAGCTATCTCAAAATAAAAGAAAGGTTTTTTTCTCCGATTCAAGTAATACCAGTAATATAACATAGCCAAAGATATTGACAATAATAAATCCTTGCTGCAGAATGGTGAGGCCCATAAGCTCCCATATCAGGAGACTAGAATTGCAATTCTTAGGTTTCTTTTTAAATTCTACTTGATTCTTTGAGATTTAATGAAGACCTCAGAAACCAGATCAATGATGACGGAATAAAGCTACCAATTCAGTGAATTTTTTGACTCCCGAAGTTTTTCCTTGTGAGAACTTTCTATCTCCTCCTGCAACATTAGTAAGTTAGTTCAATGTTCTTGCTTTCTCCTTTAAAACACCATGTCTAAAGTTAACAAAAAAATATAGAGGAAAAATCTTATTAACATGCAATGTATGGGAGGAACTGAAAGCAGGGTGTATAACTAATCTAAATCCATCTCTGAAATTCTCATTAGAAAAATAAATGAAACTTCTTTCTCTATAGAATAAGAAAAGAATGTATTTGGTGGAAAGCTAGAAGTGGCACGGATTGAAGAATAGAGAATTGTTTGAGATGGTTTGATTACACTTAGACCGATTATGAAACCAGTGCAGAGGAATGATTTTGGTCCAAGTTGAAGGTAAAAGAGGATAAGAGGTAGGAATGGACACTGTCAGGAAGGATGTGATTGACTTGGATTTGATTGAAATATGGCTTTAAAAGATCACCAACTATGAAGATGGATCCACATATTTGATTTCAAGGAGTTGACATTAAAGCCAATTGAGTTGAAATGGCATGTATTTGCAGGGAAAACACTAATTAAAGGATATTGTTGGCATGGATAAATTTAAGTTGCATAAAAATGAAAACAAATAAACTAGGCAAATAAAAATGAGACATACCTTGCATGACCTAAGTAGAGGCTACAAGAAATATGATTTGAAAGATGTAATTGACTTTCCAAGTGATGTTCTATCCCACCTTGCTCAAAGAAACAAAAAAAATATTTTAATTCGTCAGTTATGCTGGTACAAAATAGGAAATAAGCTACATAGTCTACTCAAATTCTAACAATTACAATAAATAATTAAGTAATTTAGAATCCATAGTAAGTCCTGCCCTGGCATCTACATAAAAATTCTTTGTGCACATTAAATATTTTGACATCACCACCATGGATTTTAGGAAGGAGAAAATGCTGGAAATAAACATGATCCAAGTTTATTGAAATTTCAGTTGACATACTGTCATCACCATCTGCTCTCAAACCTTGCATGTTAAGTTCGCCCAAAAAAAGTTACTATACTTACAAAATACCAGCCATTATAAGTAGATCACAAATTTTTCAACAACAAAAAACTACTGAACAATGTTGAGGCTATACATACACCAAAAAGAATTGAGTTAACATACTAATTCCATAACGACTCTCAGAGAAATAGGCAACCTAATTCATAATAAGCTGAAAAATTCATTAAAAGTAGAGAAATAGGTTAGTATAATGTGTAAATAATTTCCTTTTGAAGAGCAGAGTGACATACCTATTCATTTTTTTTTGAAGCTTATTGCCCACTAGATGCATCTGACACCTACAATATGTTAGTATAATGTGTTAATAATTTCCATATGTATATATACAAATTAATAAAATGTAAAATTCGTCAATTTGTAAGTATTGCACCTCTCTCAAGCTCGTACTCCTAGCCACACCCTGTGACTCTAAGAACAAAACACGTGCCGTTAGGTTCTTGATCATCATAGTGAACCTAGACTCAACGTCTTGTGTCACACTCTGTGTGATCTCATCAATAAATGAAGAGGTTGCTAATGATTGGGATGCGCTATTACCTCGCGCATACACCGCACTCCAGGGCACTCCTCTCCCACAGGTCTTGCAATACCCATGTCCATCATTCCCAACAATTTTATGGTAAATCCCATCGCAATACTCAATCGTATGTTGCTCCTTAGGAACTTTCCAAAGATGCACATTGTATTCCTCCTACATTTTGAAAACATAAGGACAATGTTTGGTAAAAAGCAAAATATGTGTAAAAACTTTTAAACCATAGACATACCACAATTGCCACCACATCGGGATCATTCAAGTTGTGTGCCCTCTTCCAGAGGCTCATCTTATCTATCCGCTCTCCTTTATGTGTCATCTGCAATTTTTTTCGAGTTAAGAGCTCAAGTCTTCACAACATAATAAGTCAAAAGTGCAACACTAAGTGCAGCTACAACTGTAGCCACAACTGTCACACCAAGTGCACTAGGTGCGGCTGTAGCTACAGCACCAAATGCAGTCTCAGATGATGCCTTAGGTGCATCTACAAGATCAGTACATTGAAACGAATATTTGAGAAAGATGTCCTTCTGGTCGTATGTGGAGGCCCACGAAATCCCCGATTAGAAGAATTCTTCTTAGCAATCGCCTATGACATTGGTTAGAATATCAAACATATTTACTTACCATTAAAACATTAATTAAAATTTTATAACGAATACATATACCTGTACTTCTTTACTCGCCCAATATTGCACAAGTTTCCTCCACTGGGTTGGCACTATGTTACTAGGTACTCTAGAAGCAATGTCTGTATCATTCTTGAATGGAACCCAATACTTGGACTTTGTCTTGCTTTTATGATCTTTCCATGATGTTCTACAAAGTCGCATACAAACCTCCTTGAATTCATTTGGACAATATACCAAGTTGTCTTACAAAGCACAAATTGAAAGCCAATTTCATCCTCACAATTATAGAGCATACACAAATGCACATGCAAGCTAATAACTAATAACTAAACACAATTAGCAAGAAATCATAAATGAAATAACTAATAACTAATAATTTGGAAAAATTAAAAAATCTAAGCATAAACCCTAACCCTAATTAGTAAAAGGGAAAACTATATACCTTCACCTCCTGCCAAATATTCTCCTTTATATCAACATGCATCACATTCCAACTGAGATGTGTAAGTGGGACTCTATGCCCGCTGCGCACGATCAACCCCAATTGTCCCTTCAACTTTTTGCCATCATCCTCCACCGGCTGAAACTTATCATCAAATTTTACTTGGATCTTAGTGCCTGTGCCCCATTCATTTATCCCTCAAGCAAATCCTCGACCTCGTTGTGTTAAGGTAGTTGATACTGTATGTGGAGATGAAACAGATGAATAAGATGCTCTATCCACAGTGCGAGATAGCAAAGGACTTGCCCGGGGCCTTAAAGGTCTTCCTCTTCCGCTTCATCCTAAAATGAAAGAAATATGAAAAGGTTAATACACAAGAAATATGGATATCAATTTACTAATAATATAACACAAGATATAAATATAAACAAATGATACAAATTAGTTTCAGAACAAATAGAACTTTAGCAGTAAAGTTTACCTCGAAACATATGGAGAAGATGCTCCATCAATAGTGCAACGTAGCGAGGGACTTGCCCGCACATGTAAAGCCTCATCCATAATGCAAGAGGCCTTAAAGGTCTTCCTCTTCCGCTTCATCCTAAAATGAAAGAAATATGAAAAGGCTAATACACAAGAAATATGGATATCAATTTACTTATAATATAACACAAGATACCTGTTAGCATCCTCGGTCGTCTTCCCAACAATTCTTCCTTTGGGCGATACTGATAACTGTCAAGAGCGCAAGTTAAATTCAAAACCAATTTAATACATGAAAAATAAGGTCAACTAACAAGATAAATTCATAAAAAAACTCCTACGAATATTGACTAGAGAGTCAACATTAACTCCAATTTCATTTGGGGCCTGTTAAGTAAATAAATAAATAAACAAACTATCTAACATGGGTTATTCAATAAATAATCAAATATGTATGAAGTATGGGTGATGCAAACCAATAGAAGAACAAGAAAAATTAAACAATGAACATGGTTGGTAGCTCTTCAGTTTGCTTAGCTAGGACATTTGTTGTAAGCAAGCTTGTAATTTTGTTATTTGTTGCCTAAGCTTGATTAGCTGACATGCTAAAATTTTAGTTGCTGCCTGCAGAATGCAGATACAAATAAAAATAAGAAGATAAATCTGAATATAAAAACAAGAAAGAGAAATGCATCCCAAAATGTACCTCATTTCCTATTTTAGCGGTTCTCTTTATCTCCCTAACAAGCTTCTTTTCCTATATCAACAAATAATTTATAATTAGATCAAACACTAAAAACTTGCAACAAAAACATTACCTATAAACTCTTTAACATACTTTCAATTGCAAGGTGGTGATTTCCTTCTCAATTGCATTGGCCATTTCAAAGAACAGAGATCCGTATGTAAGTCCACAACGATGTCTCCTAAGCTCGTAACTATTAGAACCAACATTGTAATTGAAAAAAAAACAACCACCACAACAAGTAAATATTCATTATAAAGAGAAAGAAAATCTTTATGAAGCTCTACACCAAGCTCATTTTGGGAATACTACTAAGTTGATGAACACTTGATAATAAAACAACACATAAACATATATAAATTTCTCACAAATTCAGCAATATTTAAACTTTTCTTATTTGCGACTAATAGAAACCTAAGAAACACGGAGCATAGTTCAAACCTCTTCCTCAACAATGACAAATGAAGTTCAACCCTCTTCCTCAACATCAATTGTTGCTCCTTCTATTCCTTCTTTCACCCAACCAATTTCTTTATCACGAAGCATAGCGTTGTCTTCCAAATGTTGAGTCATATAGGTTTCAACTAGAGGGTCATCATTAGAATTCATATCAAAAAGACCTCTTTGAGACATGTTTACCACAACTTGCCAATCTGGTTCCAAGGGATCAAGAACATACCAAACTTGCTCGGCTTGGGATGATAATATAAAAGGTTCATTGCTAACACGATCGGTTGGGTACAACAAACGATTGAAGTTGACTAATGTGAATTTGAAAGCGTCTTCCATTTTCCCCTAGTGCTATCAACCCAATCACACTTAAACAACACATATTTCATATTGTTAGTGTACCGGATTTCGACAATATCAGTCAACTGTCCATAGTAGTACACAGCACCGACGCGAGGACTTTTGTCCTTCTGACTAGCATAACTCATTGTATCAGTCTTTAAAGCTACGCCACTATTTTGAGTCACCCGACGATCATCCACAACCTTCACATGAAAACGAAACCCATTGATAATGTAATCATTGAAACCCTAGCCAAGGTATGAGGACCATCTGCTAATCTATTGATTTCTTCAGTAAATGTAATATTACTTGTCCTTCGCAAGGTCTGAACCTATTAAAAAGACAAATATAAATTCAACTTCAACTTCAACTCAAAATTTATGTATATTTAGATATGTGAAATGAAATGTCTAAATACATACATGGTCCTTAAACCAAGTGTAGAATGTTTCGAAATGCTCAGATTGAATTTAATGATCGCTTGCACATGGCATTTTGCTCTTAATGACTTTAAGGTGTTTTCTATGTAAATTGAAAGAGAATAGTAAATATCATATAGATTTCACTTTAGAATTTTACAAAACTGGGGGAGTGATAAATTACCTTATGAACGGTGTAATTGAACTTGTGTTGAACAACACATATCGGTGACATTGTTGTAATTCATTATCATTAAGATAAAATATTGTACTTTCGCCTATAGCTCAACCCATGTTGTTATCACCTTCGTTGTTTCTCCTCGATCGATTAGATTTGGTTTCCATATCAAGGAGATAGTGAGAACAAAAGTTCATGCATTCTTCCATCAAATACCCCTTAGCTATTGAGCCATCTGGATGAGCTTAATTACGCACATATTGTTTTAGTGTAAGAAGAAACCTTTCAATCGGGTACATCCATCGAAATTGTATTGCATCAGTGATCAAAGCTTCACCAGCAAGATGTATAGGCAAGTGTTCCATTATGTCAAAGAAAGATGGTGAAATTTTTTTTTCAAGATGATAAAGAGTTATCGCGATACGATCCTGAATATATTCCAAATCACTTGTACGATTCACTTTGGAGCACAATTGTCTAAAAAAAGTGCTCACCTCAATCAATAGTTCAATCACATTCTTAGGCAAGGACCTCCATAAAGTTAAAGAAACAAGTTGTTGCATCAAAATATGACTATCATGGCTCTTAAGACCCCAAATACTTCTATCTTGTAAGCACACGTGTCGCGAGATATTGGATGCATAACCATCCGGTACACTTACTTCCTTGAGTACTTTGATAAACATATCTTTCTCATCATTGATCATTGTGAATTGTGCAGGAGGTACATAAACTTTATTGAACCCTCTTGACTGCAAGTGCAATGGTTTTTTGATATTCATTTCTTGCAAACCACATCGAGCATTCACATTATCTTTGGATTTTCCTCGAACTCCTAGTATTGTCCACAATATAGTATCGCAGACATTTTTCTCTATGTGCATCACATCGAGATTGTGTCATGTCTTATTAAGTTGTGCTCCCAATACGACAATTCATAGAATATACTTTTTTTCTTCCAATTATGGCTTCTTTTTCTGTTACTTTCCCTCTCTTTTTGTCTCCTGAACATTTCCTTAAGGTCATTCCTCTTGTATTGACTAAGGACACCTTTTGATTCTAACTGATGCAACATCTCAGATCCAAATAACATTTGAGGTTTTAGTCTCCATTCTCAACTACCATCAAATGATACTTTATTCTTTCAAAATTTATGATTTGGTAAGAAACGACGATGACTCATGTATGAATACTTCCTACCATGCTTCAACCAACATGATTGAGTTTTCACATTGCAGCAAGGACAAGCATATTCACCTTTCGTACTCCATCTTGATAAGTTGGCATAGGCAGGAAAGTCACTGATTGTCTATAACAAAGCTGCATGCAATTGAAACATTTAATTGGTTGATGCATCAAATGTTTGTTCACCTTCATCCCATAATTCCTTCAACTCCTTAATCAATGGTTGCAAATACACATTGATCTTATCACCAGGTCCTTTTGGCCCATCAATCAGCACAAACAAAATTAGATTTGGCTGCTTCATGCACATCCATGGTGGTAAATTATACGAAATCAACACAATTGGCCAAGTGCTATGAACTATGTTCATCGATCTAAATGGGTTGAATCCATCTTACTAGAAAACACAAGTGTTTCGCCAATCAAAGTCCTTTTATGCGAGAGAGTCAGCAGGATGCCTTAACATACCATCATCAACCCGTTCTTCCACATGCCATCTCATGAGCTTTGCCATTTTTGATGACATAAACAATCTCTACAACCTTGGCTTCAAAGGGAAATACCTCATTTGTTTTGTTGCTACCTGTAGACGCGCTCGTAGGCCTCATACTACAATTCGGACTCAAATAGTCACGGTTCTGAATCTAGTCTCGCAAAGTGCAATGCAAGACCGATAAATCACCAAAGAGTCCAAATCTGACAAATCGTTTTGGAAAACAAATTTTTAAGCAAGAAATGCCAAACATGGATTGTTTTGCCAGATACAGAGTCGCCACCTAAATGTTTTATTTTTGGGAAATTTAGGAAACCTTGACTCATTGCCTAAGGCCACATGTCCGTCATCACCAAAGTTGCCTCGGTTCGGGAACTCGGGGTACGATTGGGGAAGGTCAGTTATGAGCACCCCCGCTCACCCGATCCGAAGATCGGCCTGTACTAAGCATGATATCGAGTTTTGAAAACATTATGTGCTCTTAAACCAGTTATTAGCCTAGAATTACTATGTGATGTATGCAACATACAAGTATAGACTAGATTGCCTAATTCGTAACAAAGCATCGCATGCCCGTTTGTTTTGAAAATGGATTGAAATTTGTTACTCACAAGTAGGCTAAAACACGGGTTTCGACGAATTATTCCAACTCAAGCAACCCAACCTTCACCCACAGGCATTTAGGCAGTTATATCATGTAAGCAAATAGCCTCATGGCAAGCATGCTATCATGGCAGTCACTCACACGCATGCAAGGATGCTAAAGTATAAAAGTTTACCTAGTACTCCGAGCCAAAACAAGAAACTAGTTAGTAATCATGCATGATCCTAGTTCATGTTAGCAATGGTTAATGCAACACATGCAAAATGCAACTAAGATAGGCTCGGCTACCCTAAGAATGGCATGAGAAATGCGACAACTCGATACACGTATTCAAGTTAGAATTGAAACACAATGCAGTTAGCATGATGCGCCAAGCCCGGTGCATGCAAAAGAGATGAATGATGCAAACATGCGAGCATAAGTATGCTAATTGAAACATGTCCTAAACTAACCATCAAAAGCTAGTAAATAAAAGGGAGAAAGACGTGGGGGTTAGAAGACATGCACACACTCACGCACACTTATTACAACATTGCCCTCTCTCGGAGGGTCCGAATGAATAATACAAATTAATTAACTAACAAGCTAATTAACTATTACAGACCCTTAATTAATTAAACAAATTAATTAAATTACTGAAAGCAGTAAAACAGTCTCGGAAAGAGGGACGAATGCATGCACGCTCGGCTCTGCTCGGAAATCCACCGCCATGTCACATGTTGCCTCTATTTACACTGCTCTGCACCTCTGAGGACTGCACAAGTCTCAAGGTTACTTCTGGACTACTCCCTGAGCACTGTGGGAGGTCACTGACCAAGAGGAAACACCACCGGCCATGGGGATGTGGCCATCGGCCAAAAATTGGATCACCGGCTGGACACTGATGGTCGGTCGGCACTAAGAGTGGTTGGCCGGCCATTTTTTCCTGCAGAACACTGGTTTTGCTGCAACAAAGGACAGACAGTGCATGGCATAGAATTTGCAAGCAAATGTATGCATGACCACCCTCCCTATCATGCCATGAACTCAAGGGAGTATGGCTCTCGACCCTCGGGCCACCAATCACGCATTTTAATGCATGATGGCCAAAGGTGTCAAAGGTGCATGTTAATGTAAAATGAATGCAATAAAACATGTGAATGCCTAGAACTCTATCATGCTTGGATCAAGAGCATCGGTGACTAAGGAGTGAGACGTATTTCGTCACTTTAAGTACGAACACACCTCATTCCTTAGGTTTGGTTTGACACCCCAAACCAAACACAATGCAATGCATATATGCAATATGGCTCAAATATACAAAATGGCTCAAGTGTGCAATATGGGGCTAAGTTAGCAAACCATGCCAAATGCAATGCAGCCTAAACATGCAAATGTACAATGTGCTAAGAATGCAAGATACAATGTAATGCGGCCTAACATGCGAGCTAAGCTAATGTAACAAGAACATGCAAACATGATATAATGCAAGCATGCAAATGATGTAACAAGATACAACATGCCAAACATGCAACTATGTACCAGGATGGGCTTAAACCGAAATGGGAGGCCTCAGCCATGCCCCAAAACAGTGGCCAAAATACCAAAATTAAGGCACCAAAATGCAAGATAAACATGCACACATGTTGGTCCATCAATTTAGGCCACGATGCACAACCTTCAAACATGAGCGAGATGTGATAAATATGAGGATATGGCATTGCAAATAAACTCTAAAATCACATGAAGAATGACGCCAAATCGACTACACAATGCAAACATGGCATGTTAATGGAGTTAAAGCTCAAAGCTAGCTACGGGACTTAAACCATGACTATGTCAACCAAGCTCCAAATGGTCGAGGCGACCCAAAACAGTCCCGGGGTAGACCAAAATGAAGCTAAAACTTATATGGGACAAAGCCAAAACATGCGATGAAGAAAGGTACAAAACAAAACGCATACAAGGCTTAAAAGGGCAAATGCACTACACCTCTTATAACCGAACATGGCATGACTTAGACTAATGAAGTCAGAGTTAAAACAAGTCAAAATAAGCCCCAAAACCCACTGATATGGCAGCTCGAAGACTTAAACAAATAGGCATGCATAATGGCCTAAACATGGAGCATAAGACAACAACTCTTCAAAGCATTAAAAGGGTATTAAATGCAAGCATACGAGCATGGAACATGGACTGAAATGGCATGAGAAGTGATTCCAAATCACTAAAATAACCCAAATGAAGCATGCTCAAGACTCACACACCCAAGGCTAACAAGCCAAAATGCAAGGTGGCTATACAAAGCATGGCAAGCATGACCAAATCGACACCAATCAGAGCTTAAACATGGTAAAACATGACTAAAAACTTCACAAAGCTAAGTCAAAACATGGAAGCATGGTGGTCTAAATGCATGATGCATTTCTAGGCAAAATAGAGGAATGCAAGGCAAGTGTATTATGCATGCAATGGACTAACAATTCGACTAAAAATAGAGGTATAATATGATCAAATAACACCAAAAGCCCTCTAAAATGGAGCCAAAATTGACTAAGCATGCATGCTACCTTTATGAGCCAAAAACACGAACAAATGAGACACAAAGGGAGAGGGGTGTCCCTCCCCTATACATGACCTCAAAACCACTTCTTCACCATTGAAAATCCTCTGGATTTCAGTGGTGAGAAGGCTAATACATGAAGGTACCAAAGCTCAACAAGAAAAGTACAAAAAGAGGCCAAACAAGGCCTAAGAGGGGGTAGAAAACCCCCAACCCAAAAGCAACCTTAAACAAACATCTTAAGCATGAAAATACAGAACTTTTATTAGTTATACACTAAGCTTAAAACAGCATGCAAGATAGGTTAAAAGCTTATGCAAAAATGGGAAATATAAAGCAAATAGTGCTCACCCTTGAAGAACACTTCAAGAACACCAACCCCAGCCCCTTCCTCTGATCAAAACCAACCTAAAAGCTCTGAAACCAGTCCCTCAACACCTTAGTAACCGAAGTATAGTGCAACACTAGGTGTTTTAGTGCAAAGCTAAGAACAAAAGCACATTTTGAACACTATTCCACACACAAATGGAGAGAGAGAGAGGAAGATATAGAGAGGGAGTGATATAAATGTGATGTATATCTCTGATATATACCTTTGATTTGCTCAACCCCTCTAAAGGAGAAGGGAGGCCCTCTTTTATAGAACAAAAAAGGGCCTAAGCTTCTTGGAGAAGTTAAGACAAAGGGGTCAAGCTTCCTCAAGAAGCAAGAACAAAGGTTCAAGCTTTTGGGGAAGCTAAGGCAAAGGTCCAAGCTTCTTGGGGAAGCTAAGGCAAAGGGTTCAAGCTTCCTCAAGAAGCTAGAGCAAAAGGGTGCAAAGGGTGCAAATCCTCCATACATGTGTATGGAGGACAGGTATGTGTACTCCAGCTGGCACAGTTGGCATGCAAAATGCCTGAAAAAGGCAAAAAAGAAGTCCCGGACAAAAAATATGGCCGATTGACCAAAAAAATAGCCGGCCGACCAAAAATAATGCCAACCGGCCTCACCAATGGCCGGTAGAAACAAAACAGGGCCGGTGGCCTCAAGCCAAGGCCAGTGAGGTGTGGGGATGACCAACAAGCCATTCTCTACCCTTAGAAGCAAAAACAAACAAGTTCTTGGTCTACAACCAAGCACAAAACAGGCAAGTTAAGAGGTCTTGAGGCGAGGCGCGTGACCGAAACCTCCTAGAACTCAGAACGAACACGAACATGGATGATCATCGAGTGTTCAGACGATGACGTCCAACTCTTGAGGACGGTCAAAAATTGGGTGTCTACAGTTGCCCCTCTTTGACCGACCTCGAAAGTCATAACAATGACGGGAGTGAGTGTCAAAGCCCAGAGACGACCCAATTTTAACAAGGCCGAAGACTTAGACAAAGCATACAAACTATAGACGAAGATATGCGCCTGAAGGTAGGGGCAAAATGCAAGAACAATGCACAAAGCCGAATATAACTTATGATCATGCAAAGAAAGCCGTAACGAAGTAAATACATACAATAAATGCAACAGTTTTAAGCAAGCCAAAAACCAAACTACATTACAATGCAGAAAGGATGTAAGAGAATTATGTAATTCTCGCTACGTTTGACGCGGAGAATACAATACCTGTGCGGTTCGTCTGGTCGTGCCAGCTTCAAATGAACCATACATACAATATCATTTCTGTCCGGTTCGTCTGGTCGTGCCAGCCTCAAATGAATCGAACATACAATATCGTGCCTGAAAAAAGAAAGAGAACTTAACAGGTACAATATCGTTAGATACATGCATAGCAATGCAAGTGAAAAGTGCGTGACAACGTGAGTGAGAGGGTGCATGACAATGCAGGTGGAAGGGGTGCATAACAACGCAACCCGAGTGTGTGCATAATAATGCGATTTGAAACAAGCATAACAATGCTATGAAGGCACAAACACATATAAGTAAAGTACACGTGACAACGTGTACAATGTGTGGAGGTGAGGAAGAGTATACACATGTAAGTAAAGTACATGCGATAACATGTACAATGTGTAAGGCAATTGATAAGTATACACATGTAAGTAAAGCATGTGCGACAACGCATGCAATGTATAAAGTAAGGAATAAAATGTACACATGTAAGTAAAGCACATGCGATAACATGTACAATGTGTGAAAATAAAGGAACTTGAACACATATAAGTAAAGCACACGCGACAATGTGAGCAATGTGTATAGGAACTTGAACACAAATAAGTAAAACAATACGCGACAACACGTGCAATGTGTATAAAAGAAACTTGAACACATATAAGTAAAGCAATGCGCGACAACGCATGCAATGTGTATAAAGAGGAACTTGAACACATATAAGTAAAGCAATACGTGACAACGCATGCAATGTGTATAAAGAGGAACTTGAGCACATATAAGTAAAGCAATACGCGACAACGCATGCAATGTGTATAATGAGGAACTTGACCACATATAAGTAAAGCAATGCGTGACAACGCATGCAATGTGTATAAAGAGGAACTTGAACACATATAAGTAAAACAATACGCGACAACGCATGCAATGTGTATAATGAGGAACTTGAACACATATAAGTAAAGCAATATGTGACAACGCATGTAATGTGTATAAAGAGGAACTTGAACACATATAAGTAAAGCAATACGCGACAACGCATGCAATGTGTGTGGCAGGAATGAACACATGTAAGTAAAGCATGCGCGCTAACGCAAGCAATGCGTAACCTCCTGAAAATATGCATGAACACATATAAGTAAAGCATATGCGGAAACGCATGCAATGTGTAAAGCAAGCAAGGTATGAACACATGTAAGTAAAGTACACACGAAAATGTGTACAATGTGTAACCACCTGGGGGGATGCATAAACACATATAAGTAAAGCATACGCGGAAACGTATGCAATGTGTAAAGCAAGCTAAATATACACATGTAAGTAAAGCACGCGCGGAAATGCATGCAATGTGTATAGCAGGAACAATGCAAATGAAACGTGTATGACAATGTGAGGTCGGAAAATGCATGACAATGCATATACTGAAATGCATAACAATGCATGTAATTGAAATGCATAACAATGCAAAGTAAGGAGATGCATGACAATGCATGATAAAGGAATGCATGACAATGCATGTACTGAAATGCATAACAATGCAAAGTAAGGAGATGCATGACAATGCATGATAAGGAAATGCACGACAATGCAAATGCGGTGTACATAACAATGCACGATGAGAGAAATGCATGACAATGCATGTACTGAAATGCATGACAATGCAAAGTAAGGAAATGCATGACAATGCAAAATGAGACACGCATGACAATGCATGAATTGAAATGCGCGACAATGCATGTAATTGAAATGTACGACAATGCGTGTAATTGAAATGCACGACAATGCGTGTAATGCATAACAATGCGTGATAAGGGAATGCATAATAATGCACGTGAGGTGCGTATGTCAATGCGAGATAAGGAACATGCACGACAATGCATGAGAGATGTGCATGACGATGAGTGATAAAGAACATGCAGGACAATGCATGAGAGGTGCACATGACAATGCGAAGTAATTTGAGATGTATGACACTGCATGTGAACTCAAGTGCGCGACAATGTACGTTTTTTGAAATGCAAGACAATGCAAATAAATTCGAATGCGCGACTAGGCACATTTGTTGAAATGCATCACAATGCATGTAAACTCAAATGCGAGACAACGCACGTTTTGTTGAATACATGACAATGCAAATGAACAGTGCATAACAATGCAACCTATGCGTGTTTATCATAAACGAGGCAACACATGTAATGCAACACATTTAAAGTGGTTATTGAACCTTACAAGATACCCAAGGATATGAAAAGGATACACCTTGCGCGTATTGAGCATCACATACGCGAAACACGGCTCGAGGTCAACACGAAGGCTGATCAAGGTTCAAAAGTGCATTTCCTTGTACTGCCTTGATAAATGAAGGTTTCAAACCACATGAATGACCCAACCAAGGGTGTGGAAGATGCACCGGCCACCGGGGAAGACCACCGGCCATCCACTGGCCACAAAATAAGGCCATCGGCCAACTTTTTTGGCCGACCGGCTAACAATTTGGCCGATCGGCCAAAAATGCCTGTGTCGGGGCAGTTTTGTCAATTGGCCGCGGGTCTTTAAATATGAGGTTCTAAACCTCATATTTTCACTTTGCCCTAGCTCAAAAACTTCCCCCCTTCTCTCTAGGTGATTTTTCCCCTCTCGATTCCCGTCTTTCCTTGGTTTTCGGGCCCATTTCGTTATTTGATTCGCAAAATCCTTCCGATTTTGCACATTTTGAACTGAACAAAACTTGATTTCGGTGTAGTTTTCTTGATTTCCATCACCTAGGGTTTGTTTCTCCCAAGTTTTCCTCAGTCTTCGTGCCCTTTTCCGTACTTCGACATTTTCTCCCATTTTCCACCCTCCCGGGGTTGACCTTAGGGTTGACTTTTCACATTCTTGCCCGGTTTTCACACTTCTGGCCATTTTTGCACTATTCTTGAGATGGCGGATAACATTCCAGGTGGTGGGGCTCCCCCGAAGTTGGACGTGGACCCTGAGGCCGAGCTCCTGCCTCTTCACATCCGGCCATTCGATCCGGCGACCTACAGGCCGGCGATACACGTGCTTCCTCCTAACAGCCTTCGCCACTTCCGAAGCCATGCACGAGTCGCGCCACCGAAGCTTCTGCTGTGTGAGCCAGAGTCACATCTGTCCTATGGTGCTTCTGAGGTACACTCTTCCCTATTTCATTTTCTGCAATATGGAACACATAACTGCAATAGTTGATTCTGTTCTTTAACTGCTTAACTTATGCCCACTAGTACATTACATGCTATATTTGATTGCGAGCACACCTGCACCAGATATCTGTTTGAATCTGAACACATGTACACACGCTGTATTTTCACTGATTCACTCAAACACACTGATACATCGCATGCTGTAGTTCACTGCAAGCACACCTGCACCCGATATCTGTTTGAATCTGAACACGCATACATACACCGCATTTTCACTGATTCACTCAAACACACTGATACATCATATGCTGAAGTTCATTGCGAGCACACTCGCACCCGATATCTGTTTGAATCTGAACATGTGTACACACGCTGTATTTTCATCAATTCTGAGTGCTTTCAACACTGTATTTGTAGCACTGCTTCGCAAATGTTTGTTTTGACCACAGAGGGATTTCCATGCCTTTCGAGGGTATGGGAATGTTGCCGCCAGAGCTTGGTACATGGAGCTGCCCGATGCGGTTCGTCGCATTGTTGACCAAGCCGGATTTGGGACCTTCTACATGGGACTCTCGTGCCTCACTGCGAGGAGGCCCCTTCTTGCTGCTCTGGTGGAGAGGTGGTGGGACACCACTAACTCCCTCTACCTTTCTGCCACTGGGGAGATGACGATGACTCCCTTCGACTTCTCCATGCTCACAGGCATCGGAGTGGGGGGTGATTCGATCCCCTTTGATACAGACATGGACGAGTGGGACGCCGCTCAGATGTACCTGCTCGGCGCTCAGCCACCTCTCGCTTGGGCAGGGTTCGTGCGATACTCATGGTTTGAGGATCATTTCCGGATCCAGGCACCTACTACCCAGGAGAAGGAGGAGTGGTACGCTCGCGGTTTTATCATGTTTCTGCTGGGGACCACACTTTTCGCCGACCGGGCGAACACCGTTGCTCTTTACTTGTTGAGCGCACTTGTGGATGTGACACAGATCCGCCGCTATGACTGGGGTGGCGCCGGCTTGGCCACTCTCTACGGCTATATGAGTTCATCCTCCCGCCTCAGTGGACAGTTGCTCGGAGGCTACTGGCGAGCCTGGGAGGTACATGTTCCCTTTTCTGTCTTTTCAGTTCTGTTTTGCATTATCTGTACTCTATACACTGTGCACACTACACAATACACTGCATATATCGCTTTCTGTTTTATCTGTATACTGCTTTATCTGATAAGCATGCTCATATCCATTCTGTTACATTGTACAGTTATGGGTGTATGCCTACTTCCCGAGACTTACCTCAGTGCCAGACGAGGAGATGCCCTTTGGCGTTCCATTCTCTCGCCGCTTCGACGTGAGGTGCGAGCGGAGACCACGGGAGTCCCTCATTTTCTTCCGCCGCTACTTCGATACCATCACCGCAGCCGAGGTACGTCAAACATTGTAGTTCATTTAAGCTTCACTTTGCATTGTTCTTTCAATATCAGTAGGTAACAAACTGCATTTTATTTGCAGATTACCTGGAAGCCTTGGGCTCCATTACCTGATGCAGTTCGGGACCGGTATGCTGGTGCCCAAGAGACGGCCCGATTCAGAGTTCTATTAGAGAGCCCCGTCTGCCGCGCTTAGTACTTTGGGGAGCGCTTCTTGCGACAGACCTTGGGCGTGCCAGAGCAGCCGGTTCCAGCACCTCATCCTACCTATGCGAGGGTCACTGAGAGATACACCTTAGTGGAGATGATGAGTTACACCATCGGCTGGAGCCATCAGCGCTTTGTAGACGAGGGCGACTATGCGGAGTTCGTCCAGACCTATATCACACGGCCTCTGAGTAGTGCTCATCGAGCTGAGAGGGAGAGGCCTGCGGCGTCAGCGGCTGGAGCAGGGGCACCGAGGGCACCTAGGGCAGCGAGGGTACCTCTAGCTCGAGGCAGGAGTGGATCTCGGAGAGGGCAAGGAGCCGGGTGGCCTGAGCTGCCTACTATGATGACATGTCGAGGGCAGGGTGGGGAGACTTACCAGATCCCCATCGCTCCCCCTCCGCTTGATCACGAGCTAGTCGGATTCTACGGCTTGCCTTCGGTACGCGCTACTGCATTTTGTATCTTGTACAGTCATTTTATTTCATTTTTCTTGATATTTCGCAGAATACTGATGTTTCTAACACTCTTGCAGACTTCTGCCAAGTACATTCGCCAGTCTTTGGAGTTGACTGCCTCCGTGATGGGGATGCTACAGCGGAGCCTCGACCTGCTGTCTATCTACGGTATCCCGGTAAGCTCTTTCAACCACAATCTCAAACTGTGCATAATCTGTTTCACACATAATCTGATGCATCGCACTGCCAACATGGCACTTGATACACGGTCCTCATGGCATTTGATACACTGTATCCCACAGATCGTTCATAGCATTGCTTACAGTATTCATACACTGCACCCAGTCACTGTACTCTGTACTGACACATTGCTCATAGCATTCATACACGACATTCTGCACTAATATACTGCTCATAGCATTCATACACGACATTCTGCACTGATATACTGCTCATAGCATTCATACACTGTACTCATACGCTGTATTCTGTATTCATACTCTGCTTTGCATAGCATAACTAATGTATTTTTGATTTGTCCTTTTCAGCTCCCATTCCAGATACCGGCTGCAGGAGGTGCTCCAACAAGACCATCTGTATCTACTCGAGAAGGAGGGAGAGCAGGGCAAGGGACCGCAGTACACCCCCGCACCAAAGCGGGGCGCACTCATGTTGGGAGCAGCTCACGAGCACCGATTCCAGACGACGATGAGTCCGAGACAGAGGCAGAGGCAGAGTCATCGGAGGATGAGACTGGAAATGATTCGGGCTCGGGCTCAGATGGTGGAGCCGGTGACGATACTCCTGGACCTTCGTCCAGGAAGAGCACGAGGACAGACTCTCATGCCTGAGACCATTGATCTGGACTTTTGCTGCTTTTCTTTTTTTGCTTCTCTTTTTGCTGGTAGATTGAGCACATTCTATTGCCGCAGGCAGGTTTTGTTTTCTTCAAAACTATGTACTTGAAAAGATGATGGAATGAAACAAACTTTTTCCTAAAAAAGTGTTGCATTGCATATTTCATACATCACACCACATCATATTACATAACAATGTAGTTGAATTGGAAATTGAACATGCATGTATCACCAGGTCAGGTAGACCAACGTAGCAACTTAACTCAATAAGCAACCATAAAACCTTGACAAGTTTACAACTCGATAAACAAATAGCAGCAACTCGATAAATAAAATTGCGACAACTTGGTAATCAAGTGAGCAACAACTTGATAAGCAAATGAGCAACAACTTGATAAGCAAATGAGCGACAACTCGATAAGCAAAATGGGTAACAACTCGATAAGCGAATGAGCAACAACTCGGTAAGCTAAATGAGTAACAACTCGATAAGCAAATGAGCAACAACTCGATAAGCAAAATGGAGTAATACAGGTGTGACTTTGCAAAATCAACATCGGAAGGCGTTGGAAATGGAACTAATCACAAGTTCTCAATATGTTCAAGTTTTGAACACACCGCGCGCATCACAGTACTCTGTTCATTTTGATCATACGGCTCATGCAGGACACTGCCGAGTCTGAATACACAGCCCATTCTGAACATTGCTCATTCTGAACTTACAGCCCATAACACAGCATTCGGTTTATTCGGCATACAGCTAATTCTGAACAAATAGTTTGATTCGAACAGATGGGATGCGAAGGTGGGATTGGCAGAAGTTGAAACATACTCAGATGCTCCAAATGTGGAAGAACAAATGTGGTGAATGGCACAGCACTCTGAATACAAAAGGTGCCGTTTGGTAACACTTACGTTTTCAGTTTTCAGTTTATATTTACAAAAATTTAAAAAACTCAAATAAAAACTTGTTTGGTAAAATTTTTGATTTATAAATCAGTGGTCTCAGTTTATAAATTTTGCTAAAAAATGAAAACACAAAAAATGTGTTTCCATTTTGAGTTTTGAGTTTTGAGTTTTTTTTTTTTTTTTATCACCCAGCACTAGCCACCACCCGCCACCATTTTTCACCACCGTCTTCCGCCACCACCACCCACCACCCACCCCTATCACCACCACCACCCACCACTTACCTGCCATCCAACCGCCACCACCCACCACTCGCCACTACCATCCACCGCCCGCCACCACCACCTACTTGCCACCACCACTCACCACCCACCTGCCACCACTACCATCCACCACCTACCACCACCAGCCACCCACCACTAGCCACCTGCCACTCACCCGCCACCACCACCACCGCCACCGCCACCATCACCCACCACCTACCTGCCACCACCACTCGCCACCCGCCACTACCACCACCACCACCCACTCGTTACCACTTACCACCCGCCACCGTTACCCACCTACCCACCCACCACCACCACCACCACCTGTCACCACCACCCGCCACCGTCACCCACCCACCTACCATCACCATCACCACCCACCACCACCCACCTGCCACCACCATCCACCACTCGCCACCATCACCACCACTACCCACTCGTTACCACCGGCCATCATCACCCACCCACCCACCATCACCGCCCGCCACCATCTACCACCACCCGCCATCCGCCACCCGCCACCCACCTGCCACCACTACCCACTCGCTACCACCCACCACCCACCACCGTAACCCATCCACTCACCACCACCACCTACCCGTCACCACCACCTACCACCCGCCGCCACCACCCACTCGCTACCACCCGCCACCATCACCCACCCACCCACCCACCCACCACCACCACCACCACCACCACCCACCGTCACCACTTTCCACCACCGTCTTCCGCCGCCACTTGCCACCACTTGCTACCACTCGCCATTTCTCACTCTTTTTTATATTTTAAATTTTTTTTAAACATTTTGTCAATTACCAAACGCGTTTGTAGTTTATGTTTTTTTAAAAATAAACAAAAAATAAACAAAAATCAGTTTATAAAATTTTTGTAAATATAAACTGAAAACGTAAACGTTACCAAACACATATTCATTTTGAAAATCGAGAAATGAGTTCTCAATCGGGTATTGAGCCTACGACTGAACACAGCAAAAAATGACTCAACAATAGAAGACAAAAGGGATGCAACCTAAAGACAAACACAGACACTTGAAACGACTCAAGACAAGAATCGAGACAAACAAAACAAAAAACATGACACTCGGACGCGTTATAAAGACGAGAGGCCTCTCAATTCGTGAGGAGCCAGTTTTTTTTGGTTATTATTTCCCACCCTTTCTCATTTGTGATTCTCACATTACTCGGCCCTCAAGCTCTGTTTTTCTGAAAAAGCCCCTTTTTCCTCGCTTTTTCTCTTAACGCGCATCTCTCTATTATTCAATCCCTCATTTTTTATCCCTTCCCTGGGTGGTTTGATGGATAAACAAAAGGTTGTGGGTTTATGCCCAACATTATTAGCTCGCGGATATCTCCTCCGATGTCATTTAGTCAAGGCCCCGGAAGAGGGAATGGAGTAACTTGAACCACTCGAGTTCGTGCTTCGCACTTGGCTTGATACCTCGTTGCTTGGAGGATACTGACAGCTTTCAGCCCTTTGTTGTAAGCTTCAACTGTGCGCTTTTCTGCGAGGTAGAGTGCCCTTTCTGGCAAACGCATGGATAATGGGAAAAATACAGGAAGCCTGACTCAACTGTGCCCCTAGTTCATCATTTTGACCTTTTTTTTGTTTTTGCTTTCTACTAAAATAATTTTAATCAATGTAAAAGTTTGATTAGCATGCTCGTTCAACTTTCTAACTTAAAATCATGCAAGTTAGGTTGTGAGCACTGAAAATTTTCCTTTTTGGGTCCAAGAGAATGGTCCGGTTTTGGAAAAATGGAATAATTTTCTAGAAAATTAGTCAACCTCAGTAAAAATTCTCAAAAACTATTTTTGCAAACGGCCACTGCTCTACGAGCACAGAACCTACTCTTGAGATGTACAACCTCAGATCGGAAAGAAAACTGCCCTTTGTCTGAAGGACACTGCACGGCAACGGCAAGTTGCCCTTTATTTGAATAGTACCACAGCACACTGTGTGGCAACAGAAAGTTGCCCCTTGTTTGGATAGCACCGCAGCGCGTTGTAATCGGTCTTTCAAAGTGACGATCATAACCGAACTCTCAAATACAGAGAAAACAAAGATGAGCAAAACCATTACATGGACATAATTCATTTGGAAGTGTTTGTGGCTCGACTTCAGGATGAAGTTGCCTACGTATCTCAAACATGGGAATCAAGCCTTACGTAGTTCCGGTTAAGGGACACTCGGGTATTAACCTCTCCTTTTACGCTCTAACTTTTGCCAAGGCCGCCCTTCTCGATTTTTAACCTTGCGAGCTTTGTTCTTCTTTTCTTTTCAACTCTTTTCATTTCTTTTCTTTTTCTTCTTTTTTTTTTTACATTTTTCTTTTTTTTTCTTTTTCTCCTTTTTCTTGCTCTAACTTTTGCTTGGGTCGCCCTTCCGGGTTTTCGGCCCAACGAGCCTCTCAAGGGTAAAAGTGTAGCTTTGTCCATGTCAAATGGTTTTGAAATCTCGAAGAATGGCTGCTGTTTACTGATAATGTCGGAGTCCATCCAATGGGGGCTGAATTTTCCCTTAGTGTTGTGGATAGGAACTCAGTTGTTCTCCAGTAGTACTTTCTTCTTTCTTCCCTTCTGGGATTTGGCGTTCTTGTCGATCTTCGTCTTGGACTCTTCGAGTGCATTATCTAACATCTTTTGCCTCTTGTTCAAGAGGTGCTTCTGATCTGGCCATACGAGCCTCACATCGTGATTGACCGTTTGAACATTCTGGATGCAAGTTCAAGGTTTTGAAAGCAAAGGGGTCGAGTCTCGAGGCTGAGAGCGATCCTAGGCTGCACAATCTCAAGAGCGATTCCACACAGGTCTTCGCGGGACCGTGCAAAACATTTTTTTTGAAAACTTTTAAGAAAGCGACGAATCGCTCGCGCTGAAGACAAGGTAGAACTAGTCTAGATCAAGCCAGGATCCTTCTCAGTACTCACACTAACAAGCATGATCTCATTCATTAAGGGCTTAGCATGCCTCTCTTTCTCTCAATTTGATCAAATTTTACAAATCCCGAGGAATTCTTTCCTCTTCGTTTTCACCGCAGTGTTCAAAAAGTTTTGAAAAACTTAGGTCAATGCAACAATTTGAAGGCATAGAAGAGCAGGTGAAATGCACTGTCGTTTCATTCAAGATTCTGGCACAACTGGCGCAAGGCAGAAGCAAACATGAGAGTGTGAAAATTACTGCTGTTTCATTAAGATCTTCTGGTGTAACTGGCTTCAAGATAGAAACAGACTCAAAAGAAATGACGAAAACAAAACAAAATAATGATATTCGAAGCAACAACCCCAGAATCACCCAACCTCTATACAACAGGACTGACTCGATATAACAAGACAGACCCTTAACCAAAAAGATTGACTCAAAACAAAGAGACAGACTCAAAACAAAACCACAGAACTAACTCAACACCCGAGTCAGAAACTACAAAAGTTAGCATTCGCAAATGCTCAAAACAGTGCGTGCCATACGCCACATCTGAAGTAAACCGAGCACCGCCCGCAGGTGGGCCAACTCCTGATCACATACTTGTATTATCTTCGAAGTCCAAAAACCCAGTAGTGACGGACTTTGCTGAGCTAGGTGGGAGGATGACCTCATCATTAATCAAGTCTTACACTTCGTGGCGAAGACGAAAGCAATTGTCGGTGGTGTGACCAGCCTGTTGATGGTACGCACAGTACTGGGTGGCATCATGTGAGAGAGGGAGATTACTTGGGAGAGGCCGAGCTCAAGAGGTTTGAGATGACCTTTTTCCGTGAGGATTTGAAGCGCCTTGGACAAAGGCATGTAGAGGGCATGAAAAGCCCTGCGCCCTCGGGCCAGATACTTCGAAGTCTGTGGACCTTTGCTGGACGCACTAGCAAAATGATCGGCAGGTGTTGCCTTGGCTCTCTGATCTTTCCCAGGTGCAGGGTTAGGATGGGAAGGAACTGTTCAGATATGACGATCCCTATCTCGATTTTCCCTTTAGCTCGAACTGCTCTCGGTCTGAGTGGGGAAGATGTCATCCACAGTCTTAGCCAGAATCGCGAGTACTTATTGCTTATTCAACCCCCCGGCTTTCAGAGCCTCAACAGCTTGCTGGAGTTGTTTGTAGGGATCTGCATCTGACTTCATCTTGTTCTTTCCACTAGCCTCAGCTTGGTGGGAGGCTTGGGTTGTTGCTTCAGTGCGAAGCCCCGTTGTCATTGATACGTCATTGCAGAAGTTCGAGACAGCTTCAGGCTGGCTGAGCTCAATTATAATTCGTCCTAGTAGTGGGGGCTCCTGCGGCATGAAATTCCCAACATACGATGTAGTTAGTGGCAGGGCTGATATTCCATGGGCTAAATCAGCCACGGATCTCTGAAGGTCGCCAATCATTCCCATTAACTCAAACGTGGTGGGTTCACGAGTTTGAAACAACTGGGGTTCCCAGATTAGGCGCGCGACAGGCGACCTGGGCGGGTGTGGTACCTCAACATCAGTCTCATCCTGCAAGATGATTCTTTAGTATAATGCGACTGCCATAACCGCAATTTCCTCTGAATTTTGTGCCATCATAAATCTGCTAAACTGAACAGGGGTGATGTGACTGGTGACTTGACTGATCAGATATCTGCCTTGCTTTAGCGAAGGAGAACACTGGCTATTCTGAACTCAGATCTCTGAAACTCCCCTCCTCTTCTTGAAAGAGAAAACAGGTAGCAGCTCAGCCCAATTTTACCCAAACAATCGTAAACACAACTGAACAACTATATTTGATCACTGATCACTGTTCCCCAAAACTATTGCCCCAAAACAGAATCTGATACCCACAGATACTACTGATTCTCAAAGCACTGACACTGATGCCCGCAGGCCTGATGCCCAGACTTGCAAACAGATATGTGCGTTCCTTGTAGAGGTCAACTCTAAAAGCACATATAACAAGCAAATGAAAGCCAATACACCCCTATATTGGGGTAGGGTTTCCCTATCCTAGTTTCGTTAAGAACTAGGGTTTCACTACGCATATAGCGGTTTCAAACTACCTACAATCGGGTAAGCAACCTGTCCTAGTTTGGGATGGTCACTATGGATTCCAATATGCACTAGGTCAAATGGTCAAAAGGGGTGCCCCGGTAAAAATCGGGGTTTGTGTTCCCATCGTGGCAGAGCCCGTAACCGGTCAGCCTTATGGCATGCTTCTCAGAACGAGCCTCCGACAAACCGTTCAGGAATAGCAGATGGTAAACACGGTGTCCTAGGCGGACTAATGCACATGCAATGCAAAGAAATACATGAGTGTAGTCAAAACAAAATATCATGAGTTCGAGTCAAGTTCTCTAACTCCCCAGCAGAGTCGCCAGAAACTATTGACGCACCCGTAGGCCTCATGCTACAGTTCGGACTCAAATAGTCACGGTTCTGAATCTAGTCTCGCAAAGTGCAATGCAAGATCGATAAATCACCAAAGAGTCCAAATCTGACAAATCGTTTTGGAAACAGATTTTTAAGAAAAAAATGCCAAACATGGACTGCTTTGCCAAATACAGAGTCGCCATTTAAATGTTTTATTTTTGGGAAATTTAGGAAACCCTAACTCGTTGCCTAAGGCCACATGTCCGTCATCACCAAAGTTGCCTCGATTCGAGAACTCAAGTACGATTGGGGAAGGTCAGTTATGAGCACCCCCGCTCACCTGATTCGAAGATCGGCCTGTACTAAGTATGATATCGAGTTTTGAAAACATTATGTGCTCTTAAATCGGTTATTAGCCTAGAATTACTATGTGATGTACACAACATACAAGTATAGACTGGATTGCATAATTCGTAACAAAGCATCGCATGCCCGTTTGTTTTGAAAATGGATTGAAATTTGTTACTCACAAGTAGGCTAAAACACGGGTTTCGACGAATTATTCCAACTCAAGCAACCCAACCTTCACCCACAGGCATTTAGGCAGTTATATCATGTAAGCAAATAGCCTCATGGCAAGCATGCTATCATGGCAGTCACTCACACGCATGCAAGGATGCTAAAGCATAAAAGCCTACCTAGTACTCCGAGCCAAAACAAGAAACTAGTTAGTAATCATGCATGATCTTAGTTCATGTTAGCAATGGCTAATGCAACGCATGCAAAATGCAACTAAGATAGGCTCGGCTACCCTAAGAATGGCATGTGAAATGCAACAACTCGATACATGTACTCAAGTTGGAATTGAAACACAATGCAGTTAGCATGATGAGCCGAGGCCAGTGCATGCAAAACAGATGAATGATGCAAACATGCGAGCATAAGTATGCTAATTGAAACATGTCCTGAACTAACCATCAAAAGCTAGTAAATAAAAGGGAGAAAGACGTGGGGGTTAGAAGACATGCACACACTCACGCACACTTATTACAACATTGCCCTCTCTCAGAGGGTCCGAATGAATAATACAAATTAATTAACTAACAAGCTAATTAACTATTACAGACCCTTAATTAATTAAACAAATTAATTAAATTACTGAAAGCAGTAAAATAGTCTCGGGAAGAGGGACGACTGCATGCACGCTCAGCTCTGCTCGGAAATCCACCACCATGTCACATGTTGCCTCTGTTTACACTGCTCTGCACCTCTGAGGACTGTACAAGTCTCAAGGTTACTTCTAGACTACTCCCTGAGCACTGTGGAAGGTCACCGACCAAGAGGAAACACCACCGGCCATGGGGATGTGGCCATCGGCCAAAAATTGGATCACCGGCTGGACACTGATGGTCGGTCGGCACTAAGAGTGGTTGGCCGGCCATTTCTTCCTGCAGAACACTGGTTTTGCTGTAACAGAGGATAGACAGTGCATGGCATAGAATTTGCAAGCCAAATGTATGCATGACCACCCTCCCTATCATGCCATGAACTCAAGGGAGTATGGCTCTCGACCCTCGGGCCACCAATCACGCATTTCAATGCATGATGGCCAAAGGTGTCAAAGGTGCATGTTAATGTAAAATGAATGCAACAAAACACGTGAATGCCTAGAACTCTATCATGCTTGGATCAAGAGCGTCGGCGACCGAGGAGTGAGACGTATTTCGTCACTTTAAGTACGAACACACCTCATTCCTTAGGTTTGGTTTGACACCCCAAACCAAACACAATGCAATGCATGTATGCAATATGGCTCAAATATACAAAATGGCTCAAGTGTGTAATATGGGGCTAAGTTAGCAAACCATGCCAAATGCAATGCAGCCTAAACATGCAAATGTACAATGTGCCAAGAATGCAAGATACAATGCAATGCGGCCTAACATGCGAGCTAAGCTAATGTAACAAGAACATGCAAACATGATATAATGCAAGCATGCAAATGATGTAACAAGATACAACATGCCAAACATGCAACTATGTACCAGGATGGGCTTAAACTGAAATGGGAGGCCTCAGCCATGCCCCAAAACAGTGGCCAAAATACCAAAATTAAGGCACCAAAATGCAAGATAAACATGCACACATGTTGGTCCATCAATTTAGGCCACGATGCACAACCTTCAAACATGAGCGAGATGTGATAAATATGAGGATATGGCATTGCAAATAAACTCTGAAATCACATGAAGAATGACGCCAAATCCACTACACAATGCAAACATGGCATGTTAATGGAGTTAAAGCTCAAAGTTAGCTACGGGATTTAAACCATGACTATGTCAACCAAGCTCCAAATGGTCGAGGCGACCCAAAACAGTCCCAGGGCAGACCAAAATTAAGCTAGAACTCATATGGGACAAAGCCAAAACATGCGATGAAGAAAGGCACAAAACAAAACGCATACAAGGCTTAAAAGGGCAAATGCACTACACCTTTTATAACCGAACATGGCATGACTTAGACTAATGAAGTCAGAGTTAAAACAAGTCAAAATAAGCCCCAAAACCCACTGATATGGCAGCTCGAAGACTTAAACAAATAGGCATGCATAATGGCCTAAACATGGAGCATAAGACAATAACTCTTCAAAGCATTAAAAGGGTATTAAATGCAAGCATACAAGCATGGAACATGGACTGAAATGGCATGAGAAGTGATTTCAAATCACTGAAATAACCCAAATGAAGCATACTCAAGACTCACACACCCAAGGCTAACAAGCCAAAATGCAAGGTGCTATACAAAGCTTGGCAAGCATGACCAAATCGACACCAATCAGAGCTTAAACATGGTAAAACATGACTAAAAACTTCACAAAGCTAAGTCAAAACATGCAAGCATGGTGGTCTAAATGCATGATGCATTTCTAGGCAAACTAGAGGAATGCAAGGCAAGTGTATTATGCATGCAATGGACTAACAATCTGACCAAAAACAGAGGTATAATATGATCAAATAACACCAAAAGCCCTCTGAAATGGAGCCAAATTTGACTAAGCATGCATGCTACCTTTATAAGCCAAAAACATGAGCAAAGGAGACACAAAGGGAGAGGGGTGTCCCTCCCCTATATATGACCTCAAAACCACAATACACGAAGGTACCAAAGCTCAACAAGAAAAGTACAAAAAGAGGCCAAACAAGGCCTAAGAGGGGGTAGAAAACCCCCAACCCAAAAGCAACCTTAAACAAACATCTTAAGCATGAAAATACAGAACTTTTATTAGCTATACACTAAGCTTAAAACAACAGGCAAGATAGGTTAAAAGCTTGTGCAAAAATGGGAAATATAAAGCAAATAGTGCTCGCCCTAGAAGAACACTTCAAGAACACCAACCCCAGCCCCTTCCTCTAATCAAAACCAACCTAAAAGCTCTGAAACCAGACCCTCAACACCTTAGTAACCGATGTATAGTGCAACACTAGGTGTTTTAGTGCAAAGCTAAGAACAAAAGCACATTTTGAACACTATTCCACACACACATGGAGAGAGAGAGGAAGATATAGAGAGGGAGTGATATATATGTGATGTATATCTTTGATATATACCTTTGATTTGCTCAATCCCTCTAAAGAAGAAGGGAGGCCTTCTTTTATAGAACAAAAAAGGGCCTAAGCTTCTTGGAGAAGCTAAGACAAAGGGGTCAAGCTTCCTCAAGAACCTAGAACAAAGGTTCAAGCTTCTTGGGGAAGCTAAGGCAAAGGTTTAAGCTTCTTGGGGAAGCTAAGTCAAAGGGTTCAAGCTTCCTCATGAAGCTAGAGCAAAAGGGTGCAAAAGGTGTAAATCCTCCATACACGTGTATGGAGGACAGGTATGTGTGCTCCAGCTGGCACAGCTGGCATGTAAAATGCCTGAAAAAGGAAAAAAAGAAGTCCCGGCCAGAAAATATGGCCAATTGACCAAACAAATGGCTGGCCGACCAAAGACAATGCCAACCGGCCTCACCAATGGCCGGTAGAAACGAAACAGGGCCGGTGGCCTCAAGCCAAGGCCGGTGAGGTATGGGGATGACCAACGAGCCATTCTCTACCCTTAGAAGCAAAAAAAAACAAGTTCTTGGTCCACAACCAAGCACAAAACAGGCAAGTTAAGAGGTCTTGAGGTGAGGCGCGCGACCGAAACCTCTTAGAACTCAAAACGAACACGAACATGGATGATCATCAAGTGTTCAGACGATGACGTCCAAGCCTTGAGGACGGTCAAAAATGGGGTGTCTACACTACCCATATACCAACCCGTGTACCAAATTCCCTTTCATCATTTCCAACACCACCATTTTGTTTCCATCTAGAACTACTGCATATAACACATTTATCAAGCATTGTATCCTCTTTTCTGAACAACATACAACTATTAGAGCAAGCATCAAAAGTTTCATATGTGAAACCCAAATCTGTAATAACCTTCTGATCTTGATAATATGAACTTGGAAGTTTTGTGCCTGTAGGAAAAGCCTCATTCAAAAGTTCAAGTAACATGTCAATGGACTTATCAGTCAATTGATTGAGCACCTTTATGTGCAAAATTCTAACAATGAATGATAGTGAAGTAAATTTGCGACACCCCGGGTACAGATCAGTTTGTGCATCTTCCAAAAGTTTAAAATATTTCATAGTTTCGTCATTTACCCCTATCTGAACCGGATCATCTTCCTCTACATAGCTTGGATCACTTGCCCCTGTTTAGGCTGGATCACTTGCAGTTGGTTCATCATTCTCAACACCCATATGTGGAATTCCTAGGGCCTCTTGTACCATCCTAACCACATCATCTCTAGTCGCTAAATCCACCATTAATGTTTGGTTTTCTTGATTACCATGTAATTGGACATAAGATTCCTCATGATGAATCTAATTTTTGTACTTTTTTACGAACCCATTGGAAGTAAGATGCTCCCTTACAACCTCTTGTGAAAAATTGTATCGATTACTACAAAATCGACACGGACAACTAATAGATGAACATTCATCTATTGTTGTATGCAAATCACAAGAAGTTATCAATCGCATTCACGTATTCAACTGACATCCAATTTGGCAAATCAATCCAATTCTTGTCAATCTTTCTATTTCTTTAACTGTTTTTGTACACATCCATAAAAAGAATGAGTTTGCAAAGTATCACAATAACAAGTGCATGACTCATTGGCACAACTAATCATTGTCATAAAAAATTAGAAGAGAGGGAGAGAGAAAGAGAGAGAGAGAGAGATTTTGAGCATAACTGAATTTGAAAAACAGTGGATAAAAAGATAAAAGATGTATCATCAATTACTAAGATGTATCATCAACACTATAGCAAGGCAGTTTGCATACTAAGACTGTGACAGCTAAGTTAGAGATTTAGAGTGAACTGCAAAGAGCTAACTTGGATTTCCTACACCTCCAATCCTAAATGAGCTACTACTACTAGATTCTGTTATTCTTCAAGACCCATGCCTTCATTGTCTGATGTTTGATGGTTGATATATATAGTTGTGTTCAAGTTTCATGTTAAGTGAAAAAAAATTCATTACTTTTCTTGATATTAATAAGATCTTTAAAACTTCATACTAATTACTTGTATATCAATTAGCTTGCAATGATGATCTATAATGAATGCCCAAGGGGTTCAAGCTATGTTTTATTTCGAACCATGTGCAATGGCTGATGAGCTAGACTTAGAATAAATAAATAAATAAAATAAAAATAAAAATAAAAAGAAAAAAGAAAACAATTATTGCAGGTTCATTGATTACCAAAATCATCTCATACTAGAGGAATGAATTAAATAACTTGGTCGAGATGGTTTCACAGGCATGATACATGCTATAAACATTGGTTATGTTTAATAAGTAAAAGCCTGTAAATTTATATGAAAAAAAATTAAGATATGACCATGAGATTTAGTGATCAAAACTATGGCAGAGATATATCTAGAAATGGATTGTAGATTTGCAGTTTTAGGTGACAGTTTGAATGAGAAAGCATGGGTGAATCCAATGACCACATTGACAATATGGTATACATAATTTTGGTGTTATTAAAGATCTAGCTTCTAGGTCACATCACGTTCACCAATTGAGGGAGATAGACTCCGACTGCAATTACTTGCATATTACTAACTTTCACAGTAACAATATCCTGAAAAGTAACCCACAGAACCATGACACAGAGAATATGTGAATGCTAGTATAATCAACCAATCTAAGTAACACCAGCAATCAATCCCTTGCTTGAATATGAATGTTCCAACAAACATGCACATATTAACACAATAACATGTTCAAGGAGGTGAAAAAAAAATTACTTCAAGCATCTCGAGAAATAGGATCCACTGCTGTGCTCATAGTGATAACGATCATGCTTTTCTCTCTCTCTCTCTCTCTCTCTCTCTCTCTTGTGTAATCTTATCTTTATCTTATCATCATCATCATCTATCCACCCTTATCTGTGTATGCAGTAGAAACTTACTGTAGGATGTGTTGATGTGAAATTCTAAATTTCTAATGCTAATTACTACTCTGCTCAGTTCCGGAAATGGCACCTGATACTCCACTGTAGTCTTTGTTGTACACTCATGTAAATTCTGCCATAATGCTATGATCATACATATATATTCTTATGACAAGACTCACTGTCGTTGAGTATAAGGGTTTTTGAATAAATTTTGAATTAGTGTGATAAACTCACATATGTATCGGTTAAGCTCGGGTATTTTATTTCTTGTGAGAATTGAACATGAATCCTCCAAAACAAAAATAAAAACAATAGTGAGTTTTCATAGTCAATCCTTTAAAAATGCTACATGCATGGATTATTGTGATCGTGCATGTGCTCAATCTTATCAACAATGTTAGCATTGAATTCATAAGATGTTTCTTTTTTAGAAATGAAATATGTGGAAGTGCATATTATGTGACACCAGAAGTCCTCCACAGATTTTATAGACTATAGGAGCATACTGTAAAATATATTAAGAACAGAGCATGTTAATGCTACAAGTGAGACAGATAGATATGTAAAGAGAAAAATGTTCAAACAAGGTTCCAACAATTTTGCTTGGAGTAATGAACTTTTCTTGAAAAATACTGTAAAATATAGTTGAAAAAAATGGGAGATATTCTTTAATGCAATTGCTGCACGCTAACCTGTTGATGAATTCCCTTCTTCAGCTGAATAATTTCTTGATTAATAGTATCATCCTCTCTGAGATATAACAAATCAAAGATAATGTAAATGCTCTCTGATATGCATTTGTTGATTCATTTCTCTCAAATTAATAGCAGATGAGAAAGGATTGATTCAAACCAAAGCTTGTTTCCAGAATCAGACTACTGGTGAAAAAATCAATACGAACGAATGATTCGAATTACAGTGAGTTCAAATGAAGAAGTTGAATACGAATTACAGTGTGTTCAGTGAGTTCAAGTGATCGAAGTAGAGAGATGAATAAGTTGAAATACGAATGAATGATTCGGAGAGAGAGAGAGAGAGAGAGAGAGAGAGAGAGAGAGAGAGACCGTTGAAGCTTTATTCTTTAGACGACCATGGTGATCTACAAAGCGAAATCAAGAGAGGGATCTTGATCTAACAATGAACCTGGTTAGTCAGACATGATCGAGCGATTTGGGGAAAATGAGAGTCTAGGGCAAGATATAAATCAATGATCGAGCGATTTGGGGGAAATGAGAATTTAAGAAAAAAGGAAAATATAAATTGGGCTGAGTGGGTTCCCAATGGTGGGCTCGCAAGTTTTTTTTTGAAAATATAAGTCCCAATAGTTACTTCGACTGATTTGCCGTTGTAAATAATATTTTTTGCAACGGTTAAATAATCAGTTGCAAAAAAATAGATGCAAAAAGTTATTTTTCTAGTAGTGCTTGTTTATATGACATGTATGTATATATGTATTGAACATAAGTTTATAAGAGAACAATACACAATTCTATAGCTTTTTCCTAACAAATATAACTATATTACTTGATGAGGTGGTTGATCCAATGGAGGACGGATCAGGTAGATCCACGCTTCTAACTACTTCACTAGTCTCGGAGCACACTGGAGGTGCCTGCAATAAGGTCCAGCGGGGGGTGGGAGTCCCCCAGCAGACTCTCCGACAATCAAGTTAGAATAGAAGAGATTGACTGTGTCCAGAGAGAGAGAAAGAGAGAAGAGAAAGATAATCTGAAAGAACTTAACCTTCGATGTGCCTTAGAAACTTCCTTATATCCTTTGTCCATCATGTCCTTGTCCATTCCGACTTGTCGTGTTGGCCAGAAGTCTATACTCTAGCTTGCACTGTTCACGGTGAGGCTGCATGTTCCAACGTGAAGGGGTTGTCGCATTTAATGCTGTGAGAGCCTCATTAATGGTTGATGTATGGTGCAATAACTTTGCAGGATCTTTGTCTGCTTATATGTCTAGGCCCTTGTTTGGCAAGTGTTTGAATGTTATTGGTCCTGGCCTAGTATTAGTTTCTTAGAGCTATTGGGCTTTGATAACCGGGGTATGGGTTGGGCCCCTCCTGGGTACCCATCGGTATCAGTAGTCTCCCATTTCTGAGTGCAGCTTTAGCCCAACAAAGGGAATAAGTAAGAAGCCAATTCGCGAGGAGGCCGAGCGGGAAGGACGATCGTGAGGAGGGTCAACCGCGAAAGGGGCCGAACGTGAGAGACGATCGTGAGGAGGGCCAATCGTGAAAGGGGCCGAGTGGGAAGGACGATCGTGAGGAGGGTTGACCGTGAAAGAAGCCGAACGGGAAGGTCAATCGTGAGGAGGGCCGACTGCGAAAGAGGCCGAGCGTTAGGAGTGCCGACCGTGTGAGGGAGATGGACGGTGCACGAGGCTCGAGGAGTGGCGAGGCACGTGATGATGCGAAATGGAATAAACAGGAGAGAGAAAAAAAAGAGAAGGTACAAGTGGATGGGCGAATCGCAGCCGTACACGTGAGGGAAGTGGGGGAGGCGGGGAGGTGATGCGTTGGTGGGAAGTGAAATGTTAGGATGGGATGTGGAAAAGGCGGGGGTTTTATTTGTTTGGGGAAATATTCAAACTGGCGAGTGCCTAGAGCCTGCAACCAAAGCAATTCGCAGAAACGTGGCACAGATGGCCCAAAACAAAGTAGCAGCTGTAGGGCTAGAATCGTTAGGGGAGGACGATGCAGTAGAGTTGGCAGAACAGTATAGGGTTGGGAGGGTGATTGAGCGGGCGGTGGGTTCTGTGTCCACGATGATAATGTCGGCAGTCCAGTCCATTAGCCAAGTGGCGCTGGACCATTGGCATATGAAGGCGGACAAGTCGGTCTTAACGGCAGAAGATCTGGAGGAGATTCGAAGTAGGTACCAGATTCCAGAAGAAGTGGAGTTGAGAGTGCCGACAGCGAGGGAGAGGGCGTCAGATGCTCGTTCGATGGAGTTCACCTTATATGAGGAGGCGTTACACAGGAGTCTGAGGTTTCCCTTCCCGTAGTTAGTTGTGGACATGCTCAATCGATTGGAGGTGGCCTCGGGGCAATTGATGCCAAATGCATGAAAGATAATATTCACTTGCGCGATTGTGTAGCCGCAAGCGACTGGTAGAGAGGCAATGACAGTGGATGAATTTTTTTCATGCTACAAAGCCTTCGGGCAACAGGAGACCTGGGTGACGCTGCAGGCGATGGCGGGGAGGGGGTTGGTGGCGGGGTTGCCCTTGTTGGTGAAGGGGTAGAGGCCGAGATGGTTTTATGTGTTGGCGAATGGCGGTAGGGGGGTGCGCCTGACCTAGAAGGTGCCCACAAAGTCGATGGAGCCGAAGTTGGGGGCGGTGACGGAGGGTAAGGTGAAACAGGTAAATGAGTGGAGGGAAAAAGAAGGAGTGAAGTGGGATGACCTCGTCCAACCTTCGGTCCTCTTTGCCTTGAGCCTAGGGCCCAAATCAAAGGAAGGAGACCCTACGCCAGAAGAGGCAGAGAGGAGGAGGAAAGTGCAGGAGGTGAAGGACAAACGGGCGTTTGCAAAGGCTGAGAAGTACAAGGAGCAGCAACTAGGCCCAACGCCAAACTTGGTCGTGAAGAGACCGGTCTGACCACGACCGAAGCCCTTGGGTGAGAAAGATTTAACTAACTCCGTGCCTTTGCGAGCGCTAGCTGACCTGCTAAAGGAGATGAATGATAAAGAGGTGGAGCAGGTACTGAAGAAGAAAATGAGGAGAGTGGTCCCAAAGGGGGGGAAAGAAGAGGTTGTAGGGAAAATGGTGAAAAAAGGAAGTGGAGGAAGAGCCCCCAAAGGTGGGGGGAAAAGAGAGCAGTGTTGGGGGTGAGGGGGTAGTGGAGGAGAGGGAGGTGATAAAGGGTGATCTAGCGACCAATCTGCTCCCCAAGGATATGCCATGCGAAGAAGGACTACCAATGCAGGAGGTGGTGGTAGGGCGATTGGGCGAAATAGAGAGTGGTGTTGCGTTGAATACCGCCATGTACCATGTGCGCGCAATGGTTGGAGGCCTAGGAGAGGATGGGGATAAAGCGAAGGTGGCCGCAGACTGCTTGTTGGGGGTTGTGGAGGACGTGGTGGTGCGAAGTGTAACGCAAGTCACAGAGGCCGACCTCCTCGAAGGATTTTTCTCGGCTCAGACGGAAGCGACACCTTGGCTGCTGCCCTTCTAGGGAAAGATTTAAGAGCGAGAGTAGAAGCAGAGCCGTTACAGGCCGAGCTAGAGGCGGTGAAGGCGTAAGTGCAAAATGTAAAGGGAGAGGTAAGTGGTTGGAGAAAAGCAGCGCGCAGTGCCTGTACGAAGGGGCTGGCATACGCACAGAGGGCGAAGAAGATGGAGGTGTTGGCGCTGGTGCAAGGGCACTTGGTTGAGCGCACTAGCGCAAGTCAAACCGAGGTCGCCGCCGAGCTCGCAGTCACCAAATCGGAACTGGGAGTGGTGCGCCACAAAGCGGTATCCCTGGAGTTTGAGTTGCCGGGCGAGCGGAAGAAAGTAGGCGAAGTCCAAGATGCCTGCAACACCGCCAAGGAAAGGTTGGAGGTGGCCCTTACCAACAATGAATAGCTGCGCGACCAGGCCCTAAAAGACAAAGAATAGGCAGATGGGCGCATTACGGAGTTGGAGAGGGCCTTGGGAGAGGAGAGGGCCAAGGTAGCAGAGTTAACTAGGATAATGGCGTCTGAGAGGGTGGCATATCCAGACTTGTGCTTGGTGGCGGTAGAGCAGTTCAAGGGGTCGCTTGAATTCCAGATGGCCGTTGACACAGCGGTCGCGAGGAGTGTGGCCAGGGAGAGTGAAAAGGCTACTAGGCCATCAGAGAGTGGCCGCTGTTGGGAGGACCGAAGAAGATATAATCCAAAGTTTTTAGCGGTCAGACTTCTATAAGCATGAAATGAGCCAATACTGGGACAACGGCTGGATGAGCTTCAAATAGAAGTCGCAGGAGCTGTTCCCAGAAGTGGACTTTAATTTGGTAAAAGTAGAAGAAAATGATGTCGCCCAGACTCCCCTGGATGAGGGAGTGGAAGAGGAAGGCCTGGCGTCCAGTGAAAGGGTGTGAAGATTGGGCGTTTGGTTTTCTGTTTGTGTTTTTGTTTTTTTGTTTTTGTTTTGTAAAGATGTAAAGATGTATGGGTTGTAAGTTGTTAATAAATAAAGAGGTACGTTCTGTGACTGTTTGTGTGTTTTTTTTGTGTTTGTGTTGTGTGAGAGTGATGAATGGTAAAATTGGATAAATAATTTTAACTTAGGAAAAAATTGGATGAATAATTTAACTTAGTTAAAATGACCTGGGATAGAAATGAGCTTAGACTTAACTAAGTATTGGCAATCTTAGTTGGCATGCTTGAGTGGACATGTAAATAGAGGCAATAGCATTGGATGGTTTAGCTTAGTCCGAGTGAGGTTGGCCTAATCTGGCTGAGCTTTTCGTGCTCGGTCTAGCTGAGGCTTGTAAGACTCAGTCTGGCCAAGCCCTTCGTGCTTAGTCTGGTTGAGGCTTTGTAGACTCGATCTGGCTGAGCTCTTCGTGCTCAGTCTGGCTGTGGCTTTGTAGACTCAGTCTGGCTAAGCTCTTTGTGCTCAGTCTAGCTGAGGCTTTTAAGACTCAGTCTGACTAAGCCCTTCGTGCTCAGTCTGGCTGAGGCTTCGTAGACTCAATCTGGCTGAGCTCTTTATGCTCAGTCTAGTTGAGGCTTGTGAGACTCAGTCTGGCTGAGCCCTTCGTGCTCAGTTTGGCTGAGGCTTTGTAGACTTGGTCTGGCCAGGCCCTTCATGCTTAGTCTGGCTAAGCTCTTCGTGCTCAGTCTGGCTAAGGCTTTGTAGACTCAATCTGGCTAAGTTCTTCGTGCTCAGTCTGGCTGAGGTTTTTGAGACTCAGTTTGGCCGAGCCCTTCATACTTAGTCTGGCTGAGGCTTTGTAGACTCAGTTGGGCTAATCTCTTCATGTTCAGTCTAGCTGAGGCTTTTTAGACTCAGTCTGGCCTAGAATTTACACATGGTTTGAATTAAGGCACGACACAAATAAGGGGGATCTTGAATTGCCGTCATAGTCTTGTGATCATAAATGCATGCATCTCATGACAAGAGCCAAAATGGACAAATGTTTCGATCATCAAAATGAAACATACAACAATTTAAACAACAGAAGAAATAAGAACTGCGGCGTTACTGAAAGTAACGTTTCAGGTGTTTGACATTCCACGGATGAGGAAGATCTCTGCCCTCCATGTCTTGGAGACAGTATGTGCCTGGGTGGGGTCTTGCTTTGACAATGTAAGGACCTTCCCACTTAGATGTGAGTTTTCCCTCAGTCGGGTTTTTGGTGGTGAGAGTGGCATCGTGTAAGACGAGGTCTCCTATTGTGAACGTCCTTGGTCGGACTTTGCGGTTATAGTGCGTCCTGACTCTTTGTTAATATGAGGCCAGTCGGACAGCTTTCGTTTCTCGCAATTCCTCAATAAGGTTGAGATCAGCTCTCCGAAGGTCTTCGTTCAGGCGTGGAATAGGGTGGATGAGTCAGGGCGTTGGTAGGCCAATTTCTACAGGGATGACTGCTTCGGCACCGTACGTGAGGCGAAATGAGGTCTCCCCAGTTAGGGTTCGGGCGGTCGTCCGATAGGCCTAGAGGACGTTGGGTAGTTCTTCTGCCCAGAGGCCCTTAGCAGCTTCCAGCTTGGTCTTGATGATTTTCAGTAGGGAGTGATTGGTAACCTCCACTTGACTATTGGCTTGAGGATGGCCTAGTAAGGAAAAACAGGGCTTGATGTTGAGTTCTGTGCAGAATTCCTTGAATTTGGTATTGTCGAATTGTTTGCCGTTGTCGGAGACAATGGCTTGGGAAATCCCAAAACAACATACAATGGATTGCCAGATGAACCTCGTAGTGTTCCGCTCAGTAATTTTGGTGAGAGGTTCCGCTTCGACCCATTTGGTGAAGTAATCGATCGCCACAATGGCAAACTTGACTTGACCCCTGCCGGTCGGTAAGGGACTGACGAGATCAACTCCCCATCTGTTGAAGGGGCAAGAGCTGTTTTGCGTGATCAACTCCGCTGGAGGAGCGTGGAGGATGTTAGCGAAGCACTGGCATTTGTCGCATTTCATCACAAAATCAGCAGCGTCCTGACTGAGTGTGAGCCAAAAGTAACCTGTTCGGAGAATTTTATGAACCAGAGGCCGACCCTAGAATGATTCCCACAAACTCCCTCATGTATTTCCCTCATTACGTAAGTTACTTGGTTAGGATTGAGACATCTAAGATGCAGCCGCCCGAATCCCCTTTTATACAAGATGCCACTAATAATGACATAATTCGCCAATCGAGACCTTACTTTGGAGGCTTCATGTTTGTCTACCGGAAGTGTTCCCTGGTCAAGGAAGGCAATGATGTCCTGGGCCTATGGGATAGGCTCGCCCTCAAGCAAGTGAATTGCTCATTGATCGAGTGAGACTGTTGGATGGGTCAGGTATTTGACCTAGACGCCATGGCAGAGGTTTGATTGGTCTGTTGAGGCTAACTGTGCCATTTCATCTGCTTGGGAGTTTTCTAACCTGGGGACATGTCGGATGCAAAAGCTATTAAAGTGGCGGGTCAAAGGGAGAGCAATGTCCCTGTATGACCGCATGGCTTCTTCTTTGGCATCAAACTCGCTTGTTATCTGTCCGACTACCTACCGGGAGTCACTAAATACTTGGAGGTGATTGACTCCGATATCTTTGGCCAGGCGAAGACCCACTATGAGGGCTTCATATTCGGCTTGGTTGTTGCTGGCGGCAAATAGAAATCGAAGGGTGCATTTGAAGTATTCTCCTTCGAGAGTGGTGAGGATTAGACCAGCTCCGTTACCCTCTTTGTGAGATGAACCGTCGACACAAAGAGTCTAGGAATAGGAATCTTCCCCTTCGATAGGGGGGCGTGTCGGCGGAGTGGGCGTCAGTGGGGTAAGATTTGTGAATTCCAAGATAAAGTCGGCGATAGCCTGGCTTTTGATGGCTGTACGGGGTCGGTAGGAGATGTCGTATTGGCTTAGTTCAACGGACCATTGCATGAGCCAACTTGAAGATTTTGGTTGTTGCATGATCTTTTTCAAAGGTTGGTCAGTGAGAACCACACTAAAATGAGCTTGGAAATAGGGTCGGAGGCCCCTGGAGGCGATGATCAGGGCAAGGGCCATCTTTTCCAATAGAGGGTATTCTGTTTGGCTCCCCTGAGTGCGCGGCTAATATAGTAGAGTAGGTGTCGTACTGAGCTGTCCTCCCTGATGAGGGTAGCGCTGATAGCAGTTTTGGACACGGCTAGGTAGAGGAAGAGGGTTTCACCTGACAATGCTTGAGAGAGGAGATGGGGGTTAGCCATGCATTGTTTCAGTTGCTGGAAGGCTTCCTCTGACTCTGTGTTCCATTCAAAGGTCTGCCGGAGGACTTTGAAGAATGGAAGGCATTTGTCCGTCACTCGCGAAATGAAACTGTTGAGGGCGGCAACTCTACCTGTTAGCCAATGAACCTCTTTAACTGTTCGGGGGGACCACATTTCTATCAGGGCCTTGATCTTTTCTAGATTGGCCACAATGCCTCTTTGGCTGACCATGAACCCCAAGAATTTACCAGACCCCACGCTGAAGGCGCACTTTTCTGGATTCAGCTTCATGTGATACTGCCTCAAGGTCTGGAAAGTCTCGCTCAAGTCTGCCAGGTGGTCGAAAGAGAGTTCACTTTTGACAAGGATGTCATCGACGTAGACTTCCATGTTTCGGCCTATCTGGTGTTGGAAAACGACATTAACCAAGCGTTAGTAAGTGGCTCTGGCATTCTTCAAACTGAACGGCATGACTCAGTAATAATAAGTCCCTCTGTCAGTGATGAAAAAGGTGTGCTCTCGGTCGGCTGCGTGCATTAAGATCTGATTGTAGCCAGAGAAAGCATCCATGAAGCTGAGCATCTAATGTCCCGCCGTTACGTCAACCAACAAATCTATCCTGGGAAGGGGGGTACTGTCTTTGGGGCAGGCTCGGTTAAAGTCGGAATAGTTGACGCAGAGCTGCCATTTGCTGTTGTTTTTGTGGACCAAGACCACGTTGGACAACCATCTGCGATAGTCCACATTTCTGATGAACTGTGCCCGTAGCAACTTGTCTACTTCAGCGGCAATGATGTTGTTGCGTTCTGGATGAAAAATGTGCTGCTTTTGGTGGATCGGTCGGAATTAGGGTTCGATGCTGAGATGGTGAGTAATAAAAGTGGGGTGAATACTTGGCATGTCTGAATGAGTCCAAGCGAAGACATCATTGTGTTCGATTAGGAGAGCCATGAGATCAGCCTTGGCCTGAGAAGACAGCTGGCTGCCAATCTTAGCCGTTTTTGTTGGATCCGTAGGATCGACAGGTATTTCGACGAGTTCCTCCACTGGCTCTCCTCTAGCTAATTCTTTCTCGTCCCAGACATCTAGACCTTCGATGATCATAGTTTCTTTCATTTGACTTCCTTCAATGAGGCGACATAGCACTGTGGAGCTATGGTCTGCTCACCTCGCACGGTGCTGACTCCGTGGTCAGTAGGAAATTTCATGGCCAGATGGTACGTAAAGGTGACAGCTTGAAAGGAGTTAAGGGCGGTGTGCCCTAATATGATGTTGTAACTAGAGGGACAATCTACGACAAGAAAAGTGAGCAGTTTGGCAGACTGTCGTGGGTATTCTCCAATGGTGATGGGGAGGTCGATGGAGCCCATATATGTGACCCGATCACTAGTGAAGCCCACCAGGGGGGTTTGTAGAGGTGACAAGTTTTCATCCCCGACCTTTAGTTGGCAGAAGGCATTAAGGAAGATGATATCTGAGGAGCTGCCATTGTCAACCAGAACTCGCCTGACTTTGTAGTTTGAGAGGAGGGCGGAAATGACCAGGGGGTTGTCATGGGGGTAGCGAACGTCGGTGCAGTCTACTGCTGTAAAGGTAACAGGCTCGATGCATTGTTTGGGCTGCTTGTGGGGTCGGTCCACCATGGCTACTTCTCTATCAGAGCCTTGTCGAATTTTTTGGAGCTCGGCTTGCTGTGCAAACCGGGACGGTCCGCCGCATGCGAGGCCACTTGCAATGACCCTTATTTCGCCTAGTAGAGCGATAGGATCACCGTGAGCTCTTAGGTGATTGCGGGGCCAATCATCATGCCACTTGGGCGGTATTGGTCGTCGGGGGAGAGTGAGTTAGCGGTTATGATTTAGGAGGCCAATTCTAGGCTGCTGCGAGGGACGGGCTACGGTGAATCGGCTAAGGCGTCCCTTACGGACCAGACCCTCAACCTAGTCTTTGAGGTTGACACATTCGTTAGTGTTGTGACTGTGGTCTTGATGAAAACGGCAGGATTTAGATTGATCCCGTCGGGTGGACGGGGTTCTGCATGGTTGAGGCCATTTCAGGTTATAGTCTCGTTGAATTTGGTTCAGGACTTGCTCCATGGGTGAGTTGAGGGGGGTGTATCGCTCGAACCAACTGGGTAGGTGGGTTGGTGGCGGTCTATTTGAGCGTGTAGGCTGGTCTGGGCGTGATGGGGGTCGGTACAGGTATTGCGAGGGTCGTGACTTAGGCTCTTTCCTTTTGTCCTTGGAAGGGGGGATTGTGGATGTGGATGTGGAGTCTTGGCGAGCTGCCAGGGAGTCTTCGACATTCATGTATTTTTGGGCTTTGGTGAGAAGGGAGGCCATGGTGGTCGGGGGATTTTTAGAGAGGGAGAAAAGGAAATCAGATGGGCGCAAACCGACCATGAAGGCGGTGAGGATGATTTTGTCATCATTCTTCTCCACTTGTAGGGCTTCGGTGTTGAAGTAGGTGACATAGCTGCGTAGGGACTCTCTCTCTGTCTGCCGGATGTTTAGTAGTTGGGTGGCTGGATCATTGTCGCTGAGCGCCTGTGAAATGGCTTAAGAAGGATTCGTTGAGCTGGCGAAATGAAGTAACTGAATTTGGAGGGAGCTGACTGAACCAAAGGCGCGCCGACCCTTTTAACATGACGGGGAAGGTGCGACACATGATTTCGTCTGAAAAGGTATGTAAGATCATAAGTGTCTCGTCTGAAAAGGTATGTAAGATCATAAGTGTCTGATACGCCTCCACATGGTCGACGAGATAGGTGGTACCATCGAAGGTGTTGATCGATGGCATCTTGAACTTTGGGGGGAGAGCTTTATCCCGGATGGAGGCGGCAAAAGAAGAATTGACAGCGGAGGATGGCTTGTGTTGTATGTTCTGCATGGCCCTTTGTAGTTGGAGTTTCATGGCCTGTAGTTCTTCATCCCAGACAGTGACATTATCACCACAGACAGGAATCGAGGGTTAAACATTACTAGCCTCACCCTCATGTGCGGCCGCATGGTATGGTAAGGGGTGGTTATGGGAAAGTGGTGGCATGTCTTGACGAGGTTGTGAGCCTAACGGAGGAGGGTGCAGACCGTCAAGATTCGATGGTTAAGGCCGCGGGACAAAGGGCAGAGATGTTCCTTGAGGTACGTGTGGTGGGAATTAATGGTGATGATGGGTTTGTTTTGGGTGTGGATGAGCGGTCGGTTGTGGCGCGAGCGGAGTAAGTAGGTTACGCTGGAGGAAGGCATTGATGAGGGCTTGGTTCTACTCGGCCAACCAGTTGATACTGTTGGTGAGATCTGCAAAATATGGAGGTCGGTTATTTAGGTTCGAGGGCTCAGCTTCGAGGTTACTGACGTCCACTCTGATGCCGGGGGTGGATGGCTACGGGTTCTTTCTGACGACAATGAACACAACTGTCTTTCCGAAATGGATGTTCCCACAAACGGCGCCAGCTGATGAGGTGGTTGATCCAACGGAGGACAGGTCGGGCAGATCCACGCTTCTAACTACTTCACTGGTCTCGGAGCTCACTGGAGGTGCCTGCAAAAAGGTCCGGCGGGGGGTGGGAGTCCCCTAGTAAATTCTCCGACGATCAAGTTAGAATAAAAGAGATTGACTGTGTCCACAAAAACACAGAGAGAGAAGAGAAAGATAATCTGAAAGAACTTAACCTTTGATGTGCCTTAGAAACTTCCTTATATCCCTTTTTCATTATTTCCTTGTCCATTCCGACGTGTCATGTTGGCCAGAAGTCTATACTCTAACTTGCACTGTTCACAGTGAGGCCGCCTGTTCCGACGTGAAGGGGTTGTCACATTTAATGCTGTAAGAGCCTCATTAATGGTTGATGTGTGATGCAATAATTTTGCAAGATCTTTGTCTACTTATGTGTCTAGGCCCTTGTTTGGCAAGTGTTTGAACGCTATTGGTCTTAGCCTAGTATTAGTTTCTTAGAGCTATTGGGCTTTGATAACCAGGGTGTGGGTTGGGCCCTTGTTGGTTGGGCCCCTCCTGGGTGCCCATCGGTATCATTACTAAAACGATACATGTTAGAAAATTAAAGTATCCGATAGTAATATAATATTACAGATTGACAATGTATGAATATAACAACATATATAAATTAACATTTATATATTTTTTAATATATTTATATATGTAGACACTGACATGTATAAGATATCACAAAAGTAATATGTGAAATATTTTAAAACAATATAATATAGGTAACAATGAGAAATTAATTATTTATAATTAAATAGTTGGTCATAATATAGATAGTTAGTGTTACATTCTTGTGTGCACGCACTATTTTTTAGTTAGATTTTAAATTTATATAAAAACTAAAAGAAATTTGTAAATAATTTGTGTAAAATTAGAAATTAGTGAAAAAAGATTTTGAAAAAGAGAAGTTTATAGTGTTTGGTTTAGTTTGTTTTTTTAAACTTTTATTTTGAATTTTTTTGTTTTCATATATATATATACACATTTGTCTTTAATACTGTTTTTTAATAACCTTTTTATTTTCTTCTTAGATTTACTTAATTTAATACTTTTTTATTTTTTAATTTTATCTTTAGATTTAGATTCACTTAATCTAAATACACTTAGAAAATAATTTGTTATATATTTTTTTTAGAAAAATATTATTAATATTAAATAATAACAAAAAAATATAATAATAAAAAATCAATACATAGTTGAATTTATAATTTTTTTAAACTAATATTTTACTTTTTAATTATATTTAGATTATTAGATATTAGATTTTCATGCAAAATTATAATTTAAATATAAAATATTAAGAAATTCCAATATCTTTAATCACCAAAATTGAAAAAAAATATGAAAATTTAAAAAATAAAACTAACGAAAGTGGTTTTGACATCATATTTTGATTATTAAAGTACTATGTAAAATTTTACAGTTCATAAAATATAATTTAAACAAAAGAAAGTGTATGAAAATAACTTGCGAATTTCTGAGATACAACATAAATCTCTATTTTAAAAATGCATGCGCTTTCTCCTATCTAGATTCGAATTAATGCATACAATTTTAAGATTCTACCAAAATTATTTACAGTGATTTGATCCATGATGGACAATTATAAATATTGTATATATATATATATATATATCAGTATAAAAACAGACACAAAAAATAAAAAAGAGTAATTGTTTTTTGGGTTCAGTTTGTGTCCAGGTCGAGATTGGACTGGATGGTGCTATTGGGCCCGTGGAGGCCCACCACGGGGTCCCATTTTGATAATCTAAACCGATCAATGTGTAGAACTCGTCGAGTACTATATGGTTATAAAAAATCACGTTGATCGGATATCGATAGCTGTGTGATCAGATCAGTTTTGTATAAATAAATAAAAAAATTGACGGTGAACAAATTAACGGTTGACAAAAAATTATTTTGATCACATAGCTATCAATATCCGATTAACGTAATTTTTTACAGGCATATAGTACTCAACAAGTTCTACACATTTAACGGTTCAGATTATCAAAATGGGACCTGTGGTGGGCCCTCACAGGCCCAATAGCACCTTCCAGTCCGACACAAGCTGCTCCCTTATTTTTTATTCTTCAATAGAGTGACAACTTTTTATTTATTTATTTATAAGAAGTGCTACAATTTATTTATATTTATATAGGACTCTTCGAAACAGATATATCATTTTTAGATATTCAATTTCAAAAATAAAGAGATAGTTGGTTTATATAAAATTCTTCTTGACTTTCAGAAAATACAGAGTAGATTTGAGAATGTAAAATTGAAATTTTTAAAAAATTAAAAATATGACAAACTTTTCATACTTTTATAAGAGTTATAGATATGTCCTAAAAACATATGGTAACAAGGCCCATTATAATTTAGGAACACTTACTAATCAGTCTCATTAACTAGATTTATTTACTATAAATATTGATTGATAAATTTATCATTGTAAAATTATTTTTAAATCAAGAAAAATTAATAAATTTATTAATAAAACTTAATAAGTAATAAGTTGTAAAAATAAGACTTAGTGATTTACAGTATAATTTAACTTATATTGATTGGCAAAAAAAATCTTGACGAATATTTTTAGAGCAGCCACCGTCAAAATGTCGTGCGTCCCAAGCCGAGTTAATATGTTTGCTGTAGACATTATAATTAAATACGGGCAGTTTGTCTTCAGTCTTTAATCAGATTGGATGGTATTATTCGGTTTGTAAGGAATCATTATAGATTCTGTTTTGTTAATTCGAACAGTTCTATGTATAAAACTTGTCGAGTATTATATACTTGTAAAAAATCACGTTAATCGGATATCGATAGCTATCTTATCTTATCAGTTTTTTGTCAACTGTTAATTTGTTCACCGTCTATTTTTTTTAATACAAAACTGATTTGATCGTATAGCTATCGATATCCGATCAACGTGATTTTTTATAAATATATAGTACTCGATGAATTCTACATATTAACGGTTTGTATTATCAAAACATGACCCGTAACGGACTTCTACAGATTGAACAGCACCGTCCAATCAAATTAAGAAACGGAGGCAATCTACTTCCTACTAAATAATTATTATTATTTGTTTAATAAGCATGTGGATTTAGTCAAGGCACAAGATTTAAAACTTGTCTTTTCCAACGTCTCTATAGTTTTTGTTTAGGGGAAAAAAATAGTACTTTTTGTGGTAAAAGTTAAATTTTTTTTTTTTTGAATGATAAAATTATAATGTACATTTTAAAATTATGTGTATAATTAAAGTTATAATTTTTGTGAAAAGTAAAAAATTATACTATTTTTAATAAAAGAAATATTTTATGATATAAATTATATTTTTTACATGGAACATACCATAGTAGCCTTCCCCTTATGTTCATGTTTCATGTCATTTGTGACTATGAATTTCAAAAGCTGAAAGAAGCCAAAGAAGACCACGCAAATGCCTACGACTGTCCGCGTTCCTCTCTCTCTCTTTCTCTCTCTCTCTCTCTCTCATATATGCGTCATCAAACAAACAACTTTGCAGTCCAAAGCTTCGACCACCCACTTTCTTTTTATTCTCCATTTTTCAGTCATTTACAGAGAGAGAGGGAGAGAGAGAGAGAGAGAGTCACAAGTTTCACAAGTAGAGAAAGAAAGAAGGAAAGAAAGAAAGATGGCATGTTTTGTGCCTTTCAACAACAAAAATTTAGAGATAAGCTTTTATGCATTCAGGCCAATGGTAGTACTTGTGGATGAACTATTGGATGCTCTCAAGCACTTCTCTTTAAGCACTTCTTCCCTTGGTTGTCTTCACTCTGCTGTTTTTAGGAGTATCCATGGTAATATGGTATGTATCTATATCACCCTTGATCTTCATCATGACTAGATTTAGATTTCTCTTCTTTTATTTAGTTTATTTATTTAACTATATGCTTATCAAACAATAACTCAATGTTATGTTTCATTCATATATGCTTAATGTAAAATTATGTTGTATTGGTTTGTTGCCTTTGCCTACCGTGCTTGAATCTCCTTAAAAAGAGCGAGTTTTGTGTGCTGCCTCACCTTGATTAAATTTGTTTGTCACCAAAATTTCATAATTTTTTCTGGTCATTTTCTTGTAATTTCACCAATAGATTCTTATAACTTTTTCTTTCTTTTCTTCATATCCAATCTTTATTGTTCATTTTTAACTTCTATAATTAATCATTTTTTGGTATTGTCATTGGCTCGCTCACACTCTTTCTTCAGATCATATGGTATGGAGCATGGATGAAGAGATCTAATGAGAACAAGAAGCTACTAAATGCAACACTCGTAAGTTGAACTAATATACTCTTAATTAGGCTCTTTGAACTGCTGCTATGAATATGATACAATCCTTTATGAAAATTTCTTTGCGAACTTTGCCCAAAAAACTAATCATAGAACCTACCAATTTCAACAAGTTTCAGCATAAATCAATCTCAGCACAATTAACAAACAACTGGTTTTTAGGTGTGCAAGACATTACTTGAATTTCTGGTAATAAGCCTACAAGGTACTATATATACACCATGTCAAAATTATCTCATTTAGAATCGATCAGTGGCTGAATTTGTATTGAAATCCACAGTCCCATGTTTGGTATGTTGGCTTGTTGATCAAAAGTACTGCATTGTAAGTGTTTTTCTGGATGATTGGTCAGATTGCTGTCCTTGGTTTTTTTTTTTTTTGGGAGACCGAGTTTCTATATATGCAAAATTCTTGGCCTATGACAGATTTTGTCTGGGATTCAAGAACCCAGAACATATACATTCCCTTGCCTGTTTCTTAAAACAATGCTAACTATGGAGTGAGCCATTAATTCAGACATATATCTTGGGTTTAATTGTTGCTAGTGTCTCTCAAATTTAACAGACACCAGTGATTTGAGAGTGATTGCTAGTATTGGGGGTTTACTCTACTGGATAGGTCCAAATGCCCACTGCCTTGGAGATTCCTTGTCATTAAAAAAAAGAAAAAAAAGAATTTGTATCCTTTGGATGAGGATTTTTTTTCTTTCTTTTTTTCTTTTTTTGTTAAAAAAAAAAATATTTTAACCAGAGCTTAAATCTGGAGCTGGGAATGAGAAAGATGGCAGACAGCAGCCAATCAATACCAGAATAGTCCAACATGACATGAGTCTTGGATCCTCACAAGTAGATTCAGAGATTGCTGCATATTTAAGAACAATTAATTAGGTGGGGATTGCTTGTTCTGTTTGAAACAAGCAAATCATTTGTGGCAAGATGGTTGTGATTTCTGTTGAAATTCGTGAACTATGTCTATTTTTTCTTTTGAAAGCAAACTTTAGTTATAGGAATCGCCTATTTGGGGAATGTTTTTACTTTAGAATTGTAATTTCGCGGTTCAAAGCAAAAATCGAGATAATTCTTATTCAGATACAATTGTTTAGTTTCATATATTTAGTTAATATCCTTGTACAAATATAATCTTCCATGAGAGGATTTCAAATAGCTATTTTTACAAAGTTAATTGAAATTTATCATTATAAAGCTCTCACATCCATTATTGATATCAAAATCTAAAATAGTACATTGGTTTAAAGGCTTATACTTCTCAAATTATTAATGTCAAATCTATTCATTTTAAATCCATAAATCCAAAGAGAGCTTTATATATATATATATATATATATTAGTGAGTGTGTACCTACTCGATGATTGTGCTATAAATCTATAAAATATATTAATTTTAATTTTAATTTAAAAATATATATGTTGTGTTACTCGAGTAATAAAGATATAGATGTAAATGCTTTCCTAAACACTCTCAACCTAAAACTCTTCGTATATATCCTCGCACCCCCACCCCATCTGCACTTGCATTTCGTGCAACTAAGAAGCAAACAACAATGATGTCTTCTAGTAAAATATCCTAGAATTTCAATGATTTAGAACAACGTCTACACTATTTTCAATTCAATCAAATCAAATTAGTATGTTAATTAAACACATTTTTAACACAAATTGAAAAAGATTGTTTAGCAGTTCAAATAAAAAAAAAAATCTCTAAAAAAGATAGCTCTTTTTGGCCAAGAAGCCCTAACACCTCCTATACTTTATCACTATAAACCAATACAAGAGTGTAACTTAGTTAAGTACAACCTTTTTTTCTGCCACAATACAAAAAAAGTAAATTAAAAAAATAAAATAAAATCTTGTAGTAATGAGAAACAAAAGAAAACTCATGTATTTTGAAATATGCAATTTCTTGTATCAAAAGAAGCCATTTGGGGACCTTCTAAGCTTGGAATTTTACTTTTCTGTACTTCTCATATTGTCCTTCAATTATTTTTTTTCTCACCCAGCTATCGATGTTGGCAAATGTATCAAGCATGGCGATTTTAGTTGATCATAGTTTCTCTGATGCATGTGTCGGAGAATCAAGAGATGGGTCCTCGGCTGTAAGATTTTCAACCGGTGATACAATTTCCATGAATGCTATTATCCTTCCAAAGGATGATGACATAAATGACCTTCCTTATGCATGCTTAGCCATATTTAGATCTCGCTTTGCAAAGATGGATGGTGCAGTTTCTGGAGTGTGCTTTAAGTGTCAAAACCAAAAACAAACAAGGGCAGTGAGTCTTTTTGTATGGAAATCCCTCCAATTGTGCTACTCATGGATTCTAACATCCGATTATCGTAAGACAATTTTGCCTTATTTTGATAACCTTCCTCTTCAATTCAAGTATGACATCTTTCGGGTGGTCTATGTTAGTAGTGATGATGTATTAAACTTTCAGTCTAATCTTTCCTCATCATCAAATGTTGAAAAATGAAGTGGAAAGTAAACAAGGAAGCAAGGCGGTGCAAGATTGGGAGTGAATTGTAAAGCATATTAAGTAGTTGCACCATTTAATTTTGGATTTGTAATTTAAGTTGGTTTATATTATGGGTTTTTCACCAATGAAATTGAACATTTTTATACAATCATAGATTATAGATTTAGATGTGTAAATAAACTTATTTCATTCCTTCTAATTCACCTTTTCTTTCTCCATGACCATCTTCTTACTTTTCCCTCGAGTTAGTTTCCTTTTTACTAATCTGCCTCTTGGAAAATGCTTTCTCCAGCAGTTTTAAACATTGTTTGTATCTTGAATTGGAAGGGAAAATACCAGCAACGAAAATAAATTGAACTTTTTTATGTATTTATTTTTTTTAACGTTTAGTTGGTTTAGTAAAAAATTAACAAAATGAATAAATATTTCCCATAAAAACTAAATAAATATGAATAATTGCATTTCTCATTTTGCTGTCAAATCAAGATCCTACACAACATTAAGGTCATGGATTTTAATTTACATTCCAAGTCAATAAATTTGACGAAAATTAGAAATGAATAACGTCCTTCACCTCTCTAAAGTTTAGACTAGTTTTTTTTTTTGTTTTTGAAATGTGTTATGAGCCTATTGGATATTTCCGTCGTTGTTTGAGTACGAATCATTTCCTTTTTTAAAAATAAAAAAATTGCTATGTGGAGAAGAGTTCATATCATATCCCTTTTCACCAAACACATTCACTAACAAATTAACAATAAAGCTTGAGATCTCTAATTAGAGGTGCCACTAGTGATGTGGCAGTGGGTCTCCCCCACTGCCACAGTGTGTGCTGTGTCTTTTTTTATTTTTTTTCCTCCATTTCCACCTCACTAGTGGTGGATTTAGAGCTCTAAATCGTTACTGCAAATAAATATAAGCTGTTGTTGCTTGGATATAAATGTTAAAATTTTCGCATTCTTGTTGGATGCATCATTCATGAGATACTTGTTCTCTTCATCAAGTGTTGCATCTTGCTTGATAATTAGAAAATAATGACCATCATATTCCTGTGATTAGAGATATGCATTTAGCCTTAACTAAAAGGTGTGCTCACCTAGTAGATGTGCTTTTAAAAATTGAAGTAATAATATTAGAAGTTGACAGTTAGATAAGGAAAGTTACATAAAGGCAATTTTGAAAAAAGAAAAATTATAACAAAATTTCATGTTCTGGGATGTACACTTATAATAGTATAAATGTTGAACAACTAACTACATGCTTTACAACTTGTATCAATTAACGGAAAAGGCAAAAAATAAAGTTTAATTTTTTTGTTTTTGTTTTTTTTGTTTTTGTCATTTAAATGAAAACCTTTTATTTCAGAAAGAAGTATATCTAGGGAGGACATAATGGTTATGCAATATTGTTGCACAAAACACTATAAGTTTGTCATGCCTAAAATAAGTGTACAAAGACAACTAAAAGAAATGCTAGATGTACTTCCAGCTCATGAAGCATCCTTCATTTTTATATTGTCAGTAGTCCCTAAAGTTTCTGTAGAGCTTCAATTTATTCCTTTTTATTTTAATTGCAACACATTAGTCTTCAAGTTTCTACTTTGTTTCCAATTAATTCAAATTGTTAACCTCCTTATTTAACAGAAAACAATTAGTACTCGACGAGTTCTATACATTAATCTCTAAATACCATGTTACAATTAGTCTTCAAGTTTCTACGGTTTCTATTACAAGTAACATTCTCGACGATGTTACAAATTACAAATATACAAAATCTCTAAAATTATGTCACATCATCTGTTAGTATACTAGTTAGTACATTAATCGGTACATATAACATTATTCACTGACTTAACTCAAATCACTAGTTGGATTAAAAGAGGATGTAGTGGATGGACCATATTACCCTCAAAGCATAGTGATGTGCACTGCAATCTGCAAGTGATTGTTTTCTGTTAAGAGTAATGCTAGAGACCCCAAATATTCTACCAAAAGTTTTACCAAATGTCTCACATGGGTGTGGGACTTACACAATGTGGGTCCCATGTGGATCCCACACCCATGTGAGACATTTGGTAAAACTTTTGGTAGAATATTTGGGGCCTCTAGCATTTTTGTTTGTATAATAGGTGAGGTTAGAAATAATGGCATTACACTAGTTAGTACACTAATGTATACATTAATTGGTGTATGTAACACCACCGTAAATCAGTCAGTTGGTGACCCAACTCATCTTCATCACCAATCCGCCCATTGCCTTCTTCACTCAACCCCCAATTAACCACAAAACTACTTGTGTGATAATCATTCTGCCACCACCAAACCACCCCTAATCAGCCACACCCATCACCAGCATCTCACCCTCCATTACCTCCACCACCACTGAATAATCAGGGCACACCCAAGTGCCCCAAAACCTTCTTATCCATATGTTGTATTATATCTGTATATATTAATGGCGTTGTGAGTCTTCACTAATTTCTAGCCCATTTGGGTTCAAATGGTGCTAGCTAACACGGGGGAGTCGGGGCTGGATTAAACATTTCTCTTATGTGAGGGTTAATAGCAATTTCGGAACTTGTACTTTTGGCCTTAAAGGATAAGACTTTGACCTTAATCCCCTATGTGCTCCATTTTTATATTTAGGGATTGTTTGAGATATTTTAAATAAGTGTACTTTTTAATTTTTTGGATTAAAAAATTGAGAGAAATAATATGATTATTTGGGATAATTTTTTGACTTTTTATGAAATAAATATATATTAAAAAATTATATAATTTAATGTATAGGAAAAGAGAGAGAAGAATAGGAGGCCTTAAAGCAGAGTAATGGGCGAACTAGTGAAATTGTTATGCTTGCCTCCTTTTTGGCACTAAATGGGACAGTGATGTTCGGTCCGTAGGGGCCCATTACGGGCCTCGTTTTGATAATTGGAACCGTTGAATGTGTAGAATTCGTCGAGTACTATATGCTTGTAAAAAATTACATTGATCAGATATCGATAGCTATCTGATCGGATTAGTTTTTTTGTCAACCGTTAACTATAATACCATCCTTTTTTTATACAAAACTGATTTGATCATTTAGTTAGCGATATCCGGTCAACGTGATTTTTTTCAAACATATAGTACTCGACGAGTTCTATACATTAAACGGTTCAGATTATCAAAACGAGACCCGTGATGGGCTCCTACGGGCCGAACAACACCATCCTTAAACTTGCCTCCGCCTGTGTAATTTGTTCTCACCAAAGTCAAGTAAAGACAACTCACGTCAGAGTTGTACCTTTTTTGTATAAAAATATTTTTTTTTATATATTTTTTAATAGTGATAACTTTTTAATTTTTTTAGTAACTTTTTTACTTTTTATTTTTTTTAAGATGCCAAACCAGGCCTTATCATCATTTTTTACTAGAATAAATAAATATATTTATACATATATATATATATATATATGTATATAGTGATATTCTTTTTTTTTACTATTTTTTTTTTTCATGGGGGAACTAGCATCTAAAAACATACATTGCAATGCTATCAAATACCAACAAATAATGGGATCTTATTATTTTTTACTCTAATTCCAACCATGACCCACATTGAGAATGACTAATTATTTTTATTTACTTTTTTGAATTATTGTTGTAACATCTTACTTTCTCAAAAGGTTTCAAGCCCTGATTGACTTTAAGGCCGTGTTTAGGGGTTGTTTGGCATATCTTAAATAAGTGTATTTTTTAATTTTTTGGATTAAAAAATTGAGAAAAAAAATATAGTTGTTTGGATTAATTTTTTGACTTTTTATGAAAAAATATGTATTAAAAAATTGTATAAATTAATGTGTAGAGAAAAATTAAGATTGGAATTTGTGCAACTATAATTTTTGACTTTTGGTGAATAATGATAACTTTTTAACTTTTTGAGTAACTTTTTGACTTTTTAACTTTTTAGCAACTTGCCAAACTTGACCTTAGGGGTTGTTTGGGATGACCTAAATAAGTACACTTTTTATCTTTTAATGAAAAGATGTGCAGAAAAGTAGAGAGTTGATGTAATGAAAAAAAGATAAAAAAATAAAAAGATAGAAAAGTAGAGAGTTGGCTATAAACCTCATTTACCTTCCTTTCATTGTTAGAAGGATTAAGAAAAAAATTATACTTTCTAAACCCCCTCATAATTATAAAATCTTGCATAAAGGACAAAATTTATTATTTAAATATTTTATCAGACTATTATACCCTCACATATAGACAATCCAAATACAAAATTTATCTTCTCTCTCGTCTCTCACTTCTAACCTTAGCTTCCTCCATGGCCGGAGCTGTGTCATTCCTAAGCTCCGACGATCTCTCTCTGCATTTTCTCAACTCTCCTCCCTCAACTGTTCATCTTCTATCTCGTGTCTCTCTTCTAATCCGAGCTTCCTCCATAGCCGGAGCTGTGGAGAACTTGCAAATCGCGATGATATATATATATATATATATATATATATATATCTATATATATGTGTGTGTTTGTGTGTTTTGAGATTTGAATTCGAATATATATGTGTTTTGAGATTTGAATTCGAATATATATATCTACATATTCCGATCTGTAATATATATATATATCTATATATGTGTGTGTTTGTGTGTTTTGAGATTTGAATTTGAATATATAGATTTTTGAAAGCTCAAAGTTTTAAAAATCTGAAAAATTTTAAAAATCTGAAGAACCGGGGTATGAAAAATTGAGATTTCTCTAAAATTTTCAGATTATAGGCATGATTCAAGGATTATAGGCATGATTCAATATTTTTCAAAGTAAACATCGATTGATTCAAGGATTACAGGCCTGATTCAAAGCTCAAAGCTCAAAGTTCCATCGATTTTTCAGAGTAAACATCAAATTTCATTTGATAGAACTAGAGTAAAATTTTACTCTGGTTCTATTGCTCTGTTTTTTTCATTTGATAGAACCAGAGTAAAATTTTACTTTTATACAGAGTAAAATTTTACTTTTAGCTTCAGAGTCTTACAGTTTACTTATTTTTCAGAGTAAAATTTTACTTTTAGTTTCAAAATATAAAATTTTACTTTTATACAGAGTAAAATTTTACTTTCATACAGAGTAAAATTTTACTTTTAGTTTCAGAATGTAAAATTGTACTTTCATACAGAGTAAAATTTTACTTTTATACAGAGTAAAATTTTACTTTTATATAGAGTAAAATTTTACTCTGAAATATATAGTGAAGATGACTTAATAGGAGTGCTGATAGATATGAGAGTAATATAGTAAAAGAAACAAGTTTTAAAATATTAGGAGGTTTTAAAAGTACTTATATAATTCTTGTCATTTTGAAAGACAAATTAGATAATAAAGTGGCTATCACCAAATCCCCCATTATTTTGTAGTATTCAAATTTGACCTTAATTAGGAGTTTGGGAAAAGGAGTTGGAATAGCAATTGGTTGGACCCATGTAAATCATATTCTTTTATACACAAATGGCATGGGATTGCTACAATCAATCCCTCCCATATTGGAGGCTAAAAGACCATTTTGTCCATCATTTTGCAAAACCAACAGAGTTACATTGCTTTCGTTTAGATTATGGATTGACTTTTTAATTTTTTTAATTATTTTAATCTGTTGCTAAAAAGTCTCGTTTAGAATGAATTTTTTAACTTTTTTGACTTTTATAAGAAAAAAAATAAAATAATTATAATTTGGATGTGACATTTTATCTTATTGAGCTAAAAAACATATTTTATTTTTTTATAGCTAAAATAGTCCAACCCAACCCAACTCAAACCTCCATACCAAACGAACCCCATGTATGTTTACAAGGACTTTTGCACAATTTGTAAATTTAATTCCAACAAATTGATACCACCACACTAGACAAACAAATACATTTTATCTTATATCACTAAACTAATACAATCATACTAATAATCTTATCACTCAATTCAATCACATCATACTTGTAATTCCATTCAACCTAATATGTCAAACAAAACACGGTCTAATTACGTCAATTTTATAAAATTCCTAAAAAATAAGTTTTTTAAAAAAAATCAAGTACATACAACAATTCAGTGCGAATCAATAAGTGATACTAAAACAATTGAAAGACCCACCAAGTAAATGCTTTGAAGAAGGAATTAGCTATAGATGTTGCAGAATCATTGGCTACAGTCGTGGGGTTCGACCACATGTGCTGACTCCATTTTCTATTTTCACCTTCCTTTCCATGCATAATACCCTTGCATCTTCCCCAACATTAGCTACCTCCCCTAATGAGAACCATTAATCCCAAACCCTAATTCCAACAACAATAAAAACCCTAGAATTCACCAATTCGCACAGCGAAAAGCCTCAAATCGCCTCCAAACCCTCGTTTGCCTCATCAAAACACAAAAACCTTATTTCCAATTCTATATCAATCTAATTCGAGCTCAGAACCCTAGAATTTTAGGTCAGAGAGAGATAGAGCCGCCTTTCCACGATCTAGAAAGAAAAATAGAGAGAGAGAGAGAGACAGGGAGAGTGTACTTTGTACTTGGAGAAGAGCAGATCGGGCAGGGCGGGCAGTTTGGGCATAGGGAATGATAAGATATGGTGAGGTGTATAAAGTGACTGGACTACAAAGGAGTAGTGGGGCAATGAATTGCTTTCCTTGACTCATGGCTTTGCAAAATATTGTATAATTCATTAAAATTGTATCGATCTGTATTAATTTGTACCGTTCTAACTATTAACCGTAATTTAAACTTTAAAATTTATAATTCGTCAATCGAACCACGCTGCTCCGCTTCGTTATAGTTAATACATATATATTTTTTAACCTCTAACAAAATATCAATGTAAAAATGAGTATGAGAGATCTAAGATATGAAATTTTATTACAAATTAATAGTTATATATATGAAATATATTATGTAAAATTACTTTGTGTTACATATCTAAAAAATATTATACAAATTAATTTTATATATTATACAAATGTATAATAATTAATTAGAATATTCTTCAATCTGCCAATCTGTAAAAAACTGCCCAAACTGTAATTTATCAATCGGCAAATTTGCCATTTGATTTATAATTTTACTTTCAAACAGTCCGAACTGCATTGCGCACACCCCTACTAATAGGGGTTGAGTTTGACTTCGAATTTTACAATTTGAAGACTTTATTTGCTGATTTTTGGACAATCCCTTGTAATATTTCAATCTAATTTTTACTCTTAAAATAGTAAAATTAGGGTGATATTTGGTTTGATTTTTATAAATTTGTTTCAAAATAAATAAAAATTAGTTTCTTACAAGAAAAAAAATTACTTATTATTTTTATATAGTTTTATCCTTTTGAACAGCGGAAATAATTTTTAAAATTTTAAGTATATTTTTATGCTTATTATTGTCAAATTAAATTATTATATTCTTTTCAAAAAAATAATTTCAAAAAATCAAACCAAACATAACCTAGTATTTTTGCATTTTTTTTTCTTTAAAGACAAAATGATACTTGTTATGTAACGAATGATATGAAAATTATTACAATATCATCAAATAACTTTGAGTGATGTTAGGAACATATAAACCAAACACATAATAGAACAATATGTCTCACAAATAGTGGATTTCATATGTAGGTTCTACATCATGTGAATCTCATCCTTTGCGAGATATTTGTCACATTTTATATTTGGTTCTCTGTATATTTAGATTTATCAAATAACTTCTCTATAATGTAGGTTTCATAATGCAAAATTATTGAGTAATTGTGAAGCATTTTGAAGCATTGCTCTACTCGCATTTTACACCAATTATCTTGGCTCTTTGATTTAATTTTTAATTTTATTTTTAAGAATTTGTCCAAAAACTTAAAATGAGTTTGACAATAATAAAGATAAAAAAATATTCTTTCATTTTTAAACATTCGCTTCGTCTAATGATTTTTTTAAATTATTTTCTTCTTTTTTTTTAATTATCAAATTGACTTTTAAAATATTATCATATACAAATCTTGAAAAAGTTAATTGAACAACAAAAATTAACTACAAAGAAAAAAAGAAACTTCGTAGGAGCATCATAGCTTTCACAAGCTCTGACCTTGAGATAACCGGTTAACAATCAAGTTTAGCCTAACCCAAAAGAAAGAACCCCGCCAGAGTAACAGTTCCAAACTAGTCTGCAATAAGATCTCCACTATTCCAATTAAGGTTGTGTTTCTCTCATATTAAGATCTCAATATGAGAGAATTTAAGGGGTCCATAAGGCCCACGATGAGTCTTGTTTCGATAATTTGAATTGTTCATTTTGTAAGGTCCTCAATATATATTATTCAAGAAAAAATTTAGAGTGATCTGATGATCGTAACTTTTTCATTTTATTGTATTTGTCTCTACAAAATAAATAGTCTATTTGCCGTCCATTACTGTGATAAATGAAAAGCTTATGATTATTAGATCGAACTAATTTTTTTATGAATAATATAAATTAAATCTTACAAAATAAATAATTCGAATTATCGAAACGAGACTCATGATAGTCCTTATAGGCTTTACAAATACTTTTATATTAAGATCTGAATATGGGAGAAATCCAACTCTTTAATTAATGATATACAATTGTAATGTCCCAGGCTACCTAATAATTTATCTTTGATGAATAGGTCTGAGTTTTGGACAGGCATTGGTTTCATGATGAAAACTTCTTGACCCAATAGGGGGTCATCTTATAATTGTAATTTTATAAGATGCCAAATTTGTGTTGTCTTTATATGTTCCAATACAAAAACTTATTTCTGGATATTCCTTTTGAATAATTCTAGAGGCTAACAATCTTATTAAAAATATAAAAGGTTTAACATAATTAATTATTAAAAAAATAATAATATTTAGACATGTATGTTTTTAATAAGAATTTAAGTAAATATAACATTCCTAATTTATTTATTTTTTTAAAATGCTAAAAACTCTTTAGGCAGTTGTTAGTATTAAAAAATGTACTAAGAAAATATATTAAACATTAAAATATGTAAAAAAAAAATATATTGAAATGTACATATTTTATCATTTTATATTTCTTTAAAAGTTGTCTTTTCAAATTTATTTATTTATTTATTTTTTTGTCTTTTAAATGAAAATCTTTTATTTAAGAAAGAAGCATATCTAGGGAGAACATAATGGTTGGCGAGTTTTGTTATGCAATATTGTTGCATAAAACACAATATATGTTTGTCATGCCTAAAATAAGTGTGCAAAGACAACTAAAAGAAATGCTAGATATACTTCCAGTTCATGAGGTATCTTTCATTTTTATATAGGTAAATTTTGGCCAATAGTCCTTACAGTTTCTGTAGGGCTTCAATTTATTCCTTTTTATTTTAATTGCAACACATTAGTCTTCAAGTTTCTACTTTGTTTCCAATTAATTTAATTGTTAACCACCGTCGCCTTAACAGAAAACAATCACTTGCAGATTACAGTGCACATCGCTGTGCTTTGAGGGTACTATGTATGGTCCATCCACTACATCCTCTTTGAATCCAACTAGTGATTTGAGTTAAGTCACTGAATAAGGCTACATATACCAATTAATATATTAACTAATATACTAACAGATAAAGTGACATAATTTTGGAGATTTTGAATATTTGTAATTTGTATAATAGGTGGGGTCAGTAATAATGACATAATACTAGTTAGTACACTAATGTGTTCATTAATTGGTGCATGTAACATTACCGTAAATCAGTTGGTGACCCAACTCATCTTCATCATCAATCCACCCATTGCCTTCCTCACTCAATCCCCAACCACAAAACTACTTGTGTGATAATCATTCTGCCACCACCAAACCACCCCTAATCAGCCACACCCATCACCAGCATCTCACCCTCCATTACCTCCATCACCACTGAATAATCAAGCACACCCAAGTGCCCCAAAACCTTCTTATCCACAAGTTATATTTTATCTGTATATATTAATGGCGTTGTGAGTCTTCACTAATTTCTAGCCCATTTGGGTTCAAATGGTGCCAGCTAATTAACACGGGGTAGTCGGGGCTAGATTAAACATTTCTCTTATGTGAGGGTTAATAGCAATTTCCAAACTTGTACTTTTGGCTTTAAAGGATAAGACTTTGACCTTAATCCCCTATGTGCGCCATTTTTAGATTGATCATCATTTTTTCCTAAAATAAATAAATATATTTATATATATGTATCTACTGATCTTTTTAATTTTTATTTTTAATTTTTTTTATTTATTTTCTTTTTCATGGGGAACTAGCATCTAAAAAGGTACATTACAATGCTAACAAATACCAACAAGTAATGCTTCCTCCCCTCCTACGCCCCCTCAAATGTCAACAACTCTAATTGAAACCATGACCCACATTGAGAATGACTGATTATTTTTTTTTACTTTTTTGAATTATTGTTGTAACATCTTCCTTTAAGCCTTCTCAAAAGGTTGCAAGCCTTGATTGACTTTAAGGCCATGTTTAATTGGGGGTTTGAAAAAAAGGATTGGAATAGCAATTCGTGAGACCACTTAAATCATGTTCCTTGTAGACAAATGGCATGGGATTGCTAATCATGGGACTATTAATCCCTCCCATATTGGAGGCTAAAAGACCATTTTGCCCACCATTTTGCAAAACCAACATAATTAGCTTGTATGTTTACAAGGACTTTTACACAATTTGCAGATTTAATTCCGACTAATTAAAACCATCACACTAGACAATCAAACATATTTTATCTTATATCACTTAACTAATACAACCACACTAATAATCTCATCACTGAATTCAATCTCACCACACTAGTAATCCCATTCAACCTAATCTGTCAAACAAAACATGGTCTAATTACGTCAATTTTATAAAATCCCTAAAAAAGAAGCTTTTTAAAAAAATGAAGTACACACAACAATTCAGTGCAAATCTGTTATTTAGGAAGGCAACCTTTGGTCCGAAAATGAAGTTGTAGTGACTAAGTATTTAATGGCAGATGACAATAAATGAATGGACAGAAAATAAAAAGAAAGAAAAGAAGAACTTGACACAAGGATTTATAGTGGTTCGACTCACCAGCCTACGTCCACTCCTTAAGACACCTTCTTGAGAATTTCCTCACTATGAATAGATGCACCACCAAGCTCCACCTAGCTTGTGGATTTTTACAATGACTTACTTCAATCTGTTGAGATCCTCTCAACTAAATGCCTCACTTTACAAGTGTGTCACTTAGAAAATAAGGAATAAGAATAAAATGTATAACTTTCTTCTTTTACAAATGTTCTCTCACAAAAGATGGATATGAAAGTGTAAGCTCTCAAGTAATTTAAGACTTACTTAGATATAAAAATGAAAGTACAAAACGGAGTATAATCAAAGCTCTTAATTGCTCTTGAATGATCTAGGCTTATTGTATTGAAGAAATGTGTTGAACGAACAAGAAGAGCTTCATCTTTATAGCATTAATGGCTTCACTGTTGGAAAGAGAGAGAGAGGTTTTGAAATTCTTAGCTGTTGGAGCAGATCAAGCATGATATCTTCCAACTGTTGTTTGATCAGAGTATAGTGAGTTGCAGACTGTGGACAGGTCTTGGGAAGAGAAAGATCATTAAATGCACATGCTTTTTATTTAATTCTGTTCTTCATAGGCCAACTTCTTCAAGAGGATATGGTTCCAGAAGATATGTTCAGAGGTCAGAAAAGATGACATATTATGCACAGAACTCTGAAAAAGTGACTGAGAAATGATCTGTAGCAGTTTGGATCTGATTTGGCATGTGGGATTTTTAAACCCAAATATTACGGGTGTTGTAAACACCCTATTTTTGACCGCCCTTAAGACTTGGGGGCTTCAAGTTGATCACTCGGTGACGAAAGTTATGCTATGCAAATGTTCGATTTCCTCGGTAATGAGAGCTTCAAATCCTAACCTTACACTCCATTTTGGACCAAAACCATTTTGACCAAAAATTTTAGACCTTAAAACCCTCTTTTTCAAAATATTAAAAAAAAAAAAAAGTTTCTACGATGTGCCGAGGTTCGCATTTCGTTAAATGTTACGCTTTTCGGTAAACCGAGCAAGAACAAAGTAGAAATGAATGAAAGAGAGGGGAAATCTTTGAAAAATCTTTCAAAACACCTTATTTAGAGGTTTGGAGTTGAAGAAAATTGGAGGAGAGGGAAGAAACCAAGTTGGGCATAAATCGTTAAGAGGGAACTTGGCAGCTTCACTAAATTAGGTGCATCCTTTTGTACACTTGGATTTCAACTATGAGGCCACCACCATTGGAAAGTTGACTTCCGGGCCTTCATTTTATACTCAAGAATCTCCTAAAGCCGAGTCCGGATGAGGAAGATATGGCTGATTGAAGTTGGGCATCAATCCAGTTAGGATCGAAACTGAGCAGTCTTCACTAAAATAAGGATATATTTTTCACACTTGGAATTTTGATGTGAGTATGCCACCATTGGAAAGAAGACTTTTCGGGCTTCAATTTAGATTCAAGAATGACCTACAAAGGAGTCCGGATGAAGGAGATATGCCTGTTTGAAATCGGGGCCAGAAACTAGTTTTTGCTTTTAGGCCACTAATGAGGCTTGACGGCCATGTGTCGGCCATGATTGGCCTATGTCGGCCATATGTCATCCAAAGGTGAAGTGTGTCATCCATCGGTGGTGGCTGTCGGCCACCAATGATGGCCGACCAGCCATTGGTGCAAAGAAGGCAGTTTTTGTGCAGATATTTTCCCTCCAGCTGTTCTGCATTGCTCCAACTGTCCCATTTTGAGATATTTTTGACCTGAGCTCTCATTTTTCTATATATAGAGGACCTTCTCTATTGTTTTCAAGGTTAGAAATTTTGGAAGCCTCTCTCTCTACAATCCTCTCTCTCTATAATCTTCTCTCTCTAAATTTCTCTCTCTCTTGCCCTTTTGTGCATATAAGTAGAGATACACTTCTAGTTTGCATATCAACCCTTAACCAAAGTTTCTTATCATTGGACTGAGGTTGCTTGAGACCCTCTTTGAGGTCTAAAAGGTGTTTGTGGCTTAGATTGTTGCCTATTTTGTGCTTTGGCTCCAAGAGGTATATTACTTGCTTTGCTAGCTTGTTTTGCACACTTGCTTTACCATCTTTTTCTACTATTTTGGGGCCGGTTTTGACATGTAAAAAGTTCTTTTTTTGAGGCCTAAAAGTAGTGGTTTGATCCCTTTTGAGTTAGGGAGTTGTCCATCCTTTTTGCTTCTTAGCTTGTTAAGCTTTTTGAGCTATTTTTCATCACTTTCAAATCAACTTTTTTGGACCTTTTAACCACTGAATTTCAGAGGCTTTTCAGTGGTTAAAATCAACTTTTGAAGTCCAAATTTGGAGGGGTTAGCCTCCCCTCCTTGTGTCTTGTTTGTATGCCTAGTTAGCTTCATGTGTTAGCATGTTTTTCTAACTTAACTTAGCTTAACTCCAGCATGTTTTTACCTCTGAAATAACCTATTTTGGCTCTGTTTTGGGCTGGTTAGTTCAGTTGAGGCTTGTTTTGCATAGTTATAGTGTTAATTTCTTCATTAGCTTAGTGTTTTAAGGCTTTAGCTATCATTGTTTCGAGTTAATAGCATGTTTTAGTGCTTTTATCACTCAATTTCAACACATACAATTTCTGCAACCTCCCTCATTTCTTTACTTTTTCATTTGCTTTGAGGGTTGTTTCAACCTTAGGGTTGTTTAAGCTTGAGGTTGAGGCTCATGTTTAATGATTTAATCCTCTTTTGAGGGTTCATTACCAACGGCATGAAGCTTCCCTCATGCCTTGAACTACCCCTTGGTTGACACTTCTTTCACTTTAGAAGACACTCACCAATGGACAAATTGACTAAAGAATGGTTTAGTAATTAAAATGAGTAAACAAAATTAGTAAGTAAAAGTGTGCAAGATAAGTATTCTTTGTGTTGCATTGCATATGTTCAAATCGGACGTTAATTTGAACACAAGGCAAATGGGACATTTCATACTCAATAGTGATGGAATGTGCCATTTTCCTAGGTTACCATTGCCTTTGATCATGCATGATAAGGTGGTGGTAATTTTAGTCTTGTTTGTGCATTTATTGAACTTGTACAAACTTGGTTCCTTAGCCATCATGCATGGAAATTGCTTGATTGATGGTTTGAGGTGCAACAGTTTCTCTCCTTTGAGCTTGTGTGATGATAAGGAGGGTAAACAGTGCAGACAACCAGTGAGAATATACTGTTTTGCTCTATTTTGCTCTCTGTTGTAGTATGGAAGTGTGAACCAGCAGTAGTCGACAGCCACCATTAGTGGCCGACCGGCCCCTTGTCTTCCTTGTCGGCCATCAATGACTTTTGTATAGTGTGTTCCTGAGGTGGAGCAGAGGTGTTTTGGAAGTTGGTATAATTTTCAGTGATCGTATGTGCAAACTGTCACGCCCCGTATTTTATTACTCGGATAATATTGTCAATATTCATTAATTAAGTCCATTTACAAATAACATTTCATCCTTGGATGAAATGATGAATAATAAAATATGCATATTCCCTCTCGTTATACAACAATGACATTTACATACAAATAAAAGAAATGCCCTGAGGTTTACAATAAAAGAGAGATCACTACTCTTTACAAAAAATTAGCATGCAACCCAAATAAAGAGTAGTAATACAATCCATCACTACACTACACTTATGAAATGGTAAGATCCATTGTTTGATCTTCAAATTCGAAAAGCATTCCCTGTACACATGTACAGGCAGGGGGTGAGCAACCACTAGCTCACCAAACAATCTCATATTAAAACATTAGAAGATATGCGGGTACTAAAATACTCATACATATACGTGAGATCATATCATGTCAAAACCATATGATTTTATTACATAATCTCTTAAATCCAATTTATTTAACTAACTACAACAAGTTAACTTAAATAAATAAACATGCTTTAATAGCAACAGGACATCCTTTTCAATTTTCAATAGCAACAGGACATTCTTTTCAATTCATTCAATTATCTCATTATCAATTGAATCAAATAATTAAACAATTCATTAAATCCATTTTATACAGTCTTATGAGATGAATGCATATGTCGTGTCATGCTCAAAATATTTTTCTCATCTTTTGAAAATCTTACACACAATGCCATTTTGAAAACACATTAATCCAATAATTTCAATAAAATTCCAAAATGGTAAATGCGACTCAGGTAATCCCTATGCTGGTGTCTGCAAATAGACTATACAAGTACTACTAATTTGTCATTTTTACCAGTATTAACTGGAAAGCTTGATACTTGTAAGCTGTCATTTTTACTAGTATTAACTGGAAGGCTTGACACTTGTAATCTATCATTTTTACCAGTATTAACTGGAAGGCTCGACACCTATCATCTATATCACCTTTCAAGACTTACCACCGTATTTACACCAAAAATCATTTCATGAAAACTTGTTTCCTAACATTCCTTTCTCAATGCATGTCACGCCCCACAATTTTATTACTCGAAATCATTACCAAATTCATTAACTTAATTCAAGTTCAGAGATAACATGCGGAAATAAACTCTTTAGTCCCATGAGTAGAAATAAATAACAATTCTCTCATCCAAATGCAAATTAAATACAACATGAGCACACTCAATAAATTGCCCGAAGGCTTACATCACTTGTTTAAAAGAATCAAGAAGAAGGGTGTAACCCTTTTACAATAATGGCATTCCGCCAACATAAACGAGGCCCCGTGGCCAACAAGTAAGAAGATCCAAAATCTTGTAACACATCCTGCTTATTACCTGAAAAAGATTCAACAACGTGGGATGAACATATAGTCCAGTAGGGATCTCAACATAATCCTCAACAATAACAACTTACAGATAGTTATGATCATGAATGCTCAATCTCATACTGGAATACTAATGTGGCAGTTTATACAAAAATATACATAAATATGAACTTTTTGCAAAAACAACCATTTCATTCAACGCTATAAGCGATTCATCTTTCTTTTCTTTTCATTATCTCTGGTTCCCAAACTTTTATAACAATAACATCTTGGAAAACAATTTCACTAAGCCCACTACCTTTCTCCCATTTTCCATACTTACAACAGATTTTTCCTTTTTTAAAACATACTTTCAAATACCCAATTTTCTTTCACACTTTCCTAAAATCTCACAATGGCATTTTGGTTTATTCCCAATATATTCATATCTATACATGCATGCCTTTAATAAAAGGGAGAAAACAAATCATCGTAATCAATGATATACTCAGATACACTGAGACAATAACAATAAAGCTCTATTCTACTGGCTAAGTCAGTTCTCCAGGCGCTAGCTGGAAGGTAGCGGTACCTTTGATTATAAGCACAATCAGTTTTCCAGGCGCTAACTGGAAGGTAACGGTACCTTTGATTATAAGCGCAGTGTATAACACTAATAATCACAACACAACAGAGCATAACCAACAAGTGTAATACATACACATGAACTATCAAGATACATAAGCAATGTGTTAAAGTATATGAACACATAGGTGTGTGGGGTACATCCCCTATCTCCTCCCACACACTGGAGTACATCACCTATCTCCTTCCTAACAATTATACATATATAATGTATCATAGCACTTTATCACATACAGTATTCAATAAATGCCGGTGTAATGCGAACACAACAATCCAATACAACAATGTCATCCTCCACCAATGACCAAGGACAAAATCTCTAGATGCAAGATTTTAATACACCGATTATAAAGACTCAACTTCCATGAGATCTTAAACCCAACAACGACACTAGTACGATAGGTAAGGGTAAAATCCCCAAATGTGTGTATTCAACACTCATAATGCAATAATCTAATTCTCATATTTATTTTCTAAAACTCACATAGAGTCAACATTTCATTTCCCATTTCCAATATCAACTTCCAAGATTTTCCAATTCCAAAACCCCTTTTTCATTTCACAAAACCAATTCCATTCATTATAAAGCCATAACCTGACTTGATTCAATACATTCATTTCAAAACAACCCCAAAGCCATAGCTAATTCCCTAGGCATTAACACCTTCACCCAACTCATATTAACAATAGAGACTTACAAACATTGATCAACTACCTTCCATTTTAATTTACCAAATCCAAAACATAATTTAGGGTTTTTCCTTCTTTCCACAATAACATGCTAATTTACACTCCAATTAGCCCAAAGAACTATCAATGATAAAAATAATCATTCTCAAACAAGCAACCCTAGGTTCCCTCATATGGTTTTCAAAGAAATTCAACATGATATGATTTTCATGCAATACAAAACTACCACATGTCTATCCATAGACGGAGTATTGAAAAAGAACAAGGAGAATCCCTACCTCAAATGGAGAGACCAAAAGGAGAAGAAGGTGAAAACCCGAAATGCTCCAAACACCAACTATCTCAGATCAAAATGTAGCCCTCGACAAGCTCCACACTTTTTACAAAGGCCCAAGGATAGAAGATCACTCCTACTAGATCAAACCCTAGAGAGGAGTTGTATTCTAGAGAGAGAGGCTCTCAAAGTAGGTTTTTGAAAAGTAAGAGAGAGAAGGAGAGTGTGAAAAGTGATATGAAATAACGCAGTCCAGATCTGATATACGTATGACCCGCTCGAGCGGATAACAGGACGCTCGAGCGCAAACACAAAAATTGAACCCGCTCGAGCAAAAAGAGACTCGCTCGAGCGCCAAGACACAACTGCAAAACACACCCGCTCGAGCGTAGATTACCTTCCTTCAGTATTTTTACCGACATTGAACACCCGCTCGAGCGGAAAAGGACCCGCTCGAGCGCGACCCGCTCGAGCGTAAAGAACTCCGCTCGAGCGTGAAAAACAAACTTGTAGTACTTTTGCAGTGGCACAAATGTTGGAAGTGTGCAAACTCCGCTCGAGCGTACATGGACCCGCTCGAGCGGATTACCAAAAACCTGGGCAACAACACTTGAGACCAAAACTCAACTAACCAGTTTGAAACACGCCCAAAACATTTCTAAACTCAATTACTAAGAGTTAAAGGATGGAAATGCGACACAGACAACAACCATCAACCACGGAACTAAGTCCGGGATATTGTTAAACAGAAAAGGGAAAACCGGGATCGCTATAACCTCCCCTCCTTAAAGAATTTCGTCCCCGAAATTAAGAACACGCCAAAAGATCAAGGCCAACTGATCACATAGCACCCAACACCCGAGTACTAGGAAAGAAACTATTCTCGCAACAAACCTCCGATTAGCTCTCACCAAAGAAAGGCTTACCAAGAAAACACGTTCCAAAAGACAATACTCAGGCACAAAAAGCTTCAACAAAACCAAACCTATCTCGAAACAATTCACCAACCTCCGACTAGCGCTTCAAGCTAAGTCACTACTCAACAACATAATTCCCAAAAAGGCAACCAAAGCAAATCTTTTGTATAAATATAAGAAAAATCATTTTCTTGCTCATGAGACATTTCTCAAAGATAGTCAAATTTTCAACGTTGACGTTCCGAATTTTTTTTTTTTTCATTTTTCAAGCGAAACTCAAAAGTTTGTAAACATTTGCCACAAACACGGTGCTACCCATAAAATATAAACATCTCCAGTTCATTTGCCAAAAACCACTCGTTTGGAAATTCTCATAACATTCAAATTAAATCAAATCCTCAACATTTTCCTTTTGACAATGCCCTTAAAAGGCCATAACACTAGGAAGAATTCATCTTTCAATCCCTTTTCCAATAATACCCATCACTCACACGATGATGACACAACCAACACAAAACATAACATTTATATAATGATAGTTAATAGAAATAACATCTTTGCTATCAACACATGAGGCATAAGAAATTCATAATTTTGCAATTTCATTCCACCTTCCTTTACTTAATCAATTTAAAATCATAAACATGGTGCATTATCTAGCCAACCAAATTCCATGAGACTACAACTCATATAAAAACATTTCCAATATCAACAATTCACATGAAATCACAATTTATATTAATAATACTTCCATACTTCAATTGATACATAAATTTGCTGTATCAGTGGAGTCTATCCCCTATCTCCTCCAAAATAATATACATATACAATGTATTAAAATGCTTATCATACACAATGTTCAACCAATACACATATTTGATGTATTATTCTAACCGTCATATTCAATGACACATTCTGAGTGATTAGTTTTAGTTTTTCCCTAATCAACATACGATGTCTACAACAATCAAGACTATCCTCAAGGTGACCAATGCCAACCCAAAACCCAATGCCAACTAGCTGACTAACCAACTCATTAAACCTCCACACTTAGTAAACTAAACACTGATGTGCCACTCAAACCACTAACCCCAAACATGGAGTTCCCTACACAAACCCCAAAATTTTGGAATCTCACCGAACTTCTCAAGATCGGACCACACCATTACTACTTCTAAGGGAATCATCACCCCCACGCCTACATGGCGAGCCTGCCCATCTCCTCAACTCAAGACCGACATGGTCAACCTCAGTCACACAGTCCCTAACACAAAGGTCAATTTGACCAATACTACTCTCGTTACCCGAGAACACAAACTGTTCTTCCTTTCAAAGAATACCGCCAGCCTCCACTCAAGAAATCCTTTTTCTCCTCACAAACCATACCCAAAACCAACAACAAGTCACAATACGAACACTACCCATATACATAACTGATGGAATCACACCAAACTCATTAACTAGTAACACCCAAAACACTAAACAATATGCCGGTACCATTCCTGCTAATCCGAGATACAAATCCCACATTCCCTCAAACATTCTCACAAAACTTTGCCATTACCATGCAACTCTCGAAACCAACATATCAATCACATTCACCCCGGGTTCCCCGTTTTCAACAGATAACTTTAAAAGTGAACAAGGCTCACAGGCCGTCACATAACTATCTCATAATTCAGTACCAAGCATACAACAACACTAGGATCATCGACCCTATTAACAGTGTCTCAATATATATAAAAGAGGGTTCGAGATTCCATGCATGCCTCCAATACATGAGGATTAAGCAAACAACAATATGCATACATAAGCAATACATAATCATGATGTCTCAGCATCCAACAGTACACCGGTCAACAACAAAATGATTCACATAATGCATCACCGGCCAACAATACAAAAAGTCCCTCTTCCGGGTAATACTATAGGGCTAGCTAATAAGTTACCCCTCACGAGGCCCTCGAAGCCTGGCCTGCCCGTTTCTGGTATCGATAACGTCCCCGGCTGGACGGATACGACTGAGTCTGACTAGGCTTTGAAACACTTGCAGAATTCACACGCAAAGGGCAAAAATGTCTACCATGGCCCAGCTGACCGCAAACAAAACAACCACCAAACCCCCTACTCTAGAACTGGTCCGAAATCTGAACCTCCCTGGACCTCCCAACAGAAGAGTCCGAAACCCTTAGCGAAGAAAATGATTTAGCCTGGGACTGAGCATGTTTTCGCCTCCACCCCTTACTGAGCTTAGAGTGCTTATGAACCGTAAGAGTTACCGAGATGGCCTCCTCCCTAACCTGACCAGCACTCACAACTATGGCCTCCACATGGGCCGTTGCCTCGACTAGACTATAATAATCCTTCCCAAAGGATCCAGCTACCTTCTCCTGAATATCGAAACACAACCGACTTTCAAACTCGTAACAACGACGCTCCTCTGTTGCCACCAACTCTGGAGCAAACCTCGACAAACTGGTAAACTGCATCTCAAACTATGCCACAGGAGTAGCATCCTGACGCAACTCAATAAACTGTTCCCTCAACCTTTCCCGAGCAGAAGGAGGGAAATACTTGGCCCAAAAGGCCTCGGTAAAAGCAACCCACGTGCTACCTACAGTATTCTTAGCATACTTCCACCAATAACTCGCATCTCCCTTCAATTGAAAAGTTTCCAAAGAAACCCTCAACTCCTCATCTTCGACTCTGAGCATATCAAAAGTCTTGGTAATCTGCTCAAACCAACTCTCTGCCTCCAACGGTTTAGCCTCTCCCACAAACTCTGGTGGACTGGAGCGAAAAAAACTCTTTCTTAAGCTTGAGGGTACGCCCTCTGTCACCCTTAGTGCGAGCTAGAGCGTCCTGCACTGCTCTCACAATCTCGCGTGCAACGTCCTTGTTGATAGCCGATGCTGCGATGGCGGGTGCTAAAGGAACTGCTGTGCCTCTACCGACACTCCTGCTACTCAACCGTCCTCTACTCCCTCGTGTAGACATCCTATAAAACCCAAAAACAAAACCACACTTAGTGCTCAACACAATAGCCTTCCCCGAGGCACACACTTACTACTCTTAAGTCACAAGATACACTTAGTCTCAAGACATATATTACGATTGCATATAAACATCTGAACATTTAAACACATAACCGAATCAAGTCTGCAAAGATAGCCACTTATCCCGGAACCCTCAAGGAACTCCTACCAGAAACCACGTTGATCAAGCGTGTTTCCAAGAGGACCTCAAAGCAAGTTCACCGGCTATGAATACTATCCAGGAAACTTAATCCCATGCTCACATAAATTCAACACACAAGTCCTAACATTCATGTTAACTATATGCAACGTCCTCACCATACGTAGTACACCCACTGTGGTAAAAACCACTTCCTACGAGCCCAAAGTATTCAAACCCGGCTCGCTCTAATTCCAAGTTGTCACACCCCACAATTTTATTACTCGAAATCATTACCAAATTCATTAACTTAATTCAAGTTTAGAGATAACATGTGAAAGTAAACTCTTTAGTCCCATGAGTAGAAATAAATAACAATTCTCTCATCCGAATGCAAATTAAATACAACATGAGCACATTCAATAAATTGCCCGAGGGCTTACATCACTTGTTTAAAAGAATCAAGAAGAAGGGTGCAACCATTTTACAATAATGGCATTCCGCCAACATAAACGAGGCCCCGTGGCCAACAAGTAAGAAGATCCAAAATCTTGTATCACATCCTGCTTATTACCTGAAAAAGATTCAACAACGTGAGATGAACATATAGTCCAGTAGGGATCTCAACATGATCCTCAACAATAACAACTTACAGATAGTTATGATCATGAATGCTCAATCTCATACTAGAATACTAATGTAGCAGTTTATACAAAAATATACATAAGTATGAACTTTTCTAAAAAACAACCATTTCATTCAACGCTATAAGCGATTCATCTTTCTTTGCTTTTCATTTTCTTTGGTTCCAAACTTTTATAACAATAACAACATCTTGGAAAACAATTTCACTAAGCCCACTACCTTTCTCCCATTTTCCATGCTTACAACAGATTTTTCCTTTTTCAAAACATACTTTCAAATACCCAATTTTCTTTCACACTTTTCCAAAATCTCACAATGGCATTTTGGTTTATTCCCAATACATTCATATCTATACATGCATGCCTTTAATAAAAGGGAGATAACAAATCATCGTAATCCATGATATACTCAGATACACTGAGACAATAACAATAAAGTTCTATTCTACCGGCTAAGTCAGTTCTCCAGGCGCTAGCTAGAAGGTAGCGGTACCTTTGATTATAAGCGCAATCAGTTTTCCAGGCGCTAACTGGAAGGTAATGGTACCTTTGATTATAAGCGCAATGTATAACACTAATAATCACAACACAACAGAGCATAACCAACAAGTGTAATACATACACATGAACTATCAAGATACATAAGCAATGTGTTAAAGTATATGAACACATAGGTGTGTGGAGTACATCCTCTATCTCCTCCGACACACTGGAGCACATCACCTATCTCCTTCCTAACAATTACATATATAACGTATCATAGCACTTTATCACATACAGTATTCAATAAATGCCGGTGTAATGCGAACACAACAATCCAATACAACAATGTCATCCTCCACCGATGACCAAGGACAAAACCTCTAGATGCAAGATTTTAATACACCGATTATAAAGACTCAACTTCCATGAGATCTTAAACCCAACAACGACACTAGTACGATAGGTAAGAGTAAAACCCCCAAATGTGTGTATTCAACACTCATAATGCAACAATCCAATTCTCATATTTATTTTCTAAAACTCACATAGAGCCAACATTTCATTTCCTATTTCCAAGATCAACTTCCAGGATTTTCCAATTCCAAAACCCCTTTTTCATTTCACAAAACCAATTCCATTCATTATAAAGTCATAACCTGACTTGATTCAATACATTCATTTCAAAACAACCCCAAAGCCATAGTTAATCCCCTAGGCATTAACACCTTCACCCAACTCATATTAACAATAGAGACTTACAAACATTGATCAACTACCCTCCATTTTAATTTACCAAATCCAAAACATAATTTAGGATTTTTCCTTCTTTCCACAATAACATGCTAATTTATACTCCAATTAGCCCAAAGAACTATCAATGATAAAAATAATTATTCTCAAACAATTAACCCTAGGTTCCCTTACATGGTTTTCAAAGAAATTGAACATGATATGATTTTCATGCAATACAAAACTACCACATGTCTATCCATAGACGGAGTATTGAAAAAGAACAAGGAGAATCCCTACCTCAAAAGGAGAGACCAAAAGGAGAAGAATGTGAAAACTCGAAATACTCCAAACACCAACTATCTCGGATCAAAATGTAGCCCTCGAAAAGCTCCACACTTTTTACAAAGGCCCAAGGATAGAAGATCACTCCTACTAGATCAAACCCTAGAGAGAAGTTGTATTCTAGAGAGAGAGGCTCTCAAAGTAGGTTTTTGAAAAGTAAGAGAGAGCAGGAGAGTGTGAAAAGTGATATGAAATAACGCAGTCCAGATCTGATATACGTATGACCCGCTCGAGCGGATAACAGGACGCTCGAGCGTCAAACACAAAAACTGAACCCGCTCGAGCGCAAAGAGACCCGCTCGAGTGCCAAGACACAACTGCAAAACACACCCGCTCGAGCGCAAAGGGAAACCCGCTCGAGCGTAGATTACCTTCCTCCAGCATTTTTATAGACATTGAACAACCGCTCGAGCGCGACCCGCTCGAACGTAAAGAACTCCGCTTGAGCGTAAAAAACAAACCTGCAGTACTTTTGCAGTGGCACAAATGCTGGAAGTGTGCAAACTCCGCTTGAGCGTACATGGACCCGCTCGAGCGGATCACCAAAAACCTGGGCAACAACACTTGAGACCAAAACTCAACCAACTAGTTCGAAACACGCCCAAAACATTTCTAAACTCAATTACTAAGAGTTAAAGGATGGAAATGCAACACAGACAACAACCATCAACCACGAAATTGAGTCCAGGATATTGTTAAACAGAAAAGGGAAAACTGAGATCGCTATAATGCAAAGTTTTCAAAGTTCATCATTATCAAATGAATTGATATGCCAATGCAATGATTAATAATACAATGCTATATTTCATCCACTTTCAATACTTCCACACAATATTCCCATTGTGAACAAAATTCTAATTTCTCATTTCAATATAATTTCTCAAGATGAATATAAATACTTTTATTCCAATTCATCCATGGGACAACAAAATTCTCACACTCGGAGTAATCTCCACCATTTAGTCACTTCAAGACTATATCAATATTTTGAACAACAATTTTCAAAACTTTAACAATTCTCATATTCCATGAAAACCATCATTTATATGTAAACAAATAAATAATTTTTCAAATATCATTTATTTTGGCACACAAAATAAATATAACAACATCTTCAAAGATTGTCAACATCTTTTTTAAACCCCTAATTTCTAAGTTTTCTCACCAGAACCACTCATTTTCATTTATTGAAAGAAAGTCACTAAAAATATCTCTCTTCAATCCTCATAGTTCAAAACCCTTAATTTTTATTTTCAAAAGGAACAAGAAAGTAAACCCACTTAAAAAAAATCTCTCATCTTCTTAAATCAACAATCAATTTTCAAAACAAATCAATAGATGATTTCGAAAATCATTTAGATCTTGCAAAAACATATATATATATATATATATATATATATATATATATATATATATATATATATATATTCAAAGGAAATCCCTACTTATTTAATATTACCATTTCCATCCTACTATGTCAAAAGTTATGGCATAATCTTAATAATGCACGTTTAACCATAACCGATATAACATTCTAACCAAAATTAATTTAATCCACTAAATTAGTAAGTTTATTATATCCAAAAATTTTCAAATTAATAATACCAAACCTAACTTCTCATGCCTTATCCCTCAAACATAACTATATTTCAACATAACCATTTTTCTTGCCAAGCAATTTAAAGAGGTGATATTTTTACCAAATTCTCTACCAATAACAATTTCACAACTTTTTCTAAAATTACTTAACCAACATGATATTTACATCAAAAATTATCGAATATGCCCAATAGTAACATTTTCAAGGTTATGAGTTTAAAAGTCCACATTTCACATTTTTATGAAAATAAAAATAAACACAACTTAATCATCAACATATCATCTTTTTATAAAATAACATGAATATAACACTTTTAGAGTTTGTAATCCCAAAGCAACTCTATAATTCCTACTTAAGCATTTACTCCATATTCCTCAACATTAATTTATTTTTCTCAAAAATTAATTCCAAACCAAAGATAAAAAAAAAGTCAACTTTATTTTTCTCAAAATAAATCATCTAATCATAATATGCTGTAGAGACAATCCATACAACTATTAAATTTTATTTTCGGATTTCTTTGCAAAATTATCAACACAAAATGATTTTCCCAAATCAATCTCAAAATGCCAACATTCTTAACATTTCAACATAATTTTTCTTCCAAAAATTACCAAACAAAAATTTGAAATATATATATATATATATATATATATATGCAATACCTTTTATGATGATATATTTTATCAAAATAATCATAACACAGCTTTAATGTAAAAATATAAAGAAAGTTTCTATCTCAAATAATAAAGAAGAGCAAATCTGGAAGGCACTTCATGCCCAATCATGAATCCGAGACTACAATTGCGAAGATCACAACGAGCTCTCCAACTTTCATGTACAACACTTTGCAAAAACCTCACTCTAAAAACTCTCATTTCAAGCTCAAAGATTGAGCATCAATGGAGAGAGAGAGAGAGAGAGAGACGGAGGTAGAACCCTCTGTCAATTCCCTCTAAACAAGATGAAAAGAAAACCAAAGGAAAAGAATGAAGGGAGAAGGAAAAGAGGGGGGGGGGGAGGGGAAAGCAGTCCCATGTGGGTTTGCTTTCTCAACGATGTGTTTTTCAAAAAAAAATAATTTAATTTTTGTAATAATATCTCAGAATTTTATAATATAAATTCTAAAATAATATAATTTTGCTCATCACAAAATATAATATTTTTGTACACCACAAAATATAATATTTTGCTCATTACACAATACATACATATTTCATTCTTTATAAAATATATAATTTTTCACCGTATGGTACACACCATAAATTCAAATTTTAAATATTTATTATAACCTTATATAATAAATAATAACAACTCCCAAGGTGGTAATTACCAATCACATAATTAAAAAGGACTAAACAGTTAAACATGAGTCATTAAACAAACTCAATTTAAATAAAATCTAAGTCATGGATCTTGAATTAAATTCTCACCCATAAGAGAAATATGGCCCAATTATATACCAAAATAGACCCAACAAATTTATCTCAAGTCATGGTCTGAACATTTAAAATTAAATAACAAAATTCTGCTGTACATTAGACCGAACACTGATCAGTCCTCAAATTTTCATAAAATAAATACTCATCAATAAATTCTGAATTTTTTACCCAACGTGCTAGACTCGTGTGTGAACAACATATAAAAATTTCATAATTTTCTGAGATCAATAACTATTTTAAAAAAATACAAACCGAACTATTTTCGCACAAAATTTACACAGCAGTCAAATCCGAAAATTTGCTCAATTAAATTATGCACTGGCTATTTTTTTTAAAAAAATTATGGGTCATTACACAAACAGAGGCTTACAACAGTAAGGCAGTGGCTTTTTTGGGTGAAGGATCTAGCATGCATGAATTCCTTGGTTCTTGGGATTAGCTAGCTAGTTTAATTAATATCTAGCATAGATGCATGTTGTAATTAATTAGTTGTAGCTAATTAAGTGTTGTAAATAATTAGTTAGTTTAACTAGTTATTCGTTTTCAGTTTGTAATAATTAATTAACTAGAATAGTTAATTAATTTATATCATGTTGTAATAGTTAGCTTAGCTTAGCGTAGCTAGTTAGTTAGCTTATTCATTCGAACCCTCCTTCGCGAGAGCGTAATGTTGTAATAAGTGTACGTGCGTGCGTGTGTGTATGTCTTCCAACCTCACGTTTTTCTTCCTTTTTATTTAATCGCTTTCGATGGTTAGATTAGGGACATTTTCAATTAGCATACCTTATGCTTGCATGTTTGCATCTATTCATTTGTCTTGCATGCACCGAGGCTCAACGCATCATTCAAACTGCATTGCACTTTTAATATCTTATTTGAATACGTGTTTAATTGCATGTTGTTCAAATCAATTCATATGTCATATTAGTAGTCGAGCCTATTAATTTCATATTACATGCGTTGCATTAGGCATCTTGTATAGTTAGGATCATACATCTTTCTAACTAGTTTTTGTTTTGGCTTGGAGTACTCAGTGAGTTTTTGAGCTTTAGCATACTTGTATGAATGTGATTGCCATGTTGCCATGATAGCATGCTTGCCATGAGGCTATGTGCTTAAATGCTAAACAGCATGAATGCCTATGGATGAAGGCTTGTTGTTTGAATTGGAATGATTCAACGAATATAGGTTTTAAGCCCACTTTGTTAAGTGGTAAATCATGTTTTAAGCCCACTATGTTTGGTGGCAAATCCGCATCTTTAAGCCCACTTGAGGTGGCAAATTCAAACCATTTTCGCAAACAAACATGAGTTGAATTGTTCCAAATTGAGCAAACTAGTCTATACTTACTTGTGCGCGTCACATAGTAAAGCTAGTTTAATAACCAGAATAAGAACACATAATGTTTATAAAAATGCATATAATGATTAGTAGAGGCCGATCTTTGATCGGACGAGCGGGGGTGCTCATTTCATGACATTCCCCCCTCGTACCCAAGTTCTCGAGCCGAGGCAACTTTGGTGATGACGGATACGTAGTCTTTAGCCCGAGTAAGGATTTCTTAAATTTTCCTAAAAATAAAATATTTAGGCAGCGACTCTGTATCTAGCAAAGTAGTCCAATTTTGGTATTATTTGATTTAAAATAGATTTTCCAAAAGGTTTACCAGATTTGGACTCTTTGATGTTTATCAATTTCACATTGCACTTGTGAGACTAGATTCAGAATCGCGGGAGTCTGAACTGTGAGACCTTTCTTTTCAACCTTTTTCGAAAAGCGAGGTGCGAAAAAAAGCGAGTACACAGGTGTCGACCCCTACAACTTGGGTGTTGACCCTTAGCTCTTTTTCTCTTTTATGAGTTAAGTTCCAGGTGACTCTGGTGTCGACCCTTGCTGCTGGATTGCATTATGAAATTTGGTATTGGCCCTTGTTGTTCTTGGTGTTGACCCTTGCTACTGGATTGCATTCTGAAATTTGGGGTCGACCACTGCTGTTCTTGGTGTCGACCCTTGTTGCTGGATTGCATTATGAAATTTGGTGTCGACCCTTGGTTCTGGAACGCTTAAGACTTTGAGGTTTATTCTGGTGTCGACCCTTAGATCTGTTTTAGGCAAGGATAGAGTTTTGTAACCAAGTGCTAATGCTTATGTTTTGAAGACCCAAAAATCATTGAAAAAAATAATACTCTGGAGTCATATAACTTCTAGCACAATTTTATTTTATTATTTTGAAAACTTTGAATGATTAAATAAATTTAAAATATTTGCCAATAATCAAAATCAATAGAAATTAAAGTTGAATAACCTTTGGGCTAACAATCTCCTCCTTTTTGATGATGACAAATATCTAAAGTTTTCAAATTATGAGTTTCAAAAGGAAGGCATTTTAGAAGTGTTTTTCAAGGAGTTTTGCAAAAAATGGACTTGAAAATTAGGATTAAAAGCCCCCCCTTTAAAAAGGGCTTCAAGAGCAATGCAAAGATAATGAGAATTATATATATCAAGGTAATAAAAACCACTTGATATGGAACATGCTTCCCCTATCAAGATGCACTTGAAACGATCATTAGTAAAATCAATTTCTTCAGTAAATTTTCATTGAATGAAATCACAAGCACTATAAAACAAAAGAAAAATGATATTCAATCATAAAGGAACCAAGTTTTTGATAGACATTCACAACCAATCTCAATCAATTACTAAAGAACCATTATCAATAAGTTTCATATCATCAAGATGAAGAAGTTTTCCTAATGTATCTTTCCAAAACATGTACTTCCCTATATGTGTTGTTCAAAAGTTTGTAACCAAAAGATGGATTTATTAAGGCATACACATGAGAATTATAGTTAAACAACTAGCCAATGACAATTAGAGAGCAGTCCTAATAACTGAATAACTGATAACTACAACTACAACTGATAACTACAACTACAACTTTCTCCTCCTTTGTCATCAACAAAAAAGGGCAGCGACTAGCAGAAAGGTGGAGGAGAACGCGGCCAGTGAGGAGCAGCTTCGTGCCAACCTTAGGCAAACCACAACATAAATTTCCTAATCTGTTCCCCCAAATCATCGTCCCAACACTATTGAAAGATTTGACGAAATTCTTTGTTGGAGTTCTTGATCCGGTAGACGGCGATCACCATACTTTCTATACTTTCTTTAGTAGCTGCAATGACTTGGGCTTGTTGCAACTTCATTTAATCAATGTCTTTTTGCATTTCAGTTTGCTGAGAGACAAGTTGGAGAACTAAGGCACTCAACTCATCTATTTTTTCTTCCATGGCAGAAAAGGATGATGCAAGAGTAGAATGAGAAGATGATGGAATGTCAATGGCAGGGATGGAGTGGGAATCTAGGTTAAGGTTGTTAAGCCTAGAATTAATTGAAGCAATCCCATCTATCAGGGGACACTGAACCATAAAGTCAAGATGCTCGATTTTTTGAGAGACAGAAGAGAGGTCAGAAGAAGGTGGTAGAGAAGAAGGACCAGGGGTGGAGAAGGAAAGTGGAGGACTGGGAAGAGAAGACCCAGGGGAAGACAAGGTTTTCTTGGTTTTGGTCCAAATGCGATTAACAAGTGAATATCCCATGTTTCGAAGAGTTTCATCCCTATAACATGAGGGGTTTCTAGGGACTTTTTCTTCCCCCTTCAAATCAATCTTGAAATGCTTGAAGATTTTAGTGAAAATCATTTCGTAGGGAAGAGTTTGATTATTTTGTTCGTGCGCATTTTTGATACAGTGGATAACCAGAAAACCAAAATCAGTGGGGAAATCAGTGGTTACGGCCCAAATGAGATAAATGTGGTCGTATGTAACGGCATCAAAATGGCCGGAACGAGGAATGATGTTGTGAGTGATGATGTGATGTAACAGTCTCAGTTCTAGGGAAAGATCTTTCCCAGAGACTGTGACTAAGTGATTTAAATCAGGGTTGTTTGTGAGGAGACAAAGACCAGTGAGATTAGAGTATTGGGGTGGTTTGAGAGTTACAGATGGATTTACCCGATATCCATCATTGGAGATTTTCATAATAGAGTTAATAACAGAGGATGTTAGAGTGAAAGGGACACCTTTAATTAAAAACAGCCGAGGGTGTGTGGAGAGGAGTCCTCATCACAAGATAGATTTGCAAAAAACACTTTGATGAGTGTAGGGTAAATATCACAGTTGAGTTTCAAAAGGGATGACCGCTTTTGATTATCGAACCATGTTTTTATGGGAATAGAATGTTTTTCAAAAAATGCGAGATCTATCGTACGACCAGAAATTACCTTTCGAAGATTAAAGTCCTTGTTGAAGGTAGATCGACATTCAAGTTTCTTGAATCGAGGAATGGGAGGAGAAGCAGCAACGGAGGTGGAAATGGTGGAGGATTGTGGTCGCTTTCGTGTTGCAATAGAAGGAGGGGCTTGAGAATCCATGGAGACGAAGAAGGAGAGGTCGCGAGGGGGATGTGAGAAGATCGGAATAAGAATCGTTGAAGAGGGACGCCAGAATAGGAAAATGGGGCTAGGGCTAGGGATTTAATGGGTGTCGCAAGAGAGAAGAAAGGGTCGTGTGGTATATTAATACTCTTGAGAAGGTATCAACCCTTGGGAAGAGAGGTGTCGACCCTTCGAATTTGAAAAGACCGCGCGACAAACATTTTAGTCAAAAGGTAGGTGTCGAATCTTAGGGGAAAGGGGTCGACACTAAAAAGCATTGTCCTCAGATTCATCAGGTGTCGACACCTTCGAAGAGGTGTCCACCGTATGCGATAAAAAGGCACAAGCCTAGTTCACAAGGTGTCGACCCTATAGAGTAGGGGGTCGATACTTAGGGTCCTGGAAGGTAAAAACTAGTGTTTTTCACATCAAATATCTGTTAACACTTATTGATAATTTACAATATAATTTAACTTATATTGATTAGGTAAAAAATATCTTAACAAAAATTGTTAGAGCAGCCATCGTCAAAATGTCGTGCATCCCAAGCCTAAAAATAATAATTATTAATGTTTAATACTAAATAATAATTATTATTTGTTTAATAAGCATCTAGATTTAGTCAAGGCACAAGACTAAAAACTTGTATTTTCCAACGCCTCTATAGTTTATGCTTATTTATGTTTATGTTTAGGGGAAAAAAGTAGTCCTTTTTGTGATAAAAGTTATAATTTTTTTTGTAATATAAGTTCTGAATGATGAAATTATAATGTGCACATTAAAATTATGAATATAATTAAAGTTATAATTTTTGTGAAAAGTAAAAAATTATACTATTTTTTATAAAAGAAATATTTTATGATAAAAATTATATTTTTTACATGGAACATACCACAGTAGCCTTCCCCTTGTGTTCATGTTTCATGTCATTTGTGACCATGAATTTCAAAAGCTGAAAGAAGCCAAAAAAGACCACGCAAATGTCCACGACTGTCCACGTTCCTCTCTCTCTCTCTCTCTCTTTCTCTCTCTCATATATGCTTCATCAAATGAACAACTTTGCAGTCCAAAGCTTCGACCACCCACTTGCTTTTTATTCTCCATTTTTCAGTCATTTACAGAGAGAGAAAGAGAGAGAGAGAGAGTCACAAGTTTCACAAGTAGAGAAAGAACGAAAGAAAGATAGCATGTTTTGTACCTTTCAACAACAGAAATTTAGATATAAGCTTTTATGAGTATCCATGGTAATATGGTATGTATCTATATCGCCCTTGATATTCATCATGATTAGATTTAGATTTCTCTTCTTTTATTTAGTTTATTTATTTAACTATATGCTTATTAAACAATAACACAATGTTATGTTTCATTCATATATGCTTAATGTAAAATTATGTTGTATTGGTTTGTTGCCTTTACCTATCGTGCTTGAATCTCCTTAAAAAGAGCGAGTTTTGTGTGCTGCCTCACCTTGATTAAATTTGTTTGTCACCAAAATTTCATAATTTTTTTCTGGTCATTTTCTTGTAATTTCACCAATAGATTCTTATAACTTTTTCTTTCTTTTCTTCATATCCAATCTTTATTTATTATTTTTTTTGTAACTTTTATAATTAATCGTTTTTGGGTATTGTCATTGGCTCACTCGCACTCTTTCTTCAAATCATATGGTATGGAGCATGGATATACTTGTTTGAATGCCGGTGGATGAGTGTTTTTTCACTTAAGTTGGGATGATTTGATTAATGTACATATGAGATCACTTTTTCAAATAGTACATATTCAAACACTTTTCCAAACGAACATGAAATCAAAACGTTCCAAATTAGACGAATTAGTCTATATTTGTGTGCATCACATAGTAAAGATAGCATAATAATCGGAACAAGAGTATATACTTGTAGACACCCCATTTCTGACCGACCTTAAGACTCAGATGTCACTGACTGAGCGCTTGGTGATGTTGTATATTGTGCTCGTTTTGAGGTTGCAAAGTCTCGGCTAAGAGCCTTGCCTCCGGGCTTCGGAACCTTTTCGTGCCTTGCCTCGGTTTGCGAATTAGGTCTTGTTTTCTCTGTTTTCTCTTCCTGAAGGGAGGGAGAGGTCTCGAAGACCATCTCTCAGTGGCCATAGGCTATTTTTCGTGGTCGTAGGCCACTGTTCCCGTTTGGAGACCAGTTTCTGGTTTTCGGAGCCGTCGGCCGTGCGCCTCTGTTCGGGACCGCTTAAGTTTCTCCGTTTGCTCAGGTTTTTGGCACACACCTTGTTTCCTCTATCTAGAGGGACACTGTGGCCCGAGAGACCACCTTTGTGGTCGCACGCCACTTTCGGTGCCTAACAGCTTGTTTTCAGGGCACCCGGCTGCGCGTTTTGATCCTCGAACCTTCGTTTTCCATCCGTCTTGGTTCATTTTTGGCATGGACCCTATTTTCATTGTTTGGGAGGTGGTACAAGGGTGGGAGACCACCTTTTCTCCTTGGAGACCACTTTTCTCCCCACTTGTCAGTTTTCTGGTTTTCTTGTCGGGAAGCTGGTTTTCTTGATTTTTGGGCCACATTTTCTAGTCTCCCATACCACCACTAAGTTGCATTCACCTGGGAGACCACCAATCCTGGTAGGCCGACCACCTTTTAAACTTGATCCTTTTGAACCTGGTCAGCCGACCAGGGGGCATGGTCGGCCGACCACCTGAACTGGTCGGCCAGCTCTCTGCAGCTTTGTCTCACTGAGTTGCTTCCAGCTGTGCCAGCTGGGAGGCATTTGCTGCATCCTCCATATATGGAGGATGTTTATTCTTGGTTTTTAGCTTCCAAGAGAAGCTTTGGCCTCTCTTCTCGGTAAAGAAAGGGCCTCCCTTCCTTTGCAAGGGTTGAAGAATTACTGGAGCACACACGCACATATCTTCCTCTTGTCTCTATATTTTGCCCCAAAAAGAGCCAAGTTCTTGCCTCTTTACACACTACCTCTTAGCCCAACACCTCCAACACCAACCTAAGGTCCTTGGAGCTTGTTTTCAGAGCTTGAGAAGTTGGTTTCTTGGTCTAGAGCTTGCTGTCTTTCTTGGCTACAAGGGTAACACTCTCATTCCCCCTTTTGGTCTTTATTTTGCTCCTTACTTTAGCCATAATTGCAAGCATTTTTGAGCCTTGGCGTAAAATGAAAAAAGTCTTATTTTGAGCTTCTAAACATGTTTGTTTAAGGCTATTTTTCTGTTGGGGGCCACCTACCCCCTTGCATGCTTGTTTTCCTCTTGTTTTGAGCCATGCATCTAGGCCTTTGCATTGTGCTTTGTTTGATCTTTTAGCCACTGAAATCCAATGGATTTTCAGTGGCTAACATGTGTCTTTGAGCCTCAAAATCAGAGAGGGGTGACCCTCTCACCCTTTGTTCTCTTTACTAGCTTTCTTGGCCTTCCAAAGGAGCCCCTATTTGCATGTTTCAAAGCCATGCTCCAGGCCATTTTTGATGAGTTTTGTGACCTGTATGACCTCTGTCCAGAGGTGGTTTTTCCATATTAGATGTCTATTATGCATGTGTAGAGTAATCTTCTTGAAGGCCTTTCAAAGGGGCCTTCACTTGCATGCTTCCTAGACTAATTTCAGGCCCTTTTCAGTGAGTTTTAGGGCCATCATAACCTCTTTCTAGAGGTGGTTTTTCCATTTCGTATGTCCATCATGCATGTGTAGAACAACCCCTTGCATGGCCTTTCAAAGGAGCACATCATTCTTGCATGCATTGACTGAGTTTCAGTGGGTTTTTGGGCATTATTTGGCATGGGATACTTCTGTTTTTGGCTGGTTTGGTGAGCTCTCATGTGCTTCATATAGTTGTAGTGCAAATCATGGTTCACTAGCTTATTTTGCATGCTTTGTTGATCCTTGATTTTAGCACTTTTTGGCCTTGCCTTAAACTGATTTTGTGCATATTTTGCACTGACCTAGCTCTGTTTTTGGGTCTCATGATCGAATGATGCTTGTTTTGCGTGCTTGTAGTTCAATACACTTGCCTAGCTTTGAGATTTGAGGTCTATTGCATGCATATACTGAGGTGTTTTCATGCTTTGGGGTCATTTTGCATCATATTTCAGAGCCTATGTGAATGCCATATCCTCATGTTTTCTTCTCTTTAAGTGTGCTCGAGAGTTGTGCATGATTTCCTTGTTTTTGGACCATTGAATGAGCTTCATTTCCATGCACTTTGAACCACCATTTTGTGCCATTTTCCCACTGTTTCAGACCTGCCTAGGGTCTGTTTGGGGTTGGTTTTTCCATTCTTGCATTGCTTTGTGTACCTCTAGTGTAACGCACTTCACTAGTTTCGGTATTCGGGCCATCTAGCATGCATTGGGTAACATATTTGCATGATTCGGGACCATTGTACATCATGTTTCAAAGCTGGAAAATGTATGCTTGTATCCCATATTTCATCCTTTGCCATGCCTAGTTAGAGTTGCATGTTGTGCCTTAGGATCGGTCCATTGCATCCGTGCATGTTTGCATGTATTTCGGTTGTCTCATTTTCATCATATGGCCACTGATGTGAGTGTGGCTGAGGTCCACTCATTGGTGTATGTCTATCTTGCATTGTGTATGCCATTTTAGTCCATAGCATTGCATATGCTAGATTGCATGTTAGTGCATTGTGTATGCCATGTTACGTCACGCGCATTGTGTATGCCATCTTAGTCCATAGCATTGCGTATGCTAGGTTGCATGTTAGTCGCATTGTGTATGCCATCTCATTGCATTGTGTTTGGGATAGGAGTTAGCTCAAACACGGGAAACGGGGGACGTTTCGTACTCAAAGTGACGAAACGTGTCTCAATTCCCGGTCCCCGACACTCCGGATTACATATGATGGAGTCTAGGTCTTGTTGCATTTTTATGTGCATTCATTTCACATTGAGTCGTGCAATTTGACTCCTCGGTCATCATGCATCGAGATGCGTGATTGGTGGTACGAGGATCGAGGTGTGCATACATATGTGAAAATACTTTGCCATGCCCCTTTCTTGCTCTCTGTTGCAGCAAACCAGAAATTAGCAGCCTTCTAGAGCTTTGCACAGCATTCCGAGATTAATTGGAAACAAAGGCAAATCGAGGCATCGCGAGGAATTTCCCGACGAGGCGACTCGAACATGCATGCATGTTTCATCATTCGGAGCAGAGCTGAGGCGGTCCATAGACTTGCATGCTAATTTATTTCCTTTGCTAGTTAATTTGTTAATTAATTAGGGTTTTGTAATATTTAATTATTTATTCGGACTGTAATTATTTATTCGGACCCTCCGAGCGAGGGCACAATTGTAATAAGTGTGCGTGTGTGTGATGTATGTCTTCCAACCCCACGTCTTTCTCCCTTTTATTTACCAGCTTATGATGGTTAGATTAGGGCATGTTTCAATTAGCATACTTATGCTTGCATGTTTGCATCATTCATCTGTATTGCATGCACCGGGCTCGACGCATCATACTAATTGCATTGTATTTCAATTCCAAGTTGAATACATGTTAGCTATAGCATCTCATATGCCATTCTTAGGATAGCCGAGCCTATTTCTAGTTGCATTTTGCATATGTTGCATTAGTCATCTTAACATGAACTAGGATCATGCATATGATTACTAACTAGTCTCTGTTTCGGCTTGGAGTACTCGGTGAGTGTTTATGCATTAGCATCCTTGCATGTGTGTGAGTGACTGCCATGATAGCATGCTTTCCATGAGGCTAACTGCTTATGTGATATAACTGCATGAATGCCTGTGGGTGAAGGTTGGATTATCTGGATTGGAACAATTCATCAATTGTGAGTTTTAAGCCCACTTGAGAGTAGCAAATCATCATGTTTTCTAAGCCCACCTGAGGGTGGCAAATCCACATTTTAGCCTACTTGCGAGTAGCAAACTATTTTAAAAACAAACATGAGATGTTTTGTTCCAATTCAGGCGACCCAGTCTATACTTGTATGCTGTGCGCATCACATAGTAATTCTAGGCTAATAAACCGGAATAAGAGCACATAATGTTTTCAAAACTCGATATCACGGTTAGTAGAGGCCGATCTTTGATCGGGCGAGCGAGGGTGCTCACGAAGTGACCTTCCTCAATCGTACCCAAGTTCCCGGGCCGAGGCAACTTTGGTGATGACGGACACGTGGCCTTAGGCAAACGAGTCAGGGTTTCCTAAATTCCTCCAAAATAAATATTTATGTGGCGACTCTGTATCTGGCAAAGCATTTCACGTTTAGCACTTCTTTGCAAAAATCAGTTTTCCAAAACGATTTGCCAGATTTGGACTCTTTGGTGATTTATCAATCTTACATCGCACATTGTGAAATCAGATTAAGAACCGTGACATTGAGTCCGGACTGTAGCATGAAACCCAAGGGTGCATCTACAGTTTCTGGCGACTCTGCTGGGGAGTTAGAGAACTTGACTCGAACTCGTGATATCTAGTTTTGACTACACTTGTGTGTTTCTTTGCATTGCATTTGCATTGGTGTGCCTAGGACACCGTGTTTGTCGTATGCTATTCCTGAACGGTTTGCCGGAGGCACGCTTTGCGAAGCATGCCATAAGGCTAACTGGTTGCAGGCTCTGCCACGACGGGAACACAAACCCCGGTTTTACCGGAGCACCCTTTTTGACCATTCGACCTAGTGCATATTCGGAATCCATAGTGACCATTCCAAGCTAGGACAGGTTACTTACCCGATTATAGGTTGTTTGAAACCGCTGCGTGCATAGTGAAACCTTAGTTCCTGACAAAATAGGACAGGGAAATCCTACCCCAACATAGGGGTGTTTTGGCTCTCACTTGCTTGTTATGTGCTTTTAGAGTGCGTCTCTATAGGAATGCATGTATCAGTTTGCAAGTTTGGGCATCAGGCCTGCGGGCACTAGGTCAGTATTTTGGGAATCAGTTATCTGTGGGTATCAGATTCAGTTTTTGAGGGCAGTGATTTGGGGATGATGATCAGTGTTTGAGAACAGTATTTTCAGCTTATCGACTGTGGGTTGTGATGCCCAACTGTGTGTTATGTATTTATTTAAAGCCGTTATGCTGTTCGTTTGTCTGGTTGTTTATTTTCTTATTATTGCTTTATTTATCTTTTTGCTAGGGTAGTTTAGCACAATTGTTTCAGACCAAGCAGATATTCCCCAAGCACTCTGGACAAGAGGTCGCCGACTCAATCGATCTGAGGATCTGGTCGACGGACAACTAGTGTTCCACTCTCTGCCACCGGTTATCAGACGGAGGCCGAGCAAATGCAGTGTATCTGAGCAGAGGTTGCTAGAGCAGTGGTCTACCCCATCAGTGGACAGTCGGGCTGAGGTCTCAATTGTTGCCATAGAAATAGATATACCAGTCGGTCAAATGGATCAGCAGAACACATCAGGGATGGAGCCAATGATGCGTCAACTCCAAGAAAGTATGAAACTTATGCAGCAGGATGCCGCCCACCAAACAAAATTTGCCAAGCAGCAGGCTGTGATCATGGCCCAGCAGGCCGAGCTAATCACCAGGTTGCAACATCAAAATGGAGCATCTGCTTCGTATCAAGCTCCTCCACCACCAGGGGTCAGACACCTGGGGAAACACCAAATGTCCAGGAGGGTACGGACATTCCGATAGGGCCAGCTCCGCCCCCAATCTTACCCCAGCTATCCAAAACACCTACCAACCTGCCGGACTCTCCCTTCGAATTCGAGGTCGACCCTACAACATTGAAATTGAGCAAGCTTGAGAAGTTGTTCAAGAAATCCCAAGGGGTAAAGTCCAGCCTAGACTTTGAGGACTGGTACACTGACGTGGCTGTGACGCTGCCAGATAGGTTCAAAATGCCACAAACTGACCGCTTTGACGGATCTGGGGATCCCATGGTGCATCTCCGGTTGTTCTCAGATATACTACGGCCGATGGGCCTCACCAGACCGCAGAAGCTTTCATTATTCGGCCAGACCCTGTCGGGTGTGGCCGCTATCTGGTATGCAAAATTAGAAGACGATGTTAAGAAGAACTGGGATAAGATGACCGAGGCTTTCATTGTATAGAACTCCTATAACACGCAAATTGAGATTACAACCCGTGATCTTGAGACAACAAGGCAGGAGCCTAAGGAGAGCTTTTCGGAGTTCGTAGCCAAGTAGAGGGCAAAGGCCTCAATGATGACCCTAAGGCCTACTGATAAAGATCAAATCCGGATGATTGTGCGCAATCTCCAGCCTAAGCTGATGCAGAAAATGATCGTGCTCCCTTTCCCTACCTTTTCAGATTTGCATGAGATGGGAGTGTAGATTGAGGATGCCTTGAAGCAGGGCTTGATTGATAATGACAGAGAGTAACCCAGAAGAACCTTCAACCACAACAACAATACAGGCACCAGCAATGCCGCAAATGCTAGAGCTTCAGAAGTAAGCATGGTCACCACCATTCCCCCTCTAAGACCCATGGCAGCTACACCTTTCTCCGACGCGTCTAGAAGCAACACACAAACCATCAAATACCAACCTCAAGGCCAAAGAACCTTCACCCCATTATATATGCCCCTGTCCAAGGCTCTGGGGGTATTAATCAGGAAAGGGCACTTAAAGCCCCTGGAGCCGAGGCCATTGCCAAATCCACTCCCACCCTCTCATAACCCGGAAAAATACTGCGCATATCACCAACAACATGGTCATGACACCGACCAATGTTTTAGATTGCGTCACGAGATTCAGAATCTCGTTGACAATAGGGTGATTGTGCCTCCAGAGAAACCCAACGTCACAACCAATCCTCTCCCACCGCACAACCAAGCTCCACCCCCCAAACACATCAACTTTATCCAAACTGGGGTCGTGTCTTACGATCCTAGCATATATATTACCCCGTCCCACCTACCCAAGCCGGAGGTGCTCCTTCCTGACTGCACTGACTTGTGCATGTTGGACATCTCCTGAACCCAACCCGAACCAATGGTGGTGACTGTCGAAGACAGAACAGGGGAGATTTCAGGGGAGAATGGGATTGTTGAGTCAGAATTTGAGGAATCTGGGAGTTTTGCTAAGGAGGAATACAGTCCGAGTGACTACATTCTATCAGTAGGCCAGGTTGGGCCAAATGTGGAATTGCCGGTAGGGGTAGAGCTTTGTGTGATACATGGGGATGAATCTGGTCAGACGATAGATGACTTGGCAGCTGTGGAAGGGGACTTTGCTAACCTCCAATTTTTCAATGAACACGATCTAGAGGGCATGGCAGTCAACTGGTCAGATTTTGAGGAGTTAGCAGAGGTCACCAGATGGCTTGATGACCTACCAGATGTTGTCGATGAAACTCAGTTGGAACAGGGCCCGGTAGGGGCAAGGATATCAATTGTGGCCCGAAGGGCCGGAGATCAGAATGCATCGCCGGAGAGTGCCGGCGCCAAGAATTTTGCTTAGGATCTGGACATTTTGAATACAGGAATTATAGAGTAGCCAGCTGTACTGACGCAGTTGGAGCAAAAAGGAATCGAAGAGTTTGAGAGAATCAGAAAAGCCAAGGCCCCCGTAGCGACTAAAATTACTGTGTGCATAAGGATAGAGAATGCTGGGAGCATGTGGACAGAAGGTACTGTGAGTACAAGGACAGTGGAACCGGAGCCAGACAGGTGTCTGTTGGCTGTCGATAGAATGTGGTGGGAGGACGATGATCTATGTCTTGCCCACACAGATGAGGATTGGGGGAGCAACCAGCCAGATGATACCTGGTACATCGGCGAAGTCGATCATATGACTAGAAGCGGGCGGCATTTCAAGCCCCCACATCTAGATCAGCCAGAGGCGTCTGGAAAAGATAAGGAGGCGGAGAAACAGAAAGAGAAGCAACTCGAAGAAGAGGCTGTACTGAAGCAGTTGAAAAAGATACAGGCAGACATCTCCATCTGGTGACTACTTATGGTATCGCGAGTGCATCGACAAGCTATCTTATCGGCCATGGATAAGGCCAAGCTCTCAATAGACACCACGCCCGAACAGCTGGTGGGCTTAGTTTTTCCGGGAGGGGCTACCCCGATGTTGACTTTCTTCGACAAAGAATTGCCACCTGAGGGTGCGAACCATAACAAGCCACTCTACATCTCTGTGGAGTGCATAAACAAATTGATACCCGTGGTGCTTGTCGACACAGGGTCCGCCATCAATGTGTGCCCGGCAAGGACTGCATATGTAATCGGTTTAAAGACCGCAGACTTTGTGCCGACAACCCAGGTGATTCGGGCATATGATAACACAAGCAGAGAAGTAATGGGGACAGTGAAAATTCAGACCAAGGTTGGGCCGGGACAGCATGAGGTAGACTTTCACGTCTTAGAAGTTCCTGCGACCTTCAATCTACTTTTGGGACAGCCGTGGTTGCACCAAGTAAAGGCAATTTCGTCCACCTTGCATCAGATGGTGAAATACCCCCATGGGAAGGGAGTAGCCATCGTTTTTGGAAATTCGTCGATCCATCCACCGCCAAAAGTATCTACGCCAGTCTTGGAAATTGAGCACGGTATGGAGGATGTGTTCATGTCGGGTTTTACCCTGCCTGAGGCCCGGGTCGTGCAGAACATCTTAGCTGTTAATGAGGGGGTGTATGTTAGTGCACAATCAGTATACCTCATGAACAAGCTTCAACACATCCCCGGGATGGGATTGGAAAAGAGCGGCCGGAAGGGCGTTGCAGCGTTGGCCGAAGTACCACACAACCCACATACCTTTGGCTTGGGTTATCTGCCCACCAAAGAGGATTGGGTAAGGAAAGGTAAGGAGATGGCTGGGCGAGCCAAAGCAAAGAAGGCAGGGAAACCATATGAGTTAATGCACCGACCCATCCAGGGTACCCTAAACGGACGCTTTGTCCGGGAGGGAGAGGACTTTCCATTTTGTGGCTTCCTAGAACCATGGTTGAACGCGGAGAGGAAGCGCGTGCCAGGGTTTGAGATCTTCTTCGACCTACAGTTATCCGGGGATGACATTGCCGAAGAGCAGACGGACCCATTAGTTGAGATTGAGCAGAGCAAGAAAGTGGAGTCTGAGGACGCCGAAAGTGAAATGGGGGTAGCACTGGCGTGTCTACTTTCAGATCCTCCGATCGAACAGAAGTGCTTGGGGGATAAATTCTCGATATACGTGATCGGGAATGAAACGGCTGCGGGCCTACCAGCAAACATTTTGGATGCATCTATCGCACCCTCTCTCATTTAGCAGTATGAAAAAAGATTTTTGTCGAGCAGCACCGGGTCAGGTAGTGAGCCGGAATCTGATTCCACCGAGTCTATTGAGTCAGAATCAGGTTCCAGCTCGACTGAGTCTGAGTCCGATATTCCAGGAGGTGATAACCCGGATACCACAGTCCTGTCCAGGTCGTCTTTTTCTTTCTCTTTTAAGTCTATTGTAACCGAAGAATCGGACGATTTGGATGTGCTTAATGAGAATGGAATGGATGTGGTTTCTGAGTACTTTTCTGTGCCCTTGATTTATTGTATTAATCAGGACTTTCAAAATTTTGATGAAAACGACGAGGAAGAAATTCCTCCAGTTTTGCAACGCTTAATTGAACAAGAGCAGGAAAGATTTGTTAAACCCTTAATGGATGAAATCACTACTGTGAATATTGGTACTGAGGAGGACCCGCGGCTGGTCCAGATCGGGTCCACGTTGTCTTTGGAGGAACGCGAGCGCTTAGTCGCTTTATTAAAAGATTTCAAAGATGTTTTCGCGTGGTCCTACGAAGACATGCCTGGAATCGATCCTGAGATTGTACAGCACTGGATCCCTCTTGACCCCGAGGCCCGACCCGTTAAATAAAAACTCAGAAGGATCCGCCCGGATTGGGCTCTCAAGATTAAGGAAGAGGTCACCAAGCAAATTGACGCAGGTTTCCTGCTGGTATCCGAATACCCAACTTGGTTGGCCAACATCGTTCCGGTGCCGAATAAGGATGGTAGGATCCGGGTATGCGTGGATTTCAGGGACTTGAATAGAGCTAGTTTGAAGGACGACTTCCCCTTGCCGCATATCGATGAGTTAGTGGACTTCGCAGCGGGGCATGCTTTGCTTTCGTTCATGGATGGCTTTTCGGCCTACAACCAGATAGTGATTTCACCTGAAGACCGGGAAAAGATTGCATTCACCACCCCGTGGGGGACCTATTGCTACAGGGTAATGCCATTTGGGCTGAAGAACGCTGGAGCTACATATTAACAGGTTGCGACCAGAATATTGCACGACATGATCCATAAAGAGGTTGAGGTGTATGTGGACAACATGATTGTCAAGTCCAAAGAAAGAGAGGGCCACTTCATCGCCTTGCAAAAGTTCTTTCAAAGGATCAGAGAATTTCGATTGTGGCTGAACCCTCAGAAGTGTACGTTTGGTGTTACAGCAAGGAAAATGCTGGGGTTTCTGATTACACAGAAAGGTATCGAAGTCGACCCTTCCAAAATCAAGGCCATCCTAGAAATGCCACCACCAAAGACTGAAAAGGAGGTGCGAGGCTTTCTGGGTAAAGTGCAATTCATAAGACGGTTTATCTCAAAATTAACCTTGATTTGTGAACCACTTTTTGGCCTCCTGATGAAAGGAAATAAATTCTAATGGGACGGCCGATGCCAAGCTGCTTTTGAACAGATCAAGGAATACTTACAGAACCCGCCCGTGTTGTCACCGCCAGAGCCGGAGAGACCGTTGATTTTGTATCTTTCAGTAATTGAGACTACGATGGGCTACATGCTCGCACAAGAATCAAAAGACAAAGTGGAGAGAGCCATCTACTACCTGAGCAAGAAGGTGCTGGAGTATGAGACTCGCTACACACCATTAGAAAAGGCTTGCTTAGCCTTGGTATGGGCTACCAGAAAGCTGCGGCACTACCTGTTAGCTCACTCTGTAATATTGGTTTCACGACTGGATCCCATCAAATATCTTTTCGAGAAACCGGCACTTACGGGTAGGCTAGCTCATTGGTTGCTGTTGCTTTTCGAATTCGATCTGAAATATGTGACGCGCAAGTCAGTCAAGGGAAAAGCGGTAACAGAGTTCTTAGCTGATCATCCAGTTGAAGGAGGTGAAGCAGTTGAGTACTTATTCCCAGATGAGGCCATTTTGCATATCGAAGATGAGTTTTGGACGATGTACTTTGACAGAGCGTTGAACCAGTATGGGTATGTGATAGGGGTGTTGCTGAAAGCACCTGACAATTCCCGTATCCCTTTAGCATTTAAACTCCGATTCAAAGTCTCGAACAACGAAGCAGAGTACGAAGCATGCATTGCTAGTTTAGAAGCGGCCCCGGAACTAGGGACAAGACGGTTGGACGTCATTGGGGACTCGAACCTTGTTGTATCTCAACCAAAAGGAGATTGGAAAGTCAAAGAAGAAAAGATGATAATGTACCACCAGACCTTAGACCTGCTGATTCCTCGGTTTGAGAAGCTAAACTTCACTCATCTACTAAGAGAAAACAACAGGTTCGCAGATTCACTAGCAACTCTATCTTCCATGATAGACATCCCGTTTGGAGTCCGGATGCTTCCAGTCATTATCGACCAGAAATTTGTGCCGACTTACGAGTCGATTGTTGCTATAGATGAGGTTCAAGATGAGAACACCTGGTATTACGATATTTGGAATTTCTTAGAGAATGAAGCATATCCACCAAGGGTAAATGCCAAGAATAAAAGGGCAATCAGAAGAATGGCTGTTCAGTTCATCATCTGAGGAGGTAAATTATATAAGAGAGGTCATTTGGGAATACATAAGCTGTGCGTTGAAGCCGAAGAATCAAAACGCCTGATGGAGGCCATCCATGGAGGGGAATGTGGTGCGCATATGAACGGGGTAATGCTAGCGCGAAAGATCCTCAGGCAAGGTTATTATTGGTCCACCATGGAGGAGGATTGTATCGGCTTTGTTCGGCAATGCCACAAGTGTCAGATCCATGCAAACCGCATGAACATTCCGCCATTGAAGCTGTACAATATGACTTCGCCATGGCCATTTTTAGTTTGGGGAATCGATGTGATCGGGGCTGTCACTCCAAAGGGGTCGAATGGGCATGAGTTCATCCTAGTCGCGATAGATTATTTCACGAAGTGGGTTGAGGCCCAATCTTATGCGGTGTTAAAGGTGTCGCACGTTGCAAAGTTTATCAGAAACAACATCATCTGTCGTTATGGGGTCCCAAACGAGGTCATTTCAGATAATGGTTCCCACTTCAAGAAGGAAGTGATTGACTTGTTGGAGAAATACAATGTGACTTTTCATAAGTCATCCACATACCAGCCGCAAACCAACGGAGCGGTTGAGGCTGCCAACAAGAACATCAAGCACATACTACAGAAGATGGTGGAAACCTACCGGGATTGGCTAGATAAGCTGCCGTTTGCTCTGTGGGCTTACCAGACGTCAATTCGAACTTCTACTGGGGCGACTCCGTATTCATTAGTTTATGGGATGGAGGCCATTCTACCTATTGAGATTGAGGTTCCGTCTTTACAAGTGTTGGCTGAGTGTCAAATAGTCGAAGCAGATTGGCAGCAGAGCAGATTTGAAGAACTCATGCTCTTTGATGAGAGAAAACTGGAAGCACTATACCATGTTCAAGGTTATCAGCGCAGAATTGTCAGGGCTTTCAACAAGAAAGTTAAGTCCAGGAATTTGAAAGAAGGAGATTTGGTGCTCAAGGACAACCGAGCTCCCATCCACGACCCTAGGGGCAAGTTCAGACCCAATTGGACTGGCCCTTACATCATCAAGTCTATCTGGTCAGGTAGAGCTGTGGTTCTGATGGATCTAGATGGCCTAGAGTTCTCACAGTCGATCAACATGGACAAGTTGAAGAAATATTACCCCTGAGAGGCTCGCTAGGCCGAAAACCCGAGAGGGCGACCTAGGCAAAAGTTAGAGCACAAAAAATTTGAAATTATAAAAACTGAGCTCGCAAGGTTGAAAACCCGCAAAGGGCGGCCTTGGCAAAAGTTAGAGCGTAAAAGGAGAGTGAAAATACTCGTGTGAACCCGAGCCTGAACTACGTAAGGCTTGATTCCCATCTTTGGTATACGTAGGCAACTTTACCCTGAAGTTCAGCCATAAAATTTTTCCCGATCAACTTTGTCCATTTGATTATCTTGGCCATCTTAGTCAATTCAGCATTCAAGTGTTCGGTTATGATCTCCGGTGCAGTGCTTTTCAGACTAGGGGCAACTTTCTATTGCTATGCAATGCCGCGATACTATTCAGACTAGGGGTAACTTTCCAATTGCTAGGATCCGAGGTTGTGCATCTCAGTGATAGATTTCAGGCATGTCTAGTTCTGATCCATATCAAAAATGGTTTTGAAAAGTTTTAATAAAAGTTGACTTTGTTCAAAATTAATCTTTTTACAACTTAGACCATTTTTGGACCAAAGCAGAAAATTTTCAGTACCCACAACCTTCAATTTCATTAATTTCAATACAGAGTTCTCCTGCTCTTGTATACAAATTGAAGTTGCCTTTTTATTACATTCATAAAGAAAAACTTGAAAGAACTAATAAAGCAATAAATTCGGGGCATAGATAAGTCAGGTGTTCTTGAGCCCCCTCCCAGAGCTGGTCGAAGCCTCCGATGCCAAAGTGGGCCCTTCCTGTGCCTCTTCATTGAGCCAATCCAAGCACTCATCAGACAAAGTGCAACTGAAAGTGGGAGCGGGGGCCAGGAGCTCTCTAGTCCTCCATGCTGTGGCATACAGGGCAAGCTGTGCGCCTCGGGCTGGGAATGCAACAGGGTACTCTATCCCCTCTGGCGGGCAAGTCTGATCATGTTCGAACTGGCGCCGGAATCGGAACGGAAAATAGAAGACACAGTGTGTCATGCCAATCAATTGAATCCCAGGTTGATGGGTCATGTTGTAACTCATTGCCGACAGATTGAGCCAAGGGCAACGCCAAGCGATGCGGTTTGCAGACAAATTGCACATTCAGTTGTACCACCACCCCTCATCCAGGGCATCGACTAGGCGTTGTCGAAAAAAGTAGCCGCGAGTTGAGTATGTTGGGCAAGACTCCACAATCTGTAACTTGTCCATCAACCACACCTAGGGAGGGATGAAAAATGAGAGAATAAAGAATATAGAGATGTACGATGAGAGAAAAGAAAGAAAAAGGTTTTGTGATAAAAACTGAGTCTGAGGGCCGAGTGATGTGAGCTATACATATGTGAGATTGGGTGAGAAACATTACCTGCAATAGTAGTGGGCTCCCCGCAAGTCTAGCCGTCTCCCAACGATGAAAAGCGCTTAAGCCCATCAATGTCTCAGCCAATGTCATGGCAATGCAGCTCTTGCCCTCCTTCAAACCTTGGGCAACCTCGATCAACCGGACACTGAATCCACCGGAGCCCAGGGCAAGCAAGAAATGAGATAGCAAGCATAGGCAAAGCACATGTTGCCGATAGCCCTGCCAATGATGGTCGCTGCGGTCACCGCATCAGAAAACTAGCGCACCAAGCTTGGGATGTCCAGCTCCCCATCGTGAATCAATGATCGAGCGTCATGCAAAGTGAGGCCGCACATTCGTCCTACGGCTTGGACGTGGCCAAATCGGAGTTGAGGCAAGATTTCCTCATTGCGCTCGGATTCCACCAAAGCTTGGAAATCTTTGAAAGTAGGACACATCTTTTTGCCCGCTAAAGCTAAAAACGTGTGTTACCGGATTCCAAAACCTTACCCCCGGCATGAAGGAAAGGAAGATGCAGCGGAGTACGGCCCAGCATGAATAGTGCATTCAAGCCGAAGCCTCGGAAGTTCAACTTTTCCGAGCCATCCAGAGAAGCAATCCAAGCTGTGAGATTTTGGATGAGAAACGCCTTCATTTTGATGCAAAACTGAGATGAAATGAATGAACCATGAGGCTGGAATTTTTAAAGAGGATAAGGCACTGTTCGGGGGACACGTGTCGAAAAACTGGTGGTTGCCAAACCAGGTGGTCGGCCGACCACCTTTTCTGGTAGGCCGACCACCCCTTGGTCTCCAATGAAAAAAAGCTGGTCGGCCAGCTTCCTTAGGTGGTCAGCCATAGAGAGAAACAGGGCTTTGGCCTTGTCCTAGCTTCTAGAAGAGAGTTCCTAACATTTCCCTGCGTCGGGAGTGTTGAAGGTTCAAGTTTACCTCAGTTTCGGATACGTTCTGTCACCCAGATCGTCCGAAATGCATTTGTTTATCGAGTTGTTGTTAAGTCCTGCTTATCGAGTTGTTGTTTTTCTTATCGAGTTATTTTTCTTATCGAGTCATTAGGTTTTCTTGAGTTGTCGAGTTTTGTATATCGAGTTGTCACTCTTTGTTTACCCAACGTTGTTGCGTCTTGCTTATCAAGTTGTAAACTTGCTAAGGTTTTGTTGTTTCTTAGTGAGTTGAGTTGTTTAGTTTGTTGTGTCGGTTCACTACCTGACTTGGCAATATTCGTTATTCAATTTTCATTCCATCTCATTTTTGTGCGAAATGGTGTGATGCGATGCAAGAAAATAAAATGCAACACTTTTTCAAAAAACTGTTTCGTTCCATCATACTTCCTTTGTTACAACATTTTACAACAAGGGTACAAGTTTTACAGAAAATAAAACTACCTAATAATGTACAATGTGCTACAACTACTAGTAAAAAAGGCAAATAAAGCAGGAACAGCTGCATTAGTGCTATCAAACACAGGAATAAGCGGCCCTCTTCATCCTCTTCTGCGGAACAACCTCTGCATCATCATCATCATCGGAATCGGAGTCGCCACCCTCGGAATCCTCCTCGGCATCATCTTCACTACCGGAACTGGAATCAGAGTCATCCTCTCTGCCAGCGGATGTCTCTGATTGCGGATGTGCAGACTCCTCCTCCTCGCTAGACTCCTCCTCTATGACGGGTGCTCTGCATCCGCCTCGGCCGTGAGTCGAACCCCCTCTCCCAGCTCTCTGAGAAGGCCTGGATGGCCCGACCTATGGCCCAGTATGTAGTGGAGGCATCTGAAAAGAAAGAGCGCAATTTGAATACATCAGCCAAAGTATGTATATCAGATGCAGATGCAAGAAAACTACATAGAGTGGGTGTATGCAGATACAGTACATGAATGTGGTGTGTGTCAGATATGCTCTACACATACAGCCAATCAATGCAATGAAATGTTCAAGTTCAGCATGTCATCAGAAGTATGATAAATGTAAGAAAACTAAAGAGTACTACCGGGACACCGACGATGGACAACTGCGTCTCTCTCCGCAGGACCATGCCCTCGAGTGAGGCTACTAACCCGAGTAACCCCTCTGTATACTCCCTGGATGGCTACAGATACAAGCTCAAGTCACCAATGAGTAAATGAATGCCTAAGTATCTGAGTGGTAAATGAAAAGCAGTGGAACATACCAGTGGTGAGTCAGGATCACTGACGTATCGGTGATTGGGCATAGGGGGCTCTATCGAAATTGGGTAGGAAGTCCCGTATCGCCATCTTGTCAACTCAGTCGGGATATTTGGTCATCCGACGTGATAATAAGTCGGGGGAATCCGGGGAACCAGTCCAGCCCCACCTCTCGATGTGCCGGCCTTGCTGGTCAAAGGAATATTTGCAGCCCGGACCCGGCTCGATGATGGCATATCGGCAGACCTCCTCGTGGGAGTACGGACACCTGTCAATGGAGGCATCAAGTATGTATGACGGTAAGTTGCATACTCCCCCTCCTCCAAATGTAGAAGTACGTCGGTACCCAACATGGCGCTATCGACATCCTGGGGAGTGAGCCCCTCAGTAGACTGCATGTCGTCCGGAGGTGCTGCGGGGACACTCTGATCGGGGTAGGCCATAGTCTGGCGCATGAAGCGGTCCCCCAGAAACCAGGCCCTACCAACGGGCCCCTCAAATAGGATCTTGTACCGAGAAGCGGCACATCCTCTAGCAAACCGAAATCGGGTATCTCCACCCAAGGGCGCCTAGGGCTGCCATGTGATCTGCGGATAACCAATGCATAAGCCGATTAGAAATTGTAAATGTGCAAGATGAATCAAAGATGAAAACATGAAGAACTGAGAGTTCTGAATTACCTCGGTCGTCCGCACTGTATCAAAAAACTGCCGCAGGTAGAGGAGAGTCTCCCGAGCTCTCAGCCAGTACTAGCCCTCAAATACGAGCGAGTAAGGAATCGTGAGAGGCACCTCCACCTCAAGCTCCGGGGCTAGCGTCGGAAAGTACGCGAAAACCCATAGCTGTAGAAAACAGGGCAATATCCATCAGAATACAGAATGCCGAGTGCAGAATGTACAGAGAACGCAGAATGCTGAGAGCAGAATGCAAAGTACAGAATCTAAAGTGTACCGTGTACAAGTAATGAAAAGTAGAAATGTAAATCAAGAGGGAAGAAAGTACCTCTTAGGCTCTCCAATAGCTGCCAACTATGTTCCCCCGTCCGCGGGAGGTCGCACTCATGTAGCAGTAGAGGGTAGCCAGGCCGGCGCCACCCCAGTCATACCAGCTGACCTGTGATAGGTCTACCAGAGCACTCAGCAGATAGAGTCCAACGGTGTTCCCCCTATCGGAGAACAGAGTGGTCCCGAAAAGGAACATCAAAAATCCCCGAGTGTACTGTGCTATCTCCTCAGGAGTCTCAGGCACAGCCTCCCTGAACTGTGTGGAAAACCAAGTGTACTGGACGCGGCCTGAAGATCTGTCAATCGGTAGGTGAGCTCCCAAAAAATAAATCTAGGCAGCCTCCCACTCATCTATATCCTCGTCATAGGGGATCGGCCAGCCTCCTATGTCAAGGCCTGTCAGCACGGAAAAATCGAACGTGGTCATAGTCATGTCCCCGGTAGTTGAGAAATGGAAGGAGTTGGTGGTGTCCCACCATCTCTCTACAAGGGTGCCCATCTGGGTCCTGCTCGCTGGATAACATGATATCCCCGTGCAGAAGGGTCCGAACCCTGCCTGGTCAACCAGATCGCGAACGGCCTCTGGGAGCTCCGCGTACCACTCCCTGGCGATGATCAATCCATATCCTCGTGTAATACGGGAAGATACCTGCATTCAAAATGAACACATGTATTCAATTTCAAAATAAAGTATATGATCTGTGTGCAAATTAAATCAGATACAATGCCATGAGTTGTGTGTTCAGAATTGAAGTGTGTGAGCTGTGTGTTCAACATCAAGTATTCGGGCTGCGTGTTTAGACTTCAAAGACAGTGAGCTGCATGTTCAACTCTCAACCAGTGTGTGCTGTGTGTTCACCTCAAAATTTGGGCTGCATGTTCAGAAATTCAACAGTTTGGGCTGCGTGTTTAACTCTCGACCAGTGTGTGCTGTGTGTTCACCTCAAAATATGGGCTGCGTGTTCAGAAAGTCAAGTGTTTGAGCTGTGTGTTCAGGCTTCAAAAACAGTGGGCTGTGTGTTCATTATCAAAGTGTGAGCTGTGTGTTCAACATCAAAGTTTAGGCTGCGTGTTCAAATTTCAAAACAGTGGGCTATGTGGTCATCTCAAAGTTTGAGCTGTGTGTTCAACATCAAGTGTTTGAGCTATGTGTTCAGACTTCAAAAACAATGGGTTGCGTGTTCATAATCAACAAGTTTGGGCTGTGTGTTCAGATTTCAGAAAATAGTGGACTGTGTGTTCGCCGTCAAATAGTGGGCTGTGTGTTCATCATCAAAGTGTGAGCTGTGTGTGTTCAGAAATTCGAGTGCTTGAGTTGCGTGTCAACTTAACAAAATACTGTGCTGTGAGCTGTGTGCTAGAATAAGCAGAAGTATGGTGTGTGAACGCGTTCAGAACGAGCAGATAAAAAATACATAGCAAAAGCATGAAATGCACGGAAAATGCAGAATACATTGTAGAAAATATAAAAGTGAAATACATACCTCTTGTGCCTGATAAGAGAGGTGGGACTCTGGCTCCCGCAGTAATAGATCTACAGGTGCTCACTCATCAAAGTTAGTGAAGTGGTAGAAAACGGCCCGAGGAAGGATGTGCGCCGGAGGGTCATACCTCTCGGGAATAAATGGCCGAATCCTCGGAGGTAAAGACATAATGTCTAGCCCACCCCTGGTATCTGGAGGACCTCCGCCCTGAGGAAAATGACCTGCAATTTCGAAAAATCTGTAAAAGGAGCAAAAATGAGCAAAATGAGCCAAAATTGGAAAAAATCAACAAAAGTCAACTCTCGGGAAATGAAAAAGTCAACAAAAGTCAACTCTGAGAAAATGTTCCAAATATTGAGACAAACTTACCTCAAGTGGTGAAAATGGGGAAAGAAGCTCCGAAATCAAATTTTAATCGGTCCAAAGTGAAGAAAACTGAAAGATTTCGCGAAACAACTTTGCGTGGGGCATCGGAAAACGCATATAGAGCGCAAATCTGAGAGAGAAAATGGTCTAGGAAGGAAGGAGCACTGATTTCGGACTTGGAGTTATGAGAAAAAGTGCTTTGGCCGAGTATACTTAAAGAAACAAGTGTAAAAGTACCAAACTTCCCTTGTTTTTGGCTAGGTGGTCGGCCGACCACCTTTTCTGGTAGGCCGACCACCCCCTCTCACCAAACCTGGTCGGTGGCCCTCTAAGGTGGTCGGTGGCCCTCCCAAGGTGGTCCCCACTGCCTCTTTGAGCTCCCTGCAAATTTTGGTGATGATCCGAGTCCCCGGCACTCGAGAAAGTACAAGGAAAGTGCACTTTTCAGCACGAAATCCCTCCGCGGGAACTTCAACTCCAACTTTCGATGCGTGTTTCATCGTTACTCGCCGAGAGCGAGGTGTATCATTTTTGAATACGTTGTGACCCTTCCAGGAGGTAAACCGGAGGTCGCGATTTAAGTTGTCCTCGTCGAAGCTTGCATTTCTTTGCTCAATGTTTTGTTTTGAACATGCTTGTAAAGTCGCACTCATCCAGCATTGTTACGCATGCCACTCGCATTGTCATGAACATCGCTTACATTTTGGTGCACGTTTCACTGGTATTGTCATACCTCTATGCTTAACTTGTGTTGTCAAGCACGCTTCTCTTGCATTGCGATGCACTTTCCTATCGGCACCATGTCTGTCTGCATTCGATATAGTGTTGAACATGTGTTGCTAACTATGTTGTGCTTGTTAAGTTTCTCTCTTTTGCAGGCACGATATTGTATGTACAGTTCATTTGAAGCTGGTGTGACCGGACGAACCACGTAGGTATTGTATCTTCTCCGTGTGAGATGTATCGAGAATTGTGATTCTCTTATATTCTTACTACATGAAATGTAGTCTTTGCCTTCCATTCTTGCTTAAAACTGTTGCATCTATTGTGAGTATTTGCTTCATTACAGCTTGCTGCTTTGCATGATCATGAGTTATATTCGGCTTTGTGCATATCATTTTGCATTTTGCCCCCGCCTGCGGGCATGCCTGCGGGCGCATCTCTTTTATCTTGCCTATTTGTCTAAGTCTTTGGCCTCGTCAAAAATGGGTTGTCTCTGGGCTGTGACATTCACTCCCGTCACTTATGACTTTCGAGTTCTATCAAAGAGGGGCAACTGTAGACACCCCGTTTTTGACCGACCTTAAGACTCAGACGTCACCGACTGAGCGCTCAGCGATGTTGCATATTGTGCTCGTTCTGAGGTTGAAAAGTCTCGGCTGAGAGCCTTGTCTCTGGGCTTCGGAACCTTTTCATGCCTTGCCTCGGTTTGCGAACCAGGTCCTGTTTTCTCTATTTTCACTTCCTGAAGGGAGGGAGAGGTCTTGAAGACCATCTCTCAGTAGCCATAGGCTACTTTTCGTGGTCGTAGGCCACTGTTCCCGTTTGAAGACCAGTTTTTGGTTTTCGGAGCCGTCGGCCGTGCGCCTCGGTTCGGGACCGCTTAACTTTCTCCGTTTGTTCAGGTTTTTGGCACACACCTTGTTTCCTCTATCTAGAGGGACACTGTGGCCCGGGAGACCACCTTTGTGGTCGTACGCCACTTTCGGTGCCTAGCAGCTTGTTTTCTGGGCACCCAGCTGCGCGTTTTGACCCCCGAACCTTCGTTTTGCATCCGTCTTAGTTCATTTTTGGCATGGACCCTATTTTCATTGTTTGGGAGGTGGTACAAGGGTGAGAGACCACCTTTTCTCCTTAGAGACCACTTTTCTCCCCGCTTGTTGATTTTCTAGTTTTCTTGTCGGGAAGCTGGTTTTTTTGGTTTTTGGACCACATTTTCTGGTCTCCCATACCACCACTGAGTTGCATTCACCTGGGAGACCACCAATCTTGGTAGGCTGACCACCTTTTAAACTTGACCCTTTTGACCCTGGTCGGCCGACCAGGGGGCATGGTCGGCCGACCACCTGAACTGGTCGGCCAGCTCTCTACAGCTTTGTCTCACTGAGTTGCTTCCAGCTGTGCCAGCTGGGAGGCATTTGTTGCATCCTCCATACACGTGTATGGAGGATGTTTATTCTTGGTTTTTAGCTTCAAAGAGAAGCTTTGGCCTCTCTTCTCTATAAAGGAAGGGCCTCCCTTCCTTTGCAAGGGTTGAAGAATTGATGGAGCACACACACACATATCTCCCTCTTGTCTCTATATTTTGCCCTCAAAAAGAGCCAAGTTCTTGCCCCTTTACACACTACCTCTTAGCCCAACACCTCCAACACCAACCTAAGGTCCTTGGAGCTTGTTTTCAGAGCTTGAGAAGTTGGTTTCTTGGTCCAGAGCTTGCTGTCTTTCTTGGCTACAAGGGTAACACTCTCATTCCCTCTTTTGGTGTTTATTTTGCTCCTTACTTTAGCCATACTTGAAAGAATTTTCGAGCCTTGGGGTAAACTGAAAAAAGTCTTATTTTGAGCTTCTAAACATGTTTGTTTAAGGCCATTTTTCTGTTGGGGGTCACCTACCCCCTTGCATGCTTGTTTTCCTCTTGTTTTGAGCCATGCATCTAGGCCTTTGTATTGTGCTTTGTTTGATCTTTTAGCCACTAAAATCCAGTGGATTTTCAGTGGCTAACATGTGTCTTTGAGCCTCAAAATCAGAGAGGGGTGACCCTCTCACCCTTTGTTCTCTTTACTAGCTTTCTTGGCCTTCCAAAGGAGCCCCTATTTGCATGTTTCAAAGCCATGCTCCAGGCCATTTTTGATGAGTTTTGTGACCTGCATGACATCTACCCAGAGGTGCTTTTGCCATATTAGATGTCTATTATGCATGTGTAGAGTAATCTTCTTCAAGGCCTTTCAAAGGGGCCTTCACTTGCATGCTTCCTAGACTAATTTCAGGCCCTTTTCAGTGAGTTTTAAGGCCTTCATAACCTCTGTACAGAGGTGGTTTTGCAATTTTGTATGTCCATCATGTATGTGTAGAACAACCCCTCGCATGGCCTTCCAAATGAGCACATCATTCTTGCATGAATTGACTGAGTTTCAGTGCATTTTTGGGCATTATTTGGCATGGCATACTTCTTTTTTTGGCTAGTTTGGTGAGCTCTCATGTGCTTCATATAGTTGTAGTACAAATCATGGTTCACTAGCTTATTTTGCATGCTTTGTTGACCCTTAATTTTAGCACTTTTTGGCCTTACCTTAAACTGATTTTGTGCATATTTTGGACTACCCTAGCTCTGTTTTTGGGTCTCATGGGCGAATGATGCTTGTTTTGCATGCTTGTAGTTCAATACACTTGTCTAGCTTTGAGAGTTGAGGTCTATTGCATGCATATACTGAGGCGTTTTCATGATTTGGGGTCATTTTGCATCATATTTCAGAGCCTATGTGAATGCCATATCCTCATGTTTTCTTCTCTTTAAGTGTGCTTGAGAGTTGTGCATGATTGCCTTGTTTTCGGACCATTGAATGAGCTCCATTTCCATGCACTTTGAACCACCACTTTGGGCCATTTTCCCACTGTTTCAGACCTGCCTAGGGTCTGTTTGGGGTTGGTTTTGCCATTCGTGCATTGCTTTGTGTACCTCTAGTGTAACGCACTTCACTAGTTTCGGTATTCGGGCCATCTAGCATGCATTGGGTAACATATTTGCATGATTCGGGACCATTGTACATCCTGTTTCAGAGCTGAAAAATGTATGCTTGTATGCCATATTTCATCCTTTGCCATGCTTAGTTAGAGTTGCATGTTGTGCCTTAGGATCGGTCCATTGCATCCGTGCATGTTTGCATGTATTTCGGTTGTCTCATTTTCATCATATGGCCACTGATGTGAGTGTGGCTAAGGTCCATTCATATTGGTGTAAGTCCATCTTGCATTGTGTATGCCATTTTAGTCTATAGCATTGCATATGCTAGATTGCATGTTAGTGCATTGTGTATGCCATGTTACGTCACGCGCATTGTGTATGCCATCTTAGTCCATAGCATTGCGTATGCTAGGTTGCATGTTAGTCACATTGTGTAAGCCATCTCATTACATTGTGTTTGGGATAGGAGTTAGCCCAAACACAGGAAACGAGGGACGTTTCGTACTCAAAGTGACGAAACGTGTCTCAATTCCCGGTCCCCGACACTCCGGATTACACATGATGGAGTCTAGGCCTTGTTGCGTTTTTATGTGCATTCATTTCACGTTGAGTCGTGCTATTCGACTCCTCGGCCATCATGCATCGAGATACGTGATTGGTGGCACGAGGATCGAGGTGTGCATACATATGTGAAAATACTTTGCCATGCCCCTTTCTTGCTCTCTGTTGCAGCAAACCAGAAATCAGCAGCCTTCTAGAGCTTTGCACAGCATTCCGGGATTAATTGCAAACAGAGGCAAATCGGGGCATCGCGAGGAATTTCCCGACAAGGCAACTCAAGCATGCATGCATCTTTCATCATTCGGAGCAGAGCTGAGGCGGTCCATTGACTTGCATGCTAATTTATTTGCTTTCCTAGTTAATTTGTTAATTAATTAGGGTTTTGTATTATTTAATTATTTATTCGGACTGTAATTATTTATTTGGACTGTATTATTTATTCGGACCCTCCAAGCCAGGGCACAATTGTAATAAGTGTGCATGTGTGTGATGTATGTCTTCCAACCCCACGTCTTTCTCCCTTTTATTTACCAGCTTATGATGGTTAGATTAGGGCATGTTTCAATTAGCATACTTATGCTTGCATGTTTGCATCATTCATCTGTATTGCATGCACCGGGCTCGGCGCATCATACTAACTGTATTGTATTTCAATTCCAAGTTGAATACATGTTAGCTGTAGCATCTCATATGCCATTCTTAGTATAGCCAAGCCTATTTCTAGTTGCATTTTGCATGTGTTGCATTAGTCATCTTAACATGAACTAGGATCATGCATATGATTACCAACTAGTTTCTGTTTCGGCTCGGAGTACTCGGTGAGTGTTTATGCTTTAGCATCCTTGCATGTGTGTGAGTGACTACCATGATAGCATGCTTGCCATGAGGCTAACTGCTTATGTGATATAACTGCCTGAATGCCTGTGGGTGAAGGTTGGATTATCTGGATTGGAACAATTCATCAATTGTGAGTTTTAAGCCCACTTGAGAGTGGCAAATCATCATGTTTTCTAAGCCCACCTAAAGGTGGCAAATCCACATTTTAGCCTACTTACGAGTAGCAAACCATTTTTAAAACAAACATGAGATGTTTTGTTCCAATTCAGCGCGACCTAGTCTATACTTGTATGTTGTGCGCACATCAGATAGTAATTCTAGGCTAATTAACCGGAATAAGAGCACATAATGTTTTCAAAACTCAATATCATGGTTAGTAGAGGCCGATCTTTGATCGGGCGAGCGGGAGTGCTCACGAAGTGACCTTTTCCAATCATACCCAAGTTCCCGAGTCGAGGCAACTTTGGTGATGACGGACACGTGGCCTTAGGCAAACGAGTCAGGGTTTCCTAAATTTCCCCAAAATAAATATTTGGGTGGCGGCTCTGTATCTGAAAAATCAGTCCATGTTTGGCACTTCTTTACAAAAATTAGTTTTCCAAAACGATTTGCCGGATTTGGACTCTTTAGTGATTTATCAATCCCACATCGCACATGTGAAATCAGATTAAGAATCGTGACATTGAGTCTGAACTGTAGCATGAAGCCCAAGGGCGCGTCTACAATACTGTACATAAGAATCACATCATGATTAGTAGAGATCGATCTTTGATCGGGTGAGTGAGGTTGACACGACCCGAACCCGCCCCCATGGGTTAAGGACGTAACCGGCCAGTAATCCTAGGATTACCTACGGCCTCAAACCAAAACAGACTTAACACATCAGAGTAAAGGGGCCAAAAGGGAAGCAAAATTTAAAACTTTGTCCATAGAGCTGTGCTTACATGGCACATCAAAACAAACCATACATATATACGTTAATAACTCACAACAGAAACATAGCAACATAGGTTCTGTACAGACAGGATCATCCAAAACTAAGTCAACCCATAAAAACTATAAGCAGACATATACAAAACTTCGCCAACCTGACAAAATGTAAATACATAACAAAAGGGCGAAGACGGGTCTCGTGCGTGAGACACAAGGGCTGACTCTCTCAAAACCTTAGTTGTTCCATACAGACTTCACTGAGACTGGGTCTGGACTTCTCTTGGCTCACCTACAAACACATGAATGAGCGTGAACGATAGCCCAGTGAATAATATCAAATCAAATACAGAAGTTACATAACAATGTAGAACAACATGTTCCAAACGGCCTTAGGCCCAATTCATATTTCTATTTAACAGATATATAACTATACGAAATTCAACCAAGTGACTGTAGTTCTAAACATTCTGGCCTTTGGCCCATTCAGATTTCCATTCATGTCAAAACGGCCTTCGGCCCATTCATTTATGTCAAAACGGCCTTCGGCCCATACATTCGTGTCAAAACGGCCTTCGGCCCACTCATTCATGTCAAAACGACCTTAGGTCCATTCATATATGTCAAAACGACCTTCGGTCCACCCATTTCTATCAAAACGACCTTCGGTCCGTTCATATATGTCAAAACGACCTTCGGTCCATTCATATAGGTCAAAACGACCTTCGGCCCATTTATGTTTATCAAAACGACCTTTGGTCCATTTATGTTTATCGAAACGACCTTTGGTCCATTTATGTTTATTCCTGTCAGACTTTTGTCCACAATCCCAATTTATGTCAAAACGGCCTTTGGCCCATTCTTTTATGTCAAAACGGCCTTTGGCCCATTCATTTACATCAAAACGGCCTTTGGCCCATTCATTTATGTCAAAACGGCCTTTGGCCTATTCATTTACATCAAAACGGCCTTTGGCCCATTCATTTATGTCAAAACGGCCTTTGGCCCATTCTTCTATGTCAAAACGGCCTTTGGCCCATTCATTTACATCAAAACGGCCTTTGGCCCATTCATTTATGTCAAAACGGCCTTTGGCCCATTCTTCTATGTCAAAACGGCCTTTGGTCCATTCTTCTATGTCAAAACGGCCTTTGGCCTATTCATTTACATCAAAACGGCCTTTGGCCCATTCATTTATGTCAAAACGGCCTTTGACCCATTCTTCTATGTCAAAACGGCCTTTGGCCCATTCATTTACATCAAAACGGCCTTTGGCCCATTCATTTATGTCAAAACGGCCTTTGGCCCATTCATTTACATCAAAACGGCCTTTGGCCCATTCATTTATGTCAAAACGGCCTTTGGCCCATTCTTCTATGTCAAAACGACCTTGGGTCCATTTATGCATTCATATCGGACTTACGTCCACAATCCCAATTAGCAGTTCATAAAGCTTAAAAATGGGGTAAACAATTGGACATTCACAAGCATTCAAATATCGATATTACTCACAGTGATCGGCTTATGGATTTGCCCTGGAGCTTGACCCTACACATTTCATGAACACAAGGGTCACTAACAGTTCAATCCGTTCTCTAATTCACATATTCCTCTTTAGGCTTTATTCTTAACTCGTTAACTCATTTACAATGCTCAATGCATGCCTAAGAGTGCTTACAAGTGAAAGAGGACGGAAAAATTATAACACAGAATGCATTTTCAAAGTTTCAGAAAACAGGGTCCCTGCTCGAGCGTGGACTTCCCCGCTCGAGCGGACCCTTAAGCCTGCAAAAGTACTGGTTACATCAAAAATACGCTCGAGCGTGAAATAGGACGCTCGAGCGGAAAGCCTGTCAAAATAGCTCCCCCGCTCGAGCGTGAATCACCCCGCTCGAGCGGACATCAAGTCTGCAAGAAGTACTGGGAGCACGCATTTCCCGTTCGAGCGTCAGGTTCCCCGCTCGAGCGGACCTCAAAATTCTGGAAAACCCAGAACTGTGTTCTTGAGCTCCAATTCGATTTTCCAGCTACATTACTTGCATGCAATGCCTCAAATCTCAAATATAATCATACCAACATGGTACCAATGCAAGATTATAACATTATGAAGCTCAATTTCTTGATTTATCTACATGCATGGCCCAAAATATGTCAAACTCAACACCAACATAACAAATCCATGCATTCAAGCTCATATCTTCTCAAATTGTACATGCATGTGATGAATTAGCCACATTCTCAACTTGGATAACCCAAATGGTGATCAAAGCATGAGTTTCCTTTAACATTACATATGGATTACACACATTTGTGCTCAAACATGCAATTTCACAGTAATTTCTTACATGCATGCACATATTAAGCTTCAATTCAACAATTCCAACACAATTTCATTTCAATCTTACTCTTGATCACCAAATTAGCTTGAACACACAAAATTACGAACTATAATCCAAGAATTACTCACCTAGAGGTTTTGATCTTCTAAGCTCTAGTCAATTCTTGAACTAAATCCCCAAAATTTCCAAGCTTTAAGCCAAATTGCACAATTTCTCTCCCTTTCTCTCACTAAGGCCGGCCCTCACTCTCTCACAATTGAATCCCTCAGATTTTGAGTTCATAAGAGTTAAAGGGGAGTGTAGTGCTATCATAAAACAAGCCCCACTAATATAATATTTTAATATAAAATATTTTGGCACTTAATTAATCAATTTAATCAGTTTAATCTGACCAGAATTAATTTCTAATCAAGTTTCACCATAGGCTCTAAAGATTATGCCAATCACAGTGGCGTAATCAATTTCGGGTTCTGTGGCCGATAAGCCCTCAATTTAATTTCCAGAGCAGATTATTCAAACAGATATTCCTACAATGAACAGGTAGAATTCCAAAGTCGCATATATTCACATAATGGCATACAAAAATCATATCAAAACATATAATCACATACGTATTAGGGACCAATTAGCACATTACGGAACAGGGGCATCACAGAGGTGCTCAATTCATGATCTTCCCCCCTCATACCTAAGTTCCTGAGTCGAGACACTTTGGTGATGATGAACAAGTGGTGTTTGGCACGAGTCATGGGTTTCCTAAATTTTTCAAAAATATTTAAATGGCGACTCTAAAATCTGGCAATGCAGTCCATTTTTGGGATTTTTGATTAAAAATCAATTTTTCAAAAGATTTGTTGAATTTGGACTATTTTGTGTTTTCACTGTTTCACATTGCACTTGTGAAATCAGATTCAGAACTACGGGAGTCCGAATTGTAGGGCTATTATATCCGAGGAGTCTAAACCCCTCCGAGAAGCACGAAAAGCAAGCTACAACATGATGCATGCATTTGAAATATCTTTAATTTTCCCTAAGATGATTCTAAACCATAATAAAACGCCACCTCACACTCAATAATAAAGGATATCTCACACACAACCATCACCATTATCAAAGTTTATGTGAAGAAAAGTTTTGGTTTAACACTTCTATTTCAAAATCATGTAAATACACTCAATTTTATGTTGTGATGATTAATTAAGCAAGAACCCCTTTTTATAGAACAAGTTCAAAACTAGGGTTCGTAGAAAATTAGGGTTTTTTCTCTTAAAAAAATTTGGAGGATAAATTATACCATGAATTACAATTATCATCCATAATAAACATAATCTCAACCACAACCACAAAGTATTATCCACATCTTTCTGAATCATTTACTAACAACATCATCTATATATATATATATGTAGGTATATCATGAATAGCTAATGAAATTACTACATAAGTAGTTCAAATTGAAGATATAGCTAGTTAAAGACACCCTTACCTCAAATTAGGAAGCTAGGGTTATGAATTACACTCAAAACTTAGATGATCTAGCGAAATAATCGGTAGTAATGTTGATCTAGACTTCCTTTTAACTTTCTTTGGATGATTTTGAGGGAATCTTGGGTTGAAGTTCGAGAAATCTAGGGTTTATGGACTAGGATTTTCGGGAAATAGAGTTAGTGAGAGAGAGAGAGAGAGAGAGAGAGAGAGAGAGAGAGAGATTGAAAGGTGGAAAGAAAATGAGTAAGGATCGACTTTTAAAAATCTGTTGTTCTGACTAACCACTCGAGCGAATAACACAAATTCGGAAGGATCGCTCGAGCAGCATTTCCTCTGCTCAAGCGAAAAATGAGAGGTCCCTAAAGTTTTGCAGAGGTACAGTGAAAATACTGGAAGTATGAATTCTACGCTCGAGCGACAACTCCACCCCTCGAGCGGTCCCGCTTGTAAACTAACAAACTATTGGGAGCTGAAAATTTACGCTCGAGCGACATTTATGTCGCTCGAGTTGTCTGAAAAACCCAGGTGTCACAGTTAGTATTGTAATTATGCGTGTCTGTTAAATTGGTATGTGATTTGTTTACAAAGTATAGAGATTTATGTAGGTAAATTGTTCTGTGTCAAAAATACAACTAAGCAAGAAATGAATACATTCTTGGCTGAAGAATTTAAATAATAAATGAGAAATGTATAAATATAAATATTAATTTATAGCTAGGTTATTGAGATCACAATCTTATCTTAAATAATAAATAATAAACAGGTCATTTAAATATATAGTATTATATAAATATTTTTCTATTAATTTCCCACTTCAATTTTCTATAATTCATACTTGTAATACAATTGAATACATGAAATTAATTGCACAATTACACAATTTTGTTTAAATAGTTCATCTCATAATATAAATTCATTGAATCCACTATTGCATATTATTTCTATACTATTGGTGTAAGAATGCATTAATATCAATATGTAATATATTTTTATACATCAAGAGTTGTTGAGTCTCGTTTCCTGTGCCACGAATATCTTGCATGATAAAAAATAAAATATTAGTCATTAGTATACAATTGCCGTGAAAAAAATAAATATAAAAAGTACAATTATTATTGTGATGTAAGTGTTTTGCAAAGTCTTGGTTTTTTAGTTAAAGTGTTTGTTATGGACACTTGTTTATATGACATGTATGTATATATGTATTGAACATAATTTTATAGTAGAACAATACACAATTCTTTAGTTTTTTTCCTAACAAATATAACTATATTACTAAAACGATACATGTTAGAAAATTAAAGTATCCGATAGTAATATAACATTACAGATTGACAATGTATGAATACAGCAACATATATAAATTAACATTTATATATTTATATATGTAGACATTGATATATATATATATATATATATATATATAAGATATTACAAAAGTAATATGTGAAATCTTTTATAATAATATAATACAGGTAACAATGAGAAGTTAGTTATTTATAATTAAATAGTCAGTCGTAATGTAGATGTTTAGTGTTATATTTTTCTGTGTATGCACTATTATTTAGTTAGATTGTTGAATTCATATAAAAATTGAAAGGAATTTGTAAATAATTTATGTAAAATTAGAGATTAGTGAAGAAAGATTTAAAAAGAGAGAAGTTTATAGTGTTTGGTTTAGTTTGTTTTTTCAAACTTTTGTTTTGAATTTTTTGGTTTATATATATATATATATATATATTGTCTTTAATACTATTTTTTTAATAACCCTTTTATTTTCTTCTTAAATTCATTTAATTTAATACTTTTTAATTTTTAATTTTACTTTTAGATTTAGATTCACTTAATCTAAATACACCTAGAAAATAATTTGTTGTGTATTCTTTTTGGAAAAAAAATTATTAATATTAAATAATAACAATACTAATAATAATAACAAAAAAAATATAATAATAAAAATTCAGTACATATTTGAATTTATAATTTTTTTAAACTAATATTTTATTTTTAATTATATCAAGATTATTAGATGTTAGATTTTCATGTAAAAGTATAATTTATATATAAAATATGAAGAAATTTTAGTATCTCTAATCACCAAAATTGAGAAAATATGAAAATTAAAAAATTAAAAAATAAATTTAAAAAAATAAAACCAACAAAATTGGTTCTTGTTTAGAATTTTAACATCATATTTTGGTTATTAAAGTACTACGTAAAATATTACAGTTCATAAAATATAATTTAAACAAAAAAAAAAGTGTATGAAAATAATTTGCCAATTTTTGAGATACAACATAAATCTTTATTTTAAAAATGCATGCACTTTCTCCTATCTAGATTCGAACTAATGCATACAATTTTAAGATTCAACCAAAATTATTTACAGTGATTTAATCCATGATGGACAATTATAAATATTATATATACCAGTATAGAAATAGACACGAGAAATAAGAAAAAGTAATTGTTTTTTATTCTTCAATTATCATCAATGTAAAAAATAGGGAGGCGACTTTTTTTTTTTTTTTTTTTATAAGAGAGACAGTTTATTTATATTTATATAGGACTCTTGGAAATAGAAATATCATTTTTGAATATTCAATTTCAAAAATAAAAAGATAGTTGGTTTATATAGTATTCTTCTTGACTTTCAGAAAATATAGTAGATTTGAGATGATAAATTGAAATTTAAAAAAAAAAAATAAAAACATGGCAGACTTTTCACACTTTTATAATAATTATATATATGTCCTAAAAACACGTGGTAACAAGGCCCTTTATATTTTAGGGACACTTACTAATCAGTCTCATTAATTAGATTTATTTATCTATAAATCCTGACTGATAAATTTGTCATTGTAAATTTATTTTTAAATCAAGAGAAACTGATAAATTTATCAATAGAGCTTAATAAGTAATAAATTCTAAAAATAGGACCTATTGATAATTTATAATATGATTTAGGGTAAATTATAATTTAACCACCTGTGGTTTGCCTAAAAAATATAGTGCCCCCTATAGTTTCATTTATAATACTTAAACTCCTTATACTCCTTATACTTCATATCAAAGTGCAATTTCACATGGACGTAACAGAAATTGTAAAAAGTCTAAATTACCCTTATTTTATTACTCTAATTTTCTTCTTGATACCATTACAAACCAGAATATTCTCTAATTTTTCTTTAACTTTTTTGTGTTCCTCTTCTTCTTCTTCTTCTTCTTCTTCTTCTTCTTCCTCATCCTATGGCAAACCACACACCTCTTATATCATCATCAAATACATATCTCTCTCTCAAATTTAGACCCAAACAAATACTCATCTCTCCCTCTCTAGAATTTAAATTATACATATATGTGGTGATATGGTTTGGAAATACTCTTTGGATCCTGTGGGACGCTCATGATCCTCTATTAGCCACCTGAAAATAATGAACACTCCGGTCAGAGGTGCCAGAATTAGCACTCCAACGGATAAGTTAGTGTATACTCTCTTGGTTGCTTGGATTTAAAGTTAAGCGTACTAGTTCTCACATACTTTTCTTTGGTTGATGTTCTTCTATTTATATATTTTCTTTCTTGGGCCTCAGGGCTGGGCCCACCTTCAATTCGTCGTATAACTATTTACTCGGCTCCTTTTGTTACAAACCGCTCTTCACTCGGCCCCTTACTCAACTGGTTATGTGGCCGAATAGGGTACTTCTGGATTTGTATGTATAAGACGGGGCCGAATGAGATGTATATACTTCAACTCTCCAGGTTCAATTATTCGGCCTCTTTACTTCCCCCAATATTTGGCCCCCACAATTGCCTCCCAAACACTCCATTAACAACAGTTAGCTGGTGTGTTTGGTTTCAAACTCGAAAAGTCAGAGCCGAAATTTGGCGGCTAACCTCATTCCAATGCGGATGTCAGAGCTCTCGTCTTTCGGTCATCATTACAACTTCCCGCCCCTTCGTACGCTTCTTCCATTTATTGTGATTTAAAATTTTGTCGTCTTTTCGAATACATACACATTTTTGAGCGCTTGAAGCTCTTGGAGTGCCTTCCAACTCACCTCTGCAACTTCCTTTTATCCCTCATTGTCCTCTCCGTCTCTTGTAAGTTCTCTTCCTCTCTGCTTTGAATCCCTTTTCTTGGTTTGTTTTTAGTTTAGCGTACTCCTATAGGCTGACGAAAATGGCAAAGCATTTGAAAGACCTCCTCTTCGCGGATTAAGTCTCTGGCTTTCGACGCCATTATTCTATCCCTGATGACGTCCGTCTGTCACTTGTGACAGACAACACCCTTGATATGGAGAGGGTTGCTGAAAGCACAATCGTCCTTCCTCTCTTATTAGTTGTAGAGGGCGGAGTCCGTTTCCCCCTTCACTCATTCCTTAGGGCTGTCCTTCACCATTAGGGTCTAATCCCTTCCCAACCTAATGTAAACTTTTTTCGAATCGTAATGGGAATTATAGAGTTAAACCGTCTGTAGACGCGTCCTCAGGCTTCATGCTACTACAGTTCGGACTCATTTGTCATGGTTCTTAATCTGATCCCACAATGTGCGATGTGAGATTGATAAATCACCAAAGAGTCCAAATCCGACAAATCATTTTGGAAAACTGATTTTTTAGAAAGAAGTGTCAAACATGGACTGTTTTTTCAGATAGAGAGTCGCCACCTAAATATTTTATTTTGGGAAAATTCAGGAAACCCTGACTCGTTGCCTAAGGCCACGTGTCCGTCATCACCAAAGTTGCCTCGGCTCGGGAACTTGGGTACGATTGGGGAAGGTCATCTATGAGCACCCCCGCTCGCCCGATCAAAGATCGGCCTGTACTAAGCATGATATTTTGCTTTTGAAAACACATGTGTTCTTATTCCGGTTATTAGCTAGAATTTACTATGTGATGCGCACAACACACAAGTATAAACTAGATCGCCTAAGTTGGAACAAAACATTTCATATCCGTTTGTTTGGAAATGATTTGAAGTTTGCTACTCGCAAGTAGGCTAAAACACGGATTTCAATGAATTGTCCGATTCAAGTAATCCAACCTTCACCCACAGGCATTCAGGCAGTTATATCACTTAAGCAGATAGCCTTATGGAAAGCATGCTAACATGGCAACACTTACACTCATGCAAGATGTTAAAGCATAAAAGCTTACCTAGTACTCCGAGCCAAAATAAGAAACTAGTTAGAAATCATGCATGATCCTAGTTCATGTTAAGATGGCTAATGCCACACATGCAAAATGAAACTAGAATAGGCTTGGCTAATCTAAGAATGACATGTGAAATGCGACAACTCGATACACATTCAAGTTGGAATTGAAATACTATGCAATTAGTATGATGCGCCGAGCCCGGTGCGTGCAATACGAATGAATGTATGCAAACATGCTAACATAAGTATGCTAATTGAATCATGACCTAAAACTAACCATCAAAAGCAGGTAAGTAAAAGGGAGAAAGACGTGGGTTTGGAAGACATTCACACACGCACGCATACTTATTACAAATTCGCCCTCTCGACGGAGGGTCCGAAAGAATAATACAAACTGAATAATAAATCAACTATCCTAGCTAATTAATTATTACAAACTCTTAATTAATTAACAAATCAATTACAAAATAATCTAAGTATGAAACTAAAGAGGCCGCCGCAGCTCCGCCTCGGAATGATTGACTGATGCATGTTCGATTGCCTTGCACGGAATCCCGTTGCCATGCCACATGTTGCCTTTTCTTGCACTGTCTTGCATCTCTGAAAATTGTAAAAATCCTTAGGATGCTTCTGAAACACTCCCTGAGCACTGTGGGAGGTCACTGACCAAACAATGGAGTCACTGGCCATGGGAAAATGGTCATCGACCAAAAGTGGAGCTCTCGGCCAGATTAAGTTAGCCGGTCGGCACTGAAGATGGCCGACCGGCTATCCCCTCCTGCAAAATGCTGTTTTTGCTGCAACAGAGGACAGACAGTGCATGGCAAGGCGTTTACAAGACAATGTGTGCACAACCACCCTCCCTATCATACTATGAACTCAAGAGAGTATGGCTCTCGACCCTCGGACCACCAATCACGCATTTTAATGCATGATGGCCAAAGGTGCCAAGTGTGCTAAGTGTGCCAATCAATGTGGAGTGAATGCCACAAAACACATGAATGCCTAGAACTCTATCATGTGTGATCAAGAGCGTCGGCGACCGAGGATTGAGGTACGTTTCGTCACTTCAAGTACGAACGTCCCTCACTTCTCGTGTTTGGTTTGACACCCCAAACCAAACACAATGCAATGCATGTATGCCAAATACAATGCAATATGGAAAAGCAATGCTATGCAACCTAAGCATGCCAAATGCAATAGAACTCAAGTATGCACACAAGACTAAGGTAGCAAGCATGCCAAATGCAATGCAACCTAAGCATGCAATTTAAGCTAATGTAACATGGGTACGCCAAGTATACAACAATGCTATGTAATGCAATTAGCTAAATATCATGCGATATACCAAACATGCAAACATGGTACAATACAAGCATGCAAATATCATGAAAGCAAACATGCTCAATGGACTTAAACTAAAATGGGCAGACCTCAGCCGTGCCAGAATAGTGGCCAAAGTGCCAAGAAATGATGGACAAAACACACCCAAACATGCGCATGTAAAGGTCCAACACTTAGGCACAAAAAAGGTCGACTCTTAAGCACATTTAAAAGAGACAAATATGGACAAGTAACAAGCATGATAAGCCCTGAAGATATGCAAGGGATGATGCCAAATCAACCAAGCCATGCAAGTAAAGCATACAATGGAGCCTAAAACTCGAGACTAGCCAAGGGGTTCAAGCCATGGCTATGTGAAGCAAGCCCCAAAGGGCCAAGGGGACCTAAAATAGTCCCGAGACAGGTCCAAGCAAGACCAAAAGTGAGCTCAAAGCTAGCCAAAACAAGCTAGAATACAATGCCAAAACAGTGGGGCACGCAACGCTATCAAAGAGGTGTTATACTATGCCTAACACAACCAAACATGGCATGATTTAAGCAATGGAAAACAGAGTTATGTCATGTTGAAACAAACTCAAAAACCCACTTAGATGGTATCTAAATGGTCTAAGCATAGAGGCATGCACAATGGTCCAAACTTGAAGCATAAAACACAGACCTTCTAATGCATGGAAAATGTTATGAATGTGGATGCATGGCCACATTATATGGACTAAAATCTCATGTGAAATGATGCCAAATCATAAAAATGGGCCAAGTAATGTAATCATGCGACTTAGGGCTTCAAAGCTAACAAGCTAGGATGAACTAAGGCTATACAAAACATGACATATATGATCAAAACGACACCAAACAGAGCTTTAACATGTTGAAATATGACTAAAAGTTCCTTTGGGTCTAGTCAAAATATGCAAGCATGATAGTCCAAATGCAAGATACATGTGATACCCCTGTTCCGTAATATGCTAAATTGGTCCTTAATTTGAATATGATTATGTGTTTAGCATAATTTTATGTGCCATTATGTGAATATATGTGATTTTGCAATTCTATCTGTTCACCGTAGGAATATCTGTTTGAATAATCTGTTTTTGGAAATTAAATTGAAGGCCTTATCGGCCACGGAACCCGAAATTGATTACGCCATTGTGATTGGCATAATTTTTAGAGCCTACGGTGAGATTTAATTGAAAATTGATTCGGGCCAGATTAAGTCGATTTAATTGATGAATTAGTGCCCAAATATTTTATATTGAAATATTGTGTTAGTAGGCCTTGTTGTATGATAGCATTAGCCTCCCCTCTAGCCCTTATGAACTCAAAATCTGAGTTAGACTATTGAGAGGAAGAGAGAACCGGCTATAGAGAGGAGGAGAGAAGAGAATTGAGCAAACTTAGCTCAAAGCTTGGGAGCCTTGAAAATTATTCAAGTTTTGACCATAGATTGGGAGAATCAAGCCTCTAGGTAAGTGAATTCATGAATGTTAAGTTGTAATTTTGTGAATTCAAGTTGAAATAATGGTCAAGAACATGATTTAGTTTGATTATGAGGAAATTGAAGTGGTTTGGTTGAATTGAAGGCCATTATGTGCATGCATGTAAGAAAGTACCTTGAATTTGCATGTTTTGTATAATCCATGTACAATTTTAATTGAAGCTCATGTTATAATCATCATTTGTGCCATCTAAGTTGAGGATGTGGCTAATTCATCACATGCATGTACAATTTGAGAAGACATGAGCTTGAATGCATGAGTTTGTTATGTTGATGTCGAGTTTGACATGTTGTGAGACATGCATGTAGATAAATCAAGAAATTGAGCTCCATAATGTTATAATTTTGCATTAGTACCATGTTGATATGATTATATTGAGATTTGAGCCATTGCGAGCAAGTATTGTGGCTTGAAAACTGAATTGGAGCTCAAGAACACATTCTGGGTTTTCCAGAATTTTGAATTCTGCTCAAGCGGGGTAATGGCCACTCAAGCAGGAAATACGTGCTCCCAGTATTTTTTTCTGCAGCCCTTGATGCCCGCTCGAGCGGGGAAGTCCACGCTCGAGCGGGGAACTACGTAGGATGAACTTCCGCTCGAGCGTACGAGGTCACACTCGAGCGTAAAAATGAGACATCCAGAACTTTTTGAAGGCATGGCTTCCGCTCGAGCGGGTAAGTTCGCGCTCGAGCGAGGAGCCATGTAAAGAGGCCTTCCACTCGAGCGCCAGATTTAACGCTCGAGCGTAAATCTCCTATATCCAGTACTTTTGCAGGCCCCAGGGGTCCGCTCGAGCGGGGACCCTGTTTTCTGAGATTCTGTTTTTGCATTCTGAGTTCTGTTTTCCGTTCTCTTTCACTTGTAAACACTCTTAGGCATATGTTAAGCATTGTAAATGAATTAATGAGATATGAATAAAGCCTAATGAGGAACGTGTGAAGCAAAGAACGGATTGAACTGTTAGTGACCCTTTTTGTGTTCATGAAATGTGTAGGGTCAAGCTCCAGGGCAAATCCACAAGCCGATCACTGTGAGTAATATCGATAGTTGAATAATTGTGAATGTCCAATTGTTTATTCCCTTATAAGCTTTGTGAATTACTGATTGGGATTGTGGACAAAAGTTTGACACAAAAATAATTGGACCTAAGGTCGTTTTGATAGAATTGAATGGACCAGAGGTCGTTTTGATAGAAATTTTTGATAGAAATGAATGGACCAGAGGTCGTTTTGATAGAAATGAATGGACCGAAGGTCGCTTTGGTAGAAATGACTGGATCAAAGGTCGTTTTGATGTATATGGATGGACCGAAGGTCGTTTTGACATATATGGATGGACCGAAGGTCGTTTTGCCATAAATGAGGGGGCCGAAGGCCGTTTTGACACGAATGAGTGGGCCGAAGGCCGTTTTGCCACAAATATATGGGCCGAAGGCCGTTTTGACATAAATATATGGACCGAAGGCCGTTTTGACATAAATGAATGGGCCAAAGGCCAGTATGTTTGGAACTACAGTCACTTGATCTAAACCTTGCATAAATGTACCTATGTTAAGTAGGAATATGAATTGGGCCCAAGGCCGTTTGGAGTATGTTGTCTTACATATTGTTTATATGACTTCTGTGTTTGATATTATTCACTGGGCTATCGCTCACGCTCATTCATGTGTTTGTAGGTGAGCCGAGGGAAGTCCAAACCCAGCCCCAGTGAAGTCTGCCAGGAACAACATGAGTTTTGAGAAAGTCAGCCTTGTGTCTCACGCACGAGACCTATCCTTGCCATTTTGTTATGTAACTATATTTCGTCTTGCTGCAAGGACTTTATGTATATTTGTAAATAGTCTGTCATGGGTTGACTTAGTTGGATGATCCTGTCTGTAAAGAATTTTTGGTACTGTACTTTTGACGTGGGTTATTAACGTATATGAGTATGGTTTGTTTTGATGTGCATATAAGCGCGACTCTATGGACAAAGTTTTAAATTTTTGCTTCCGTTTGGCCCCTTTACTCTGATGAGTTATGTCTATTTTGGGTTTGAGGCCGTAGGTAATCTCAGGATTATTGGCCGGTTATGTCCTTAACCCATAGGGGCGGGTTCGGGTCATGACAACACATGTTATGGCAAATGAGAGGATTGCAAGACAAGTGTATGGAGTATGCATGAGGCCATTAAACCAACATGAAACAGAGGTACAACATGACCAAACAACACCAAATACTTGCTAAAATGGGGTTGAAACAAGAAAGGTTCCAAAGCCAAAAGGAAGAGGCACAAAATGAGGCCAAACAAGGCCTAAGGGGGGGAGTAGACAACCCCCAACACAAAAGTGACCTTAAAGAAACATCTCAAGCATGAAAATACAAAAAAAATTTATGTAGGACACTAAGCTTAAAACAGCATGCAAGTATTCAAAAGAGTAGTTTCTCACCCTTGAAGAACACTTCAAGAACACCAACTCCAACACCTCTTTCTGATCAAAACCAACTCAAAAACTCTGAAATCAACTCCTTAGCACCTCAGTGACTAAAGGATAGTGTAACACTAGGTGCCTTAGTGCAAAAATATGAACTAAAACACTCTTTAGAACACTATTACACACATAACTATCTAGAGAGAGGAGATATAGAGAGAAAGTGATATATATGCTCTATATCAGATTGCTCAACCCCTGAAAGGGGAGGGGAGGCCCTCCTCTTATAGAAAATCAACCTCTAAGCTTCTTAGAGAAGCTAAGTGTAAGGATGAAATCCCTCCATACACGTGTATGGAGGGCAGAGTCTGTGCCCACCAGCTGGCACAGCTGGCATGCACAATGCCTGAAAAAGGCAAAGAAAAGGCCTCGGCCAGAAAATGTGGCCGATCGACCAAAACAATGGCCGACCGACCAAATACAGTGCCGATCGACCAATACATTTGGCCGGTGGAAAGAAAACAAGGCCGGTGGCCTCAGGCCATGGCCAGTGGGTTGAGGTATGGCCAACAAGCCACTTCCTACCCTTAAGTGCAAAAACCACAAGTCCTTGGTCCTCAACCAAGCACAAAACAGTCAAGTTGAGAGATCTTAAGGAAAGGTGAGCAGCCGAGACTTCCGAGAACTCCAAAACAACACAAACATGGATGATCATCGAGTGTTCAAATGATGATGTCCAAGTCTTGAGGACCGTCAAAAATGGGGTGTCTACAGCTGCCCCTCTTTGACAGAACTCGAAAGTCATAACAATGACGGGAGTGAATGTTAAAGCCCAGAGACGACCCATTTTTGACAAGGCCAAACACTTAGACAAAGCATACAAAACATAGATAAAGATATGCGCCCGAAGGCAGGGGCAAGATGCAAGAACAATGCACAAAGCCGAGCATAACTTATGATCATGCAAAGAAAGCTGTAACGAAGCATAACATGCAACAATTTTAAGCAGGCATATACAAATCTAACTACATTTCATGCAGAAAGGATGTAAGAGAATTATACAATTCTCGCTACGTCTCACGCAGAGAATAACATACCGTGAGGTTCATCTGGCCGCGCCAGCCTCAAATGAACTATACATACAATATCGTGCCTGACAAAGAAAGAAAACTTAACAGGCAGAATATTGTTAGAAACATGCATAGCGATGCAAGTGAAATGTGCGCGACAACACGGGTGAGTGTGCACAACAATGCAAGCTAAGTGTGACGCATGACAATGCAGAAGTGCATAACAATGCAACCTAAGTATGACGCATAACAATGCGAGAAGGGGTGCATAACAATGCAACCTAAGTATGACGCATAACAATGCGAGAAGGGGTGCATAACAATGCAATCTAAGTGTAACGCATAACAATCCGAGAAGGGGTGCATAACAATGCAACCTAAGTGTGACGCATAACAATGCGAGAAGGGGTGCATAACAATACAACCTAAGTGTGACGCATAACAATGCGAGAAAGCATGCAAAAACACACGTAAGTAAAGCATGCACGACAACGCATACAATGTGTGAAATAAGGAAATGAACACATGTAAGTAAAGCATGCACGACCACGCATACAATGTGTGAAATAAGAGAAAATGAACACATGTGAGTAAAGCACATGCGACAACGTGTACAATGTGTATAATGAGAGAAACTTGAACACATGTGAGTAAAGCACACGCGACAACGTGTACAATGTGTAAAATAAGAGGAACTTGAACACATGTAAGTAAAGCACATGCGACAACGTTTACAATGTGTGAAATATGAAAAACTCGAACACATGTAAGTAAAGCACACGCGACAACGTGTAAAATATGTGAAATACAAGGAGATAAGCATAAACACATCTAAGTAAAGCACACGCGACAACGCGAGTAATGTGTAAAGCAAGGAATGAATGTACACCTGTAAGTAAAGCACACGTGATAACGTGTACAATGCGTAACATTGTGGAAATAAGCGTAAACACATGGAAGTAAAGCACACGCGTCAACGCGAGCAATGTGTGAAATATGAGAAACTTGAACACATGTAAGTAAAGCACACGCGACAACGTGTACAATGTGTGAAATATGAGAAACTTGAACACATGTAAGTAAAGCACATGCGACAACGTGTACAATGTGTGAAATATGAGAAACTTGAAACTATAAAGTAAGATGAAGCATGTTAAATGCAAGAACGAAACAAAGTATAACCACTATGCGCTTGTTATAAACATGACAATACATTGTAATGCAACACATTTAAAGCGATTTGCGAAACTCACAAGATACAAAAGGATAGGAAAAAGGATACACCTTGCGCGTATTTGAGTATCGCACACAGAAGGCACGGTTTGAGGTCAACACGGAGGCCGGTTAAGCTTCAAAAATACATTTTCTTGCACTGTCTTGAGGAATGGAGGTCCCAAACATCATATTTGACCCAAACAAGGGTGTAGGAGGTGCATCGGCCATGAGAGGGGGCCACCGGCCATCCGTTGGCCATCAAATGAGACAATCGGCCAAATATTTAGCCGACCAGCCAACAATTTGGCTGACCGACCAAAAATGGCTGTATCGGGGAAGTTTTGACATTTAGCCATGGGTCTTTAAATATAGGGCCTCAAACCCTATATTTTCACTTCCTCTTAGTTTGAAAATCCCTCATCTCTCTCTCTCTCTAGGTGTTTTCCCAACCTTCGATCCTCGTTTTTCCTTGGTTTTTAGGCTCTTTTTGTCATTTGATTCGCAAAACTCTTCCCGTTTCGCACACTTTGAACCGAAACAAAACTCGGTTTCGGTGACTTTTCTTTGGTTTCCACCAATTAGGGCTTGTTTTCCCTGAGTTTTCCTCGATCTTCATGCTTTTTTCCCACATTCCGACCTTTTCTCCCATTTTCCACCCTCTCGGGGTTGACTTTTCAGTTGACTTTTTGCATTTTCGCCCATTTTACACATTTTCGGCCATTTTCGCACTCTTTCTGAGATGGCTAACGACATTCCACAGGATGGGTCTCCCCCAGAGATGGACGTGGACCCCGAGGTCGAGCTCCTACCTCTTCGCATCTAACCCTTTGACCCGGCGACCTACAAGCCGGCGATTCATGTGTTGCCTCCCGACGGCATCTACCACTTCAGGAGCTATGCGCAAGGCACGCCACTAGAGCTTCTACTGCGCGAGCCAGAGTCACATCTGTCTTACGATGCTGCTGAGGTATGTTCTTCCTCTGTTTAATTTCTACAATGTAGAACACATAACTGCGATAGTCGATTCTGCTCTTTAACTGCTTAACTCAGACACACTGATACATCACATGCCGTAGTTTACTGTGAGCACACCCACACCCGATATCTATGTAGACTCGGACACATGCACACACACTGCATTTTCAACAGAACAATTCAAACATACTGATACATCATATGCTGTAGTTCACTGTGAGCACACCTGCACCTGATATCTGTGTAGGCTTGGACACATGCACACACACTGCATTTTCATCAATTCTGAGCGCATTCAACACTGCATTTCTAACACTGCTTCGCAACTGTTTGTTTTGAACACAGGGAGATTCCCATGCCTTCTGAGGGTATGAGAACACTGCCGCCCGCGGTTGGTACATGGAGCTACCCGATGCGGTCCGTCATATTGTCGACCGGGCCGGCTTTGGGACCTTCTGCATGGGACTTTCGCGCTTCACTACGAGTAGGCCCCTTCTTGCTGCTCGGGTGGAGAGGTGGTGGGACACCATCGACTCCCTCCACCTTTCTGCCACCGGGGAGATGACGATGACTCCCTTTAACTTCTCCTCACAAGCATCGGAGTAGGGGGTGATCCGATTCCCTTTGATACAGACATGCACGAGTGGGACGCCGCTCAGCTATATTTGCTCGGCACTCAACCACCTCTTGCCCAGGCAGGGTTCGTGAGGTACTCATGGTTCGAGGATCACTTCCGGATCCAAGCGCCTATTACTCAGGAGGAGGAGCAGCAGTATGCCCATGGCTTCATTATGTTCCTACTGGAGACCACACTCTTCGCCGATCGGGCGAACACCATTGCCCTCTACCTGCTGAGCGCATTAATGGACGTAACACGGATCCGCCGCTACGACTGGGTGGCGCGGGCTTGGCCACCCTCTATGGATATATGAGCTCATCCTCCTGCCTCAACGGGCAGTTGCTTGGGGGCTATTGGCGAGCCTGGGAGGTACGTGTTCCTTTTTTTATCTTTTCAATTCTGTTATTCATTATCTGTACATCACACACACTGCGCGCACGCAATCTGCTTTACACTGGTTGTACACTGCACACACTGTACAATACACTGCACGTACCGCACTCTGCTTTATCTGTATACTGCTTTATCTGATAAGCATACTCATATCTACTCTGTTGCGTTCTGTAGTTGTGGGTGTATGCCTACTTTCCTAGGCTTGATCAAGTGCCAGATGAGGAGATGTCCCTCGGTGTTCCATTTTCTCATTGTTTCGATGTGAGATATGAGCGGAGGCCACGGGAGTCCTTTATGTTCTTCCGCCACTATTTTGATACCATCACCGCAGCCGAGGTATGTCAAACATTTGTGTTTATTTAAGTTTTGCTTTATTTTGTACTCTCAATATCAGTAGATAACAAACTGTGTTTCGTTTACAGATCATCTGGCAGCCTTGGGCCCCGTTGCCGGACGCAGTTCGGGAGCGGTATGCCGGTGCTCGAGAGACTGCCCGTTTCAGAGTTTTACTAGAGGGCTCTGTCTGCCACGCTTGGTACTTGGGTGAGCGCTTCTTGCGGCAGACCCTCGGCTCACCGGAGCAGGTAGTCCCGAGGCCGCCTCCCATCCATATGAGACATACCGAGAGGTATACCTTTGAGGAGATGATGGATTACACCATCGACTGGGACTTTAAGGGCTTTAGGGACGAGTGTGACTACACTAAGTACATCCAGGCTTACATCATACGGCCTTTGACTGGTGCTCGTCGAGCAGAGCGAAAGAGGTCAGCGGTGCCAGCAGCAGAAGCGGGGGCACCGAGGCACCTCCGGCCCGAGACAGGAGTGGGTCCCGGAGAGGGCAGGGAGCTGGATGGCCAGAGCTGCCCACAACGATCACATGCCGAGGACAGGGTGGTGAGACTTATCAGATTCCCTTCGCTCCTCCTCCGGCTGATTATGAGCTTGTCGGAGTCTATGGCTCGACCCCGGTATGCACTGTTAGACTTTGCATTCTGTATAGTCATTTCAATTCATTTGATATCCCGCAAAATACTAATGACTTTAACACTTTTGCAGGCTTCCGTCAAGTACACTCGCCAGTCCTTGGAGTTGACAGCCTTAGCGGTGGGGATGCTGAAGCGGTGCATCGGCTTGTTGACCATCTACAATATCCCGATAAGTTCTTTCAACCGCAGTCTCGAACTCTGCCTACATAATGTGACGCACCACACTATCTACACGGCACTTGATTCACAACACTCACGGCACTGATACACTGTAACCCACATACTGTTCACAGTGTTGCTCACGGTATTCATACACTAGACCCATATACTGCATTCTGTACTGATACACTGCTCACAGCATTTATATATTGTTTTGCGTAGCATGACGGATGCATTTGCTATTTATCCTTTCTAGGCCCCATTCTAGATTCCAACTGCGGGAGGTGCTCCAGCTGGACCATCTATTCCTGCTCAAGAAGGAAGGGGAGCCAGGCGGAGGATGACTATCCACAGTCGAGGTAGGCACAGGCGCGCCCGTACTGAGAGCAATTCACGAGAGCCCACTCCAAACGACGATGAGTCAGATGAGGAGGTAGATTCGTCTCAGGGCGAGGTTGGGGATAGCACAGACTCAGATTCTGACGGCGGAGCTGGCAACGACGATCCTGGACCCTCGTCTAGGAAGAGGACCAGGACCGACTCCCGCACTTGAGACCACTGATGTTGATCCAGACTTTCTACTGCTTTTCTTCTTCTTGCTTTGTTCAGACATTTTGCTGCTTTTCTCCTCTTTTTGTTTTGATTTATTTTTCTTTTCATTGGTAGTTTGAACACATTGTACTGTCTCAGGCAGGTTTTACTTTCTCAAAACTATGTACTTTTTGCAAAAGACATGATGAAATGAAACAGCTGTTTTGTTCGAAAAGTGTTACATTTGTACATTCCATGCATCGCATCGCATTACAGAACAATGTAAATGAGATTTGAACCTTTGAAAATTAAGCGTTTGCACTGTAATAATTAGGCAGTGAACCGAGTAACGACAAAAACAACTTGATAATCAAAACAAAGAACTCGATAAGCTAACTAAGTGTAAATACAACTCGATAAGCAAAGCAAAGACTTAAAGAATGTGAAATACAACTCGATAAGCAGATGTACAACAACTCGATAAACAAATTGCAGTAATAGGCGCAACTTCGCAAAATCATCACCGAAAGGCATTGGAAGTGGAATCAGTTACAAGTTCTCAGCATGTTCCATACATAATCAGCTCAGGGAAGAAGAAGGAAGGCCGTCGGCCAAAGGGAAAGCCCACCGGCCATGAGAAATGACCATCGGCCACAATGTTTAGCCGATCGGCCAAAAGGGATGGTTGGTTGGCACTAATTGGGCCGATCGGCCAAAAATGGCAAGCACCTCCAAAATGTTGACACCTGTCTTCCACTCAACACCTTATCCTCTACAAAAGCCTCAGCTTCGTAGTTTTCCTCATTTCAACACTGATTTGCAACAAATGGAAGAGTTCCTTGCCCAAAATATCACAACTTGAATTGCCAGCTTGGATGGCTCGGAAAGGCTGAATTTCTGGGGTTTCAGCATAAATGCACTATTCATGCTGAGTCGCACTCCGCTGCACCTTCCATTTCTCCATGCTGCGGCAAGGTTTTGGAACCGAGTAATGCACGTCTTTAGTTTTGGCGGGCAAGAGATGTGTCCTACTTTGAAGACTTCCAAGCTTTGATGGAATCCGAGTGCAACGAAGAAGTCTTGCCCCAGCTTCGCTTCGGCCACGCCCAAGCCTTAGGATGAATGTGTGGGCTCACTATGCACGACGCTCGGTCATTGATTTATGATGGAATGCTGGACATTCCGAGTTTGATTCATCGGTTTTCCGATGCCGGTGACCGTGGTGACCATCATTGGCAGGGCTTTTGGCGACATGCGCTTTGCTTGTGCATGCTGTCCCATTTCTTGCTTGCCCCAGGCTCGGGAGGGTTTAGCACTCGTTTGATCGATGTTACCCAAGGCTTAAAAGAGGGCAAGAGCAGCATTGCCATTACACTGGCCGAGACATTGATGGGCTTGGACGCTTTCCATCGCCGGGAGACGACTAGATTTGCAGGGAGTCCATTACTGCTGCAGGTAATGTTTCCCACCCTGATTTTTCTCTTAACACCCTTTTCTCCACTTTTCTCTCATCGTACATCTCTCTATTCTTCAATCTCTCATTTTTCATCCCTCTCCAGGTGTGGTTGAAGGATAAGTTGCAGGTTGTGGACTCATGCCCAGCGTATTCAGCTCACGGCTATTTCTTCTGACGACGTCTGGTCGATGCCCTTGATGAGGGATGATGGTTTGACTGGATGTGCAGTTTGTCCGTAGATCGTATTGCTTAGCGTTTTCCTTGGCTCAATTTACCAGTAATGAGCTACAGCATGTCTCGGCAGACCAGGATTCTGTTGATTGGCCTGACACACAGCGTGTTCTACTTTCCTTTCTGGTTCTAGCGCCAATTCGGCCATGATCAGATTTGCCTAGCAGAGGGGATAGAGTACCCAGCTGCATTTCTAGTCCGAGGCGCACAGCTAGCTCGGCATGCCGCGGCATGGAGGACGAGAGAGCTTCTGGCCCCCGCTCCCACTTTCAGTTACACCCTTTCTGATAAGTGCATAGATTGGCTCAATGAAGAGGCACAGATAAGGCCCACTTTGGCATCAGAGGCTTCGACCAGCTCTGGGAGGGGGCGCAGGAACACCTGACTATGCCCCAGATTTATTTGCTTTAATCAGAACTTTCAAGTTTTCTTTATGAATGTAATGAAAAGTAACTTCAAGTTGTAAGCAAGAGCAGGAGAACTCTGTGTTGAAATCAATAAAATTGAAGGTTGTGGGTACTGAAAATTTTCCGTTTGGTCCAAAAATGGTCTAAGTTGTAAAAAGATTAATTTGAGCAAAATCAACTTTTATTAAAACTTTTCAAAACCATTTTCGATATGGATCAGAACTGGACACACCTGAGATCTGTCACTGAGATGTACAACCCCGGATCCCAGCAACTGGAAAGTTGCCCCTAGTCTGAGTAGCACTACACCAAAGATTACAACCGAGCTCTTGAATGCAGAATAGATAAAGATAAGCAAACATGATCACATGGACAAAGTTGATCGGGGAAGTGTTTATGGCTGGACTTCAGGATGAAGTTGCCTACGTATCCCAAAGATGGGAATCAAGCCTTACGTAGTTCGGCTCTGGTTCACTCGTGCATTGACACTCTCCTTTTGCGCTCTAACTTTTGCCAAGGCCGCCCTTTGCGGGTTTTCAACCTTGCGAGCTTAGTTTTTATAATTTCAAATTTTCTGTGCTCTAACTTTTGCCTAGGCTGCCCTTTCGGGTTTTCCGCCTAATGAGCCTCTCAAGGATAATATTTCTTCAATTTGTCCATGTTGATCAGCTGTGAGAACTCTAGGCCATCTAGGTCCATCAGAACGACAGCTCTACCTGACCAAGTAGACTTGATGATGTAAGGACCAGTCCAATTGGGTCTGAACATGCCCCTGGGGTCGTGGATGGGAGCTCGGTTGTCTTTGAGCACCAAATCTCCTTCCTTCAAATTCCTGGACTTAACTTTCTTGTTGAAAGCCCTGGCAATTCGTCGTTGATAACCTTGAACATAGTACAGTGCTTTCAGCCTTCTCTCATCAAAGAGCATGAGTTCCTCGAATCTGCTCTGCTGCCAATCTGCCTCAGCTATCTGACACTCAGCCAGTACTCATAATGACGGAACTTCAATTTCAATAGGTAGAACGGCCTCATTCCCATAAACCAATGAATACGGAGTCGTTCCAGTAGAAGTTGTAATTGAAGTCCGGTAGCCCCACAGACCAAATAGCAACTTATCTGGCCAGTCCCGGTAGGTTTCCACCATCTTCTACAAAATGCGTTTGATGTTCTTGTTGGCGGCCTCAACTGCTCCGTTGGTCTGCGGCCGATATGTGGATGACTGATGAACAGCCATGTTGTATTTTTCCAACAAGTCAATCACTTCCTTCTTGAAGTGGGAACCATTATCTGAAATAATCTCGTTCGGGACCCCGTAACGACAGATGATGTTGTTCCTGATGAACTTCGCAACATGTGAAGCCTTCAACACCGCATAAGATTGGGCCTCAACCCACTTTGTGAAATTGTCTATCGCGACCAGAATGAACTCATGCCCATTGCACCCCTTCGGAGTGACAGGCCCGATCACATCGATTCCCTAAACTGAAAATGGCCATGGCGAAGTCATATTGTACAGCTTCGACGATGGGATGTTCATGCGATTTGCATGGATCTGACATTTGTGGCATCGCCGAACAAAGCCGATACAATCTTCCTTCATGGTGGACCAATAGTAACCCTGTCTGAGGATTTTTCGGGCCAGCATCACCCCGTTCATGTGCGCTCCGCACTCTCCTCCATGGATGGCCTCTATTAGGCGCTTCGACTCTTCAGCATCAACACACAGCTTATGCATTCCCAGATAACCTCTCTTATACAATTTACCTCCGCAGATGATGAACTGAGCAGCCATTCTTCTGATTGCCCTTTTATCCTTGGCATTTGCCCCTGGTGGATATGCTTCTTTCTCTAGGAAGTTTCATACATCGTGATACCAGGGATTCTCATCTTGAACCTCATCCATGGGAGCAATCAGCTCGTAAGCCAGCATAAATTTCTGGTCAATGATGATCGGACGCATCCGGACTCCAAAATAGATGTCTATCATACAGGATAGAGTTGCTAGTGAATCTGCGAACCTGTTGTTCTCTCTTAGTAGATGAACGAAGTTCAGCTTCTCAAACCGAGGAATCAACAAGTCCAAGGTCTGGTGGTAGATTCTCATCTTTTCTTCTTTGACTTTCCAATCTCCTTTTGCTTGAGATACAACAAGGTTCGAGTCCCCGATGACGTTCAACCGTTTTGCCCCTAGTTCCAGAGCTGCTTCTAGTCCAGCAATACATGCTTCATACTCTGCCTCAATGTTCGAGACTTTGAACCGGAGTTTGAATGCTAGAGGAATACGAGAATTATCGGGTGCTATCAGCAACACCCCTATCCCATACCCGTATTGGTTTGACGCTCCGTCAAAGTACATCGTTCGAAATTCTTCTTCGACATGCAGAGTGGCCTCGTCTGGGAATAGGTACTCAACTGCTTCATCCCCTCTACTAGGTGATCGGCTAGGAACTCAGCTACCGCTTTCCCCTTCACTGACTTACGCGTCACATACTTCAGATCGAATTTCGGAAAGGAGAAGCAACCAACGATCTAGCCTACCCGGAAGTACCGGTTTCTCAAAGAGATATTTGATGGGATCTAATCTTGAAACCAACATTATAGAGTGAGCTAACAGGTAGTGCCGCAGCTTCTTGGTAGCCCATACCAAGGCTAAGCAAGCCTTTTCTAGCGGAGTGTAACGGGTCTCGTAATCCAACATCTTCTTGTTCAGGTAGTAGATAGCTCTCTCTACTTTGTCCTCAGACAGCTGTGCAAGCATGCAGCCCATTGTAGTTTCAGTTACTGAAAGGTACAAAATCAATGGTTTTCCCAGCTCAGGCAGTGACAACACGAGTGGGTTCTGTAAGTATTGCTTGAGCTGTTCAAAAGCAGCTTGGCATTGGCCGTCCCATTGGAACTTCGTTCCTTTCTTTAGGAGACCAAAGGGTGGTTCACAAGTCAAGGTTAATTTAGCAATAAATCGTCTTATGAATTGCACTTTACCCAGAAAGCCTCGCACCTCCTTTTTAGTCATCGGTGGTGGCATTTTTAAGATGGCCTTGATTTTGGAAAGGTCGACTTCGATACCTCTCTGTGTAATCAAGAACCCTAGCATTTTCCCTCCTGTAACACCGAACGTACATTTTTGAGGATTCAGCCGCAACTGATATTCCCTGATTCGTTGAAAGAAATTCTACAAGGCGATATAGTGGCCCTTTCTTTCCTTGGACTTAACAATCATGTCGTCCACGTACACCTCAACCTCTTTGTGGATCATTTCACGCAATATCGTGGTCGCGGCCCGTTGATATGTAGCTCCAGCATTGTTCAGCCCGAACGGCATCACTCTATAACAGTAGGTCCCCGGCGGGGTGGTAAAGGCAATCTTATCCCGGTCTTTTGGTGCCATTACAATCTGGTTGTAGCCTGAAAAGTCATCCATAAATGAGAGCAATGCATGCCCCGTTGTGTGAGGTCCACTAACTCATCGATATGCGGCAGAGGAAAGTCGTCCTTCGGACTGGCTTTGTTCAAATCTCTGAAATCCACGCATACTAGAATCTTGCCATCCTTCTTCGGTACTGGAACTATGTTGGCCAACCAAGTTGGGTACTCAGATACCAGCAAGAACCCTACGTCAATTTGCTTGGTGACCTCTTCTTTGATCTTGATGGCCCAGTCGGGACGAATCCTTCTGAGCTTCTGTTTGGCAGGTTGGGCCTCTAGGTCAAGAGGGATCCGGTGCTGTACAATCTCAAGATCGATTCCAGGCATGCCTTCGTAGGACCATGCGAAAACATCTTTGAAATCTTTTAATAAAGCGACTAAGCGCTCGCACTCCTCCAAAGACAACGTGGACCCGATCTGGACCAACCGCGGGTCCTTTTCAGTACCAACATTAATTTCGATGATTTCGTCAACCAGTGGTTTTACAAACCTCTCCTGCTCTTGTTCTAGCAGATATTTCAAAACTAGAGGAATTTCTTCCTCGTCGTTTTCATTGAAATTTTGAAAGTCTGAATTAATGCAATAAATCAAGGGCACAGAAAAATACTCAAGGGCCACAGCCGTTCCATTTTCATTAATCACTTCCAAGTCACCTAATTCCTCTGTTACAACAGACTCAAAGGAAAAAGAAAAAGACGACCTAGACAGGACTGTGGCATCCGGGTTGTCACCCCCAGGAACACTGGACTCAGACTCAGACGAGATGGAACCTGATTCCTACCCTACAGACTCGGTAGAATTAGATTTTGGGTCACTACCTGACCCAGTGCTACTTGATAAAAAGCCTTCCTCGTACTGCCAGACGAGAGAAGGTGCAGTGGATGCATCTAAAATGTTTAAAGGTGGGCTCGCAGCCGTTTCATTTCCAATCATGGACACTGAAAGATCATCCCCCAAGCACTCATGTACGATCGGAGGGTATGAAAGTAGACTAGCCTGTGCTACCCCCATTTCAATCTCGGTGCTCTCGGAATCCACTTCCTTACACTGCTCAACCTTAGCTGATGGGTCTGTCTATTCCTTGGCAACATCATCCCCGGACAATTATAAGTCAAAGAAGATCTCAAATCCCGGCAGGCGCTTTTTCTCGGCATTCAACCATGGCTCTGGAAAGCCGAAGAATGGAAAGACTTCCCCCTCTCGGACAAAGCGCCATTCAGGGTACCCTAAATAGGTCGGTGCATCAACTCAAAATGCTTCCCTGCTTGCTTAACTCTGGCTCTCCCAGCTAACTCCTTGCCTTTCCTCACCCAATCCTCTTTGGTGGGCAGATAACCCAGACCAAAGGTATGCGGGTTATGCGGCACTTCGGCCGACACTACAATGCCTTTCCGGCCACTCTTTCCTAATCCCATCCCAAAGATATGCTGGAGCTTATTCATGAGGTAGACTAACTATGCGTTGACATATAACCCCTTATCAGCAGCCAAAATTAGTGTAGACACTTCTGGTGGCAGATGAATTAACAAATTCCCAAAAACAATGGCCACCCCTTTCCCGTGGGGGTATTTCAATATTTGATGTAGGGTGGAAGAGACCGCCTTTACCTGGTTTAGCCACGGCCGCCCTAGGAGTAGATTAAAGGTTGAGGGAATGTCCAAGACATAAAAGTCAATCTCGTGATGTCCTGGATCAACCATGGTCTGAATCTGCACAGTGCCCATCACTTCTCTACTAGTATTGTCATAAGCCCTTATCACCTGGGCAGTTGGCACAAAGTCCACGGGCCTCAACCCGATTACATATGTCGTCCTCGACGAGCACACATTTATGGCGGATTCCGTGTCGACAAGAACTACCAGTACCCACTTGTCTTTACACTCCACAGAGATGTAGAGTGGTTTGTTATGGTTTGCGCCCTCAATCGGCAGTTCCTTGTCAGAAAAGGTCAATGTCAGGGAAGCTCCTCCCGAAAAAACAAATCCTACCAGCTGCTCAGGCGTGGTATCTATTGAAAGTTTGGCCTTGTCCACAACCGAAAGGACAACTTGTCTATGGACTCGTGAAGCCATAAGTAGTCCCCAGATGGAGATGTCTACCTGTATCTTCTTCAGCTATTTCAGCACAGCCTCCTCTTCGAGCAATTTCTCCTTCTGCTTGTCTGCCTCCCTGTCCTTTCCGGACGCTTCTGGTTGATCTAAGTACGGGGGCTTGAAATACCGCCCACTCCTAGTCCTGTGATCAACTTCGCCAATGTACCAGGTATCATTCAGCTGGTTACTCCCCCAGTCTTCATCTGTGTGGGCAAGACATAGATCATCATCTTCCCACCACATGCCATCGGCAGCCGACAGATACCTGTCCGGCTCTATCATAACTATTCTTGTGCTCACAGCACCTTCTGTTCCCGTGTCCACAGCATGCTCTACTCTTGTGTACACAGCACGTTCTGTCCCCGCAGGGGCTCTGGCCTTTCTGACCCTCTCGGAATCTTCGATCCTTTCCCGCTCAAACTGCTTCAGCGCAGCCCGCTGTTCAACATCTCCTATATTCAAATTGCCCGGATCCCGAGCGAAATTCTTAACACTGGCGCTCTCCGGCGATGCATCTAGATTCCCGGCCCTTCCTGCCACAGTTGATGTCCCCGTCCCTGACAGACCCTGTTCTAGCTGAGGTTGTTCAAAAATATCCGGCTGGTCGTCAAGCCACCCAATAGACTCTGCTGCCATATCCGAATCAAACCAGTTGACTGTCACGTCTCCCGAGTCTTGTTCATTAAAGAATTGAAGGTTCGCGATGTCCTCCTCTAGATCTGCTAAGTCATCTAGCCCCTAATTGAGTCCATCCTCCCGGACTACACAAATCTCTGTGCCTACTGGCAATTCCACATTCGGCCTAGCTTGGCCTGCTGATGTAATGTAACCGCCCGGGTCGTACATGAAGCTTCCAGACCTCTCAGGCTCTGTATTTGCATTCTCGTCTACCTCCGCAATCGACCCACTTTTATCTTCGACAGCTACCACCACTATTTCAGGTTGGGTTTGGGAGATGTCCAACACGCACAAGTCAGTGCTGTCAGGAATGAACACCTCCGGCTTAAGTAGGTGAGAAGGGTGATATATATACTAGGGTCGTATAGCATAACCCCAGTTTGGATCATATTGATGCGTTTGGGAGGTGGAGCTTGGTTATGTTGTGGGAAAGGATTGGTTGTGACATTCGGTTTCTCTGGAGGCACGATCACCCTGTTGTCGACGAGATCTTGAATCTCGTGACGCAATCTAAAGCACTGGTCGGTGTCATGACCATGCTGTTGGTGAAACGCACAGTACTTCGCTGGGTTATGGGAGGGGGGAAGTTTTTCTGGCAATGGCTGTGGCTCTAGAGGCTTCAAGTGCCCTTTTCTAATTAAAACCCCCAAAGCTTTAGACAGGGGCATATATAGTGGAGTGAAGGTTCTTTGGCCTTTGGGTGTGTATCTGGCTGTTTGCGAGCTACTACCGGATGCACCGGTGAATGGCGTAGCTACAAGGGCTCTTGGGCTATTGGTGGTGGTAACCATACTCACATCTGAAGATCTAGCAGCTGCAACACTGCTTGCGCCTGCATTCGTACTGCGGTTGAATGTTCTCTTGGGCTGTTCTCTCTCATTATCAATGAGGCCCTGCTTCATAGCGTCTTTGATCTGCACCCCTATCTCATGTAAATCTGCAAAGTTGGGAAGGGGAGAACGATCATCTTCTGCATAAGCTTGGGTTGGAGGTTGCACACAACCATCTGAATCTGATCTTTGTCAACAGGCCTGGTGGTCATCATCGAGGCCTTGGCCCTCCATCGGGTAACAAAATCGGAGAAGCTATCCTTCGGTTCTTGCTTAGTGGTCTCGAGATCACGAGTTGTGACCTCGATCTGTGTATTGTTGGAGTATTGAGCTATGAAGGCCTCGGCCATCTCCTCTCAGTTTCTCTTGACGGAATCTTCCAATTTTGTATACCAGATGGCCGCTACACCTAACAAGGTCTAGCCAAACAAAGAAAGATTCTGCAATCTGGATAGGCCCATCGGCCTCAGTATATCCGAAAACAACCGTAGGTGCACCATAGGATCCCCAGACACGTCAAAGCGGTCGATGTGTGGCATTTTAAACCAAGCTGGCAGCGTCACGGCTGAGTCAGTATACCCATCCTCTATATCTGGAATGGACTTCACACCCTGGGATTTCTTGAACAGCTTTTCAAGCTTGCTCACTTTTAATGTTGTGGGGTCCACCTCAAACTCAAATGGAGAATCTGGTAGGTTGGTAGGCGTTTTGGATAGCTGAGGTAGAATTGGGGAGCGGAGGTGGCCCCGTTGGGATGTCTGTATCCTCCTGGACATTCGCCGTCTCCCCGGGTATTGGGACTCTTGGTGAGGGAGGAGCTTGGTGTGAAGCAGATGCTCCGGTTTGCTGTTGTAGCCTGGCAATTAATTCTGCCTATTGAGCCATGACCTCAGCCTGTTGTTTGGCAAATTCTGCTTGACGAACAGCGTCCTGTTGCATAGTTTTCATACTTTCTTGGAGTTGACGCATCATTTCCTCCATTCCTGCTATACTGCCCTGATCTAACTGAACTGCCGGTATATCTGTCTCTGCAGTAGACTCAGAAATCTCAACCTGACTGCTCAAGGTCCATTGATCTGGGAACCGCGGTACCGATACACTATGCCTCACTGACCTCCGTCTAGCAACCGGGGGTAAAGAGTAGAACACTAGTTGTCCGTCTATCAGATCCTCAGATCGATGGAGTCTGCGACCTCTAGTCCAGAGTGCTTGGGGAATATCTGCTTGGTCGGAAGCAATTGTGCTAAACTACCTAACAAAAAGATAAATAAAGCAATATAAGGAAACAAACAACCAGAAAAACGGACAGCATAACGGCTTAAATAATCACAACACATAGTCAGTATGACAACACACAGTTGGCATTTGTAAGCTGAATATACTGTTCTCAACTACTGATCATTGTTTCCAAAACACTGCCCCAAATCTGAATCTGATACCCACGGATATAACTGATTCTCAAAACGCTGATGCCCTCAGGACTGATGCCCAGACTTGCAAACTGATACATGCATTCTTGTAGAGACGCACTCTAAAAGCACATAGCAAGCAAGTGACAGCCAAAACACCCCTATGGAGGGGTAGGGTTTCCCTGTCCTAGTTTCGTCAAGAACTAGGGTTTCACTACGCACATAGTGGTTTCAAACAACCTATAATCAGGTAAGCAACCAGTCCTAGTTTGGGATGGCCACATGGATTCCAAATATGCACTAGGTCGAATGGTCAAAAAGGGTGCCCCGGTAAAAATTGGGATTTGTGTTCCCATCGTGGCAGAGCCCGTAACCGGTCATCCTTATGGCACGCTTCTCAAAGAGAGCCTCCGACAAACCGTTCAGGAATAGCAGATGGCAAACACGGTGTCCTAGGTGCACCAATGCAAATGCAATGCAAAGAAACACATAAGTGTGAATAAAACAAGATATCATGAGTTCGAGTCAAGTTCTCTAACTCCCCAGCGGAGTCGCCAAAAACTGTAGACGCGCCCTCGGGCTTCATGCTCCTACAGTTCGGACTCATTTGTCATGGTTCTTAATCTGATCCCACAATGTGCGATGTAAGATGGATAAATCACCAAAGAGTCCAAATCCGGCAAATCGTTTTGGAAAATTGATTTTTTAGAAAGAAGTGCCAAACATGGACTGCTTTGCCAGATACGGAGTCGCCACCTAAATATTTTATTTTGGAGAAATTCAGGAAACCCTGACTGGTTGCCTAAGGCCACGTGTCCGTCATCACCAAAGTTGCCTCGGCTCAGGAACTTGGGTACGATTGGGGAAGGTCATCTATGAGCACCCCCGCTTGCCTGATCAAAGATCGGCCTGGACTAAGCATGATATTTTGTTTTTGAAAACACATGTATTCTTATTTCGTTTATTAGCTCGAATTTACTATCTGATGCGCACAACACACAAGTATAGACTAGATCGCCTAAGTTGGAACAAAACATTTCATATCCGTTTGTTTGGAAATGATTTGAAGTTTGCTACTCGCAAGTAGGCTAAAACACGGATTTCAATGAATTGTCGCAATTCAAGTAATCCAACCTTCACCCACAGGCATTCAGGCAGTTATATCACTTAAGAAGATAGCCTCATGGAAAGCATGCTAACATGGCAACACTTACACTCATGCAAGATGTTAAAGCATAAAAGCTTACCTAGTACTCCAAGCCAAAACAAGAAACTAGTTAGAAATCATGCATGATCCTAGTTCATGTTAAGATGGCTAATGCCACACATGCAAAATGAAACTAGAATAGGCTCGGCTAATCTAAGAATGACATGTGAAATGCGACAACTCGATACACATTCAAGTTGGAATTGAAATACTATGCAATTAGTATGATGCGCCGAGCCCGGTGCGTGCAATACGAATGAATGTATGCAAACATGCTAACATAAGTATGCTAATTGAATCATGACCTAAAACTAACCATCAAAAGTAGGTAAGTAAAAGGGAGAAAGACATGGGGTTGGAAGACATTCACACACACACGCACACTTATTACAAATTCGCCCTCTCGACGGAGGGACCGAAAGAATAATACAAACTGAATAATAAATCAACTATCCTAGCTAATTAATTATTACAAACTCTTAATTAATTAACAAATTAATTACAAAACAATCTAAGTATGAAGCTAAAGAGGCCGCCGTAGCTCCGCCTCGGAATGATTGACTGATGCATGTTCGATTGCCTCGCTCGGAAACCCGTTGCCATGCCGCATGTTGCCTCTGCTTGCACTGTCTTGCATCTTTGAAAATTGTGAAAATCCTTAGGATGCTTCTGAAACACTCCCTGAGCACTGTGGGAGGTCACCGACCAAATGATGGAGTCACTGGCCATGGGAAAATGGTCATCGACCAAAAGTGGAGCTCTTAGCCAGATTAAGTTAGCCGGCCAGCACTGAAGATGGCCGACCGGCTATCCCCTCCTGCAAAATGCTGTTTTTGCTGCAACAAAGGACAGACAGTGCATGGCAAGGCGTTTACAAGACAATGTGTGCACGACCACCCTCCCTATCATACTATGAACTCAAAGGAGTATGGCTCTCGACCCTCGGACCACCAATTACGCATTTCAATGCATGATGGCCAAAGGTGCCAAGTGTGCCAATCAATGTGGAGTGAATGCCACAAAACACATGAATGCCTAGAACTCTATCATGTGTGATCAAGAGCATCGGCGACTGAGGATTGAGATACGTTTTGTCACTTCAAGTACGAACGTCCCTCACTCCTCGTGTTTAGTTTGACACACCAAACCAAACACAATGCAATGCATGTATGCCAAATACAATGCAATATGGAAAAGCAATGCTATGCAACCTAAGCATGCCAAATGCAATAGAACTCAAGTATGCACACAAGACTAAGGTAGCAAGCATGCCAAATGCAATGCAACCTAAGCCTGCAATTTAAGCTAATGTAACATGGGCACGCCAAGTATACAACAATGCTATGTAATGCAATTAGCTAAATATCATGCGATATACCAAACATGCAAACATGGTACAATACAAGCATGCAAATATCATAAAAGCAAACATGCTCAATGGACTTAAACTGAAATGGACAGACCTCAGTCATGCCAAAATAGTGGCCAAAGTGCCAAGAAATGATGGACAAAACACATCCAATCATGCGCATATAAAGGTCCAACACTTAGGCACAAAAAAGGTCGACTCTTAAGCACATTTAAAAGAGACAAATATGGGCAAGTAACAAGCATGATAAGCCCTGAAGATATGCAATGGATGATGCCAAATCAACCAAGCCATGCAAGTAAAGCATACAGGGAGCCTAAAACTCGAGACTAGCCAAGGGGCTCAAGCCATGGCTATGTGAAGCAAGCCCCAAAGGGCCAAGGGGACCTAAAACAGTCTCGAGGCAGGTCCAAGCAAGACCAAAAGTGAGCTCAAAGCTAGCCAAAACAAGCTAGAATACAATGCCAAAATAGTGGGGCATGCAACGCTATCAAAGAGGTGTCATACTACGCCTAACACAACCAAACATGGCATGATTTAAGCAATGGAAAACAGAGTTATGGCATGTTGAAACAAACTCAAAAACTCACTTAGATGGTATCTAAATGGTCTAAGTATAGAGGCATGCACAATGGTCCAAACTTGAAGCATAAAACACAAACCTTCTAATGCATGAAAAATGTTATGAATGTGGATGCATGGCCACATTATATAGACTGAAATCTCATGTGAAATGATGGAAAATCATAAAAATGAGCCAAGTAATGTAATCATGCAAGCCTTCAAAGCTAACAAGCTAGGATGAACTAAGGCTATACAAAACATGACATATATGATCAAAACGACACCAAACAGAGCTTTAACATGCTGAAATATGACTAAAGGTTCCTTTGGGTCGAGTCAAAATATACAGGCATGATGGTCCAAATACAAGATACATGATATGGCAAATGAGAGGATTGCAAGACAAGTGTATGGAGTATGCATGAGGCCATCAAACCAACATGAAACAGAGGTACAACATGACCAAACAACACCAAATACTTGCTAAAATTGGGTTAAAACAGGAAAGGTTCCAAAGCCAAATGGAAGAGGCACAAAATAAGGCCAAACAAGGCCTAAGGGGGGAGGGGGGGTAGACAACCCCCAACACAAAAGTGACCTGAAAGAAACATCTCAAGTATGAAAATACAGAACTTTTTTATGTAGGGCATTAAGCTTAAAATAGCATGCAAGTATTGCTAAAAGCTTAAGCAAAAATGGGGAATAAAAGAGTAGTTTCTCACCCTTGAAGAACACTTCAAGAACACCAACTCCAGCACCTCCTTCTGATCAAAACCAACTCAAAAACTCTGAAATCAACTCCTTAGCACCTCAGTAACTAAAGGATAGTGTAACACTAGGTGCCTTAGTGCAAAAATATGAACAAAAACACCCTTTACAACACTATTGCACACACAACTATCTAGAGAGAGGAGATATAGAGAGAATGATATATATGCTCTATATCAGATTGCTCAACCCCTGAAAGGGGAGGGGAGGCCTTCCTCTTATAGAAAATCAACTTCTAAGCTTCTTAGAGAAGTTAAGTGTAAGGATGAAATCCCTTCATACACATGTATGGAGGGCAGAGTCTGTGCCCACCAGCTGGTACAGCTGGCATGCACAATGCCTGAAAAAGGCAAAGAAAAGGCCTCGGCCAGAAAATGTGGCTGATCGACCAAAACAATGGTCGGCCGACCAAATACAGTGCCGATCGACCAATACATTTGGCCGGTGGAAAGAAAACAAGGCCGGTGGCCTCAGGCCATGGCCGGTGGGTTGAGGTATGGCCAACAAGTCACTTCCTACCCTTAGGTGCAAAAATCACAAGTCCTTGGTCCTCAACCAAGCACAAAATAGTCAAGTTGAGAGATCTTAAGGCAAGGCGTGCAGCCGAGACTTCTGAGAACTCAAAACGAACACAAACATGGATGATCATCGAGTGTTCAAACGATGACGTTCAAGTCTTGAGGACGGTCAAAAATGGGGTGTCTACAGTTGCCCCTCTTTGACAGAACTCGAAAGTCATAACGATGACGAGAGTGAATGTCAAAGCCCAGAGACGACCCATTTTTGACAAGGCCGAAGACTTAGACAAAGCATACAAAATACAGATAAAGATATGCGCCCGAAGGCAGGGGCAAGATGCAAGAACAATGCATAAAGCCGAGCATAACTTATGATCATGCAAAGAAAGCTGTAACGAAGCATAACATGCAACAGTTTTAAGCAGGCATATACAAATCTAACTGCATTTCATGCAGAAAGGATGTAAGAGAATTATATAATTCTCGCTACGCCTCATGCGGAGAATACAATACCGTGCGGTTCATCTGGCTGCGCCAGCCTCAAATGAACTGTACATACAATATCGTGCCTGAAAAAGAAAGAAAACTTAACAGGTACAATATTGTTAGAAACATGCATAGCGATGCAAGTAAAAAGTGCACGACAATGCGGGTGAAGTGTGCATAACAATGCAAGCTAAGTGTGACGCATAACAATGCGGAAGGGGTGCATAACAATGCAACCTAAGTGTGATGCATAACAATGCGAGAAAGGGTGCATAACAATGCAACCTAAGTGTGACGCATAACAATGCAAGAAGGCATGCAAAAACACACGTAAGTAAAGCATGCACGACAACGCATACAATGTGTGAAATAAGGAAATGAACACATGTAAGTAAAGCATGCGCGACCACGCATACAATGTGTGAAATAAGAGAAACTAAACACATGTGAGTAAAGCACACGTGACAACGTGTACGATGTGTATAATAAGAGAAACTTGAACACATGTGAGTAAAGCACACGTGACAACATGTACAATGTGTAAACTAAGAGGAACTTGAACACATGTAAGTAAAGCACACGCGACAACGTGTACAATATGTGAAATATGAAGAACTCGAACACATGTAAGCAAAGCACACGCGACAACGTGTACAATGTGTGAAATATGAGGAGATAAGCATAAACACATGTAAGTAAAGCACACGCGACAATGCGAGCAATGTGTAAAGCAAGGAATGAAATGTACACATGTAAGTAAAGCACACGCAATAACGTGTACAATGTGTAACATTGTGGAAATAAGCGTAAACACATGTAAGTAAAGCACACGCATCAACGCGAGCAATATGTGAAATATGAGAAACTTGAACACATGTAAGTAAAGCACACGCGACAACGTGTACAATGTGTGAAACATGAGAAACTTGAACACATGTAAGTAAAGCACACGCGACAACGTGTACAATCTGTGAAATATTAGAAACTTGAAAATATAAAGTGAGATGAAGTATGTTAAATACAAGAACGAAACAAAAGATAACCACTATGTGCTTGTTATAAACATGACCATACATTGTAATGCAACACATTTAAAGCGATTTGCGAAACTCACAAGATACAAAAGGATGCGAAAAAGGATACACCTTGCGCGTATTTGAGCATCGCACACAGAAGGCACGGTCCGAGGTCAAAACAGAGGCCGGTTAAGCTTCAAAAATGCATTTTCTTGCACTATCTTGAGGAATGGAGGTCCCAAACATTGTATTTGACCCAAACATGGGTGTAGGAGGTGCATCGGCCACGAGAGGGGGCTACCAGCCATCCATCGGCCATCAAATGAGACAATCGGCCAAATATTTAGCCGATCGGCCAACAATTTGGCCGACCGGCCAAAAATGGCTGTGTCGGGGCAGTTTTGACATTTAGCCACGGGTCTTTAAATATAGGGCCTCAAACCCTATATTTTCACTTCCTCTTAGTTCGAAAATCCCTCCTCTCTCTCTCTAGGTGATTTCCCAACCTTCAATCCTCGTTTTTCCTTGGTTTTCGGGCCCTTTTCGTCATTTGATTCGCAAAACCCTTCCCGTTTCGCACACTTTGAACCGAACAAAACTCAATTTCGGTGACTTTTCCTTGGTTTCCATCACTTGGGACTTGTTTTCCCTGAGTTTTCCTCGATCTTCGTGCCTTTTCCCACACTCCGACCTTTTCTCCCATTTTCCACCCTCTCGGGGTTGACTTTTTAGTTGACTTTTCACATTTTCGCCCATTTTACACATTTTCGGCCATTTTCGCACTCTTTCTGAGATGGCTGACGACATTCCACAGGGTGGGACTCCCCCGGAGATGGACGTGGACCCTGAGGTCGAGCTCCTACCTCTTCGCATCTGACCCTTCGACCCGGTGACCTACAGAGCGGTAATTCATGTGTTGCCTCCCGACGGCATCCGCCACTTCAAGAGCTATGCGCGAGGCACGCCACTAGAGCTTCTACAGAGCGAGCCAGAGTCACATCTGTCTTACGGCGCCACTGAGGTATGTTCTTCCTCTGTTTCATTTTCTGCAATGTAGAACACATAGCTGCGATAGTCGATTCTGCTCTTTAACTGCTTAACTCAGACACACTGATACATCACATGCCGTAGTTTACTGTGAGCACACCCACACCCGATATCTATGTAGACCCGGACACATGCACACACACTGCATTTTCAACTGAACAATTCAAACATACTGATATATCATATGTTGTAGTTCACTGTGAGCACACCCGCACCCGATATCTGTGTAGGCTTGGACACAAGCACACACACTGCATTTTCATCAATTTTGAGCGCATTCAACACTGAATTTCTAACACTACTTCGTAACAGTTTGTTTTGAACACAAGGAGATTCCCATGCCTTCCGGGGGTATGGAAACACTGCGGCCCGCGGTTGGTACATGGAGCTACCCGATGTCGTCCGTCATATTGTTGATCGGGCCGGTTTTGGGACCTTCTGCATGGGACTCTCGCGCCTCACTGCGAGTCCTTTCTTGCTGCTCTGGTGGAGAGGTGGTGGGACACCACCGACTCCCTCCACCTTTCTACCACCAGGGAGATGACGATGACTCCCTTTGACTTCTCCATGGTCACAGGCATCGGAGTATGGGGTGATCCAATCCCCTTTGATACAGACATAGACTAGTGGGACGCCGCTCAGCTCTATTTGCTCGGCACTCAACCACCTCTTGCCCGGGCAGGGTTCATGAGGTACTCATGGTTCGAGGATCACTTCCGGATCCAAGCGCCTACTACTCGGGAGGAAGAGGAGCAGTATGCCTGTGGCTTCATTATGTTCCTGCTGGGGACCACACTCTTCGCCGATCGGGCGAACACCATCGCCCTCTACCTGCTGAGCGCATTAGTGGACGTGACAAGGATCCGCCGCTACGACTGGGGTGGCGCGGGCTTGGCCACTCTCTACGGATTTATGAGCTCATCCTCCCGCCTCAGTGGGCAGTTACTTGGGGGCTATTGGCGAGCCTGGGAGGTACGTGTTCCCTTTTCTATCTTTTCAATTCTATTTTTCATTATCTGTGCATCACACACACTGCGCGCATGTAATCTACTTTACACTGGTTGTACACTGCACACACTACACAATACATTGCACATACCGCACTCTGCTTTATCTGTATATTGCTTTATCTGATAAGCATACTCATATCTACTTTGTTGCGTTCTGTAGTTGTGGGTATATGCCTACTTTCCTAGGCTTGCTCAAGTGCCAGATGAGGAGATGCCCCTCGGTGTTCCATTTTCTCACCGCTTCGATGTGAGATACGAGTAGAGGCCATGGGAGTCCTTCATGTTCTTCCGCCGCTATTTTGACACCATCACCGCAGCCGAGGTATGTCAAACATTTCAGTTTATTTAAGCTTTTCTTTATTTTGTACTCTCAATATTAGTAGATAACAAACTGTGTTTCGTTTGCAGATCACCTGGCAGCCTTGGGCCCCGTTGCCTGACGCAGTTTGGGAGTGGTATGCCGGTGCTCGAGAGACTGCCCATTTCAGAGTTCTACTAGAGGGCCCAATCTGTCGCGCTTGGTACTTGGGTGAGCGCTTCTTGCAGCAGACCCTCGGCTCACCGGAGCAAGTAGTCTCGAGGCCGCCTCCCACCCATATGAGGTATACCGAGAGGTATACCTTTGAGGAGATGATGGATTACACCATCGGCTGGGACTCTGAGGGCTTTAGGGACGAGTGTGACTACGCCGAGTACATCCAGGCTTATATCATGCGGCGTTTGACTGGTGCTCATCGAGCAGAGCGAGAGAGGCCAGCGGTGCCAGCAGCGGGAGCGAGGGCACCGAGGGCAACTCCGGCCTAAGGCAGGAGTGGGTCCCGAAGACGGCAGGGAGCTGGATGGCCAGAGCTGCCCACGACGATCACATGCCGAGGACAGGACGGGGAGACTTATCAGATTCCCGTCGCTCCTCCTCCGGCTGATTATGAGCTTGTCAGAGTCTATGGCTCAACCCCGGTATGTACTGCTAGATTTTGCATTCTGTACAATCATTTCAATTCATTTGATATCCCGCAGAATACTAATGACTTTAACACTTTTGCAGGCTTCCGTCGAGTACACTTGCCAGTCCTTGGAGTTGACAGCCTCAGCGGTGGGGATGCTGCTGTAGTGCATCGGCTTGTTGACCATCTACAATATCCTGGTAAGTTCTTTCAACCGCAGTCTCGAACTCTACCTACATAATCTGACGCACCACACTATCAACGCGACACTTGATTCACAGCACTCACGGCACTGAAACACTGTAACCCACATACTGTTCACAGCGTTGCTCACGGCATTCATACACTGGACCCATATACTGCATTCTGTACTGATACACTGCTCACAGCATTTATATATTGTTTTGCATAGCATGACTGATGCATTTGTTATTTGTCCTTCTAGGCCGCATTCCAGATTCCGACTGCAGAAGGTGCTCCAGCTGGACCATCTGTTCCTGCTCGAGGAGGAGGGAGAGCCAGGCGGAGGATGACTATCCATAGCCGAGGTAGGCACAGGCGCCCCCGTGCTGAGAGCAGTTCACGAGAGCCCACTCCAGACGACGATGAGTCAGATGAGGAGGTAGAGTCGTCTCAGGGCGAGGCTGGGGATAGCACAGACTCAGATTCTAACGGCAGAACTGGCGGCGAGGATCCTGGACCCTCATCCAGGAAGAGGACCAGGACCGACTCCCGCACTTGAGACCACTGATGTTGATCCAGCCTTTCTGCTGCTTTTCTTCTTCTTGCTTTGTTCAGACATTTTGCTGCTTTTCTCCCCTTTTTGTTTTGCTTTATTTTCCTTTTTACTAGTTGTTTGAGCACATTGTACTGCCTTAGGCAGGTTTTACTTTCTAAAAACTATGTACTTTTTGCAAAAGACATGATGAAATGAAACAGCTCTTTTGTTCGAAAAGTGTTACATTTGTACATTCCATGCATCGCATCGCATTACACAACAATGTAAATGAGATTTGAACTTTTGAAAATTAAGCGTTTGCACCGTAACAATCAAGTAGTGAACCGAGTAACGACAAAAAAAACTCGATAATCAAAACAAAGAACTTGATAAGCTAACCAAGAGTAAATACAACTCAATAAGCAAAGCAAAGACTTAAAGAATGTGAAATACAACTCGATAAGCAGATGTATAACAACTCGATAAACAAATTGCAGTAACAGGCGCGACTTCGCAAAATCATCACCGAAAGGCATTGGAAGTGGAATCAGTTACAAGTTCTCAGCATGTTGCATACATAATCAGCTCAGGGAATAAGAAGGAAGGCCGTCGGCCAAAGGGAAAGCCCATCGGCCATGAGAAATGACCATCGGCCACAATGTTTAGCCGATTGGCCAAAAGGGATGGTCGGTTGGCACTAATTTGGCCGATCGGCCAAAAATGGAAAGCACCTCCAGAATGTTGACACCTGTCTTCCACTCAACACCTTATCCTCTACAAAAGCCTCAGTTTCGCAGTTTTCCTCATTTTAACACTGATTTGCTCCAAATGGAAGAGTTCCTTGCCCAAAATTTCACAAATTGGATTGCCAGCTTGGATGGCTCGGAAAGGCTGAATTTCTGGCATAAATGCACCATTCACGCTGAGTTGCACTCCGCTGCACCTTCCATTTCTCCATGTTGCGGCAAGGTTTTGGAACCCGGTAACGCACGTCATTAGTTTTGGCAGGCAAGAGATGTGTCCTACTTTGAAGACTTCCAAGCTTTGATGGAATCCGAGCGCAACCAAGAAGTCTTGCCCCAGCTTCGCTTCGGCCACGCCCAAGCCTTTGGACGAATGTGTGGGCTCACTATGTACGACGCTCGGTCATTAATTTGTAATGGAATGCTGGACAATCTGAGTTTGATTCGTCGGTTTTTCGATGCCAGTGACTGTAGTGGCCATCATTGGCAGGGCTTTCGGCGACATGCGCTTTGCTTGTGCATGTTGTCCCATTTCTTGCTTGCCCCAGGCTCGGGAGGGTTTAGCACTCGTTTGATCGAAGTTACCCAAGGCTTAAAAGAGGGCAAGAGCTGCATTGCCATTACACTGGCCGAGACGTTGATGGGTTTGGACGCTTTCTATCGCCGGGAGATGACCAGATTCGCAGGGAGTCCACTACTGCTGCAGGTAATGTTTTCCACCCTATCTCACACATATACTGCTCACATCACTCGGCCCTCGGGCTCGATTTGTCTCTCAACACCCTTTTCTCCACTTTTCTCTCATCGTACATCTCTCTATTCTTTAATATCTCATTTTTCATCCCTCCCTAGGTGTGGTTGATGGATAAGTTGCAGGTTGTGGACTCATGCCCAGCGTATTCAGCTCGCGGCTATTTCTTTTGACGACGTCTGGTCGATGCCCTTGATGAGGGATGGTGGTTCGACTGGATGTGCAGTTTGTAGATCGTATTATTTAGCGTTGTCCTTGGCTCAATTTACTGGTAATGAGCGACAGCATGTCCCGGCAGACCGGGATTTAGTTGATTAGCCTGACACACTGCGTGTTCAACTTTCCTTTCCGGTTCCAGCCCCAGTTCGGCCATGATCAGATTTGCTTGGCAGAGGGGATAGAGTACCCAACTGTATTTCTGGTTTGAGGCGCACAGCTAGCTCGGCATGCCGCGGCATGGAGGACGAGAGAGCTTCTGGCCCCCACTCCCACTTTCAGTTACACCCTTTCTGATGAGTGCATAGATTGGCTCAATGAAGAGGCACAAATAGGGCCCACTTGGCATCAGAGGCTTCGACCAGCTCTGGGAGGGGACGCAGGAACACCTGACTATGTCCCGAATTTATTTGCTTTAATCAGAACTTTCAAGTTTTCTTTATGAATGTAATGAAAAGCAACTTCAATTTGTATGCAAGAGCAGGAGAACTCTGTGTTGAAATCAATAAAATTGAAGGTTGTGGGTACTGAGAATTTTCCGTTTGGTCCAAAAATGGTCTAAGTTGTAAAAAGATTAATTTGAGCAAAATCAACTTTTATTAATACTTTTCAAAACCATTTTCGATATAGATCAGAATTGGACATGCCTGAGATCTGTCACTGAGATGTACAACTCCGGATCCCAGCAACTGGAAAGTTGCCCCTAGTCTGAGTAGCACTGCACCAAAGATAACAACCGAGCTCTTAAATGTAGAATAGACAAAGATGAGCAAACATGATTACATGGACAAAGTTGATCGGGGAAGTGTTTATGGCTGGACTTCAGGATGAAGTTGCCTACGTATCCCAAAGATGGGAATTAAGACTTACGTAGTTCGGCTCGGGTTCACTCGTGTATTGACACTCTCCTTTTGCGCTCTAACTTTTGCCAAGGCCGCCCTTTGCGGGTTTTCAACCTTGCGAGCTCAGTTTTTATAATTTCAAATTTTTTGTGCTCTAACTTTTGCCTAGGTTGCCCTTTCGGGTTTTCAGCCTAACGAGCCTCTCAGGGATAATATTTCTTCAATTTGTCCATGTTGATCGGCTGTGAGAACTCTAGGCCATCTAGGTCCATCAGAACGATAGCTCCACCCGACCAGATAGACTTGATGATGTAACACCTAGTCCAATTCGGTCTGAACTTGCCCTTGGGGTCGTGGATGAGAGCTCGGTTGTCTTTGAGCACCAAATCTCCTTCCTTCAAATTCCTGGACTTAACTTTCTTGTTGAAAGCCCTGACAATTTGTCGTTGATAACCTTGGACATGGTACTGTGCTTTCAGCCTTCTCTCATCAAAGAGCATGAGTTCCTTGAATCTGCTCTGTCGCCAATCTGCCTCAGCTATCTGACACTCAGCCAGTACTCGTAATGACGGAACTTCAATTTCAATAGGTAGAACGGCCTCCATCTCATAAACCAATGAATACGAAGTCGCTCCAGTAGAAGTTCTAATTGAAGTCCGGTAGCCCCACAGAGAAAATGGCAACTTATCTGGCCAATCCCGGTAGGTTTCCACCATCTTCTGTAAAAATGCGTTTGATGTTCTTGTTGGCGGCCTCAACTGCTCCGTTGGTCTGCGGCCGATATGTGGATGACTTATGAAAAGCCACGTTGTATTTTTCCAACAAGTCAATCACTTCCTTCTTGAAGTGGGAACCGTTATTTGAAATAATCTTGTTCGGGACCCCATAGCGACAGATGATGTTGTTCCTGATGAACTTCGCAACATGTGAAGCCTTCAACACCGCATAAGATTGGGCCTCAACCCACTTTGTGAAATAGTCTATCGCGACCAGAATGAACTCATGCCCATTGGACCCCTTCGGAGTGATAGCCCCGATCACATCGATTCCCCAAACTGAAAATGGCCATGGCAAAGTCATATTGTACAGCTTCGATGGCGGGATGTTCATGCGGTCTGCATGGATCTGACGTTTGTGGCATCGCCGAACAAAGTCGATACAATCTTCCTCCATGGTGGACCAATAATAACCCTATCTGAGGATTTTTCGGGCCAGCATCACCCTGTTCATGTGAGCTCCGCACTCTCCTCCATGGATGGCCTCCATTAAACGCTTCGACTCTTCAGCCTCAACATACAGCTTATGCATTCCCAGATAACCTTTCTTATACAGTTTACCTCCGCAGATGATGAACTGAGCAGCCATTCTTCTGATTGCCCTTTTATCCTTGGCATTTGCCCTTGGTGGATATGCTTCTTTCTCCAGGAAGTTCCATACATCTTGATACTAGGGATTCTCACCTTAAACCTCATCCATGGCAGCAATCAGCTCGTAAGCCGGCATAAATTTCTGGTCAATGATGATCGGACGCATCTGGACTCCAAAAGGGATATCTATCATAGAGGATAGAGTTGCTAGTGAATCTGTGAACCTGTTGTTCTCTCTTAGTAGATGAGCGAAGTTCAGCTTCTCAAACCGAGGAATCAGCAAGTCCAAGGTCTGGTGGTAGATTCTCATCTTTTCTTCTTTGACTTTCCAATCTCCTTTTGCTTGAGATACAACAAGGTTCGAGTCCCTGATGACGTTCAACGGTTTTGCCCCTAGTTCCAGAGCTGCTTCTAGTCCAGCAATACACGCTTCATACTCTGCCTCAATGTTCGAGACTTTGAACCGAAGTTTCAATGCTAGAGGAATACGAGCATTATCGTGTGCTATCAGCAACACCCCTATCCCATACCCGTATTGGTTTGACGCTCTATCAAAGTACATCGTCCAAAATTCTTCTTCGATATGCAGAATGGCCTCGTCTGGGAATAGGTACTCAACTGCTTTATCCCCTTCCACTGGGTGATCAGCTAGGAACTCCGCTACCGCTCTCCTCTTCACTGACTTGCGCGTCACATACTTCAGATCGAATTTGGAAAGCAGAAGCAACCAATGAGCTAGCCTACCCGTAAGTGCCGGTTTCTCAAAGAGATATTTGATAAGATCTAATCTTGAAACCAACATTACAGAGTGAGCTAACAGGTAGTGCCGCAGCTTCCTGGTAGCCCATACCAAGGCTAAGCAAGCCTTTTCCAGCGGAGTGTAACGGGTCTCGTAATCCAGCATCTTCTTGCTCAAGTAGTAGATAACTCTCTCCACTTTGTTCTCAGATAGCTGTGCAAGCATGCAGCCCATTGTAGTTTCAGTTACTGAAAGGTACAAAATCAACAGTTTCCCCGGCTCAGGCGGTGACAACCCGGGTGGATTCTGTAAGTATTGCTTGATCTGTTCAAAAGCAGCTTGGCATTGGCCGTCCCATTGGAACTTCGTTCCTTTCTTCAGGAGACCAAAGGGTGGTTCACAAGTTAAGATTAATTTAGCTATAAACCGTCTTATGAATTGCACTTTACCCAGAAAGCCTCACACCTCCTTTTCAGCCCTCGGTGGTGGCATTTCTAAGATGGCCTTGATTTTGGAAAGGTCGACTTCGATAACTCTCTGTGTAATCAAGAACCTCAATGTTTTCCCTGCTGTAACACCGAACGTACATTTCTGAGGATTTAGCCGCAACCGATAGTCCCGGATCCGTTGAAAGAAATTTTGCAAGGCGGTGTAGTGGCCCTTTCTTTCCTTGGACTTAACAATCATGTCGTCCACGTACACCTCAACCTCTTTGTGGATCATGTCATGCAATATCGTGGTCGCGGCCCGTTGATATGTAGCTCCAGCATTGTTCAGCCCAAACGGCATCACTCTTTAACAGTAGGTCCCCCACGGGGTGGTAAAAGTAATCTTCTCCTGGACGTCGGGTGCCATTACAATCTGGTTGTATCCTGAAAAGCCATCCATAAATGAGAGCAATGCATGCCTCGCTGTGAGGTCCACTAACTCATCGATATGCGGTAGAGGAAAGTCGTCCTTCGGACTGGCTTTGTTCAAATCTCTGAAATCCATGCATACTCGAATCTTGCCATCCTTCTCCGGTACTGGAACTATGTTGGCCAACCAAGTTGGGTACTCAGATACCAACAGGAACCCTGCGTCAATTTGCTTGGTGACCTCTTCTTTGATCTTGATGGCCCAGTCGGGGCGGATGCTTCTGAGCTTCTGTTTGACAGGTCGGGCCTCTGGGTCAAGAGGGATCCAGTGCTGTACAATCTCAGGATCGATTCCAGGCATGTCTTCGTAGGACCATGTGAAAACATCTTTGAAATTTTTTAATAAAGCGACTAAGCGCTCGCACTCCTCCGAAGACAACGTGGACCCGATTTGGACTAGCCGTGTAATACCCCTGTTCTGTAGAATGCTAATTGGTCCTTAAATTGAGTATGATGATGTGTTTAATATGATTTGGTGTACGATTATGTGTAAATATGTGGTTTGAATTTCTATCTGTTCACCGTAGGAATATCTGTTTGATTTTTCTACTTTGGAAATTAAATTGAAGGCATTATCGGCCACAAAACCCGAAATTGATTGCGCCATTGTGGTTGGCATAATTTTTAGAGCCTACGGTGAAATTTAATTGGAAATTGATTCGGGTCAGATTAAATTGATTAAATTAGCGAGTTAGTGCTCTATTCTTTTATATTATAATAATACTACAAGAGAGGGGCTTTTAATATGAGCACTACACAATCAATTACTCCCTTTTTGCTTCACTTGGCTGATATACACTCTAAGGAGAGGAGAGGGTCGACTATTAGAGACATAGAGAAGGGAGAAAATTCTATTTTTGATCTTGAAGGCTTGGAAATTTGAAGTCCAACTCTAAATTGGACCATAGATTGAAGGAATTGGGCTTCTAGGTAAGCCATTGACTCTTGAATTCATGAATTGAACTTGTAATCTTGTAAGCTCGAAGTTTATTTGTGATCAAGAGCATGATTTAAATTGGTTTTGGTGAGATTTGGCCATGCATGCATAGAATTGCTTTTAAATTGCCATAAGTTTGCATAATCTAGCATGTAACATGCCAATTAAGCAAGATTTGAAGTTTGATCATGAATGCAAGCTTGGTTTTGTTGAGCTTTATGAGAATAGGCACTATTTGCATCTTTTGAAATGAAATTAGAGCTAAAAGATTGCATGCATGTTTGATTAATGAACTTATATGAGATTTGAAAGCTTGAACCATGAGTTTACAAGAATGTTGGTTTAGTTTGAAGAAATGTGGCCATGATTTTGAGTAATTGGCCTCCTAATACTTGTATGCTCATGGTATGTAATGTGTTTGCATGTTTGGGGAGCCAAGATTTTGAGTTTGGAACCTTTGGAGGTCGTTTGGAGCTCAAGAACCCATTCTGAAAAATCTAGAATTTTGTTGTCTGCTCGAGCGGGGGAACGGCCGCTCAAGCGGGAAATACGTGCTCCCAGCACTTTTTGCAGACAAGGTGTCCGCTCGAGCGGGGGAATTCACGCTCGAGCGGGGATCTATGTAGAAAGACCTTCCGCTCAAGCGCCCGAGTTCACGCTCGAGCGTAATTTTGATGCAACCAGTACTTTTGCAAACCTATTGGGTCCACTCGAGCGGATAAGTCCACGCTCAAGCGGGGACCCTATTTCCTGAAATTTTGTTCATGCGTTCTGTGTTTCGTTTTCCGTTCTCTTTCACTTGTAAGCACTCTTAGGCATACTTTGAGAATTATAATTGAATTAAAGAGTGAAGCCTAAAAAGGAATGTGTGAATTACAGAGCGAATTGAGTTAATTGTGACCCATATATGTTATGTGATGTGTAGGGTCAAGCTCCAAGGAAAATCCACAAGCCAATCACTGTGAGTAGTATCTTAATAAAGATATCTGAAATGTGCTAATTGTCCAATTGCTAATCTTCTTATAAGTCTGTTAATTTGAAGTATGGACAAAAGTCTGATATGACAAGTTTGAAAGGCTTAAATGCCAGTTTGAAAGGCTTAAATGCCAGTCTGATATGACAAGTCTGAAAGGCTTAAATGCCAGTTTGAAATGAAAGTTTGAAAGGCTTAAATGCCAGTCTGATATGACAAGTTTGAAAGGCTTAAATGCCAGTTTGAAATGAAAGTTTGAAAGGCTTAAATGCTAGTTTGATATGTCAAGTTTGAAAGGCTTAAATGCCAGTTTGAAACGAAAGTTTGAAAGGTCGAAAGACCAGTTTGATATGAACGTTTGAAAGGTTTAAGGACCAGTTTGAAATGAAAGTTTGTCGTTTGAATGGGCCAAAGGCCGTTTGATAAAATATAGGCCAAAGGCCGTTTGATAAAATGTGGGCCAAAGGCCGTTTGATAAAATGTGGGCCGAAGGTCGTTTGATAAAATGTTGGCCGAAGGCCGATTGACATAAACGATTGGGCCGAAGGCCGATGGACATGAATGAATTGGGCCCGAGGCCGTATGATGTGTTTGGAACCTCAGTTACTTAACTTACATATGTCTATGTGTGTATGTATTAGTTAGAAATGCAAATTGGGCCCAAGGCCGTTTGATGTATATTGTTCCAATGTATATTCTTTATTTGATATTATTCACTGGGCTATCGCTCACGCCCATTCATGTGTTTGTAGGTGAGCCGAGAGAAGTCCAAACCCAGCCTCAGTGAAATCTGTGTGGAACAACAAAGGTTTTGGAGAGTCAGCCCTTGCGTCTCACGCACGAGACTTGCCTTCGCCTTTATGTCATTTTGTTCCATGTTGTCATGTCGGCGAAGTTTTTGAGTACATCTGTATATAGTTTTGTTTGGTTGACTCAGTTTTGAATGATCCTGTCTGTACAGAATTTTATATTGCTACACTTTCTGTTGTGAGTTATTAACATATGTATGTCTGGAATGTTATGATGTGCATATAAGCACGGCTCTATGGATAAAGTTTTTAATTTGCTTCCGTTTGGCCCCTTTTACTCTAATGAGTTTTGTCTTATTTGGTTTGAGGCCGTAGGTAATCTCGTGATTACAGGCCAGTTATGGCCTTAACCCATAGGGGCGGGTTCGGGTCATAACAAGGCGCGGGTCCTTTTCAGTTCCAACATTAATTTGGATGATTTCGTCAACCAGCGGTTTTACAAACCTCTACTGCTCTTGTTCTAGCAGATATTTCAAAATCGGAGGAATTTCTTCCTCGTTGTTTTCATCAAAATTTTGAAATTCTGAATTAATGCAATAAATGAAGGGCACAGAAAAATACTCAAGGGCACAGTAATGCAATAATCACTTCCAAGTCGCCTGATTCCTCTGTTACAACAGACTCAAAGGAAAACAAAAAAGACGACCTAGACAGGACTGTGGCATCCGGGTTGTCACCCCCAGGAATACTGGACTCAGACTCAGACGAGCTGGAACCTGATTCCGACTCTATAGACTCGGTAGAATCAGATTCTGACTCACTACCTGACCCGGTGCTGCTCGATAAAAAACCTTCCTCGTACTGCCAAACGAGGGAAGGTGCAGTGGATGCATCCAAAATGTTTAAAGGTGGGCTCGCAGCCATTTCATTCCCAATCATGGACACTGAGAGATCATCCCCCAAGCACTCATGTACGATCGGAGGATTTGAAAGTAGACTAGCCAGTGCTACCCCCATTTCAATCTCGGTGCTCTCGGAATCCACTTCCTTACACTGCTCAACCTCAGCTGATAGGTCTGTCTGTTCCTTGGAAACATCATCCCCAGACAATTGTAAGTCAAAGAAGATCTCAAATCCCGGCAGGCGCCTCTTCTCGGCATTCAACCATGGCTCTGGGAAGCCACAGAATGAAAAGTCTTCCCCCTCCCGGACAAAGCGTCCGTTCAAGGTACCCTGAATAGGTCGGTGCATCAACTCAAAATGCTTCCTTGCCTGCTTAGCTCTGGCTCTCCCAGCCAACTCCTTGCCCTTCCTTACCTAATCCTCTTTGGTGGGCAGATAACCCAAACCAAAGGTATGCGGGTTATGCGGCACTACGGCCGATACTGCAATGCCTTTCCGGCCACTCTTTCCTAATCCCATCCCAGGGATATGCTGGAGCTTGTTCATGAGGTAGACTGACTGTGCGCTGACATATAACCCCTCATCAACAGCCAAGACGTTCTGTACGACCCGGGCCTCGGCTAGGGTAAAACCCGATAGGAACACATCCTCCGTGCCATGCTCGATTTCCAAAATCGGTGTAGACACTTCTGGCGACGGAAGGATTGATGAATTCCCAAAAATAATGGCCACCCCTTTCCCGTGGGGGTATTTCAACATTTGATGCAAAGTGGAAGAGACCGCCTTTACCTGGTGTAGCCACGGCCACCCTAGGAGTAGATTAAAGGTCGCGGGAACGTCCAAGACATGAAAGTTAATCTCGTGATGTCCTGGATCAACCTTGGTCTGAATCTGCACAATCCCCATCACTTCTCTACTAGTATTGTCATAAGCCCTTATCACCTGGGCAGTTGGCACAAAGTCCACGGGCCTCAACCCGATTGCATATGCCGTCCTCGACGGGCACACGTTTATGGCAGGTTTCGTGTCGACAAGAACTATCGGTACCCACTTGTCTCTACACTCCACAGAGATGTAGAGAGGTTTGTTATGGTTTGCGCCCTCAGTCGGCAGTTCCTTGTTAGAAAAGGTCAATGTCAGGGAAGCTCCTTGTGGACGTCCCCGAACGCCCCGGGAGGATGAGTCCCCTTCTGTTCATTTGGGGTCACTACAGTTCGGACTCGACTTGTGTCACGGTTCTTAATCTGAACCAAAGAGTCCAAATCTGGCAAATCGTTTTGAGAAACAGATTTTTGAAAAAGTAGTGCCAAACATGGACTGCTTTGCCAGATACAGAGTCGCCACCTAAATATTTTTTAAAATGGGAAAATTTAGGAAACCCTGACTCGGTGCCGAAGGCCACATGTCCGTCATCACCGGAGTTGTCTCGGCTCGGGAGCTTGGGTACGATCGGGGAAGGTCAGCTATGAGCACCCCCTTTCGCCCGGTCTGAAGACCAGCCTCTACTAACCGTGATATCCGTTTTTGAAAACTTTACGTGTTCTAAAACCAATTATTAACCTAGAATTACTATGTTATGCGCGCAGAAAACAAGTATAGACTAGATTGCCTAATTTGGAAATAAACATTGCATATCCGTTCGGTTTGAAAAATGCTTTGGAATTTGCTACTCGCAAGTAGGCTAAAAAACACGGATTTCAATGAGTTCTTCCAACTCAAACAATCCAACCTTCACCCACAGGCATTCAAAACAGTTTAACACATAAGCATCTAGCCACATGTTAAGCATGCTGTCATGGCAATATTCACACTCATGTGATATGCTAAAGCGGAAATACTTACATAGTACTCCGTGCCAAAACAAAGAACTTGTTAGCAAACATGCATGATCCAAGTCCATGTTAAGTGCCTAATGCGTCGCATACAAAATGTCGCTAAGATAGGCTCGGCTAATCCTAGACATGTCATGTGAAAATGCACAATTATCACATATTCAGTTTGGAATTGAAGCATTGATGCAATTAGCATGATGTACCGAGCCTAATGCATGCAATACAAATGCATGGATGCACACATGCATAGCATAAGGTATGCTAAATTAAACGTGCCCTAATACTAACCATTAAAGCGGGTAAGTAAAAGGGAAGAAAGAAGTGGGGTTGGAAGACATACACACCACCCACACACACTTATTACAGATTTACCCTCGCTCGGAGGGACCGAATAAATATTACAAATTAATTAACTACACCAGCTAATTAATATTACAAATTAACTAATTTAATTAACAAATTGAATAAATTAAATAAAGCGGGAAAACGCCTCGGGAAGCGCGCCACCATGCGCAAGCTGCCTCTGTTTTCCTTCCTTTCCTCCTCTGGAGGCTGTCAAAGCCTCAGGACTGCATCCTTGGACAGAGGGGATCACCACCGGCTGAATGAAACTTCCACCGGCAGTGTAGTATGGCCATCGGCACAAAATAGGGTCTGTCGGCAGAGAAAATTGTGCCGGTCGGCACATTACACTGCCGGTCGGCAGAGTATTCCTGCAGAACCTGCAACTCACAGCAACAGAGGGCAAAACAAGGCATGGCAGCATAATTCAAGGCATGTATGCACCAACCATGTCTCTTATCATTGTGATGACTCAAAGGGACATGTGCCTCGGTTCTCGGACCACCAATCACGCATTTCCATGCATGATGGCCCAAAGAACCAAGTATGCAACTTTGATTTCAAATGCATGCAAACCAATCAAACAAATTAGGCCCTATTCCTATCACCAATTCAAGGAACAAGGCATGCATGCAAGATGCAATGCAACCTAAGCATACAAGCTAGGAATGCAACATGGCATGGCAAGGCACTTATGCAAGCATACAAGCATACATATGGCAATGCAAATAAATGGAAAGATGGACTTATACATGAATTAGGCAGCTCTAATAAGGCCTAAAACAGTGGCCATAAGTGCTAAAAAGTGAGGGCTAAATGGCATGCACACACATATGCACATAAGGACCAACACTTAAGCACAAATCAAACAACATTCAAGCACACTTGAAAGAGAGAATCATGGACAATTAGCATGCATTATAAGCCTTGAAATCATGCTAATACATGGTGCTAAACCAAGCAACAAATCAAGCCAAAACATGCAACAAATGGCCTAAATGCTCAAGGCAAGTCAATGGAGCATTAGACTACACTTAACATGACCAAACATGGCATGCATTAAACAACTAAAAACAGATTTTTAGCATGTTAAAACAAGGCCAAAGGACTCCTTAGATGGCATCTAAGTGGCCCAAATTCAAAGGCATGCAAAGGCATCAAAACATGGAGCACGCAACACATGCTTATGAGGCATTAAAGATGCATGCAAGGCAATCCAACGAGCATGGAAATGGGACTGAAATAGCATGTAGGATGATTCCAAATCATCAAAACAATGCAAAGATGGCATGCTACACATGCACATACTCAAGGCCAACAAGCCCAAATACAAAGGAGCTATATAATGCATGCAAAGATCAACCCAAACGACTATGGACAGAGCTAAAACATGGCAAAATAAGCACATAAACTTCACAAATGCAAGCCTAAAACATGCTCCAACAAAGGCTAACAACCTAGAACATGTTAAGGCATAAATAAGGCATTACATGGCAACTATGCTAAACATGCATGGAGTTCCAAAACCAACTTGAAATCATGTTATATTATGGATATATAAGCATGAAAAACAAACCAAACATGCTCAACACACACTCAAGCATAGGCTTCCTTAAGAGGCCAAAATATGCCCTTTTCAAGGACAACAAGGAGAGGGGGTGGCCCTCTCCTTCTTGGGACTTCAAAGCATCATCTTCACCACTGAAATCCCTCAAGATTTCAGTGGTGAAGAGACCTCAACACCAAAATCCCGGAGCTAGCACAAAATGGCTCAAAATGAGGCCTTTTGAGGCCTAAGGGTGGTCAACAACCCTCAAACAACAAAACACTCTTAATAAACAATAAAGAGGGCCTAAAAACAGAACTTTTTTATGTTATACAATAAGCACAAAAACAGCTCTAAGATAGGTATAAAATCAATGCAAAAATGGGGAAAAAAGGGGCTAGTTTCTTACCCTTGTAGTCCTCTTCAACAATGGTGCTCCAATGGCCTCCTTGAGCTTGAATCCAACACCAAAATCTCAAAACACACCCTTTAGAACCTCAGCTCCAAGAGGAAGGTGAAACACTAGGTGTTTGTGTGCAATAGTGAGACACAAAGCACCTAGTGTACCAATAAGAGGGAAAGAGAGATAGGTTGTGTATATCTAACCCTAACCCTAGAAAAACCAGAGCTTGGTCTGTATTTTCCTCTCTCAAAAATGTCTAAAAGCTCTCCTCTTTTGCCTTAGAGAGAGCCTCTCTCTATATCCCTCTTGTAAAGCTTACAAGACAAGCTTTTCAAGAGGGAGTTCCCTCCATACACGTGTATGGAGGGGAGCAAAAGCAATACAGCTCTCTATAAATATCTGCAAAAGCAGATGAACAGCAATCGGCCGGCAAAAAATGCCATCTTGGCCAAAAAGAGTGCCGGTCGGCAACAAATAGTGCTGACCGGCAACAAAGAGTGCCGGCCGGCAAACTATATTGCCGGTGGCAGCAAAAACCAGCCGGTGGCATCTAGCCACTGCCGGTGGTGGGTGGGGATGGTCTACAAACCCCACCTTGCCCTTCCAAGGCAAGATGCAAGTGTTTGGTGCAAAACCAGACACTAAACGGTCAAGTTCGGAGATCCTGAGGCAAGGCGCGCGAGCCGAGGCCTCCGGGAACTCCAAACGAACACAAACATGGAAGATCACCGTGTGTTCAAACAGTGACGTCCAAGTCTTGAGGACGGTCAAAAATGGGGTGTCTACAGTTGCCCCTCTTTGACAGAACTCGAAAGTCATAACAATGACGGGAGTGAATGTCAAAGCCCAGAGACGACCCATTTTTGACAAGGCCGAAGACTCAGACAAACATACAAGACAAATAAGGTATGCGCCCGGAGGCAGGGGCAAAATGCAAGACAATGCACAGAGCCGAGCATAACTTATGATCATGCAAAGAAAGCTGTAATGAAGCAAACATGCGACAATTTTAAGCTAGCATACCAAACTACACTACAATGCAGAAAGGATGTAAGAGAATTATGGAATTCTCAATACGTCTCACTCGGGAGATACAATACCTGTGCGGCTCATCTGGTTACACCAGCTTCAAATGAACCGTACATACAATATCGTGCCTGAAAAGAAAACAAACTTAACAGCTACAATATTGTTAGCGACATGCAAAGTAGTGTACTCGAAATGCGTGACAGCGCAAAGCAAGCGGGGAGCATAACAATGCTGTGGAAATACAAACATGTAAGCGAAGCATGCGGTCTACGCAGGCAACAAAATTGATCATAAGCATGCGGTCTGCGCAAGTTAATGAAATTAACAAATATGCGATCTACACAATCAAAACATGCGGTCTACGCAGGCTATGAAATTGATAAATATGCGGTCTACGCAATCAAAACATGCGGTCTACGCAGGTAAATGAAAATAAAGATGCGGTCTACGCAATCAAAACATGCGGTCTACGCAGGTAATGAAAATAAAGATGCGGTCTACGCAATCAAAACATGCGGTCTACGCAAGTAATGAAAATAAAGATGCGGTCTACGCAATCAAAACATGCGGTCTACGCAAGTAATGAAAATAAAGATGCGGTCTACGCAATCAAAACATGCGGTCTACGCAGGTATTGAAATTAAACATGCGGTCTACGCAATCAAAACATGCGGTCTACGCAGGTATTGTAATGAACATGCGGTCTACGCAATCAAAACATGTGGTCTACGCAATCAAAACATGCGGTCTACGCAAGTATTGAAACTACACATGCGGTCTACGCAAGTAGTGAAATTAAACATGCGGTCTACGCAATCAAGACATGCGGTCTACGCAAGTATTGAAATTAAACATGCGGTCTACGCAATCAAAACATGCGGTCTACGCAGGTAATGAAATTAAGCATGCGGTCTACGCAATCAAAACATGCGGTCTACGCAAGTAATGAAACTGATAATGCGGTCTACGCAATCAAAACATGCGGTCTACGCAGGTAATGAAATTTAACATGTGGTCTACGCAATCAAAACATGCGGTCTACGCAGGTATTGAAATTGATAAATCATGCGGTCTACGCAATCAAAACATGCGGTCTACGCAGGTATTGAAATTAAACATGCGGTCTACGTAGGTATTGAAATTAAACATGCGGTCTACGCAATCAAAACATGCGGTCTACGCAGGTATTGGAATTAAACATGCGGTCTACGCAATCAAAACATGCGGTCTACGCAGGTATTGGAATTAAACATGCGGTCTACGCAATCAAAACATGCGGTCTACGCAGGTAATGGAATTAGCATGCGGTCTACGCAGGTAAGGAATGAACAATGCGGTCTACGCAAATAATGGAATTGAGATGCGGTCTACGCAAGTAAAGAATTGAGATGCGGTCTACGCAAGTAAAGAATTAACATGCGGTCTACGCAGGTAAGGAATGAACATGCGGTCTACGCAAATAATGGAATTGAGATGCGGTCTACGCAAGTAAAGAATTGAGATGCGGTCTACGCAAGTAAAGAATTGACATGCGGTCTACGCAGGTAAGGAATTGACATACATGACAATGCAAAATGCGATGAGATGCGCAAAACAGCGCGACGGAATGCAATGCACAAAACAGTGCGACGATTTGAAATGCACAAAATAGTGCAATGCGTAGAACAGCGCGAGGTTTGAAATGCACAAAACAGTGCGATGGTTTGAAATGCACAAAACAGTGCGACAGTTTGAAATGCACAAAACAGTGCGATGCGCAGAACAGCGCAAAGTTTGAAATGCACAAAACAGTGCGATGGTTTGAAATGCACAAAACAGTGCGACGATTTGAAATGCACAAAACAGTGCGATGACCAGTGTGACACGCACGCCACACGGAATGTAAACGGGCTTAAATGCGCAACAACGCACATATTCCGGAATGCATGACAATGCGTGGAATGGAAATGCAATGATGATGCATGAGAAATGTGCACGACAATGCAAAGGGGTGCGTGTTGCAACGCATGTAACACGTGCACAACAATGCAAACGTGTGGCGCATGACAGCGCGATGTAATGCACCGAAGTAGTGTGATGAACTTGTGCAACACACATGGGGCAACTTTTGAATTCAAAAGGATACAAAAAGGATACACCTTGTACGAATTCGAGTGCCACGCACTGGAGACACGGCCCGCGGTCAAAACGGAGGTCGGTTGAGCGTCGGAGATGCACTTTCTTGCACTTTCTTGAGCTATGAAGACCAAAAACAACTCAAATGGCCTAAACAAGGCTGTGGGAACCCCACCGGCCGAAAGATGAGGCCACCGGCTGGCCATCGGCACAAAAACAATTCCATCGGCACAAAAAAGTGCCGGCCGGCACAAAACATTGCCGACCGGCAAACAGTTGCTGGTGCGGGGCAGTTTTGTCTTTTCACCTCGGGTGTTATAAAATAGGGCTTCAAGCCCTATTTCCTCATTTCTCTCACGCCGAAAATCCCCATACTCTCTCTCTAGAGCTTTTCCCTCTCCTTTTTCGTCCATTTCTTCGCGTTCTACGCCCGTTTCGTCGTCAGATTCGCGTTTCTCTTCGCGTTTCGGACGTTTTCCACCGATCACATTTTCGTTTCGGTGCCTCGTTTGGCGTTCTAGCCTTTTCGGGGTTTGTTCCCCTCACTTTCCTCTTCATTTCCGTGCCTCTTCACATTCCGGCCTTCACGGCCATTTCCGACCCTCTCGGGAGTTGACTTTTCAGTTGACTCTTCACATTCCGGCTCGATTTTCCTTTTACGGCCATTTTCACACCATTCTCTACATGGCGGACGACATTCCACGTGGCGGGACTCCCCCGGACCACGAGATGGATCCCGGGGTCGAGCTCTTACCACTGAGCGAGCGCCCGTTCGACCCGGCGACCTACCGGCCGGCGATCCACGTTCTACCCCCAGACGGCCTACGCCAGTTCCGGAGCTTTGAGAGGTACGCGGCGCCTGAGCTACTACTACGCGAGCCTACCTCTCACCTTTCATTCGGCACTTCCGAGGTAACTCTTCATCTTCTGCTTTACTTTCTGCAATGTAGGATACAAAACTGCCATAGTTAGTTGTATTCTCTAACTGCTGAAATCTGATATGCCGTAGACCGTAGTTGACTGTAAACATACATACAACTGATATCTGCTTGAGACTGACACATGCGCACACACTGCACTAGCCCTGAATCACTCAAACACACTGTACTCACTGTATTCTACTGCACACACTGGCATCCAGTATTTATCTGAATCTGTTAGATTTGCACACACGCTACATCTGTTCTGAAACACCCAAACACGCTGACACAGCACACGTATTTTACTGTAAGCACACCGGCACCCGGTATTTGCCTGAATCTGACAAACTTGCATACATGCCATATCTGTCCTTTCAAAACTGCATGTTGAATATTGTCTTGCAATTGTTGTTTTCTGTTTGCAGGAGGGTTCCCATACCATTCGCGGGTATGGGAATACTGGTGCACGAGAGTGGTATGATGAGCTCCCTGATGCGGTCCAGCGCATCGTGGACCGAGCGGGCTTCGGTACCTTCTGCCGAGGGCTCTCCAGGTTGTCAACATGCAGACCTCTCCTTGCCGCTCTGGCGGAGAGATGGTGGGACACCACCGATTCTTTCCACTTCTCTGCTGCGGGGGACATGACGATGACCCCTTATGACTTCTCGATGCTCACAGGCATCGGGGTAGGGGGGGATCCGATCCCTTTCGACACCGACATGGATGAGTGGACCGCCGCTCAGGTCCATTTACTGGGGGAGGCCCCACCACTAGCTCGTCCAGGCTTCGTGCGGTACTCCTGGTTCGAGACACAGTTCAGGGTCCAGCCCGTTTTGGAGGAGGTGCAGATGACCCCGGAGGATGAGGAGAGGTATGCTCGCGGCTTCCTCATGTTCTTGTTCGGGACTACTATCTTTGCCGACCGGGCGAACACCGTGCCTCTCTGCCTTCTCAGTGCACTGGTGGACGTCCGGGATATCTTGCACTACGATTGGGGCGGCGCTGCTCTGGCCACCCTGTACGGATATATGAGCTCGGCTTCTCGTGGTAGCGGCCAGCTGCTTGGAGGTTACTGGCGGGCTTGGGAGGTACATTTCTTCTCCACTTTTTCATTCCTGTCTCGTACTTTCTGTACTCAGTACACTGCACACACTGTGGTCTGCTCTATACTTGCTGTATACTGTACACACGGCACACACATACATTCTGCTTTACACTGACTGTACACTGTTCACACTGTACACTGCACACAATACAAAACACAACACACGGCTCTGCCATTTCTGCTTCATTCTGTATATTCTGCTTTTTCTGATAGTCATACTGACATCTGTTTTGCAGTTGTGGGTTTACGCCTACTTTCCTAGGCTTGCCCCCGTGCCAGTCGCGGAGCCTCCTCCGGCTGTCCCGTTCTCGAGTCGCTTCGACGGGAGATGCACCCGGCGACCACGGGAGACATTCGGCTTCTTCCGCCGATATTTTGACACCATCACCCCGGCCGAGGTATGCTTTACTTTCAGTTCATTTAGCTTCGCTTTCCCACTGCATGTTTCAATAACAGTAGATAACAAACTGTCCGTCACTTTCAGATCACTTGGCGGCCATGGGCTTCCTTGCCGTCGGCGATGCGGGGTCGGTTCCCTGGTGCTGAGGAGACCTCGCGTTTCCGGATTCTGCTTGAGGGGCCGGTCTGTCGGGCTTGGTACCTGGGGGAGCGTTTTCTACGCCAGACCCTGGGGTTACGTGAGCAGATAGTCCCGGCTCACCCTCCTGCAGAGATGAGGGAGACCGAGGGGCTGACCACTGAGCAGCTGGATGATTACTCCATCGGCTGGGAGGAGGCCGGCTTCCGAGGCACCGGCGACTATCAGGAGTACGTGCGGACGTACCTGATGCGCCCCCTGAGCGGTCGTCGAGCAGAGGGGGCCAGGCCTGTAGCATCGGCGGCTGGGGCCGGAGCGGGAGCAGGGGCTGGATCTTCGAGGAGGGCCCGGGTCCGTGGTAGGGGCGGAGCGCGGGGAGGACGAGGAGCTGGCTGGCCTGCCCTGCCTGCTGCACTGACTTTCCAGGGGCAGGGTGGGTCGACCTATCAGATCCCCTTCGCCCCTCCACCGGCTGGTCATGAGTTCATTGACATCCCCGACTTGCCGCCGGTATGTTCTACTGCATTTTGTACAGTTATTCAATTCAGTTTACCTGATATTCCACAGAATACTAATGCATCTGATACCTTTGCAGGCTTCTTCTGAGTACACCCGTCAGTCGTTGGCGATGAATGCCTCGATGATGGGGATGCTCCAGCGGACATTTGACCTCCTAGCCGTCTACAGCATACCGGTATGTCCTTCTGACACTGGCCTGAAACCATTCATACACTACTTTACATAATCTAATGCACGGCACAACACCTGATACACTGATCTCACAGTATCTGAACACTGCATACACTGCATTCTGCACTGATAAACTGCTCACGGCATTCATGCACTGTCCTCACACACTGCATTCTGCACTGATAAACTGCTCACGGCATTCATACACTGTACTCGACGTTGCATTCTGCACTGATAAACTGTCTACAGTACACTGATGCATTTCACTTTTTGTGAACTTTTCAGCCTCCTTTTCAAATTCCCATGGCGGGAGGTACTCCAGCTAGACCTGCTGTCCCTGCTCGGGGGAGAGATGAGGAGGGCCGGATATTTCCCCGTACCAGGGGAGGGCGTACTCACGTCGGGAGTAGCTCGCGAGCTCCAGTCCCGGATGATGACGACGACGAGGAGTCAGAGGCGGAGGCAGGGTCATCGGAGGAGGAGACCGGAGACGGTTCTAGCTCGGGCTCTGATGACGACGCTGATGATGCTCCTGGACCCTCGTCCAGGAAGAGGACTAGGACGGACTGACGGCCCTTCGGAGTGCTTGACACAGATGCAGATTTTTGCTATCTTTTCTTTCTTTCTCGTACTTTTCTTTTTGGTTGGTAGATAGATTACCTTGTACTGCCGCAGGCAGATTTTGTTTCCAAAACTTGTACATTTGAAAAGATAATGAACTGAAACGGACTTTTTATCTGAAAAAGTGTTTACATTGACACATTTTATGCATTGCATCGCATCTCATCATGTTACACCTCAATGTAAACGGAATTGATTGGCTGTCTGAAAATTGAACACTTGCACTGTAATAATCAGATAACTAGACAGCCAACAACAAAATAACCCAAGCAACCCACTGCCTGATTCTGGACACACAGCCCTTACTCCGTTGGGGATTAATCTGCACACAGCCCATAACACAGCATTCGATTCATTCTGCATACAGCAATTCTCAAACAAACAGCCCAATCTGACAAGATAGAGCTCAAAGATGGAACTGGTTGGAGTCGAAACACGTTCAAATGTAGAGAATGGCACAGCATTCTAAGCATAAATGATTTTCAAAATCGAATGAGGGTTTTTCAAACCGGGATATCGAGCCTACCACTGAACACAGCGGGGAGGACTCAAACAAAGAGGTACACGACCTAAACACAACGAGACATGCTCGGGAGAGACTCGAAACAAAAGACGAGACCGTCAAATGAAAGAGACACGACACACAGACGCGTAAACGAAGATGGGGGACCTCGGACCACGAGGAGCCAGTTCAATCTGGGTATTGTTTCCCACCCTTTCTGATTTGTGATCCTCACATCACTCGACTGTCAAGCTCGGATTTTCTCTCAAGACCCTTTTCCTCACTTTTCTCTCAACTTACACCTCTCTATTCTTCAATCTCTCATTTTTCATCCCTCCCCGGGGTGATTGATGGATAAATAGTAAGGTGTGGGTTCATGCTCAATACCATTAGCTCACGGCTATCTCTTCTAGCGGGCAGAGTGCTCTTCTGGCAAGTACGTCGATGGCGGGGGAAAGACAGAACGCCTGGCTCAACTGTGCCCCTAGTTCATCATTTTAACCATTTTTTCGTTTTTGCTTTCTACTAAAACAATTTTGATCAAAATGAGAGTCGGATTAACGTACTTGTTTGATTTTTGATTTGAAAAACATGCAAGTCAGGCAGCAAGCACTGAAAATTTTCCTTTTTTGGGTCCAAGACAATGGTCCGATTTTGGAAAATGGAATAGTTTTAGAGAAAATAGTCAACTTCAGTAAAAATTTTCAAAAACTATTTTTCAAACAGTTGGTGCTTTACAAGCATGGAGCTTACCCTTCGAGACGCGCAACCTCGGATCGGAGGCAATGGAAAATTGCCCCTGGTTTGAAGGGGGGTGTGAGGCAACGGAAAGTTGCCCCTAGTCTGAATGGCGTCTCACGATGGCATGTGGCAACGGAAAGTTGCCCCTTGTCTAGGATGGTGCCGCAGCAATCCGCGGACAGTCTTCATTGGCGGTGGTCGAACTCTCAGACACAGAGATGACGAAGACGATCACAACACATATATGGACACAGTCGCCTTGGGAGCGTTGGCGACCAGACTTTGAGATGAAATCGAAACCATTGCATGGACTGAGACGCTTATGAAAGCGTTGGGGGCTGGACTTCATAATGAAGTTGCCTACGTATCCCAAACATAGGAATCAAGCCTTACGTAGTTCCGGTTAAGGTCCACTCGGGTATTTTAACCTTCACTTTGTTTGGCTCTCACTTTTGCCAAGGCGCCCGATGCGGGTTTTCGACCTTGCGAGCTTCTTTTCACTTTCTTTTGTTCGTTTCTTTTTCTTTTCTTTTTTTTCTTTTCTTGCTTTTTTTTCTTTTTTTTCTTTTTCAATCTTTCTTTTTGTATTTTTCTCTTGCTCTAACTTTTGCCTGGGCCGCCCTTCCGGGTTTTCGGCCCAGCGAGCCTCTCAAAGGGTAAAAGTGTAGCAAGTCCATGCCAAATGTTTTTTTTTGAAATTGAAGCCTCTCTGTGTCTAGGAGAACGGCTGTTGCACTGATTTGCGGAGAATCCATCCCGGTTGCTCTACGAGCTTCTTCCGACGAGATCTACTCCTTCTGATTCGGTCCTGATGCTTCTTGATCAAAGGCTACCTCAAAACTGGCCACACGGGCCTTTCATGGCGTTTGTCTGTTGGACTTTCTGAACGTTCTGAATGGGTTCAAACTCGGAAAACAAATAGGTTGAATCTTGAGGCTGAGAGCAATCCTAGGCTGCGCAATCTCAAGAGCGATTCCACACAGGTCTTCGCAGGGCCGCGTAAAACATTTGCTTTTGAAAGTTTTTAAGGAAGCGACGAATCGCTCGCGCCGAAGATAGTGTGGAACCAATCTGGATCAGGCCAGGGTCCTTCTCAGTACTCACGCCGATAAGCATGATTTCATAAAAAGGCTTAGCACGCCTCTCTTTCTCTCAAGATGATAAAAATTTTGCAAAACCCGAGGAATTCCTTCCTCTTCGTTTTTATCACCGCAGTGTTCAAAAGGTTTGTTTTTTTTTGAAAATTCTAGGTTATCGCAATGAGTTTGGCACACAGGAGAGCAGGCGAGATGTACTGTCAGCCCAATCAAATTCTCTGGCACTTATGCTGAAAGCGAGCATGAAGTTGAGATAGCAACAGCTGTTTCAATCGGCTCTGTTGGCGCAACTGGCCCCTCGGCAGAAACAGACTCAAAACAAAAACAGATAATTACAAAACAAGACGGTGTTCGGGACAACAACCCCTGAATCACCGGGTATTATATACAACAGGGACTGACTCGATACAATCAGACAGACCCTTAAGCAAAAAAAGACTGACTCAAGACAAAGAGACAGACTCAAAACAAAAGACTGACTCGACATCCAAGCCAAGATTTACAAAACTCGGTTTCACCGATGCTCAAAAATGCGTGCCAGACGCTTCAAAAATACACCAAATGTTGCCCGCAGGCGATTCACTTTACATACTCGCAGTATCTGAGCCCTCGAAATCCAACAACTGAGTGGTGACGGGCTTGCCTGAGGTAGGCGGTAGGATAACCTTGTTATCAATCAAATCCTGCACTTCATGACGAAGGCGGGAACATCCATCGGTGCTGTGACCGGACTGTTGATGGTACGCGCAGTACAAAGTAGCATCATGGGTGGTGGGGAGATTCTTCGGGAGTGGCCGGGGCTCCAAAGGCTTAAGATGCCCATTCTTCGCCAATATTAGCAATGCCCTAGACAAAGGCATGTGGAGGTCGTGAAAGACTCTGCGCCCTCGGGGTAGGTACTTTGCAGTTTGAGGGTTCTTGCCAGATGCGCTGGCGAAAGGATCAGCTGGCGCTGCCTTGGCTTTTTGAACCTTTCTCGGTGCAGGGTTGGGAACTACAGGAATTGTCTGGGCATGACGGGGCCCATCCCGGTTTTCTGCCTGGCTTGAACTGCCTTTGGTTGGAGCGGGGAAAGCATCATCTACAGCTTTGGTCACTATTGCAGATGTTTGTTGCTTGTTCATCCCTCTGGCCTTCAGAGCCTCGACTGCCCACAACAGTTGTTCAATAGGGTCGGCGTCTACCTTTGCCTTGTCTTTTCCTTTGGCCTCAGCCTGATCAAGGGTCGGGGTTGATACTGGCGTGTCGTGGCTATAGCCGGAAGCCACCTCTGGCTGGCTGAGCTCTATCACAATCCGCCCCAGTAGCGGGGGCTCCTGTGGTACAAAATTCCCGGCATACGGCGCCGCTGGCGGTGAAGCTGACATTCCATAGGCGAGGTCTGCCACAGACCTTTGGAGATCGCCTATCATCCCCATTAATTCAAGGTGGTGGGCTCACGAGCCTGGTATAACTGGGGAGCCCAGACCGGGTGCACAACGGGCGACCTGGGTGGGTATGACATACTGATGTTGGCCTCACTCTGCGGAGCGGTCCCCTACTCCAATGCAGCCGTCATAACCACAATTTCTTCTGAACTTTGTGTCACCATAAATCTTGCCTCAGCAAAGGGGAGACACTGGCTGTTCTGTATCAACTCTGCAACTCTCTGAACTGAAAGAAAAACAGACAGCATTTCAGCCCAAACTGATCAAACACGGGTGTAGCCAAACAACTGTACCCTACTGCTGATCACTGTTCCCAGATTTCTGTTCCCAAAATACTGAATCTGATACCTGCGGATAACTGATTCCTGATAACTGATTCTCAACAACACTGATTCTGGCGCCTTCGGGCCCGATACTCAAACTCGCAAACTGGTATATGCATTCCTGTAGAGATACACTCTAAAAGCATATAGCAAGTAAAGAGAGCCAAAACACCCCTATGTTAGGGTAGGGTTTCCCTGTCCTATTTTGTCAGGAGCTAGGGTTTCACTACGCACACAGCGGTTTCAAACAACCTAACATCGGGTGAGCAACCTGTCCTAGTTTGGAATGGTCACTATGGATTCCGAATATGCACTAGGTCGAATGGTCAAAAAGGGTGCCCCGGTAAACCGGGGTTTGTGTTCCCATGCTGTCAGAGCCCATAGCCGGTCAGCCTTATGGACATGTCTTGACAAGACAAGCCTCCGGCAAACCGTTCAGGAATGGCAGATGGCAAACACTGTGTTCCTAGGCGCACCAATGCACATGCAATGCAAAGAAACACATAAGCGAAATCAAAACAGGATATCACGAGTTCAAGTCAAGCTCTCTAAAATCCCCAGCAGAGTCGCCAGAAACTGTGGACGTCCCCGAACGCCCCGGGAGGATGAGTCCCCTTCTGTTCATTTGGGGTCACTACAGTTCGGACTCGACTTGTGTCACGGTGCTTAATCTGAACCAAAGAGTCCAAATCTGGCAAATCGTTTTGAGAAACAGATTTTTGAAAAAGTAGTGCCAAACATGGACTGCTTTGCCAGATACAGAGTCGCCACCTAAATATTTTTTAAAATGGGAAAATTTAGGAAACCCTGACTCGGTGCCGAAGGCCACATGTCCGTCATCACCGGAGTTGTCTCGGCTCGGGAGCTTGGGTACGATCGGGGAAGGTCAGCTATGAGCACCCCCTTTCGCCCGGTCTGAAGACCGGCCTCTACTAACCGTGATATCCGTTTTTGAAAACTTTACGTGTTCTAAAACCAATTATTAACCTAGAATTACTATGTTATGCGCGCAGAAAACAAGTATAGACTAGATTGCCTAATTTGGAAATAAACATTGCATATCCGTTCGGTTTGAAAAATGCTTTGGAATTTGCTACTCGCAAGTAGGCTAAAAAACACGGATTTCAATGAGTTCTTCCAACTCAAACAATCCAACCTTCACCCACAGGCATTCAAAACAGTTTAACACATAAGCATCTAGCCACATGTTAAGCATGCTGTCATGGCAATATTCACACTCATGTGATATGCTAAAGCGGAAATACTTACATAGTACTCCGTGCCAAAACAAAGAACTTGTTAGCAAACATGCATGATCCAAGTCCATGTTAAGTGCCTAATGCGTCGCATACAAAATGTCGCTAAGATAGGCTCGGCTAATCCTAGACATGTCATGTGAAAATGCACAATTATCACATATTCAGTTTGGAATTGAAGCATTGATGCAATTAGCATGATGTACCGAGCCTAATGCATGCAATACAAATGCATGGATGCACACATGCATAGCATAAGGTATGCTAAATTAAACGTGCCCTAATACTAACCATTAAAGCGGGTAAGTAAAAGGGAAGAAAGAAGTGGGGTTGGAAGACATACACACCACCCACACACACTTATTACAGATTTACCCTCGCTCGGAGGGACCGAATAAATATTACAAATTAATTAACTACACCAGCTAATTAATATTACAAATTAACTAATTTAATTAACAAATTGAATAAATTAAATAAAGCGGGAAAACACCTCGGGAAGCGCGCCACCATGCGCAAGCTGCCTCTGTTTTCCTTCCTTTCCTCCTCTGGAGGCTGTCAAAGCCTCAGGACTGCATCCTTGGACAGAGGGGATCACCACCGGCTGAATGAAACTTCCACCGGCAGTGTAGTATGGCCATCGGCACAAAATAGGGTCTGTCGGCAGAGAAAATTGTGCCGGTCGGCACATTACACTGCCGGTCGGCAGAGTATTCCTGCAGAACCTGCAACTCACAGCAACAGAGGGCAAAACAAGGCATGGCAGCATAATTCAAGGCATGTATGCACCAACCATGTCTCTTATCATTGTGATGACTCAAAGGGACATGTGCCTCGGTTCTCGGACCACCAATCACGCATTTCCATGCATGATGGCCCAAAGAACCAAGTATGCAACTTTGATTTCAAATGCATGCAAACCAATCAAACAAATTAGGCCCTATTCCTATCACCAATTCAAGGAACAAGGCATGCATGCAAGATGCAATGCAACCTAAGCATACAAGCTAGGAATGCAACATGGCATGGCAAGGCACTTATGCAAGCATACAAGTATACATATGGCAATGCAAATAAATGGAAAGATGGACTTATACATGAATTAGGCAGCTCTAATAAGGCCTAAAATAGTGGCCATAAGTGCTAAAAAGTGAGGGCTAAATGGCATGCACACACATATACACATAAGGACCAACACTTAAGCACAAATCAAACAACATTCAAGCACACTTGAAAGAGAGAATCATGGACAATTAGCATGCATTATAAGCCTTGAAATCATGCTAATACATGGTGCTAAACCAAGCAACAAATCAAGCCAAAACATGCAACAAATGGCCTAAATGCTCAAGGCAAGTCAATGGAGCATTAGACTACACTTAACATGACCAAACATGGCATGCATTAAACAACTAAAAACAGATTTTTAGCATGTTAAAACAAGGCCAAAGGACTCCTTAGATGGCATCTAAGTGGCCCAAATTCAAAGGCATGCAAAGGCATCAAAACATGGAGCACGCAACACATGCTTATGAGGCATTAAAGATGCATGCAAGGCAATCCAACGAGCATGGAAATGGGACTGAAATAGCATGTAGGATGATTCCAAATCATCAAAACAATGCAAAGATGGCATGCTACACATGCACATACTCAAGGCCAACAAGCCCAAATACAAAGGAGCTATATAATGCATGCAAAGATCAACCCAAACGACTATGGACAGAGCTAAAACATGGCAAAATAAGCACATAAACTTCACAAATGCAAGCCTAAAACATGCTCCAACAAAGGCTAACAACCTAGAACATGTTAAGGCATAAATAAGGCATTACATGGCAACTATGCTAAACATGCATGGAGTTCCAAAACCAACTTGAAATCATGTTATATTATGGATATATAAGCATGAAAAACAAACCAAACATGCTCAACACACACTCAAGCATAGGCTTCCTTAAGAGGCCAAAATATGCCCTTTTCAAGGACAACAAGGAGAGGGGGTGGCCCTCTCCTTCTTGGGACTTCAAAGCATCATCTTCACCACTGAAATCCCTCAAGATATCAGTGGTGAAGAGACCTCAACACCAAAATCCCGGAGCTAGCACAAAATGGCTCAAAATGAGGCCTTTTGAGGCCTAAGGGTGGTCAACAACCCTCAAACAACAAAAAACTCTTAATAAACAATAAAGAGGGCCTAAAAATAGAACTTTTTTATGTTATACAACAAGCACAAAAACAGCTCTAAGATAGGTATAAAATCAATGCAAAAATGGGGAAAAAAGGGGCTAGTTTCTTACCCTTGTAGTCCTCTTCAACAATGGTGCTCCAATGGCCTCCTTGAGCTTGAATCCAACACCAAAATCTCAAAACACACCCTTTAGAACCTCAGCTCCAAGAGGAAGGTGAAACACTAGGTGTTTGTGTGCAATAGTGAGACACAAAGCACCTAGTGTACCAATAAGAGGGAAAGAGAGATAGGTTGTGTATATCTAACCCTAACCCTAGAAAAACCAGAGCTTGGTCTGTATTTTCCTCTCTCAAAAATGTCTAAAAGCTCTCCTCTTTTGCCTTAGAGAGAGCCTCTCTCTATATCCCTCTTGTAAAGCTTACAAGACAAGCTTTTCAAGAGGGAGTTCCCTCCATACACGTGTATGGAGGGGAGCAAAAGCAATACAGCTGTCTAAAAATATCTGCAAAAGCAGATGAACAGCAATCGGCCGGCAAAAAATGCCATCTTGGCCAAAAAGAGTGCCGGTCGGCAACAAATAGTGCTGACCGGCAACAAAGAGTGCCGGCCGGCAAACTATATTGCCGGTGGCAGCAAAAACCAGCCGGTGGCATCTAGCCACTGCCGGTGGTGGGTGGGGATGGTCTACAAACCCCACCTTGCCCTTCCAAGGCAAGATGCAAGTGTTTGGTGCAAAACCAGACACTAAACGGTCAAGTTCGGAGATCCTGAGGCAAGGCGCGCGAGCCGAGGCCTGCGGGAACTCTAAACGAACACAAACATGGAAGATCACCGTGTGTTCAAACAGTGACGTCCAAGTCTTGAGGACGGTCAAAAATGGGGTGTCTACACTCCTCCCAGAAAAACCAATCCTACCAGCTGCTCAAGCGTGGTATCTATTGAAAGTTTGGCCTTGTCCATAGCCGAAAGGACAACTTGTCTATGGACTCGTGAAGCCATAAGCAGTCCCCAGATGGAGATGTCTGCCTGTATCTTCTTCAGCTATTTCAGCACAGCCTCCTCTTCGAGCAATTTCTCCTTCTGCTTGTCTGCCTCCCTGTCCTTTCCGGACGCTTCTGGTTAATCTACGTGCAGGGGCTTGAAATACCGCCCGCTCCTAGTCATGTGATCAACTTCGCCAATGTACCAAGTATCATCCGACTGGTTACTCCCCCAGTTTTCATCTGTGTGGGCAAGACATAGATCATCATCTTCCCACCACATGCCATCGGCAGCCGACAGACACCTGTCCGGCTCCGTCACAACTATTCTTGTGCTCACAACACCTTCTGTTCCCGTGTCCGCAGCATGATCTGTTCTTCTGCACACAGCACGTTCTGTCCCTACAAGGGCTTTGGCCTTTCTAACCCTCTCAGAATCTTCGATCATTTCCCACTCAAACTGCTTCAACGCAGCTCGCTGTTCAACATCTGCTACATTCAAATTGCCTAGATCCCGAGCGAAATTCTTAACATCGGCGCTCTCCGGCGATGCATCCAGATTCCCGACCCTTCCGACCACAGTTGATGTCCCTGTCCCTGACGGACCCTGTTCTAGCTGAGGTTGTTTAAAAACATCTGGCTGGTCATCAAGCCACCCAGTAGACTCCGTTGCCATATCCGAATCAAACCAGTTGACTGTCACGTCTCCCGAGTCTTGTTCATTGAAGAATTAAAGGTTCACGATGTCCTCTTCCAGATTTGCTAAGTCATCTAGCCCCTGATTGAGTCCATCCTCCCGAACTACACAAATCTCTGTCCCAACTGGTAATTCCACATTCGGCGTAGCCTGGCCTGCTGATGTAATGTAATCGCTCAGGTTGTACATGAAGCTTGCAGACCTCTCAGGCTCTGTATTTGTATTCTCGTCTGCCTCCGTAATCGACCCACTTTTATCTTTGACAGCTACCACCACCATTTCAGGTTGGGTTTGGGAGATGTCCAATACGCACAAGTCAGTGCTGTCAGGAATGAACACCTCCGGCTTAGATAGGTGAGAAGGGGTGATATATATACTAGGGTCGTATAGCACAACCCCAGTTTGGATCATATTGATGCGTTTGGGAGGTGGAGCTTGGTTATGTGGTGGGAAAAGGTTGGTTGTGACATTCAGTTTCTCCGGAGGCACGATCACCCTGTTGTCGACGAGATCCTGATTCTCGTGACGCAATCTAAAGCACTGGTCGGTGTCATGACCATGCTGTTGGTGAAACGCACAGTACTTCGCCGAGTTATGGGAGGGGGAAAGTTTTTCTGGCAATGGTCACGGCTCTAGGGGCTTCAAGTGCCCTTTTCTGATTAAAACCCCCAAAGTTTTGGACAGGGGCACATATAGTGGAGTGAAGGTTCTTTGGCCTTTGGGTGCATATCTGGCTGTTTGCGAGCTACGACCGGATGCACCGGTGAATGGCGTAGCTGCAAGGGCTCTTGGGGTATTGGTGGTGGTAACCATACTCACATCTGAAGATCTAGCAGCTACAGCACTGCTCGTGCCTGCATTCGTGCTGCAGTTGAATGTTCTCTTGGGCTGTTCTCTCTCATTATCAATGAGGCCCTGCTTCATAGCGTCTTCGATCTGCACCCCTATCTCATGTAAATTTGCAAAGGTGGGAAGGAGGAGAACGATCATCTTTTGCATAAGTATAGGCTGGAGGTTGCGCACAACCATCCGAATCTGATCTTTGTCAACAGGCCTGATGGTCATCATCGAGGCCTTGGCCCTCTATCGGGTCACAAAATCGGAGAAACTCTCCTTCGGTTCTTGCCTGTTGGTCTTGAGATCACGAGTTATGACCTCAATCTGTGTATTATAGGAGTATTGAGCTATGAAGGCCTCGGCCATCTCCTCCCAGTTTCTCTTGACGAAATCTTCTAATTTTGCATACTAGATGGCCGCTACACCTGACAATGTCCAACAAAACAAAGAAAGCTTCTGCAATCTGGATAGGCCCATCGGCCTCAGTATATCCGAAAACAATCGTAGGTGCACAATAAGATCCCCAGACCCGTCAAAGCGGTCGATGTGTGGCATTTTAAACCAATCTGGCAGCGTCACGGCCGAGTCAGTATACCCATCCTCTATATCTGGAATGGACTTCACACCCTGGGATTTCTTGAACAGCTCTTCAGGCTTGCTCACTTTTAACGCTGTGGGGTCCACCTCAAACTCAAATGGAGAATCTGGCAGGTTGGTAGGCGTTTTGGATAGCTGAGGTAGAATTGGGGGCATAGGTGGCCCTGTTGGGATGTCTATATCCTCGTGGACATTCTGGACATTCCCCATCTCCCCGAGTATTGGGACTCTTGGTGGGGGAGGAGCTTGGTGTGAAGCAAATGCTCCGGTTTGCTGTTGTAGCCTGGCAATTAATTCTGCCTATTAAGCCATGACCTCAGCCTGTTGTTTGGCAAATTCTGCTTGACGAACAGCGTCCTGCTGTATAGTTTTCATACTTTCTTGGAGTTGACGCATCATTTCCTCCATTCCTGCTATACTGCCCGGATCTAACTGAACTGCCGGTATATCTGCCTCTGTAGTAGACTCGGAAATCTCAACCTGACTGCTCAAGGACCACTGATCTAGGAACCGCGGTACCGATACACTGTGTCTCACTGACCTCCGTCTAGCAACCGGTGGTAAAGAGTAGAACACTAGTTGTCTGTCTATCAGATCCTCAGATCCATGGAGTCTGCAACCTCTAATCCAGAGTGCTTAGGGAATATCTGCTTGGTCGGAAGCAATTGTGCTAAACTACCTAGAAAAAAGATAAATAAAGTAATATAAGGAAACAAACAACCAGAAAAACGGACAGCATAACAGCTTAAATAATCACAACACACAGTCGGTATGACAACACATAGTTGGCATTTGTAAGCTGAATATACTGTCCTCAACTACTTATCATTGTTTCCAAACCACTGCCCCAAATCTGAATCTGATACCCGCGGATATAACTGATTCTCAAAACACTGATGCCCTCAGGCCTGTTGCCTAGACTTACAAACTGATACATGCATTCCTGTAGAGACGCACTCTAAAAGCACATAGCAAGCAAGTGAGAGCCAAAACACCCCTATGGAGGGGTAGGGTTTCCCTGTCCTAGTTTCGTCAAGAACTAGGGTTTCACTACGCACATAGTGGTTTCAAACAACCTATAATCGAGTAAGCAACCTGTCCTAGTTTGGGATGGTCACTATGGATTCCGAATATGCACTAGGTCGAGTGGTAAAAAATGGTGCCCCGGTAAAAATCGGGGTTTGTGTTACCATCGTGGCAGAGCCCATAACCGGTCAGCCTTATGGCACGCTTCTCAAAGTGAGCCTCCGACAAACCATTCAGGAATAGCAGATGGCAAACACGGTGTCCTAGGCGCACCAATGCAAATGCAATGCAAAGAAATACAAAAGTGTGAACAAAACAAGATATCATGAGTTCGAGTCAAGTTCTCTAACTCCCCAGCGGAGTCACTAGAAACTGTAGACGCGCACTCGGGCTTCATGCTACTACAGTTCAGACTCATTTGTCATGGTTCTTAATTTGGTCCCCCAATGTGCGATGTGAGATTGATAAATCACCAAAGAGTCCAAATCTGGCAAATCGTTTTGGAAAATTGATTATTTAGAAAGAAGTGCCAAACATGGACTACTTTGCCAGATACAGAGTCGCCACCTAAATATTTTATTTTGGGGAAATTCAGGAAACCCTGACTCGTTGCCTAAGGTCACGTGTCTGTCAGCACCAAAGTTGCCTCGGCTCGGGAACTTGGGTATGATTGGGGAAGGTCATTTATGAGCACCCCCGCTCACCCGATCAAAGATCGGCCTGTACTAAGCATGATATTTTGTTTTTGAAAACTCATGTATTCTTATTCCGGTTATTAGCTAGAATTTACTATGTGATGCGCACAACACACAAGTATAGACTAGATCGTCTAAATTGAAACAAAACATTTCATATCCGTTTGTTTGGAAATGATTTGAAGTTTGCTACTCGTAAGTAGGCTAAAACCCGGATTTCAATGAATTGTCCCGATTCAAGTAATCCAACCTTCACCCACAGGCATTCAGGCAGTTATATCACTTAATCAGATAGCCTCATGAAAAGCATGCTAGCATGGCAACACTTACACTCATTCAAGATGTTAAAGCATAAAAGCTTACCTAGTACTCCGAGCCAAAACAAGAAACTAGTTAGAAATCATGCATGATCCTAGTTCATGTTAAGATGGCTAATGCCAGATATGCAAAATGCAACTAGAATAGGCTCGGCTAATCTAAGAATGACATGTGAAATGCGACAACTCGATACACGTATTCAAGTTGGAATTGAAATACTATGCAATTAGTATGATGCACCGAGCCTGGTGCGTGCAATACGAATGAATGTATGCAAACATGCTAACATAAGTATGCTAATTTAATCATGACCTAAAACTAACCATCAAAAGCAGGTAAGTAAAAGGGAGAAAGACGTGGGGTTGGAAGACATTCACACACGCACACACACTTATTACAAATTCGCCCTCTCGACGGAGGGTCCGAAAGAATAATACAAACTGAATAATAAATCAACTATCCTAGCTAATTAATTATTACAAACTCTTAATTAATTAACAAATTAATTTCAAAACAATCTAAGTATGAAACTAAAGAGGCCGCCGTAGCTCCGCCTCGGAATGATTGACTGATGCATGTTCGATTGCCTCGCTCGGAAACCCGTTGCGATACCTCATGTTGCCTCTGCTTACACTGTCTTGCATCTCTGAAAATTGTGAAAATCTTTAGGATGCTTCTGAAACACTCCCTGAGCACTGTGGGAGGTCACCGACCAAACGATGGAGTCACCGGCCATGGAAAAGTGGTCATCGACCAAAAGTGGAGCTCTCGGCCAGATTAAGTTAACCGGCCGGCACTGAAGATGGCCGACCGGCCATCCCTTCCTGCAGAATGCTGTATTTGCTGCAGCAGAGGACAGACAGTGCATGGCAAGGCGTTTACAAGACAATGTGTGCATGACCACCCTCCCTATCATACTATGAACTCAAGGGAGTATGGCTCTCGACCCTCGGACCACTAATCACGCATTTCAATGCATGATGGCCAAAGGTGCCAAGTGTGCCAATCAATGTGGAGTGAATGCCACAAAACACATGAATGCCTAGAACTCTATCATGTTTGATCAAGAGCGTCGGCGACCGAGGATTGAGGTACGTTTCGTCACTTCAAGCACGAACGTCCCTCTCCTCGTGTTTGGTTTGACACCCCAAACCAAACACAATGCAATGCATGTATGCCAAATACAATGCAATATGGAAAAGCAATGCTATGCAACCTAAGCATGCCAAATGCAATAGAACTCAAGTATGCACACAAGACTAAGGTAGCAAGCATGCCAAATGCAATGCAACCTAAGCATGCAATTTAAGCTAATGTAATATGGGCACGCCAAGTATACAACAATGCTATATAATGCAATTAGCTAAATATCATGCGATATACCAAACATGCAAACATGGTACAATACAAGCATGCAAATATCATGAAAGCAAACATGCTCAATGGACTTAAACTGAAATGGGCAGACCTCAACCGTGCCAAAACAGTGGCCAAAGTGCCAAGAAATGATGGACAAAACACATCCAAACATGCGCATGTAAAGGTCCAACACTTAGGCACAAAAAAGGTCGACTCTTAAGCACATTTAAAAGAGACAAATATGGACAAGTAACAAGCATGATAAGCCCTGAAGATATGCAAGGGATGATGCCAAATCAACCAAGCCATGCAAGTAAAGCATACAAAGGAGCCTAAAACTCGAGACTAGCCAAGGGGCTCAAGCCATGGCTATGTGAAGCAAGCCCCAAAGGGCCAAGGGAACCTAAAACAGTCCTGAGTCAGGTCCAAGCAAGACCAAAAGTGAGCTCAAAGCTAGCCAAAACAAGCTAGAATACAATGCCAAAACAATGGGGCATGCAACGCTATCAAAGAGGTGTTATACTACGCCTAACACAACCAAACATGGCATGATTTAAGCAATGGAAAACAGAGTTATGGCATGTTGAACCAAACTCAAAAACCCACTTAGATGGTATCTAAATGGTCTAAGCATAGAGGCATGCACAATGGTCCAAACTTGAAGCATAAAACACAAGCCTTCTAATGCATGGAAAATGTTATGAATGTGGATGCATGGCCACATTATATGGACTGAAATCTCATGTGAAATGATGCCAAATCATAAAAATGAGCCAAGTAATGTAATCATGCGACTTAGGCCTTCAAAGCTAACAAGCTAGGATGAACTAAGGCTATACAAAACATGACATATATGATCAAAATGACACCAAACAGAGGTTTAGCATGCTGAAATATGACTAAAGTTCCTTTGGGTCGAGTCAAAATATGCAAGCATGATAGTCCAAATGCAAGATACATGTTAGGGCAAATGAGAGGATTGCAAGACAAGTGTATGGAGTATGCATGAGGCCATCAAACCAACATGAAACAGAGGTACAACATGACCAAACAACACCAAATACTTGCTAAAACAGAGTTAAAACAAACTAAGTAAATATGCTACCATTATGACCCCTTAAGGCAAGCAAATGAGACATAAGGAGAGAGGGGTGTCCCTCCCCTATACAAGACCTCAAAACCACTTCCCCACCACTAAAAATCCTTTGGATTTCAATGGTGAGAAGGTTGAAACAAGAAAGGTGCCAAAGCCAAAAGGAAGAGGCACAAAACGAGACCAAACAACGCCTAAGGGGGGGGGTAGACAACCCCCAACACAAAAGTGACCTTAATAAAACATCTCAAGCATGAAAATACAAAACTTTTTTATGTAGGACACTAAGCTTAAAACAGCATGCAAGTATTGCTAAAAGCTTAAGCAAAATGGGGAATAAAAGAGTAGTTTCTCACCCTTAAAGAACACTTCAAGAACACCAACTCCAGCACCTCCTTCTGATCAAAGGCAACTTAAAAACTCTAAAATCAACTCCTTAGCACCTCAGTAACTAAAGGATAGTGTAACACTAGGTGCCTTAGTACAAAAATATGAACAAAAACACCCTTTAGAACACTATTACACACACAACTATCTAAAGAGAGCAGATATAGAGAGAGTGATATATATGCTCTATATCAGATTGCTCAACCCCTGAAAGGGGAGAGGAGGCCCTCCTCTTATAGAAAATTAACTTCTAAGCTTCTTAGAGAAGCTAAGAGTAAGGATGGAGGGCAGAGTTTATGCCCACCAGCTGGCACAGTTGGCATGCACAATGCCTGAAAAAGGCAAAGAAAAGGCCTCAGCCAGAAAATATGGCCGATCGACCAAACAATGGCCGGCCGACCAAATACAATGCCGATCGACCAATGTATTTGGCCAGTGGAAAGAAAACAAGGCCGGTGGCCTCAAGCCATGGCCGGTGGGTTGAGGTATGGCCAACAAGCCACTTCCTACCCTTAGGTGCAAAAACCACAAGTCCTTGGTCCTCAACCAAGCACAAAACAGTCAAGTTAAGAGATCTCAAGGCAAGGCGCGCAGCTGAGACTTTCGAGAACTCAAAACGAACACAAACTTGGATGATCATCGAGTGTTCAAACGATGACGTCCAAGTCTTGAGGACGGTTAAAATGGGGTGTCTACACCGTCGCCTTAGGATTAATCTTGGCATACCTGCTATTTGGCATTGGTATTCCGTGGCGAAGTCTTCTGGCCGGCATGGGCGCTATTTCCTTAGGGCCAAGGACACCGACCATCAATTAGTGACTATGCTTTCCAGCTCTGGCAAGCGAGTCGATGATGTCATGGTCATTGTCCAAGGTAACTGGGAATTCGGCGAAGGCGAGGACCGCCTAGATCCTATTCCTAGACGGAGGAGCGAACCAAGTGGCCATATAGCTCCTTGCGTTTATTTTTCTTACATTTACAAGGCTTTATTTTTGCGATCTTATGGTTTTGCTTGTGCAGGAAACGATTTGAATAAAGTTTTGATTTCAACCGGACGCCGTTCTTGCGGAAATTAAAGTTGCGCTCAAATACTTCGGCCGTCCAAGCCTTCAGAAACAAGGGAGGGTGGCCCACATTCTTCTTCGATACGAGCCGACGTATACGACGTTTTCGGTGGCAGAAAATATCCCAATTCTGAAGGGCAAAGAGTTTCTTACGGCTCTTACTTTAACCAACTTCAAAAACCTGCGACAAGTTGGTTTGGACGGATCCGACTCGAAGCAGGCGGAGGTAGCTAAGGACGTTGCTGAAAAGTCCAACCATTCTGAAGCCGAAGTAGACGAGGCTTTGTAGTTGGCCTTTGAGGAAGCCAGCCTCAATTCGTCCACCCCTCCATCCACCTCAGGCCGAGGGGACGTTTTCTTCGACGACATCTTCATAGGTTTAGAAGACCTTCTCGGCGCATACCCTAAGGACATGGCTGGGTTGTCCCTCACACAACTCGCCAAGAAGAAAAACGCTGAAAGAATGGCTGCCCGGCGGAGAGCCGAGGCCGTTCAATCGAAAATTCCACCCCCTGCCGATGCTGAGCCCTCCCTGCCTGCTGTCGAGGAAGAGACGGCTCAAACTCAAATGGTCGAGTTGGAACGGGTAGAGCAGGAAGATTAAGAAGTTGAGCAAGGGGGGGAGAAACGCCCCGCTGAGAAAGGAGCTGAGTCCGTTGAAGAACAAGTGGATAAACGGTCGCGCATTGAGGAATCAGATTTGGTTGTTCCGTTTACTGTTCAACCAAAGATCAGGAACATGCCGATTTCCTCCGACACATCGGCCTTAAAAGACCCAGCCGTGGCCTTGAGCGTGGCCTCTTCGATCTCCCTGCCAGCTGACAGAGTCGTATTTCGGGCCGAGCCAGACCTGATGTCGATTGCATTAGCCGTTCAGTCGGCTTTGTTGGTGCGTGCTTTATATGCAGCTTTTCGCCTAAATACATGTATTTTTAATATTATTTATTTCCTTATTTTGCAGACGGTGGGCAGGATAGTCGAAATAGGCTGCCGTCAACATGACGCTATAGAACAGATCGCCTTGCTGAAGACTGAAGTTGAAAATGAAAAGTGCAAGGTTATGGAAGCTTCTTAGAGAGCCAATTCTGAAACGGCAAAAGTGGCAGAGGAACGCGCGAGGGCCGAGTCTGAGGCTGAGAGCGTGAGGAACTCTGATCAGTTATGGCTGGCTGTCGAGAACAGGGCAAAAGCGAGTGAAGATGCGCTCCAGCTAGCCAATGAGGTGATTGCCAAGTTGGAAGCCGACTTGGAAGAATCGAAGAAGGCGAAGGAATAAGCCGACTCCAAGGTTTCCAAGGCGTTCCAGGCTGGACAAGAAGCTGCCTTAGATAGCTATGCGGATTAAGTGCCCAAGTTCGATAATCGGGACTTCAAACACGGCTGGCTCAAAGCCCTTGCTGCCGCGAATGTGACGTTGGCCAAACCGATTCCATTTGAGCAAGTGGATTTTGAGCCGCTAGCGTCTGACCCTGAGGATTCACTAGGGTGATTCTAATTTTTATTAGGCATCTTCCGTGCAAAGTTGTAGCTTTTTGTTTAATAGATTTCAGCTAGTTTAAGGTAGTTTTCATATGTAAAATGGCTACTATCTGTATTCAATTTACTTAATGAAAATTCCTTTTGCTTAAAAACTTCCCTTGCTCTTTGCTATCTTTTGTGCTTAACTTTCGCTATTGATGAATGGTGTTGCTTTTTACTATTGTGGATAAAATAGTATGTAGGATTATGAGGTGAGTGAATTAAACATTCGTGAACACCTGCCGATTAGATAACTTTCTTGGCAATTTAGTAATTTAGACGTCTTCCAATTTATCCGAATAAGTGAAACGGCTCAAGGCCTTGCATGTACTGGAACTCCGATTAATAAATCTGCCCTTGCCCCAGCCAATGTATGAACTGGAAATGCTGAATGCTCTCAATTCATGAAGTGGCTGTGGCACGCGTAAATCGGCATCGGGCTTCGATATTTGGCCAATCAGATTAATAAATATGCCCTTGCCCCAGCCAATGTATGAACTGGGAATGCCGAATGCTCAATTCATGGAGTGGCTGTGGCATGCGCAAATTAGCACCTGGCTTCGATATTTGGCCGGTCAGATTAATAAATCTGCCCTTGCCCCAGCCAATGTATGAACTGGAAATGTCGAATGCTCTCAGTTCATGAAGTAGCTGTGGCACGCGCAAATCGGCACTAGGCTTCGATATTTGGCCAGTCAGGTTAATAAATCTGCCCTTGCCCTTGCCAATGTATGAACTGAGAATGTCGAATGCTCAGTTCATGAAGTGGCTGTGACACGTGCAAATCGGCACCTGGCTTCAATATTTGGCCAGTCAGATTAATAAATTTGCCCTTGTCCCAGCCAATGTATGAATTGGAAATGCCGAATGCTTAGTTCATGGAGTGGCTGTGGCATGCGCAAATCGGCACCGGGCTTCGATATTTGGCTGGTCAGGTTAATAAATCTGCCATTGCCCCAGCCAATGTACGAACTGGGAATGCCGAATGCTTAGTTCATGGAGTGGTTGTAGTATGCGCAAATCGGCACCGGGCTTTTGAAGTTTAGCATTAATGAAATCACCTTGGGGGTGGTGCACCCATTAGGAATAAATGAGATGAGCTCTTCACGCTCGTAAATTCCATTAGTGTGTTCAGACTTGATTTAAACCAGTCTGTTAGATAAGTGCGAATGTCAAGTAGACTATTCTTCAACAGCAGAGGAAAAGGGAGGACGTTGGCTGAGCTGGATTCAGAGATGAATTGCACTGGCGAGCATATGCGCAGGGGAAGTAAGACGTCGAGGGAACATGAAAAACGGCAGTCCCCACATTGTCGAAGTAGATCACCCAGAAGGGAAAAACAGCAGCGGGGTAGCTCCCCTCGACCACGACCGAGAAGTGAACCTGATGCGACACCGCAACCGTTGAGTTTTGCAATTTTTGTGGAGAACAAACCGATGACAGAAGCGGATTCAATTGTTCACGATCTAGGTGTGGTGGTCGAGTTCGCTCGACAGATTTTTCCACCAGAAGTCCAGCAGTTGATGGTCGGTCGACAGGATTTTGAAGTGTTTCGAGAAGGTATCCACGGAACGGTGAAAGGGCTGTATACCGCCTATGAAATCGGCATGCGTCTTCGTGTCGCGCGGCGGGAGATAAAGCAGAAGAACGAACAAATTCGAAACATGGAGGCTCGCGCGGAGAAGGCCGAGCGTGAGTTAAGAAAGGCCAAAACTGCCGAGCCGCATGTGGCCGAACCATCCAACCCAGTCGTGGAGGAAAGGGTGACCCAACGGCTGATAAGTCATGCGATTGTTGATTGAGATACGGCGAGCATGTTTGCAATAGAGACTGCAAGGTCCAGGGCTTATGAGAAGGGCTTCCATGACGGCCGAAAAGTCGGGATAGACAGGACCAAGGAGAAGCTCACCGAGGAGGTTTGCCAATGCGAGAACCGGGGGTTCAAGCACGGTTGGGTTAAGGCCCTTCGTGCCACGGAGGCTCTCCGGGAAGCAGGCATTGACTCGGCATTGTTGTTATACCAAAGCAACGATTTTCCTTTTGCGGCTTACGAAATCAAAAAGAGTGACGACGAAGGTGATGCCGAGTAAAGATGAATCTATTGTAGCGTTTTTAACTCAAATTGAATGTAAATTATGCAATTTCAATCAATTTAATAAAATGTATCATTTTACATGTTGGAATATTGTTTCTGCTCTTTTACCGCTCTTTGTCTATTGCGTCTATGCTTGCTAATCATAATACAAATAAAAGAAACGCTGAGTTCTGAAGCGTCTTGTCTCCCAATCATGGTTTCTACGAAGGGTGTTCCGAATCAGGAGATTTATTCGGCCCAAGCATGTATTTTGCGGATGGGGCTCCGAATTCGGAGGCTTATTACCTGCCCAATCGTGGTGTCCATGAAGTGCACTCCGAATCCGGAGGATTATTCGACCTAAAAGTGGCCTGCATGGATGGCGTTCCGAATTCGGAATATTAATCGACCCAGAAGTGTCATGCATTGATGGGGCTCCGAATTCAAAATATTAATTGGCCCAAAAGTTCTCACGAGTGGTGCTCTGAATTCGGAGACTTGGCTTGGCCAATCATGATACACGAAGGGCGCTCCGAATCTGGAGGCTTAATCGGCCCAAAAGTGTTATGCACTGATAGGGCTCCGAATTCAGAGGCTTAATCGGCCCAAAAGTGTCATGCACTGATGGGGCTCTGAATTTGGAGACTTGGCCAACCGTGATATCCACGAGGGGCGCTCTGAATCCGAAGGCTTAATCGGCCTAAAAGTGTCATGCACCGATGGGGCTCTGAATCCGAAGACTTGGCCAATCGTGATATACAAAGGGCGCTCCGAATCCTGAGGCTTAATCAGTCCAAAAGTGTTATGCATTGATTGGGCTCCAAATTCGGAGGCTTAATCGGCCCAAAAGTGTCATGCACTGATGGGGCTCTGAATTTGGAGACTTGGCCAATCGTGATATCCACAAGGGGCACTCCGAATCCGGAGGCTTAATCGCTCCAAAAGTGTCCTGCACTGATGGGGCTCCGAATTCGGAGGCTTAATCAGCCCAAAAGCGTCATACATTGATGAGGCTCCGAATCCGAAGACTTATCTCAGCCAATCGTGATATCCAGGAAGGGCGGTCCGAATCCGGAGGCTTAATCGGCCCAAAAGTGTCATGCACTAATAAGGCTTCGAATCTGGAGACTTATCTTGGCCAATCATGATATCCACGAAGGGGCGCTCTGAATCCAGAGGCTTAATCGACCCAAAAGTGTCCTGCACTAATGGGGCTCCGAATCCAGAGACTTATCTTGGCCAATCGTGATATCCACGAAGGGCGCTCCGAATTCGGAGGCTTAATCGGCCCAAAAGTGTCCTGCACCGATGGGGCTCCGAATCCGGAGGCTTAATCGGAAGACTTGTTTTAATAAGCTGAATTTCAGTGAGGAAATAACAAACTTTGTATTGCAAAAAATGAAACTTGTACACGGTGAACATTCAAAACAAGTATCATGCCCCACAAGTCGGGTTAATGATAGAATTTACGCAAATGCGTGGAATTCCAAGGCTGTGGCAGACTTCTCCCAAACATGTCTTTGAGCCGATATGCCCCTACTCTCGTGATTGAGTCGATCTGATAGGGGCTGTCCCAGTTAGGACCCAATTTTCCATCAGCCAGATTCTTGGCAGCTGGAAGCACTTTCTTCAGGACCAACTCTCCTGGTGTGTAGCGGCGCAGTTGAACACGTTGATTATATAACTTAGCAAGCTGATGCTGGTACCGTGCCATGGATGCAAGGGCACGGTCTCTTCGTTCTTCAATCAAAATCAAATCCAAGGCCAACATCATGTCGTTTCGGCCCAAATCAAAAACTCTTGATTTCAAGGTTGGGAAGCCGATCTACAAGGGGATGATTGCCTGCATTCCGAAGCACAAAACGAACGGCGTCTCCCCAGTGGACCGCCTCGGAGTAGTGCGATGAGCCCATAACACACTTGGCAATTCATTGACCCATCTGCCTTTAGCTTTCTCCAACCTCTTCTTGATGCCGTCCAAAATAGATTTGTTGGAGGCTTCAGCTTGGCCATTACTCTGCGGGTAAGCCGAGGTGGAATAATTGGGCCAAATACCATACTTGCTGCACAGCTCCCGGTAGACACCGCAATCAAACTGGGTGCCGTTGTCTGAAATAAGTGCTCTTGGAATGCTGAATCGCGTTATAATATTCCTCCATACAAAACGTTTCACATCATTTTCTTGAATGTGGGTTAGTGCCTCTGATTCCACCCATTTTGTGAAGTAATCTGTCGCGACAATCAAAAATCGCTTGTTGCCCGGGGCGCGAGGCAATGGTCCGACGATGTCAAGTCCCCATTGGGCCAACGGCCAAGGACTGGTTATAGAGCTTAACTCTTCAGCAGACAGATGGGTTAAGGGAGAAAACTTCTGGCACTGCTCACATTTCTTCACGTAACATTCAGCATCAGCTCTCATTGTCGGTCAATAATACCCCTGTGTCACAGCACGATGGGCCAAAGAGCGCCCGCCAGAATGGGCACCACAGCTACCTTCATGTATTTCAATCAGTAGTCCCTCAACTTTACCCGGATGAACGCATTCTAGGTACGGGCCAGAAAGGGATTTTTTGTAAAGTTTTCCTTGCGGATCCAAATAGTATAGCAGGGCTTTGTTTCACAGCTTGTGTGCTTCTTTCTTATCCGACAGGAGCTGGTCGGAAGATAGGAATGCAGCAATGGAGTGCATCCAACTCGGCTCTGACTTTATGACACTGATTTGGACTTCCTCTGAAGGGCCAATTCTCAGCTTAGGGATGAAACCCACTTCAATTGTCCGTTTAATCTATGAATTAATGGCGGAGGCTAAGCAAACTAGGGCGTCTGCATGTGTGTTCTGATCACGGGTTATTTGGTTCAATTCATGATTGTCAAATTTTTCCAATAAGGAATTTGTCGTTTTCATGTAAGCGGTCATACGGTCGTTTTTTGCCACGTACTCCTCCTTTAGCTGATTGATCACCAGTTTTGAATCGCAAAATATAAGCAGACGTCGAGCACCTAGGAGGTGTGCATTCCGCAAGCCGGTTAGCAGGGCCTCGTACTCGGCCTCATTATTCGATGCTTCGAAGCCGAGTTTGACAGCCTGCTCAATTATTGCCCTGTTAGGAGCCATTATTACTACTCCGGCCCCGCTGCCACGTTGATTTGACGATTTATCACAGTACAACTGCCAAATGTCCCCAACATAAATTCTCCAGTCCGACTTAGCTTGAATTTCATCAGACTTGAAGTCGGCAAGACCCCCAGTGAATTCGGCCACAAAGTCGGCAAGCACTTGCCCGTTGATTGAGGTTCTAGGCAGAAACTGAATATCGTACTGGCCGAGTTCAAGAGCCTACTTTGAAGCACGCCCTGATGCTTCTCCACTACGGAGTACCGACTGGAGCGGGTGGTCCGTTAGTACCCCGATGGTATGCCCCTAAAAGTAATGCATCAGCTTTCTTGCTGCCATGACGAGGGCTATGATGAGTTTTTCCAATGGAAGGTAACGTATTTCGGCGCCAACCATTGTCGTGCTCACATAATACACTGGCCGTTGCTCCCTGAGCTCTTCCTTTAACAATATGGCGCTGACGGCCCGGTCGGAAACTGCCAGATATAAAATGAGCGGGTCACCTGTCGAAGCTGTTATCAAGAGTGGAACAGATCGGAGGTAGGTCTTCAGGCCACTGAAAGTGGCTTCGCACTCGGAGGTCCATTCAAAAGCCTTACCCTACCGTAGTGTGTGAAAGAATTGTTGGTAGCAATCTGTGGAACGATTGATGAACCTGTTGAGTGCAACGGCCATCCCCATCAACTTTTGAACCTCTTTCACCGAATGAGGGGAGCCGAGTTCCAAGATTGCTGTGATTTGCCTCGGGTTGGCTTCGATTCCTCGGTGGTTGACAATGTAGCCAAGGAATTTGTCGAATTCGATCCCAAATGCACACTTGGAAGCGTTCAGCTTCATTTTGTACTTGTGTAAAATGCCGAATGTCTCTTCCAGATCGGCCAGATGAGTTTTCTCTTCTTTAGACTTGACCACCATATCGTCAATGTACACTTCCATAGTTCGGCCGAGTTGCTCTTTGAACATGGCAGTGACTAGTCTTTGGTACGTTGCCCCCGCATTCTTTAGCCCAAAAGGCATTACCTTATAGCAATAGGTCCCTCTTGCGGTGAGGAATGCAGTTTTGTCTTGGTCTTCCGGATGCATGGCAATTTGATGGTAGCCTCTATAGGCATCGAGAAAGCTCATACGTTGATGATGCGTCGAGGCATCCACAAGTTGGTCTATTCTGGGGAGAGGAAAACAATCCTTGGGACAAGCTTTGTTTAAGTACGTGAAATCCACACAAACACGCCAAGTCCCATTTTTCTTCTTGACAATCACAGTGTTCGACAGCCATGTAGGATAGGTAACTTCCTGGATTGCCCCGACATCAAGCAACCAGTCAACTTCCTCAACAACGGCAGCAGTGTGTTCTACGGCTGACCGTCGGCTTTTCTAAATAATTGGCTTGCATTTAGGATCAACGTTTAAACGGTGCTGCGAAACAGACGGATCCACACCCGGCATCTTATATGGTGTCCACGCAAATACATCAAGGTTGCTGAGCAAGAAGGAAATTAGCTACTGTCTGTCAACTTCATTCAGGGAGGCGTCGATCATGAAGAACTTGTCTGGATTCCCGTCAATGACAACTCGATCCAGGGCTTCCGTGGCCTTTTCACTTGGGAGTCGCCCAACATCGTCGAGGCTCTCTAGATCCGACACCTCAATTGAATTTACTTCCAACTATTTTGGTGTCTTTGCTGCAAGGAGATAGCATGTTTGTGCCGATTTCTAGGAGCCACAGATTTGCTCAATGCCGTGCTCTGTCGGGAAGCGAAGCAGTTGGTGATAGGTGCTTGGCACGGCCCGCATGGTATGCAACCAAGCTCACCCCATAATGAGATTATACGGCGAAGGAAGCTTGACAACCAAGAATTCCATATCCACTAATCGGGAGCCCGCACGAACTGGTAGTGTGATTTTGCCCAACGGGTACTCCTGAGTAGTGTTGAAGCCGAATAATGGATAAGGAGCCGGAAACAGGTCCGACTCGGCGAACTCAAGCTTGATGAAGGTCTTGTAATATATAACTTCTGAAGTACTCTCCTGGTCTATGAGGACACGTTCAACGGTGAATCGATTTACGCGTAGTTCGATGACCAATGGATCAATGTGGGGGAGTGTTACGCCGATCAAATCAGAATCGTCGAAGGTAATGCTTGGAGCTTCATGGGGCCGTTTTGCTGGTGTGATTTGCCTTTAAGGGTCAGGATGCGATTGAACGGTATGTACTGCGGATGACGTCGGCAGGTTGTATATCATATGGATTATGCCGAATGGAGGTGAATCCTACCGTAAAGCTATTACTTTTGTCGAGTTGTCTCTTCGGATGTACTACTTAATCCGACCATCTTGTACCAATTCCTCTAGGTGATCCTTCAATGCATAACAACTCTCTGTATTATGGTCGTGGTCTTTATGATACTCGCATTGTCTATCCCGTCTCCTCGTGTCGGGAGGTCCCATCATTTTGGATGGCCATTTGAAGAATGGGAGGTGTTGGACTTTGGACATAACCGTGCTGATCGGTTCTGACAACTCTGTATATTTCTTGTCCGTGCGCCTTGTGCGTCTGCTATCTACTTGAAGTTGTTCACTATCTCGGTGGAAACATTGGTCATTCATTCGGCGCGAATCCTATCTCTTGTCTCGTTTAGCCCGACTCCGTGGTTCAGGGCTCCGTGATGGTACAGAGTTTATCGGCTGAACAATCTCAGAAGGGGCTGTCCTGTTGGCCTTGTTCCCGGCTTTAACCCGTAGAGCGTCATATTCCACTTTACAGTATTCCTTGACTTTCTTCATCAACGACCATATTGTTTTGGGGGGCCTTCTAGTCAAGGAACTGCGGAGGGCACTATCGGGATGCAACCCCATTTTAAAGGCGGTGATGACCATGGAGTCGTTGCAGGCGTTGTCAACAAGATTAAAGCATTCCCAATAGCGTGTCGAATATGCTCGTAAGGTTTCCCCTGGTTGGATTTACATTGCCCAGAGAAAGTCGGCTTGCTTCGGCTGGACCTCATTGGTGATGAATCTTGCCCTAAAGGATTTTTGTAATTGATAGAAGCTTTTAATTGATGTCGGCTCCAACTTTTAATACCATCTGACGGCCATTGGTCCCAAGCTGCTCGGAAATATTCGGCACATAAGGGCCTCGTCGTCTGCATGCAGCGTCATGGCTTGCTTACAATGGCGGATGTGGTCAGTGGGATCCGACTTTCCGTCATATAGGGTGAATAATGGAGCCTTGAACTTTTTGGGTAGACCTTTGCAATCCGTCGCACAAAGGAGTCATGTTGATCCTCTTCATCTGAACCATTTCGTCTTCGCTTGCGGCGTGCTCGTGGACTCTCTTCGTAGAAGCTGGTGGTTTGACTCATCCCTTTTTTTTGGGCTCTGGGAATAATGAGTCAGAACCACTGTCACTATCTTGTCTTTGGGCTCGAAATTGTCGGCTATTTTCCCTCAAAGGTCGTCTCGGATCTTGGCGTACAGCTTGTTTGGACTTCGCCACTTCCAAGGCTAAATCCTGAAAGAGACGCTCGTTCTCAGCAATCATGTTTTCCAACCTTTGTTCGTTTTGCTTTGCCTGTTCCATGATTACTTGCATTGTCTCATGTGCTGAGGTTGAGGGTGAGGTATGGGCAACTGAGTCGAAGTTCAAGGCACGTCTTGCAGTGATATTCTCCGATCCCAGCATGTTTGTTGGAGTAAGGTCATCTCTCAGTGTGGTTTCGTCAGCGACTATCAGAGGATCTTCCGTTACGCCCGCCATAGATGTAGTTGAGTATTCCCACAGACGGCACCAATTGTGCTGATATGGTTTGGAAATACTCTTTGGATCCCATGGGACGCTCGTGATCCTCGGCTAGCCACCTGAAAATAATGAACACTCCGGTCGGGGGTGCCAGAATTAGCACTCCGACGGATAAGTTAGTGTATACTCTCTTGGTTGGTTGGATTTAAAGTTAAGCGTACTAGTTCTCACATACCTTTCTTTGGCTGATGTTCTTCTATTTATATATTTTCTTTCTTGGGCCACAGGGCTGGGCCCACCTTCAATCTGTCGTATAACTATTTACTCAGCTCCTTTTGTTACAAACCGCTCTTCACTCGGCCCCTTACTCAACTGGTTATGTGGCCGAATAGGGTACTTCTGGATTTGTATGTATAAGACGGGACCGAATGCGATGTATATACTTCGACTCTCCATGTTCAATTATTTGGCCTCTTTATGTCCCCCAATATTCAGTCCCCACAATATATGATACATATTTGATATATGATATACATATATGATATATATAATACATAAATGATACATATGAAAGAATTGATAGGTAGTTTCAATTATACATATATGATATATATACATACATATTAACTGATATATATATATATATATATATAATACACATTTCAACAGTTAGCTTGTATAAGGAAAAGTGATCTTGTATTACTTCGTATCTCTCTCTCTCTCTCTCTCTCTCTCTCTCCCTCTCTCTTTCTTTCCCTCTCTCTCATATATATAGATATATATATATATATATATATATCTTCTCTCTCACCATGACCACCACCATCACCACCATTGCCCAGCTCCGTCAAAACCAAGAACCACCCTTTACAAAGTGCTATAGATGAAGCAACAGAGGTGGATGATGAAAAAGAAAGAAATAGATTTGGAGACGTTTATTTGAAATGTGTGAAGTTAGTTTTCAGACAACTTTCGGCATGCCAAAACCACCCATTTCAGGAAGAAGTGAGAAAACGAGGTAGCGTAGGATAAAGCAATGTGAGGAGATTGGTGAAAGAATAAGATAAAATTTGTTTAGAATCCATAAAATTATAGAGTCTGAAAGATGGGCCGAAGAAATGTCAGAAATGGGAAGAAAAAGTAGGTTTGGTTGGTGTGAATCCCATCAATGCTATTTCAAAAATCTAAATGTTTACGCATATTAATTGTTTGATTTCATGGGTTGGGTTTGTTACTAATTTGAATTATAAGAATAAAAGTGGGTTTGGATAATTTTTAGAGAGAGAAGTTGTGGTGGTGATTTTGAGTGGTGGTTTTGCATAGAATAAGAAGTTGGTTGTGGTTTTGTATGGAATATTCTTTTTTTTTTATCGGAAAAAAAAGAAACTTTGTTGATGCAAGAATCAAGTACAAAGTACAAATCAAATTACATCAATAGAGAAAATGGGAGTGCAAGAACATCATAATGAGCTAAATCATACTAACTAGGTTGGCACCAAAAAACCCATCCTATCATTTGCTAGCACCCCCAGAGTTTGTAAAAAACCAAGGAGAAAACAGACCAAAACCAAAGCAACAACAGCACAACTGAGTAGCCAAGACAAACACACCCACAGGAGAACACACCAGAGTCCATCATAGACCTGAGCATATCAGTCTAGCATCAACCGGCAGTATTAACAGCAGAGAACAAATGGTAGGGTGTTTCTCAGGCAATGCCTAGATCAGTGAAAGTATTTTCAATCCAAACAGCAACACAGCTGGATCTCTTTTTACATCTTCCAAATTAGACCATATCAGTCGATTGCTGAGAAGACCAAACATAGCAATATGGCTGCCCAAACATCAGCTAAAAACAATCCAAACAAAATAGAACCTAAACCAGCAGAGCCAAAAGATAGCAGGGCATAACAAACAGAATCTGAGGCAAAACAACTGCAATTCTACCCACCCAGGTTCAGCAATAGGGAAAAACTGACAGCAGTGCAATCCTAATGAACAAAAGCCTACCAGACACACTAAATACAGCTTCTAACTTAATGTAAAACAAACACAAACTCATATACTGTGGACCTTGCCCAATTGAGTGATATTTTATTCAAGGGGCCACTCTAACTATAATGAGCTCACAGATATCTTCATAGGTAGGATATAACCCCTTTAACAGATACTCATTCCAGAACATTAAGCATGGACAACCTCATAGTATCTACACACACCAACACAACTCCAATACCTAGTATACACCCTTTTCCCCTGCACCAATACCTGAACAAGCAGCCAACAAGTCAACATACCAAATAACCACTCATAGCAGAAGGTTGAAAATGAAGATTTGCAAAACAAGCTCAATCAACTCCTATGCCTAATACAATATTGGACCTCAGAAACTAGGCCTGCACAAGCTCAGTCACCTTCTCTAATGCAAAACAAATAAGCTCAACCAGATCAACTCAGAACACAGAAACACACTCACACACCAGTAACATAGACCAAAAAACTATCAGCCAACCTATGGACCAGTATAAGACAGACCAAACACAACAGACCACTTCCAAAGCCAGAGTTTGAGCATAGCTGGGCAGCCAAGAAGCAAACATCCATTAGCAACAAACACACCAATCATCAGCAACAAACACACCAACAGCAGCCATACTCTGTTCACCCACAGGCTTCTAAACAGGTTCCAGTGAGTACTGCTTCCCTATGAGTTACTCAGCCAAATAGACAGACTAATAGATGGTTAGCTCAGCTCCCATTCCTAATACAGAATTGAACCTGAGGCAAATTAAAGACTACGGGTGTGTTTGGTTTGTGTTTGTAGAGTAGTTTTTGAGATAAAAAGTACGAAAACTTGTTTGGTTTGTCTTTTTTCAGAAATGGTTTTGGAAAATTATTTTGGGAAAGAGTTTTAAAAAATACCAAGGATCCTCTAGAGTGAAATTTTCCTAAAGTTTCCTAGAGTACTACTTTGTGTGGTTGAGATTTACTGGCAAGTCACATCAGAAAAATTGATGTGACTTGCCAGTAAATCTCAACCACACAATGTAACACTCTAGTAAACTTTAGGAAAAAATCACTCTAGAAGATCCTTGCTCTTTAAAAAAAGTGATTGATTTGATGTGTATGAGAGAATGTGTGATTTTGGAAAGTATGTAACCAAACAAAATTTTGAGATTTTTTTGGAAAAATTTGCTTGGTTTGATTACTCTTGAAAATTTGGTTGTAGAGAATTTTTTCCAAAAATTTTTCTGAAAAACAAACCAAACAAGTCCTACATCATTAACAGAGAACTCCCTTTTAGCTAGGGAGGATTTGGCCCACAAAGCTATTCTTGCTTTGACCACCTCACTTAGTTCCTCAAAATTTGGCTCGGAACCATTAAAAATACATTCATTTCTATGCTTCCATGTGGACCACAAAACAACCAAAGGCACAACCTTCCACAGCAACTTCTCAGTCTTTTTCATTCTACAAAGCGACCATGATTGAAGCAGCCCTTCCATTGAGTTTGGTATTGCCCATTGAAAGCCCCACCATTTCATAATGTTAGACCACAACAGCTAGACAAAAGGACAGAATAACAAGATAAGATTAACAGATTCCACCTCAACTTGACAGAAAACACAACCCACATTAGCAGAAGCAGCTAAGATCCCAATTCGCTATAGGAAGCTAGAGGTTTTCACCTTGCCTTGCCAAGCCAACCACCTAAAAAATTTGACTTTAGGTGGGGCACCATTATTCCAGACCACCTCTGCCATTTTCCTAATAGGACCCAAGGAGAGTTCATAACTTTTGTACGTTGATGCAACAGAAAACAACCCAGATGGATCAGCCTTGCACTTCCAAGCATCTTGTTTAGGAATCCTCATTACTGGAGCATTCATAAGGAAGGAATGAAGTCTACTAACCTCCTCCTCTTCTCATGCCAACAGAGCTCTCCTGAATTCCAAATTCCATACCTGAGACACTCCACTCCTGTTATAAAAATCAAACACTACTCCTAGTTTATTAGTAGACAGAGAGAAAAGTCTGGGGAATTCCTCCTTAAAGCTCAACTCCCCAGCCCATCTATCTAGCCAGAAATGAGTTCTCCTACCATTCCCCAACTCAATTACTGAGTTTGCAAGGTACTGATTAAGTAGCATAGGAGTAGATATAATTGCACCAATGATATCAGACCAAATTTTTGAGCTTCTGCTGCTTCCATCCATACATGGGCTGCCCCACTCCATTAACAGATGCACAAATAGGATGAGTGCTGGCCTCAACCCGAAAACCTGTTCTTACATCCCTTTGGGCCAACCCATCCCTACTTGAGCCCACTTCGACTCTTATTAAATCCCCCTCCAAGCTAATACCTTGTTTCTGCCCTACAGACCCACTTATATTTCTAATAAACCCAGGGGTGACCACCTCATCATTAGCTCTACAGTTGCCTCCCTTTCGTGCGTCACCCCCCTCTAACAACCCTTTGCAGCGCCTCCTTACAGAGCCTTCCTCACGTGCGGTACCAACCTTTGACAGACCCATCAGGAAGTCCGTCTCCTCCACCATCGAAACCTCCCTCAAACTTGTTTCCCCCTCTATGTCATTAGTATGGACATGAGCCACCTCTCTATCCCGTACAGCCACCTCACCTCCTTTCTCCATCTCTACACTAACCTGGATTTCCACCTCAGCATCTTCTTCCCCTTGTCTGCTGCCCCTATCTGCAAAAGTCTCAACTTCTTTGTCAGAGTTGTGGCTAGCTTCATTATTTCTCAGAAAAGATTGACATATGCATTGCTCTTTCACTATTGCTGAGATTATGATTTGTTCCTCTGAGATTCGGACAAGGTATAATACACCTTGGCATTCTAGATTGAGTTAATGATTAATGGTGTCCATGCAACTTGTTTCAATCTTGACTTTTCCACAGTGGAGAACCTCCATATTCAAAGTGCCTGCATCCATTTTAATCACCTCTCCCCACTCTCTACCGATTATGCAGAATATATTGTTGTTCCACAATACTAGTGGTACACCGTAGCAGCTTAACCACACCTGCCTCACCTGTTCAAGAACCGTGTTTTCATCACATTCCTCGATCGAATCACACCAGGTTATGAGCCAATCCTTCATTAGCAATAATTTCTCTCTCATATCACCCACTAATTGAAATGAAAGAACTAACTGTCTTCCACCTCCAACTTTAACTTTGACTTCTCCATAGCCTCGTCTCTGAAGTTCAACCTGAAACTCTACAACCGAGAGTTGTGGTTTCAGTCTTACCACTGCACTTGCAACCAACCATCCATTTCCACCTTTCTGTACCTTAATCGTTCAGACTAAGTTAGGTGGAGGAACCCTACCTCTAACCACATCAGTATAAGACTTGCTCCCCTGATAAGAAGCGCTTTCAATTTTATGTCCTTCATTTTCCCTCCACTGTTGTACTGGTTGTTGGTTGCTTTGAGTTGTATCAGTAATCTTGCTGAACTCAGCCATTTTAACTTTTAGTGCTTTGTCCTCACACCAAAGTCCATTTGCTTTTGGCAGAGCCATATTCGCTGCTAAGGATGTAATCGGTTCGGTACGATCGGTATTTAGGTAAAAAATTATACCGAATCGATAATGTCGATTTTATATTTTGAACACTGATACAGACCGCTTCTCCCAGCAAACCGCACCGAACCGAACCGAACCAATTGAAACGGTTCAGTTTGGTGCGATTTAATCGGTTTAGAATTTTTCAAACTTGAGTCACTTTTAATTATAATCATTAATCTATATAAAAATATTAAATTAATTATTGGTCTACCATTTTAAACACATCCAATCCATCCATTTAATACATTTCAATTTCTAAATTAACAAAAATAAAAACAAAAAAAAGTTTAAAAATACTAAGGTTTCAAGAACAATGAGTTAGAGTTAAAATTAATATAATAAGAGTTTACAAACTTAGGTTATAAAGATGATAAGGTTAATTAATTAAGGTTTATTATACTTATTAATATCATTATATTATTAGATTATATATATATATATATATATATATTATAAATACAATATATGTTGAAACGGTCGGTTTCGGTTTAGATCGATGCACAAGATGCTTAAACCGATACCGAACCGAAAATCAAAAAAAATCAAATTTAAAAACTTCACAGACCGATTCTTGTTAAAAAACAGATCAAATATAGCCGGTTTGGTTCGGTTCAATCGGTGATTTTTCTTACATCCCTATTCGCTGCTACCGAGCAATCATACTTGATAAACCCAAATCTGGATCCTGTAGATTTACGCCTCTTGTTCGAAATATACGCATCCAACACCACACCAAAATTTGAGAAGAGTTAAAATAACCCTTTTGCTCCCATCGATGATGGTAAGTTGTCCACAAACACTAAGTAGATGGTATTCCCTCTTAAAGCCCTCTCTGCTTGACCACCATGCCTTCGAACCACCGGGTGCCACCCTCCGTGTCCATTCGTACTGATTTGCCCCCTCATTTCAAAGCTACCAGTTGATCCCTATATTTGCTAACTTATCTGCAACTTGGTTTTACATGGAATATGATGGTGATGATATTGGTTGGTTGTGATTTTGCATGGAAAGTGATAGTGGTGAGATGAGAGGACAAATAAAAGATGATGGTGATAGTTTTGCATGGAAGGTGATGCTGTTGCATATTTATATAATGAGGGAAAGAGAACCTGTGTGATGGTCCATGCTCTGTTGTAACCTGTTGTAACCCATGCTCTATTGCACTACACCACACTACCAGAAAATGTATTTTTACTGACCATTTTTGGCTACCAAAAACAATTTAGTCGCCAAATGTCACGGAATTGGCTACCAAAAATAATATTACTCGGCAAAAGTCAAGTTTTTAGCTACTAATTTTTTTTAGTAGGGGAATGTTGATTATTGGCGACTAAAAAAAATTTAGTAGCTAAAAATATTATAATTGGCGACTAAAAAATATTTTAGTAGCTAAATATATCACAATTGGCGACTAAAAGAAATTTTAGTAGCCGTAGAGGTACCTTTAGCTACTAAATTGTTTAGTAGCCGAATGAAAATAAAAAAATTATTTTTTGATCTTTGGTGACCAAAATTTTGGTCGCCAAAAATATATTTTCACCGACAAAATTCCTTTATAGTCATTGTAGACCCACTTTTGGCTACTAAATTGTTTGGTAGCGGAATGAAAATAAAAAATTAATTTTTGATCTTTGGCGACCAAAAGTTTGGTCGCCAAACGTTGATTTTCAGCGACGAAATTGAATTTTAGTTGCCATAGGAATAGATTTGGCTACTAAAACCTTTAGTTGGCAAATGTAAAATAAAAAATTAATTTTTATCTTTGGCGACCAAAAGTTTGGTCGCCAAAAGTTGATTTTCAGCGACGAAATTGAATGTTAGTCGCCAAAGAAGTAAAATGTTTTGGAGGGATATTTGAAAGGGATTTATAAAATACCTTTACCGACTAATATTGGTAGTCGCCAAAAACCATTTATATAAAAACATCTCACGGTCTCACCAAACCAAACCCAACCCAACCCTGAACCATTAATAGCGCCTCTCTCTCTCTCTCTCTCTCTCTCTCTCTCTTCAGCGTCCTTCTCCCTCTCCCTCACCGCTGCTCTTCTCCCCTTCACTCTCACCGCCGCTCCTCCTCGCGTTGGCCAGCAACCGGAGCATCGATTCACCTCCTTGTTGGTCACCGTCGCCTGAGATCCTCTCTCTCCCTCTTGGCTCTATTTTCTGTCTCACAAAAACCCATACAGCTTCACAGTTTTTGATTCGGCAAGCTCAAAACCCACAAATTTCACTCCATTCCTGTCGTCTTCGCTGCACAGTCCAATTTCTTGAAAGGTAATTAGCTTTTTTCCCCTGAAATTTTCCTTAATTGTTACTTTACAGTGCTTCTGAAATTTGCCCTAATTTTATAGCTTCAGTCAGTTCTTTTGTGGGTTTCAAGAAATTTGATCACCTGTGGATGACACTCATTTCATTTTTATGAAAGAAAGAGAAATGGGGAAATCACAATTTAGTGGTAGTTGCACAAAATAATTACAGATTCAAGATCACATATTATCCAGGAATGAAGATTAATGTTCTGGTATCCCTGAAATAACAATCTATAACCAGTCAAGTTTGGGGAATAACTTGACTTGAGAATGTCATTGTGTAGTGTTTGCCATATAGAGGGTAAGATGAATTATTGTTGACGTTGGAAGAAAAGTTGGTAGGAAAAATTTGTATATGTTGCATATAAATAGAGTGTGGGAATTGGGTTTTTCTTCTTTTTTTGGATGTCCACTGTTTGGGTTTTTCTTCTTTTTTTGGATGTCCACTGTTTGGTTGCTGAGAAAATGAAGGAAAATGAAGGAACTTTATGTCTTTTCTATCACTTGGACATGAATACATGTCATTCCCTATATAAATATTTGGATTTTAATTTGGGTTTGGGAAATCACTCAACAATAAGATTGGACTATATTGGCTGTAGAGGAGGTAAGGATGAGCTGCAAATGAGGAGGGACGACTGGAAAAATTGGATGGGTGGAGTTAGTATGGTGCAGTAGGGGGTGAAAGGAGGTTGTGGGGTCGGGTGAGTTGAAGGGGAAGGGACAAATGCAAGGGAGGAGCTGGACGGAAGTATAGAAAGAAAAATGGATGAAACTGGTGAGTTTCTTTTTTCTTCAGACAAAATAAGGGAAAATTTGTCTTTTTACTACTGTCTCACCTAATCCAATTACCGTGTGTACATGTGCTGTTAATGATACCAATTTCCATTCATTTTTTACTTCAATCCAAACTTAATGGGCATCATTTGTTCACTTTTGAACCACAAGGGCATATGTGTTTTGGGCGCAAAGTGTAAAAACCCCTAGGAACTAATTTCAAAGCATCAGTGTGATAAATATAAACATACATCAGTAGCTGAGAATTCCTTTTTATATATTAACAAATGAATTCATTGTTAAAGTCAATTTTAACTCAGTAAAGATAATAGCACTAATTATCAAAATCCTAAAAGTAAATGCTTCTTTTTACTGCTAATTTTACTATTGGAGAAAATTTTGAGGTAATACCTTTAGAGCTGCCACCATCACCCAAAAATCAGACATATTAGAATCAATATCAGCACAACTATCATTGATTATTCGTTGTAGATTTGAGCCTGTGATTGAAAACATGAGAAAATTAATAATCTAATTATGCGTTACAGGTATAATTCACAGTCAATTACAATTTACAGTAGAATATATATGACTACATGACGGATCATTTGTTGAAAAATCACTTTTGTATTATGTTGTTCAACTTGATCCTTTGTTCTATCTTCCATTACTAAAACTTTAATACATCATGATCAAATATAACTTATGTAATTGTTTGAATGTTTTGATTTAATCTCTCAACAAATACATCTTACAGTTGCCTCATGATGGTAGGTATACAATATCAGTACAAGATGCAGCTGTAGAGCTTGCCTCGTGATGGTAGGTATACAATATCACTTGTACATATCCACATGATGCTCCTGTATCTTCACTTAGCACTTCTAATTCTGTACATTTAAATATTACACCTTCTCTCACTCAAGAACAACATCCTACTTCTTTCATTATGCCTTCCTCCTTGTCTGTGAAGACATCTCCACCTTCTCATCCTTCACTTCTGACTGCTAGTAGATTAACCATGTCTCCATTTCCTTCATCTTGTCAAGACAGCATAGGCCGCCTCTTCTTTCTTCTGCACAGAACCCCTACCCTGATCAGAAAGATATGCTTGCCCTTAATTCAGCATCCCCAAATTTGTCATCCTCAATTACTACTACAGCAGTTCAACCGCCACTACTGCCATTGCCACGCTCTGTCTCTGCATTACAGGTTGGCGAAAATGTTTTCTTTATACAAACTGTTCAATTTCAAATAGATCTATTGTATTTTGATTTTATCTGTTTTGCATTTATGATGGCGTCACTCTTGCCAATTTATCATCTTGTGTCATCATACTACATGATAGTTTACTTGTATTCGAAGAAGCAAAGTGGAGTGTACATGTTGAAACATGTGGAACACTTTCCGACACTTGTCCAAACGTGTCCTATTATTTTAAATTTTTTTTAGACTAGTATACGTTTAAAACACCTGGAGCACGCACATATTCATTGCTTAGATGCATGAAATACTTTGTAAATTTGAAACAACAAAAATGCACGCACCAATTTACTGAAGGAAATGAACAAATGTATGGAAGGAGAGCTGAAAGAAATGCAAGAGAGATATTCAGAGATAAGTCTCAAATTTGCAGAGGTAGAAGGTGAAAGGCAACAGCTAGTAATGACTGTACGAAACCTGAGAAACAGTAAGAAGACTAGCTTTTTCTGAGATGGTGGAAACCTGAAAATGAAACTATGGAAAATATGTGCTAGCAAGGTGTGGTGAGTAATAGCTTTTTCTGATATGGTGGAAGCCTGAAAATGAAACTAAAGAAAAATTGAGATTTTGGTCACTTTTATTACAGTTAGTTAATTGAAATAGTTCATTTATTTGCTTGCTTGGTTGATTAGCCTCACATGTTTATTTCCTACACAAGTTTGTTATATTTCTTCATATTGAATAGAGCTTGCAGGCTTAAAAATTGAGGTCTTGCTAACATATTGAACTTGGAGCATTTACATTGGATTAAGAATTTTAAATTTATTTTTTGATGCATTTGACTGATAATGTAATAGGTATTTTTTGATGGCACAGAACATTTTCATTAATTTCTCTCCCGAGCAAGCGGTGTAGTAGTAAGAATTTGATGCTCAAGTTTATTTTTCACAACATATACTCAACTGTTAGAGTGAGTGTTTTTGTTGTATTGTGCTATTTTAGCACTGCTAGAGCTTACACCAAAATACTTCATTACTGAAGAGGCTATGGTTTGTATGCAGAGACTAGCGTCTGATTTCCTTTCAAACTACATATTCTTAGTTGTTCAAAGCGTTGGTTCAATTCTTAGCTATTTTAGCACTGCCATTGCAGCTGTGTGCTACTATGTGATAGCTAAAAATATTCTTGTCTTCCCTTAATTATGTTCATAGGAACTAATTTAGTGACAATTGGTTGGTTACAAGTTAAAACTGGAGATGTGAAAGACAATGATTTTATTTATCTTTTTTGGTGGTAGTGGTGGTGGTGGTGGTGGTGGTTCACAATTCTTAAATTTTTAACTTGTGGGGAACATTAGAGTCCAGGAATGAAAATTTATGAGTTGCTGTTAATGATCAATTTGTGGTGTTTCTTATCCCTTTGGTATTCTTTACAGGCACGAAGCTGAGCTTGCTGCAGCGGCTAGCCAGCCCCTTCCTGATGATGATGACGATGCATTTGACTAATGCTCATGGCTTTGGCTTTCTGCTAACATTTTTCGTGCTCCTTTAGTTAATATGAGTTCTAAAAAAAAAAATTCAATGCTATCGAAGGATTTGTGTATGAGAGGTGAATGTATCCCGAAGAAGAGACCATTTTAGTTATTCTTTAGCCATTGTTTCAAGTCTAGTTGTGGTTGTGCTTTGTGTTAGAATTCTTTAGGCTGCCATATGGATGTTTTGAGTCACTTCAAGTGTTTGCTTCAAGATTTTAAATTATGTATGGATTTAAATTATTGACGTTGGATTAGACTTGGACTGTATGGAATTTGTAATATATATAGAATTGGATGTTGAAGATTACTTTTTTGGATGCTTGGAACTGAAATGTGTGCACGTTGTTGAATGCTTTAATGGTTGATAATATATTTTAGTCTTGATGGATTATATTGTTTTATACAGGGTACAGGTTGTAATATAAATGAATACAAGTTGTTTACAATTTTTTTTTTTAAAAAAAAAACAAAAAAAAAATTATTTGGCCACCAAATGTTTTGGTAGCCAAATAGGTAATCAAAAGTTTTGGCTACTAATAATTTAGTAGCAAAAACATAACCCAAAACGTTTTTGCCACCAAATAATTAGTAGCTAAAAGATTTGAGAATGAGAGAAAGAAACTATTGGCGACTAATACTTTAGTGGCCAAAACATACCTTTTGCCGACTAAACTAAGATTAGTAGCCAAATGTGTACTTTCGGCGACCAATTATTTAGTAGCTAAAAGTGATACCTTTCCCGACCACAACAAGTTAGTAACCAAAAAGCCTCATTCGGCGACTAATACTTTAGTGGCGGAAACATACCTTTTGCCGACTAAACTAAGATTAGTAGCCAAATGTGTACACTTTCAGCGACCAAACAAATTTTAGTCGCCAATACTATCGCCGACAAGGTAAAGGCGACGAGCTTAGCGACGAAAAATTTTGGTCGCTAAATCGTTTCGGCGACTAAATAAGTGACTTTTGGTGACCAATATTTTGGTAGCCAAAAGTGACATTTCTTGTAGTGCCATTATGGGTATATATATGGCAATAAGGGTATTTTGGTCATTTGTCATATATTTTTGGGCAGAAAAAACTGCTCCACTCATCATTCATGGCCGTTCAACACACGTTCTGTTTAAACAAATAGTTCCGTCGAAAATTATACTTTAATATGAAGTATAAGGGGGTTTAAGTATTACAAATAAAACTAAAGAGGACTCTGTATTTTTTAAGCAAATCATAGGGGGTTAAACTATAATTTATCTTATAACTTAATTTATATTGATTGGCAAAAAAATATCTTAACAAAAATTGTTAGACCAGCCACCGTCAAAATGTCGTGTCCCACGCAGAGTTAATATGTTTGTTGTAGTCTTGTAGACATCATAATACCAAATAATTATTATTATTTGTTTAATAAGCATCTAGATTTAGTCAAGGCACAAGACTAAAAACTTGTCTTTTCCAACGTCTCTATGGTTTATGCTTATTTATGTTTAGGGGGAAAAAAATAGTCTTTTTTTTGTGATAAAAGTTACAATTTTTTTTTTGTAATATAAGTTATGAATGATGAAATTATAATGTCCGCTTTAAAATTATGTATATAATTAAAGTTATAATTTTTGTAAAAAATAAAAAATTATACTATTCTTTTATAAAAAAAATATTTTATGATAAAAATTATATTTTTTTACATAGAAGATGTCCTATACAACCCAAACTGGGTGCGCCAAGTAGCCTTCCCCTTGTGTTTATGTTTCATGTTATTTGTGACTGAATTTCAAAAGCTGAAAGAAGCCAAAGAAGACTAAGCAAATGCCCACGATTGTCTGCGTTCCTCTCTCTCTCTCTCTCTCTCTCTCTCTCCACTTGCTTTTATTCTCCATTTTTCAGTCATTTACAGAGAGAGAGAGAGAGAGAGAGAGAGAGAGAGAGAAGAAAGAAAGAAAGATGGCATGTTTTGTGCCTTTCAATAACAGAAATTTAGAGATTAGCTTTTATGCATTCAGGCCAATGGTAGTACTTGTGGATGAAGTATTGGATGCTCTCAAGCACTTCTCTTTATGCACTTCTTCCCTTGGTTGTCTTCACTCTGCTGTTTTTAGGAGTATCCATGTTAATATTGTATGTATCTATATCACCCTTGATCTTCATCATGATTAGATTTAGATTTCTCTCCTTTTATTTAACTATATGCTTATCAAACAATAACACAATGTTATGTTTCATTCATATATGCTTAATGTAAAATTATGTTGTATTGGTTTGTTGCCTTTGCCTATCGTGCTTGAATCTCCTTAAAAAGAACGAGTTTTATGCGCTGCCTCACCTTGATTAAATTTGTTTGTCACCAAAATTTCATAATTTTTTCTGGTCATTTTCTTGTAATTTCACCAATAGATTCTTATAACTTTTTCTTTCTTTTCTTCATATCCAATCTTTATTGTTTTTTTGTAGCTTTTATTATTAATCATTTTTGGGTATTGTCATTGGCTCACTCACACTCTTTCTTCAGATCATATGGTATGGAGCATGGATGAAGAGATCTAATGAGAACAAGAAGCTACTAAATGCAACACTCGTAAGTTGAACAAATATACTCTTAATTAGGCTCTTTGAACTGCTGCTATGAATATGATACAATCCTTTATGAAAATTTCTTTGCGAACTTTGCCCAAAAAACTAATCATAGAACCTACCAATTTCAACAAGTTTCGGCATAGATCAATCTCAGCACAATTAATAAACAACTGGTTTTTAGGTGTGCAAGACATTACTTGAATTTCTGTTAATAAGCCTACAAGGTACTATATATACACCATGTCAAAATTATCTCATTTAGAATAGATCAGTGGCTGAATTTGTATTGAAATCCACAATCCCATGTTTGGTATGTTGGCTTGTTGATCAAAAGTGTTGCATTGTAAGTGTTTTTCTGGACTATTGGTCAGATTGATGTCCTGGTTTTTTTTTTGGAGACTGAGTTTCTATATATGCAAAATTCTTGGCCTATGATAGATTTTGTCTGGGATTCAAGAACCCAGAACATATACATTCCCTTGCCTGTTTCTTAAAACAATGCTAACTATGGAGTGAGCCATTAACTCAGACATATATCTTGGGTTTAATTGTTGCTAGTGTCTCTCAAATTTAACAGATACCAGTGATTTGAGAGTGATTGCTAGTATTGGGGGTTTACTCTACTGGATAGGTCCAAATGCCCCCTGCCTTGGAGATTCCTTGTCATTAAAAAAAAAAAAAAAAGAGAAAAATTTGTATCATTTGGATGAGGATTTTTTTTCTTTCTTTCTTTTTTAAAAAAATAAAAATTGAGAACTATATTTTAACCATAGCTTAAATTTGGAGCTGGGAATGAGAAAGATGGCAGACAGCAGCCAATCAATACCAGAATAGTCCAACATGACATGGGTCTTGGATCCTCACAAGTAGAATCAGAGATTGCTGCATATTTAAGAACAATTAATTAGGTGGGGATTGCTTGTTCTGTTTGAAACAAGCAAATCATTTGTGGCAAGATGGTTGTGATTTCTGTTGAAATTCGTGAACTATTTCTATTTTTTCTTTTGAAAGCAAACTTTAGTTATAGGAATCGACTATTCGGGGAGTGTTTTCACTTTAGAATTGTAATTTTGCGGTTCAAAGCAAAAATCGAGATAGAATACATTCTTATTCAGATAGAATCGTGTAGCTTCATATATTTAGTTAATATCCTTGTACGAATATAATCTTCCATGAGAGGATTTCAAATAGCTATTTTTACAAAGTTAATTGAAATCTATCATTATAAAGCTCTCACATCCATTGTTGATATCAAAATCTAAAATAGTACATTGGTTTAAAGGCTTATACTTATCAAATTATTAATGTCAAATCTATTTATTTTAAATCCATAAATCCAAAGAGAGCTTTATATATATATATATATATATTAGTGGGTGTGTGCCTACTCGATGATTGTGCTATAAATCTATAAAATATATAAATTTTAATTTTAATTTAAAAATATATATGTTGTGTTACTCAAGTAATAAAGATATAGATGTAAATGCTTTCCTAAGCACTCTCAACCTAAAACTCTTCTTATATATCCTCGCACCCCCACCCACCTGCACTTGCATTTCATGCAACTAAGAAGCAAACAACAATCACTACAACAAAAACATACTTTAGTGGCACTACACTAGTGGCATATTTTTAGAAAATGCCACAAAAAATGATATTTAGTGACACGTTTTTGAAAAATGCCACAAAACGACAAACATAAAAGGCTCTAGTGACATTTCAATAAACAAGTGTCACAAAACTACAACAAAAACATACTTTAGTGGCACTACACTAGTGGCATATTTTTAGAAAATGCCACAAAAATGATATTTAGTGGCACGTTTTTGAAAAATGCCACAAAACGATAAACATAAAAGGCTCTAGTGACATTTCAATGAACAAATGTCACAAAACTATAACAAAAACACACTTTAGTGACACTATACTAGTGTCATGTTTTTAGAAAATGCCACAAAAATAATATTTGGTGACACATTTAGATAAATGCCACAAAGCCACAAACATATAAAGCTCTAGTGGCATTTCAATAAAGAAATGTCACATCAATTTTATGGCATTTTATAAAATAATGACACAAAAAATTATGTTCGTGACATTTACCAACAGATACCACTAAACTTTAGTAGCAATGGCATTTTTTAAAAAATGCCAGGACACTAGGTAGGTGCAAATTACTTTTTATGGCACTTAGGTGAAAAATTTCATAAACAAATATTTTATAGCATTTTGAGAAATGCCACTAAGTCAAAAACTTTCCAAGCTTATAATGGCATTTTTGAAAAAATAAAAAATGCCAATATATTTTTAAAATTTTTACAATGCAGTAAATGATTAAAAATAAATAAATTAAACTCAATATACACTACAGGAAAAAGCATATTCGGCGACTAAATTTCCTGACCAAAAAAAATTTGGTCGCTGATAGTATAGCTTTCAGTAACCAAAACAACATTAGTAGTCAAAAGTAAAGGTTTTTGGCGACTAAATAATTTTAATAGCCAAAAGTCTACAATTGGCGACCAAAACTAAGTTTGGTCGCTGATTATTTGGGTTTTAGTGAAAAAAAAAATTTAGTAGCCCAAAGTAAAGCTTTTTGGCAACTAAAAAAATTTAGTAGCCAAAAGTCTACAATTGGCGACTAAAAATAACTTCGGTCACTGATTATATGGGTTTTACCAACTAAAAAAAATTTAGTAGCCAAAAGTAAAGCTTTTTGGTGACTAAAAAAATTTTAGTAGCCAAAAGTCTATAATTGGCGACTAAAAAATAAGTTTAGTCGCCAAAAGTGGTTATTTTTAGCGCGGGAGAACTAAAATCCTAAGGCGGAAATTAAATTTTTTGGCGACCAAAATTTTGGTAGCTGAAAGTGCATCTTCGGTGACCAAATCCGATTTTGGTTGGCAAAAGTTAAGTTTTTTAGCAACTAAAAATAATTAGTAGCCAAAAGTATAGAATTGGCGACTAAAAAATATTTTGTCGCCAAAAGTGGTCTTTTTTTATTTTACTAGTAAATAGTTTATTTTACATAATTTATGTTCAATAAAATAATTATGTTTATACATATACTTTTATATTAATATAAATGTATGTACTATATAAATAATATATGTTGCATATATAATTATATGGTGCTATAGAGGTGTAGTGGGAAGAGTTTGGTGTATAAGGTTTATGGTGCGGGAGGTTGGCGGTTCGAGTCTCTGCAAGAGCAGATCAAATTGTTCTACAACGAATTATCGTCACAAATGGCACTTGACAGCGTCACGAATAGTGCCTACCATGACATTAAAGTGTCACTGAAAAGTTTCAGTCTTGATGGTGTAATGACACTTATAAGTGTCACTAACTCTTTTTTTAATGGCGCTTGATAGTGCCACAAATAATATCTACCATGACATTAAAATGTCATTGAAAGTTTTTAGTCATGATGGTGCAGTGACACTTGCAAGTATCTATCGTGGCACTCGTATCTACTGTGGCACCGATAGAAGTGGCACTTGTTCAAAATGCCACAAAACCAAAAAATGTCATTAGAAGAATAGTTTTGTGGCACTTTCAAATGTCACTAAACTAAGAAAATGTTGTAGTGAATGATGTCTTGTCTTCTTGTAAAATATCCTAGAATTTCAATGATTTAGAACAATGTCTACACTACTTTTAACTCAATCAAATCAAATTAGCATGTTAATTAAACACATTTTGAACACAAATTGAAAAAGATTTTCTAGCAGTTCCAATAAAAAAATTTCTCTAAAAAGGATAGCTCTTTTTGGCCAAGAAGCCCTAACCCCTCCTATACTCTATCACTATAAACCAATACAAGAGTGTAACTTAATTAAGTACAGCCTTTTTTTCTGCCACAATACAAAAAAAAGTAAATTAAAAAAACAAAATAAAATCTTGTAGCAATGAGAAACAAAAGAAAACTCATGTATTTTGAAATATGCAATCATTTTGTGGACCTTCTAAGCTTGGAATTTTACTTTTCTGTATTTCTCATATTGTCCTTCATTTTTTTTTTCTCACTTAGCTATCGATGTTGGCAAATGTATCAAGCATGGCGATCTTAGTTGATCATAGTTTCTCTGATGCATGTGTCGGAGAATCAAGAGATGGGTCCTCGGCTGTAAGATTTTCAACTGGTGATACAATTTCCATGAATGCTATTATCCTTCCGAAGGATGATGACATAAATGACCTTCCTTATGCATGCTTAGCCATATTTAGATCTCGCTTTGCAAAGATGGATGGTGCAGTTTCTGGAGTGTGCTTTAAGTGTCAAAACCAAAATCAAACAAGGGCAGTGAGTCTTTTTGTATGGAAATCCCTCCAATTGTGCTACTCATGGATTCTAACATCCGATTATCGTAAGACAATTTTGCCTTATTTTGATAACCTTCCTCTTCAATTCAAGTATGACATCTTTCGGGTGGTCTATGTTAGTTGTGATGATGTACTAAACTTTCAGTCTAATCTTTCCTCATCATCAAATGTTGAAAAATGAAGTGGAAAGTAAACAAGGAAGCAAGGTGGTGCAAGATTGGGAGTGAATTGTAAAGCATATTAAGTAGTTGCACCATTTAATTTTGGATTTGTAATTTAAGTTGGTTTATATTATGGGTTTTTCACCAATGAAATTGAACATTTTTATACAATTATAGATTATAGATATAGATGTGTAAATAAAACTTATTTCATTCCTTCTAATTCACCTTTTCTTTCTCCATGACCATCTTCTTACTTTTCCCTCGAGTTAGTTTCCTTTTTACTAATCTGCCTCTTGGAAAATGCTTTCTCCAGCAGTTTTAAACATTGTTTGTATCTTGAATTGGAAGGGAAAATACCAGCAACGAAAATAAATTGAACTTTTTTATGTATTTATTTTTTTTAACGTTTAGTTGGTTTAGGGAAAAATTGACAAAATGAATAAATATTTCCCATAAAAAATAAATAAATATGAATAATTGCATTTCTCGTTTTGCTGTCAAATCAAGATCCTACACAGCATTAAGGTCATGGATTTTAATTTACATTTGAAGTCAATAAATTTGAAGTAAACGTCCTTCATCTCTCTAAAGTTTAGACTAGTTTTTTTTTTTTTTTTTTTTTTTTGAAATGTGTGAGGAGCCTATTGGATATTTCCGTCGTCGTTTGAGTACGAATCATTTCCTTTTTTCAAAACAAAAAAATTGCTATGTGGAGAAGAGTTCATATCATATCCCTTTTCACCAAACACATTCACTAACAAATTAACAATAAAGCTTGACATCTCTAATTAGAGGTGCCACTAGTGGTGTGGCAGTCGGTCTCCCCCACTGCCACAGTGTATGCTGTGTCTTTTTTTATTTTTTTCCTCCATTTCCACCTCACTAGTGGTGGATTTAGAGCTCTAAATCATTACTGCAAATTAATATAAGCCGTTGTTGCTTGGATAAAAATGTTAAAATTTTCACATTATTGTTGGATGCATCAATCATGAGATACTTGTTCTCTTCATCAAGTGTTGCATCTTGGTTGATAATTGGAAAATAATGCCATCATATTCCTGTGATTAGAGATGCATTTAGCCTTAACTAAACGGTGTGCTCACCTAGTAGATGTGCTTTTAAAAATTGAAGTAATAATATTAGAAGTTGACAGTTAGATAAGGAAAGTTACATACACTACAGGAAAAATGAGATATAACCACGTTTTTTTGGTGGCGTTTTTGGCAAATGCCGTCCAATCTGTGAACAAATCTTTTAAATTCCCGATTATGCTAGACAAGTTTATTAGCAAACGGTGGTGTAACATGGTATGAAACAAAGGGTAACATTTGTGCCAGTAAAACGGCACGGTTTTGTGTACGTGAAATAGGGGATTTTTTTTGCCCTTTTACAAAGGTAATTTTAGCGATGATATGCTTTTCGATTTCAGTCGATTGAACAGAGACGCGACTTGAGAGAGAGAGAGAGAGAGAGAGAGAGAGAGAGAGGGCTGGTTCTTTGATTTCCATCGATTTTTGGTGATTTTGATCTAGAAATTCTTGTTCTCCCTCCTGACCTGAGAGTATATCTTCGAGATTGTTTGAATCCTTCTGATCTAAATCGATCTAGGGCTCAAGGTAAGGGTTTTCTAACCTAGATTTACTAAGTTCACTCAAGATCTGTAAAATCTCATGGTTAAAACAACGTTTTGGAATATATTTTTGGTTGATGTTTGTAGATTCACTTGCATTTTTCCCCCAAATCTAGCGTATTTCTTGCATTTTTGCTTTTGTTTTGTGTTCTTTCTCTTCATTTGTGGTCTCTTGCTCTTTCTAGTCCATGCAATGGGATACATGGAAAGCTTTTCTCGTTCATGGCGAATGGATTTTGTCTAGGGTTTTGAGTGCAATGTTAGTGTCTCCAGGCAATTAGCGGTTTATATAATCGAGATGGGTCGTGAGTTTAACGATCTAGAGACGTAGATCTTATTCTCAGATCTGCTATCTCTCCGATCAGATCTGTAAATATCAGGTCTAAATTCTATTTGTTACTTTCTTCTAGTTTTGATTGGATTTATGTTTCAGCCACAATACTATTTTGAGCAGTTGGAAATTGTGTTTTATTTTAGTTTTTGGCATAGAATTTAATTTGTTGACAGTCCATTTAGTATTAGCAAGTACAGAGAAATATGTTTTGAAATAGTTTAGAAAGGATTTTAAGAGATATATATATATATATATATATATTCTGCAGTAGTAGGAGATGAAAAGGACTCATTTGAGTTTGTTGAAAAGATTGTTTACTCCTTAGAAAAAAGAAAAAAGAAAAAAAAAGAAAAAAAGAAAAATAGTGCTGGTTTTGCAATACATAGGTTGTGGGATCTGGAGCTGTTTTATTTGTCAGGATGTGATTTGTTTATTTGTTCTGGTTTTCATTGATTTACATTCCATCACTCTTGTTTTTGATTTCTTTTATTTAGCTTGCTAGGTATTCAACTTAAGTATTTGAGTCACTGTAGTGCAAGGAGGAGTTCTTCAGTGCCCATTGGGACACCAAGAAAAAGCCCAAAGATCTGGTAAGTTTAATTGAAACTCTGAACTCTGTTTGGTTGCTAAGATTTTTTTTTTTCTCATTCTTCTGTGAAATATTGGTTTCTTTTAAAAAATTTATATCTTTATTCCACTTGCCTATATTTCTTAGAATCAAAGGTCTGAAACTTTAGATTTTCTTTTAAAAAATTCTTCTCTCTCTCTCTCTCTCTCTCTCTCTCTCTCTCAGTCAATCTAACTCTCTCTCAGCTATGAAGCTTTGGTTCGAATCAATCTTTTTGTTATATTTTTATATGTATATATATATATATATATATATATATTATATCTGTGTTCATTCATTGCAGAGTAACTTTGATTTATACTGAGATTCACATATCTTTTTGAGCTACTTTTAATTTTGGTCTATATATCTTTACTGTAAGTTCAATAGTCATGATCAGTGATGGATTTTTGTGGTTTTGCATGTATAGAAATTGGATCAGCATGTGCTCTGTTTTAACTTAATCGAAGTTTAATTTATAATTTCATTTTGTTTGTATTCATGTGATTTTGCAGTGATTGCTCATGGAATCAATGTCGGAGATGTGAAGAAGCTTCAAGATGCTAGGATCTACACTTGCAATGGCTTGATGATGCACACAAAGAAGGTGCATTGATTTTCAATTTCGATTTTGTGAAGTTTTTAAGTTTGGCGTTTGCATTCATGTTAAGGTAGCCAAAACACATTTGATGATTATTTGATGATTTTGTAGATCAACTGATACTCAATTGGAAGAAAACTTATATATATATATATATGTATTTGAAATGTTTAGTTGAATTAATACTTGTTGAAAATTTGATCAAATTTTTTTGCTGTGTTAAATTAAATCTAATATTTGGACTTTCGAATTGGTCATGCTAGCAAAAAGCAACTACGTTCATTCATCATAATAACATGTATTTGGCATGATAGCTTCACATGATATTGAATTGAATGCCTTAATTTGTGAATCATCATAATTGAGCAGTTCTTTAATCTCGTGTAGTACAACCACTGTTAATTTGCTTTGAATTGATGATATATGAATTTGGACCATATTGTTCTTCTGAATCTTGTTAAATTTTTAATTCTGCTTCCTTAGTGGAATTCATTCATCTTAATATGAATTTGGACAAGGTGTGCTCCCTATTTATGTTGTACTTTGATCATTAGTTTTTGACTCAAATGTTTGTACTGTTGCATTTTGTTAGATGACTAAGATTTCTTCTTGTAGGTAGAAAAAATCATCTAATATTTCCTTTGGTTGACTAGTTTCATTAAACTCTGAACACTGGCACCGACACTAATAGTTTCTCTTACAGAGCTTGGTGGGATGGATTGGACTGAGTTTCCTTTTTACTAGAAATACAAGTGTTGCTACTATAGTTTGCCCCTGTTTATTTTTTATTTTATTTTATTTTCCAGAACTACTCAATCATTTCCGACCATCCAGAAGTCATTGATGGAAGACCAGGGACTCTGGGAATAGAATCCTTTATAGGACGTGCCCGAGGGAAACACCAAGGACCAAAAGATTGACACATTCAATAAGCAAAACAATGTCAAAACCCAGGTCAACCCAATCCAATTCAGCAACATTAAGACAAGTAAAAAACACTAACACACATTTTTAAGTAAAAAATAATTCTAAATTTTAACTAAAAGGACACCATCACCTACAAAACTAACACAAATGTCAAAGACAGCCACAATCCATCAATAAGCATCCAAACACAGTAAAAGTTTGGAGGAACTGAATTAGATTGGAAGATCATGTAGTTATAGATTAAATTGTTGTCTTCTTTTAGGAGTATTTTGTCTTCAGTCCACCAACATAAATGAGATGGTTCAGCTGAGCCTATGACAGTAAAGTCTATGAGGTCCACCATGACTATCATTATGACATTGTGATTTGTTCATGATCACATTATACATTACAATAAATAAAAATTTTAAGTATCAAAGTTTTTTGTCTTCAAAAAATAAGAATTTTGTTGTAAAAATCATTTGAAACCAATTCTTATCGTGGAGAATTTTGTTATAAAAAACATTTGGGACCAATTCTTATCGTGACGAGTATAATCGTTAAAAAGTCATCTCAAAAAGTCAAAAAAAGAATTTTTAGCAGCAAAATTTTTAGGAAAATTGCTTATTTATTTGTATCAAGGTGACAATGGCAGTGGATCCTTCTAATGTTGAATCTTTTTGGGGTATGTTGGTTGTTAATTTTGATTTTTTTTGGTTTTTATTAGTTGGTGCACTCTTTTTGAATTACATCTGTTGGTGTGCTTTACTTTGCTTTTGTTGAATTTTTATTTTTATGCCATTGGTATATGGTATGTGACTGTGTGGTGGGGGAGGGGAAAAACAGAGAGTTGTGTGTGGCAGTGTGATGGGGGAGGGGAATACAGTGAGGGTGTTGGTTGTTCGTTTGTGTTTGACATTCACTAGCATAAGGCACCTAGAATCCTCATCTTCATGTAATTATGTATTTTCGAAATGCAGCTTCTCTGTTTACTACTATGTGTGTACCAATTGGAGCAATTATTATGTTTTTCCTTTTTTAGGCCTTGAGTACTATTTTATTTGATCAATTGTTCATATTTTACTTTCTTTATGTGTTGTCTACTCTATCTTTAAGCACCATTATGTTTCTGCTTTATATGGACTTTGACGGAAGCAATGGAGCAACCTAAGGTTGTGGGTATTCATTCGTCTTCATCTTGCTGGCCCTGTTTGGATATTCAGTGTTTTGTAGAAGGCGAAGCGGAGGAGAGTGTTACCATAGAAGATCGGTACATGGTCATCATCAAAAATCATGTTGGCAGTCCATTTATTTTTTGGTCTCTTCTTGTTTTGAGATTTTGTATATATGGAAACAATTTTTGGGACTTCACTCATCTTTCCTTTGTCTTACCTCCTGAGATAGCTAAGAAAATCCATGCTATCACCCTCCCTTGGTACAAATCTGAGCCTGATATTAGGATTTGAAGTGATTCTCCTGATGGTAATTTTTCTTCTAACTCAGCTTATCTTCTTTTTAATAATTCTATCAACTCTCCAAGCCTGGACTGGTCTTGGATTTGGAAAATCCCCTCATCCCTAGGATCTTGCATTTTCTTTGGCTTACTCTTCATAGTCGCATCAATGTCAAAGCCAAACTCTTCAAAAGACACATCACACCTGATCCACTCTGTCTTTTGTGCAATCGGGAACCTAAAACAACTTGTCATCCTCTGAGAGATTGCCATATGATTTCTCACTATTGGACTAATCTAGGTATGCCTCTTCCCGTACTCAACTCTTTCACCTCTAACCTTCAATCCTGGATCAAGAGTAATTGTCAATCCAAAACTCTGCACAGTTCCAATATCAGTTGGAAAGTTCTATTTCCATTTACCTGCTGGCACATTTGGAAAGTGAGAAACACCTTCTATTTTGATCCCAATAATCCCAACCCTTTCAATATTGGAACTACCATTGCTGCAGCTACAGAATGATAACTTGTGACTCTGCCTATCCTTAATCCCTTAATTGGAGAAAAGTACAAACTCCAATTTATTAATTGGAGAATTCTATAGTTGTACGAACATGCCAAAGCAGGTTGTTGGATAGATAATACTAACTTCATCTATGGTCTTTGTAGGTAGCGATTACTCTAGCTACAAGACTGCGGTCTGCCTTGGACAGTGACCATTTTGGTGTAGGTTTCTTCCCTTGTGCTTCTTTATTAACAGTTAGTCAAGACCAACAATTTCTAAATTAGAAAAATTCAACCACTGCATAAAGCCTTGCAGTATGATGAGCATTTTTTTTTTTTGTGCATATGTATGTCTAGGCTTGAATAAATTTTTAATTGGCAGCCTCTCATGCTTACTCTAGATTTGCTTGGAATTTTTTTTTATTTTGTTCAAGTATGTTAGGAGTGCCATTGGTCCTCAAATGCACCAACCTCCTTTTACACCACCGTTTTATGAGCAACAACAGCACCATCAACATTCTCAGCCTTTTGTTGGTCATGGACGACTAGCTTATGATCACTCTTCCAGGTCATTCAAAGGTCTCTCTGGACCTCTGCCTTCAGATGTTGCAATGGAGATGAACAATGTGCTTAACAATCTCACTGGAACCAAAGAGTCAATCAAAGGTGCCAAGATTTGGTTTATGCAGAGGTCTCCATTTGCACCAGCTCTGGCCGAGGCACTTAGGGATGGTGTTTAGTGCGGATGATTCTAAGAGACAATTGCATATAATTTACCTTGCCAATGACATTCTATTTAACAGGTACACTTCCAGTGCTATGCCAAATCTTAGTTCAACATAAATTTGAGTGCTGTTAAAATGAATTTGATTTTGGCTGCTTTTCTGTGTGTGAATACCTATTGCTTTATTTTCTTCTTCTTTATTACATCTATTGCAGGATTCTTATTCACTGATATTTTCTGCGTCTTAAATGCTTCCACTGCTTCATATCTCGTGGTGTCCACTGGCTACCCGAGTACATTATTATGTGTCCTTCCAAATTTGTCATATAAAAAATAATAATAAAATTTGATTTTCCTCCCAGATAGAAATTTCTTTTTAAGTTTGTTCAACTTGATACAATGATATTACACTGGTGTTTTAATGAATATGTGGTATTGATTTATCCTGGTAATTATATTTTGGCAAGATAGCAATGTTCTTCGATTTTGATGATATATTAAGGGGAATTAAAATCGAGCTATTGTGATGCGAATGCAGGAAATTATTTCTTTCTTGAATGCTTCTTAATTGTTTAATCTTTTGGCTATCAATGTGTGCATTGATGCTACATATGTTTATCTTTGGGTCATTCTTGAAATATGCAGCTTGCAGCGTAGGATCAACCCTCATGAGCTTGATAGAGAAGGGAAATGCAAAGTGTCAGATGTGGAGACAATCCAGGAGCTCATAGAGAAGGGAAATGCTACAAGAAGTGCAGGCACAACCGGTGCAAATGAGGAATCATCACGTTCACATGCCAGTCTTCAGCTTGCTATACAAAGGTCAGCTGATGGCAGTGAATCTAAGCCTCCGAGAGTTGTTGGCAAGCTCTCCTTCATAGATCTCGCTGGAAGTGAATGAGGTGCAGATACTACTAAAGGTTCAATCTTTTGACTCTTTTGGCCTATCTTCAGATATTTATTCATCAATGAAGGTTCAATATGTCGACTCCTATGGCCTGCAGATCCATGATTTTGACATACTTCTTTCATATTTGTAGGAGATGAACCTGTTGGTTGAGGCAGATCAACCAGGAAATCAGTTGGATGATTATATAGCTAGATTGAATGCAATCCTGTCCCAGAAAGGAGCATAATGTTCTAGTGTCTTCTTTTGATTGCTAGACTAGTATATGTAATCATTTTCTATGTTGTAGATTCCATTCTTTTTTCAGTGCTCCAAATACTGTGACTAATATAATTAAAATAATATTAAGATTTTTTTTTTTTTTGCACAATGATTGTGGACTATCATTTGATATGATTTTATTATTTGAGTGGGAGTTATTATTTTCTATTAGTGTTATTCAATTTTATTAGAGGTATTTTTTTAGTTAATTCGCATAAAATTAGCACAATTTCAAAAAAAAAAAAAAAGGGATACCACGGCGTTTTAAGAAACGCCACCTAAACCTATAAATCTAACGGTCACGTTTCAAAAACGTCGCTAAATATCACAGTGATGTCATAGTACTGTTAGATAAGACATTTGGCGGCGTTTTTAAAAACGCCGCCTATACTAATATAGCGACGTTTTTCAAACGTCGTAAAGTTATAGCGACGGCCGCGTCATCGGCGTTTGGTACTAAACGTCACAAAAAGAATTAGCGACGTTTTTAGTACTTATAGTGGCGTTTTTTAAACGCCGCTAAAAGTGAACTTTCCTGCAGTGATAAAGGCAATTTTGAAAAAAGAAAAATTATAACAAAATTTCATGTTCTGGGATGTACACTTGTAATAGTATAAATACGGAACAACCAACTACATGCTTTACAACTTGTATCAATTAACGGAAAAGGTCAAAAATAAAGTTTAATTTTTTTGTTTTTGTTTTTGTCATTTAAATGAAAACCTTTTATTTCAGAAAGAAGTATATCTAGGGAGGACATAATGGTTGACAAGTTTTATTATGCAATATTGTTGCATAAACTATAAGTTTGTCATGCCTAAAAAAGTGTACAAAGACAACTAAAAGAAATGCTAGATACACTTCCAGTTCATGAAGTATCTTTCATTTTTATATTGGTAAATTTTGGCCAATAGTCCTTAAAGTTTCTGTAGAGCTTCAATTCATTCCTTTTTTATTTTAATTGCAACACATTAGTCTTCAAGTTTCTACTTTGTTTCCAATTAATTTAATTGTTAACCTCCTTATTTAACAGAAAACAATCACTTGCAAATTGCAGTGCACATCACTATGCTTTGAGGGTAATATGGTCCATCCACTACATCCTCTTTTAATCCAACTAGTGATTTGAGTTAATATGTACCGATTAATGTACTAACTAATATACTAACAGATGATGTGACATAATTTTAGAAATTTTGTGTATTTGTAATTTGTATAATAGGTGGAATTAGTAATAATGGCATTACACTAATTAGTACACTAACATGTACATTAATTTGTGCATGTAACACCAACGTAAGTCAGTCAGTTGGAGACCCAACTCATCTTCATCACCAATCCAGCCATTGCCTTCCTCACTCAACCCCCAATTAACCACAAAACTACTTGTGTGATAATCATTCTGCCACCACCAAACCACCCCTAATCAGCCACACCCATCACCAGCATCTCACCCTCCATTACCTCCACCACCACTGAATAATCAGAGCACACCCAAGTGCCCCAAAACCTTCTTATCCATAAGTTGTATTATATCTGTATATGTTAATGGCGTTGTGAGTCTTCACTAATTTCTAGCCCATTTGGGTTCAAATGGTGCCAGCTAACATGGGGGAGTCGGGGCTGGATTAAACATTTCTCTTATGTGAGGGTTAATAGCAATTTCCGAACTTGTACTTTTGGCCTTAAAGGATAAGACTTTGACCTTAATCCCCTATGTGCTCCATTTTTAGATTTATCCTCATTTTTTACTAAAATAAATAAATATATTTATATATATGTATATAGTGATATTTTTTTTTTACTATTTTTTTTATGGGGGAACTAGCATCTAAAAACATACATTACAATGATGCTTCCTCTCCTTCCACTCCCTCTCCAATGTCAACAACTCTAATTCAAACCATGACCCACGTTGAGAATGACTAATTATTTTTTTTACTTTTTTGAATTATTGTTGTAACATCTTACTTTAAGGGTTGGTTTGGGGTGTCCTAAAAAAGTGCACTTTTTGTCTTTTTACGAAAAGATGTGCAGAAAAGTAGAGAGGTGATGTGATGGAAAAAAGATAAAAAGATAAAAAGATGGATTATATAGGTTATGCCAAACGAGGCCTAAGTCTTCTCAAAAGGTTTGAAAGGTTTCAAAGCCCTGATTGACTTTTAAGCCATGTTTAGGCTTAGGCCAAGTTTGGCATGATTGAAAAAAGATAAAAAGTCAAAAAGTCACTATCCTATTTAAGTCACATCATCTTATTTAAGTCACATCACCTCTCTAACACATCATTTCAAACCCAACCCAAACTCAACCCATATTTCATAAAAAGTCAAAAGGTACACTTATTTAGTCTTCCCAAACTAGGCCTTATAGTATGGGAAGATAGTAAAAAATAATTGTTTAACTTCTAGTTAAGTTTTTGATTTTTTAGATAAATGATTTAAAAAATTGGTAAAAAGTGACTTTTGAATTTTTTTATTAATATTTATTTATGATTTCAAATCATAATAAAATAACCAAACTATCCCTATTTAATTTAAAATATTTACAACTCCACCTATGTAACACATTTTGATCTATGAGGGATAGAATTATAATTTCACCATTGACTAAAAATCAACTTTCCAAATGAAAAAAAATTCAAAAAAACCAACTTTTAACTTTTGTTACAAATCAAAAAAAAAAAATGAATAAAAGCCAACTTCCCAAAACAAGCCTTAATAAAGGCCAAGTTTGGCATTACCTAAATAATATAAAAAGTCAAAAAGTCACTATCCTATTTAAGTCACATCATCTTATTTAAATCACATCACCTCTCTAACACTTCACATTAAACTCAATTCAAACCCAACTCATATAAGCTAATAAGTTAAAAAGTACACTTTTTTAGAATACCCTAAACCAACCCTAAGAGTTTTTGAAAATGAATTGGAATAGCCATTCGTGGGACCCACTTAAATCATATTCTTTTGTAAACAAATGGCATGGGATTGCTACAATCAATCTCTCCCATATTGAAGGCTAAAAGACCATTTTGTCCTTCATTTCGCAAAACCATCAGAGTTACATTGCCTTCATTTGGAATGTGAATTGACTCTTTAATTTTTTGATTATTTTAGCCGGAGGCTAAAAAGTCTTATTTGTAATAGATTTTTTAACTTTTTTGACTTTTGTGAGAGAAAAAATGAAATGATTATAAGTTAGATATGACATTTTATCTTATTGATTTAAAAAGCATATTTATTTTTTTATAACTAAAATAGTTCAACCCAACCCAACCCAACTCAACCCTCCATGCCAAACGAACCCCATGTATGTTTACAAGGACTTTTGCACAATTTACAAATTTAATTCCAATTAATTAATACCACCACACTAGACAAACAAACACATTTTATCTTAGACCATCTCCAACGGTGAACCAAACCCAGCATCAAATTTAAATTTTGATGAAAAATCTACTTTTTCAAGCTCCAACCGTTGCACCAGATTGATATCAAAATGAGATTTCAGCAAAAAAAACATCAACTGAGAACGAGACACAGATTTTACCAAATCACTGTTACTGACCGTTGAAAGAGGTACACCGGTCAACCAGCCGGTTGCCTAGCCGGTTGACCAACCGGTCAACCAGTAAAAGATTCAAACAGTTCAGAAAAAAAAAGTTCAAACCGTTAAAAAAAAAAAAAAAATTTGCCTAACCGGTCAACCGGCAGGTCGACCACCCCGGTCGTCTAAAAAAAGTTCAGAAAGTACAAAAAAAAAGTTCAGACAATTCGCCAAAAAAAAAAAAAAAAAAAAATTTTTGCCTAACCGGTCAATCGGCCGGTCGACCACCCGGTTGTCCAGGGATAGATTTGGTGAAAGGTGAACCGTTGGAGTGAGTGGTATCAAATTTAGTGAAATAGATCATTTTTAACTCAAATTTAGTGAAAAATTTGAGTCACCGTTTGAGATGCTCTTATATCACTGAACTAATACAATCATACTAATAATATCATCACTCAATTCAATCTCACCATATTCGTAATTCCATTTAACCTAATCTACCAAACAAAACACGGTCTAATTACGTCAATTTTATAAAATTCCTAAAAAATAAGCTTTTTAAAAAAATAAAGTACATACAACAATTCAGTGCAAATCAATAAGTGATACTAAAACAATTGAAAGACCCACTAAGTGAGTACTTTGAAGAAGGAATTAGCTGTAGAAGTTGCAGAATCACCGGTTACAGTCGTGGGGTTCGACCACATGTGCTGACTCCATTTCCTATTTTCACCTTCCTTTCCATGCACAATACCCTTGCATCTTCCCCAACATTAGCTACCTCCCCTAACGATAACCATTAATCCCAAACCCTAATTCCAACAACAACAAAAACCCTAGAATTCACCAATTCGCACAGCGAAAAGCCTCAGATCGCCTCCAAACCCGCGTCTGCCCTATCGGAACACAAAAACCCTAATTCCAATTCGGTATCAATCTAATTCGAGCTCAGAACCCTAGAATTTTAGATCAGAGAGAGATAGAGCCGCCTTTCCACGATCTAGAAGAGAAACAGAAAGAGAGAGAGAGAGAGAGAGAGAGAGAGAGGAAAAGTGTACTTCGTACTTGGAGAAGAGCAGACCGGGCAGGGAAGGCAGTTCGGGCATGGGCATGGGCATGGGCATAGGGAATGATAAGATATGGTGAGGTGTATAAAGTGACTGGACTACAAAGGAGTAGTGGGGCAATGAATTGCTTGCCTTGACTCATATGTAAGGTTGCGTAAAATATTGTCTAATTTATTAAAATTACACTTATTTGTATTAATTTGTATCGTTTTAAGTGTTAATTGTAGTTTAAATTTTAAAATTAATAATTTGTCAATCGAACCACTCCACCCCGCTCTGCTCTGCTATAGTTAATACATATATATTTTTTAACCTCCAACGAAATATCAATGTAAAAATGAGTGTGAGAGAGATCTAAGATACGAAATTTTATTACAAATTAGTAATTATATATATGAAATATATTATGTAAAATTACTTTGTATTATATATCTAAAAAATATTATACAAATTAGTGTTATATATTATACAAATGTATAATAATTAGTTAAAATATTCTTCAATCCGTCAATCTGTTAAAAATTGCTTAAATTACAATTTATCAATCCGCTAATCCGCCATTCAATTTATAATTTTACTCTCAAATCGTCCGAAGTATACCGCGCATACACCTACTCATGGGGGTTGAGTTTGACTTCGAATTTTACAATTTGAAGACTTTGTTTGCTGATTTTGGGACAATCCCTTGTAATATTCCAATCTAATTTTTACTCTTAAAATAGTAAAATTAGGGTGATATTTGGTTTGATTTTTATAAATTAGTTTCAAAATAAATAAAAATTAGTTTCTTACAAGAAAAAAAATTACTTATTATTTTTATATAGTTTTTATCCTTTTGAACAGAGGAAATAATTTTTAAAATTTTAAGTACATATTTTTTATGCTTATTATTGTCAAATTAAATTATTACATTTTTTAAAAAAAATAATTTCAGAAAATCAAACCAAACATAGCCTCGTGTTTTTGCATTTTTTTTCTTTAAAGACAAAATGATACTTGTTATGTCAAATGAAAATTATTACAATATCATCATATAACTTTGAGTAATGTTAGGAACATATAAACCAAACACATAATAGAACAATGTCTCACAAATAGTGGATTTCATATGTAGGTCCTACATCATGTGAATCTCATCCTTTGAGAGATATTTGTCAAATTTTATATTTGGTTCTCTGTATATTTAGATTTATCGAATAACTTCACTATAATGTAGGTTTCATAATGAAAAATTATTGAGTAATCATGAAGCATTTTGAAGCATTGCTCTACTCGCATTTTATACCAATTATCTTGGCTCTTTGATTTAATTTTTAATTTTATTTTTAAAAATTTGTCCAAGAATTTAAGATTAGTTTGACAAAAATAAAGATAAAAAAAATATTCTTTCTTTTTTAAACATTAGTTTCGTCTAATGATTTTTTTTAATTATTTCCTTCTTTTTTTTTTAATTACCAAAATGACTTTTAAAATATTATCATAAACAAATTTTGAAAAAGTTAATTGAACAACAAAAATTAACTAAAAATAAAAAAAAGAAACTCCGTAGGAGCATCATAGCTTTCACAAGCTCTAAGATAACCGGTTAACATTCAAATTTAGCCTAATCCAAAAGAAAGAACCCCACCAGAGTAACAGTTCCAAACTAGTCTGCAATAAGGTCTCCACTATTTTAATTAAGGTTGTGTTTCTCTCATGTTAAGATCTCAACATGAGAGAATTTAAGGGGTCCATAAGGCCCACCATGAGTCTCGTTTCAATAATTTGAATTGTTCATTTTGTAAGGTCCTCCATGTATATTATTCGAGAAAAAATTTAGAGTGATCTGATGATTGTAACTTTTTCATTTTATTGCATTTGTCTCTACAAAATAAATAGTCTATTTGCCGTCCATTACTGTGATAAAATGAAAAGGTTATGATTATTAGATTGAACTAATTTTTTTATGAATAATATAAATTGAATCCTACAAAATAAACAATTCAGATAATCGAAACAAGACTCGTGATAACCCTTACGGGCTTTACAAATATTTTCATATTAAGATCTCAATATTGAGAGAAACCCAACTCTTTAATTAATGATATACAATTGTAATGTCCCATGCTACCTAATAATTTATCTTTGATGAATAGGTCTGAGTTTTGGACAGGCATTGGTTTCATGATGATCACTTCTTGACCCAATAATAGGGGGGTCATCTTATAAATGTAATTTTATAAGATGCCAAATTTGTATTGTCTTTATATGTTCCAATACAAAAACTCATTTCTTGATATTCCTTTTGAATAATTTTAGGATACTAACAATCTTATTAAAAATATAAAAGGTTTAACATAATTAATTATTAAAAAAATAATAAAATTTAGACATGTATATTTTTAATAAGAATTTAAGTAAATATGACATTCCTAAAATGCTCAAAACTCTTTAGGCAGTTGTTAGCGTTAATAAATGTACTAAGAAAATATATTAAACATTAAAATATGTAAAAAAAGTATATTGAAATGTAAATATTTTATCATTTTATAATCCTTTAAAAATTGTCTTTAATATGACCCTTCATATATTTATTTCTTTTTTTGAATTTATTCAAAAAGAATTTACCTCATGAATTATAAATAACAACTACTCAAAACACTAATATAAAATTTTAAATTTCACAAAAACTTATAAACAATTGCAATAAGTTGCAACAAACAAATACGAAAAGTATATAAAAATATGTAAAGTATTTTGAATTGTGTAAAAATATATTGAGATTCTAAACATTTTAATATTTTTCTTCCTTTATTAGTGAGATTATTATTAGAATAACTCAAATTAAATATTTTGACATTTTTTACCTTTATTAACAGTTTATTAGACTATTTTTAACATAAACCATATTCCATTCATAAGAAGAAAAATGATAATGTTATGCAAAAAATATTATATTATGCACTTTTTTGTATATGGATGCAAAAAGATAAAAATATCCAAATAAAATTGTTGGAAAATATAATTTTGTAATTTTTGTTGAAAAAAAATGTTTTCTTCAACTCAAATTGAAAATGCCAAACAATGCCATATCCCAATCTCTATACATTTATGTGCTGGTAACTGTAACAGGTCATCATTTGACCCGAAATTGAACTTTGACCCAACCCAAGTCTATACCCCGAGCAGGCTAACCAAACCCAAATGAGACTTAGATAGGGCCTAAGCCTAGACTTTAAAGACCAAAATGGACTCTTGGTCCATGAGAGGCGACAAATCAACCAATCCATTGATTGCCTTGTGAGAGCGGTCGACACAAAAATGAAAAGGAAAGAAAACATAAATAAATAAATCTATAAAATAGGTTCAGCCCACCTGCCCAATCTATTGGACAAGGGTGGACCTATGATTTTGGCCATGATTTGACTCGACCGAACAAAAAAAAATTTGAAGACTAAGATAGTGGATGGTTTTGGACATCATTTTCGTAACCCAGCCAATATCGAATCCTTTAGTAGCTGTATGTGTCTAGGGGGAGCATAGTTCAGATTGAATCGAATTGAAATAAAATCAAAATCAACCCGTAATTTACGGATCCTGAAAAATTAAAACCGATCCAATCTGTTTAAATCGTGAAATTAATCCGAACAAATCCATTTAAACACGGATTGGATCGGTTTAAGACCACGGATTTACATAATTAAATAACAAAAAAATATATATAATACGTTAATTTCATAAAAATATAAATATAGTATCATATTAGTTTCACAATAGCAACATGTCTTTTCATAATAGCGACAAACTGTTCTAGAATTTAAAACAACCATAAGAAAACTAGTTCCACTATAAGTATTTAAACCATTACAAATTAACACTAAAAACTAGCAAACAAAAGTAATAAAAGAAGATATTATGCAAGTTTAGGCTTGGATTTAAGTTTTATATGAAATAAGATAAGATACTATGCAGGAGGGTGTATAATAAAAATATAGACTATTTGTATATGGTTCGGATTGGTTCCAATCCAGAACCGTGGGGTTCAATCCGGAACCAATCCGTGAATTACGGATTTTTAATTTTTCAATCCGAAATCGAACCACGAATTCAAAAAATCAATCCAAACCTACTGAATTAGACTAGACTAGATTGGATTACGCATTTCACGGATTCCTTACCCAGTCCTATATGTGTCTATGCAATATGACATTTGGCATTCATTTAACAATTCATAACTAAAGGACATGACTGTCAGTGGAAGCAATAACTGTGGGCAATACATGCTTTACAAATATATATTATGCTCATGTTTTTCCCAGAAGACAGAAATGCATTCTGACTCAAAATTAAATCCCAGTTCAACCAATTAAAAGCCATTCCCAAATGCATGCAATTGATGACGGGGTTCTCCAATATGAGAACCAGATAGATTAATGTTCACCACTACCTTATCACTTCAATGCCATGTGCCTGTAATGTTCAGCTGCATAATTGATTCTTGCTTTTTAATCAACCAATATATATATATATATATATGGTAAATTTAATATATATGGATATGGACATGCCCTTTATGTGATGGCTAAATAAATTTGAGATAAAAAATAATGGAATATGGAATATAATATAGGATTGACCAGTTTATGCCAATAGTTTACATTTATGGTGTCTCCTTACTTCCAATTAATTATGCATGTAAAAACCAGACATTCATTTTGTAACATTAAAACAAATAACCTATATATATGCTTAAAATTTACATGTATATTGTATATCATCTATTTAAAAAAGTAACTAGAATTTAGTGTAGACAGCATCCAAGATGAGTCTAATCCATACCTCTTAAGGTGTTAGCCTAATGGTTGGAAGCTAACTCCTACTAGGTCCGGTAAGTAAGTGGCTCTAGGTTCAAGTTTCCATTAGGGTAATATGGTTCCCATCCACCTCTGCTTTCAGTTTCTACTCACTAGCACTCTTACGGAGCTGGGATGGGATCAAAGCCAGTCTTAAGGGATTTTTCCCTGTGCAGCACCCCCACTTTGTTAGGCATGTTTAGGCTTATCTGGTCTGACTCTTTAGTAGATAGGGGCTCTTCGCTCACACCTAAAGAGGATTGCCATAGTTGATCACTCCCCTTCTACCTTTCTGTAAATAAATCTGATTAACGCTTTTCAAATTCTAAGCACTTTCCTGATTTTCAAGTGTAATTATGCCACATACCATTTGTATGCAGAGAGAGAGAAAGCATGTGAAGTACTCTGGCAGTAATAGCAAAACTTGGAAAGAGAATAGTCATACAGCCCACAAGATATGAAGGTCTACCAATTATTCCCAACACCACTGTGGGCTATATGTTGCTAGGGTTTGTTGTAATGAATCAAAACATTGCTTACATTACTGATTGCCCTGAAATATATATGAAGCTATCTATAAAATCACTAGAAGCTCGTTGTTCATGGATACAAGTTCTAGCCAAAACCCTATGCACTGACAAGAAGACTAACAAAAGGCACCATTAAAGGCGACCGACAAAACCTGATCAGCGCAAACGCCGAAAGATAAGCAAATTGGATGTCATCATAAAGCATTTACCATCCTCTTCATCTCGGCAGACCTCCTTGGATCTGGTTCCTCGATAGCTCTTTCAGTAAGTACATGCTTGATCCGACACATAGACTTCCTGACCTGAATTTCATTTCATCACCAACCACAAGCCCGATTAAGAGACAAGAAAAGACGGCCTAGAGCAAAAAGAATTCAAAACATGCTAAATACCAAATACTTCCTTCTTTTTCCATTTTCCTGGCAACCAAGCAACATAAATCAAAATCGTAGAATTTCTAATTTTGAACTAGATGTGGCAAGCATATGGATCACTACAAAGATAGGAGTAAGTTTGCAGCTAAGAGAAGAAAAAACACAGGGAAGCTTATATAGGGTCAATTCAGTTTCTGCATTAAAAATAACCTTTTTGCAGCTAGACAACAATTCAATTTTGCATTCAAAGTAGACAACTGACTACCATTTAGATTTTTATTTATTTTATATAATCTTGACTACCATTTAGATTAGAAATCCATAGTGAAGACAAAACAGTTTGACAATGACTAAGACTTGGCATCCCCATAATGCTACATGGACTCGAACCTCAGGAAAACGCAACACAAGGACACAATGCAAACTTGCCCACTTGGAGGCACCTATTTTAGCTGCAGTGAAAAAAAAAACAAGAATAATTTATTCAGAACACTAAAAATCCTATTTGGTTAAAACATTGTAAAACAAAAATCCTGTGCATTTCTAGTGCGAGAATATCATAAAATTAATGAAACCAAGACCAGCAGTGCACAGCTGTATAGGGTTGGAAGGAAAACAGTAAGCTCATTCAACTCATAAAGAACAAGTGTTGGTGAAAACATATAATGATTGTACAAAAAGATAACCAAAGAATCTGATTTAGACCTTGGGGATACGCTCTGGATTAGGAAATCGTAGGTTCTGTGCATTAAGCATCTGGCGTTGAGTCATCAACATGTTTTTTTCCTTCAACAGAACATACCACAGCTTGTTAAGATCGTCCCAAGATTTAAGACGGAGCTCAGAAGCCTTCCAACTTCGACCTGAAAGAGAGAGAGAGAGAGAGAGCGCAAGTACAAAAAGTTCAAAGAGAATATTATTAAAATCAACATGTTAAAAAGAATTTAAAAGGACAGTACTCTAATAAATGAAATCATTGGTGAGCCACCTGAACCATGTGTAAATGACAGCAATATTTAAGATTTGAGAAAGAGATCAGAAACGAAAATTATTAAGTGTTAACTACTGGTGGTATATTTGGACACACAATATCATTAAAAGCTTTATACTACTCCAAGAGATCTAAAATGGAGGAATGACTCAAATTGAAAAAACAAGCACCCGGCTCTTCCTTTACATCAGTCTTTTTTTTTATCCATCTCATAAAAAAGTAATGGTATTTATTTGTAAGTAAAGAATTATATTAAAGAAAAGGCGCCAAAAGAGGAGCAACGCATAAAAATTATAAGAGATCAAAAAGGTAATCCAAAAATTGAGCTCCCTTGTGAAATCTACAAGAAGAAAAGAGGGTTCACAAAAATAAATAAACAAATAAATATTTGCACCAAAAATGAAGCTATGCAAAAGCTCAGCTTAAGCTTTTGAACTCCTAACTCCATCTCTTTAAAAATGCATCTATTCATTTCTCTCCACAATCACCGTGGAGGTGCCACCATCCAAACTTTCTTCTTGTTCTTCCACAAACAAACAATACCCCAACACTCCAACAACATCCATTATGAGGATGGGATCATTCATTTTACCCTCCAAATTGGAAACAATAAGTCCACAACTCCTTAACAATATTACAATGAAGAAGCAAATGATCCACCAGCCTCCATCACTATATGTGATGACCGGGTCTCTCTTTCTCTCTTTCATTTCCTTCTTTTGGTGTCGTTCTCTTTTGGCTCTCGTTGGGTTTGAAATGTTCGGGGGACGTTTCCAATCGAAAACTATTATTCTTGTCTTGTTGGTGTCAATTTTCATTAGTTCCGGAGAACGTGGGGTCAGGTTCGAAGTGCCCGGGAGTGAAGCGAAAATCTACTGGCTTGCTGGGCCATGGCCGCACGTGCGGGAGGCCAAGCCGCACGTACGGGAAGAGAGGTGTTTGGCTGGGGAGCACACTACTTAAAAAGCAGGTGCGGGCTGAGGTGCAGGAGGATTCCCGCATGTGCGAGGATGAGGGTCGCACGTGCGGGAAGGGGCGCTCCGCACATGCGGGGATGGGTGCCGCACGTGCGGCACTCTGCAGTCCGAAAATCCCTGTTTTTTTTCCTTTTTGGTCCGAAAGTGTATCTCATTTTTGACACTTCTCTCTCACTCTAAACCATATTTTCCTCTTCCTTCTCTCTAGAAAACCTCCCCAAACACCCTTAGACTTTGATCCTTGCAAATCTTGAGTTGAGAATCATCATCTTCTCCCTCCAATTTTGAAGATCAAGGGTTGGAGCCCCATTTGGTGTGGTGGAAGTCAAGCTCTCTCATCCTTGATTCTAGGTTTCTTCTTCCAATCTTCTCCAAAACTTTGAGGTAGGGAAATTTCCTTGAGTTATATATATAGTTGTGTTGGATTTGGTTGATTTAAAGGTTCCATTAATGATTTTGAAAAGTTTGGTTTGCCTCATAAATGCTAGGGTTTTTCAAAAAATGGGTTTGATCTCCCTCTCCTCCTAAACTATTTTCTTGAGGATCTTAAACCTACATAATGGGAGGTATTATTTTGAAAAGAAAACTCCTTCGAAGGAGGGGAGAGATGTTTGTTGATTTTGACTTAAAACCTTAATTTTTTGGGTAGTCTTGAAAGATGTAACATATTTAAGGGCATCTTCTTGTTGTACAAATAGAGAGTGAGCTCTAATAGTATGTTTAGCAAAAAAATGACTATCAACTTGGCATATGAGAAATGTGTTTCCTAACATTTGTTGAACATTGAAAATGCCTTGTAGTGAGAAAATTAATGGTTGTGCAACTTAAATTGTGAAATTTGAAAACATTGGAGTTGATGTTTGAAAGGCATCACACGTAGTCTTCAAGGGACTAATTTGCTGTGAATTGGGCATGTTGAGAAATTGTTATTGCTTTAAGTTGAAGGTATGGTCACTGTATGATAAGGTTGATAAGAAGAATGAATAAGGTAGTAAATTGTTATTGTTGTAGAGATGTTTGAGATGAAGAAATGTCATGAGATAATTTGCATTGCATCATGTCCCCATTTGATTATCATTATCATTACACATTCTCATCATGTCATTTTGAGAAGGATTACACTATAATGAGAGCTATGAAACTGTGAATGGGGTAAATAAGGTAGTCAGTACGGATTAGGGGGTGTAAATGAATTTAATAAATTGGCCTAAGTGTCCATGGTGAAAGACCAAAAAACCGCGCGGATAGGTGTCGAGCCTTCCGATTAATACCGGTAAAAATGATAGTTTGGTAGTACTCGTAGAGTCTACTTCCAGATGCCAACCTAGGGATTACCAGTGTCGTATTTACTGCCCCTCGTGATTAAAAAGTTGAAATTTGAGAATTTATGAGCCTATAATTGTAAATGAAGTGCATGGATAATATCTTGAAAGGAGTATTGTGCATTGCATGTGCACTTGCATTCAATTTCTGGCCATCTAACATTAATGTATATACTTTGTTTGGTATTTCTCTACTGGGCTTTATGCTCACCCCTATGGGATTTGGTGCAGGTAAGGACGTGGTGATCCCGCCGAGTTGAGGGTGCGGATAATTGTAAAGAGCACATGGCTCTTCTTTTGTTGTGTTTTCTTTTTGTAAAGCCAAGGGCTAACATGTATGGGTCTGAAAGACCACTTTTGTGCAACCGGACTGTTGCATTGGAAGATGTAAGCCCTTAAGGGACATTTTATTATTCCGAGATTTGGTACTTCACATGCTATAGATTCATATATTCTTTTGTGTTGTGAATGTATACTGCATGTGGAACTTTGTATTAAACCCATTTATTGTATATATGAAGATAGAGGAGTTATTGTCATTGTGTAGTGAATGTTTGTTCTTTTAGGGGTTCATGTTGAATTATTTCGGGGCATGACACTATATGCCCTCCCCAAGATGTAAATTTCCAATGAAATCCACCAACAAAAAGGAATACGCCCAAAACTACTCCAAAAAAGAAAAAAATTTGTAATAAATTAAGCTTGAGTCTCTATAGAGCCATTTGTACATCTTTAAAAGTGCACTGGTTTCTTTCTCTCTGAAGGCACCACACTAAACACATAAGAGCTTCCCTCCAAGCCTTCTTCACCTTCTTCGTGTGGCACCCCTGAGCCGAGCAATCCTAAAGCTGATGCATAGTAGCTAATATCACCCACCACCCACCAAATATAGAAACCAATAAGCTCCAAAGTTCTCTAGCTACATCACAAAGAACTAACAAATGATCCACCTCCTCCTCAACTCAATTGTACATACAACACCAATTAGGCAAAAACAATCCCATTTTCCCTTGATTATCTATTGTGAGGATAGCATCCAAGGCCCGTGTCCAAACAAAAAAATGCTACTTTGATGGAAACTCCCAATTTGCATACATGATTCCATGGTAAGGCCTTGCCTCCCATACTACTTAAAATGGAGTAGAAAGATTTAACAGTGAACTTTTCCCCTTTGCCTTTCTACTTTAATTCATCTTCCCCAAGCCCACTTATTTTGACATTATATAATTTCTCCAAGAAGCTAGCAATTTGCTTTTACCCCAATTCTGAAAAGCTATTATAAGGGAAGCTTCCTAAACCACACTTGCCTTAATCAAACACAATGGCATTTGATCGTAATTCTAAATAAATAAATAAAAGTTAAGACCTACTCATATTATTCATTTAACAAGAAAAAACAAAAAGGATAAAAATAAATAAATAAAGAAGTTAAATATAAATAACACTAATGATAGGACACTAACAAATATATCAACAAACGTATCATTCAAGACACAAGACTTTTATTTGGGTACCACCACTTGACATGAAACCCACTTCACATTGTGTACTTGGTATATTTACCGCTATGTTTGATAGTGACCCTACCATTACTGTAAAGATATTGACTGTTAAATTGATTAGTAATTTATTTTATTTTTTTTCTTTTGACTACTAGTAGTTGGGTCAACTCATATATTATAAAATATTTTTTATTAATGTTACAATGACTACATTTGTATACCATAAAATCTTTACCATCTTATATGTCATCATTGTAGTGGGTATAAAGGACCCAACTACTTATGTTTGTTACCAATGCAATGGTAACACATGAGATGATAAATAATTTACGATACACAAATGTGATCATTATAGCATTATTGAACATTTTTTGTTTTCACCACAAACACAAACCATTTCTCTATACGCCATCAGTTGACATTTCAGCCTTCAAAACAAAAAGAAGATGAAGACATGTACACAACAAATGGCAGAACTATCATTAAAAACAAGGATTAGCAAATTCTTCGACAAACTTTCTATTTGGGGAGGCCATTTCCCATTTTCTTTTGGAGGACTATAATAGTAAACCACTACTAACAAAAAGATTGAAAACTTTGCAGGGGCCAAGACTGCCCCGGTGCCCCTCCCTCCCTCTGCCCTAGTGACGATGGCTCCATATAAGGAAATATTGGTTCTTCGTATTGAAGGTAGGCTCAAGCTTTTTAGGGCCACCAAATCCAGCAATTTAGTGCAAGAGGCCTCTAGAGGCTAAATGGGATAAAGGACTTTAACCCCAAAGAGCCCTTCCAGAGGTGAACTAAAGTTGGTAGGAAGATGTTGAACTTCATATGAGGGGAAGGGGAGAGGGTAATAGTGTTTTATACTATAAACTATCAAATACTCAAACCTCCTTCCTTTATCGCAATCAGCCCCAATTCACAAGGTGGCACTTGAACTCCTCACCAGACCACCCTACAAGAAATTCCTATGAAGCTTTTTCAACCACTCAGCTACAAAAGCTAGGATAGTGAAAATGGATAAAAAGTACATAGGAAGGCTAGATAAAGTGCTTTTAATGAGGGTGAGTTTTCCTCCCTTAGAGAGAATCATACTACCTTTTTCATCCCATCAACCCGCTTTTGAAGTGTTCAATCAAATTGCCTCACAGTAGCCTTCCAAGAAAATCCACTAGGAAGATATAAGTAGGAGGAAGAGCCATCACAAATTCAAAGCAAGAGTATTAATATCTTGCACCTTTCTCACAGGATTCAGCTCACTCTTATTCACATATACCTACAAACCAAACTTCACTTCAAACAAGATCAACACACATCTTATATATATATATATACATATATAAATATCTGATCCTCCTCAGCATGAAAAAAGTCATGGTATCATTTGCAAAAATGAGATGAGAAATAAAGCTCGACTCCACACCCATTTTTCCTACCAGTTCGTCTTTTAGTTCATTTTTCTGTTGAATTTCTCAATGAGTGGTACTCAAAACCTTTAACTCTTAGTTATACTATTTCTGGATTTCAAACCATGGCAGAACTTTTCATACTTCCAGTCCAGTATAAAATTGAATAAGAGCAGACAGATACTCAAATTCTTCTACAATATATTATTTTATTGTTTTTTGTTCTTGTAAGAAATATGGCCCTTCCTTTACCAAAATATACTCATCTACATCAGATTGCTGGAATATGTTCAATAAATGCAACAAACAAACACCAGGTTTAGTGAAAATAAGAATCCAATTTCGAGATTATGTATGTATATTGCATACATATGTACATAGATATATAGCAGCACAAAATAATTAAAAGGAAAAGTTTCTACCATAGACAACAGGTTTGTCATCTTCTGCGCTTCTATCTACCTCAAAGAACTCCTCAAGAGGGTTGTAGCTTGTCCTAGCTGTAGAAGCAGCTGCGGCAGCTGCAGCAGAAGCTTCTGATTTGGCTGCAGCAAAGAGGGTCCTCCCAAAAACTCTTGAAATGAACATGATAGTGAATAGATTTCTGTGTAATAAAGCAAATTAATAAAACTAGGAGAAAAACAAATTGGTAATAAAGAATTAAGAAGAATCACAATCAACCATAGAACCCCAAATGCAAATATGAATTATCATACCAAATTATCATTTCAAAAGGTTTCATTATGAAAGGGATTTGGGGAGTTTTCCTCCTCACACAGCCTCAATCAAAGTTGTGGCTTGCTAAGCTATTACAGAGAGATTTTGTTCTTTTTATTGAGTGAGGCCAACAACTCTCAAGTCTCACCTATCTTACTTCAATCCATGAATCCTAGGTTAGAGATATTATATTTGGACAAAGGACCAATCATTAAATGATTGAACTGATTCCCTAATGGAACAAAAAGAATGTAAAGTAGGGCTGCCTATGCTACAAGTAATCGGTGTGCCGTGTGCCACAAATTTTGATTTGAACATATTATGTATTACATGTAAAAAATAAAAAAGTAAGGTGTTAGGGTTAGCTGATGAAGTTTTGGCCAGAATTAACTAGGGATTGTGTAGTAATTGTAAATGTAGATTGTGGAACAACTTTGCAAACTCACTAGTCTCTTGATTCCATATTAAGAAATTGGAAAATGACAAAAACCAATAAAATCAAATTGCATGGTTCTGGCAATTGTGCAAGTAGAACTTCTACCAATCAACGGCGAAAATGCTGAGAGATTACCACCCAAAACAGTTATAATGGTTCTCAATAGGAAGACAAGTATACCATAGATTTTTCACATTCCAACAGTAATGCGCATTTCATCAAACATGTAGTGAGCATAAGATCTGACCAAACCACCAATTTAGAAATTCAAAGTAAAAAAAAGCAAATATATAAGCAAAATGGCTATTTCCTCAAATTTGATGGTGAACATACAAACCCAAATGCATAAAGTCTCATCTCCAACGATTCCATTGAAAAAAAATAGTTGCAGGTGTATATATATATAGAGAGAGAGAGAGAGAGGGAAACCCAGAAAGATATAGCTGAAAATGGGTCAACTCGACCTCTTCTAGTCCCCGGCGAGAGAATGAAACAGCAAAGTAGTGAGTTAGACCTTACCTTGTTTCAGATACAGTTTCTACTATTACCAGAGAATCTTTAAACTAGAGTAATAAATAAGCTTTTTTTTTTGGGGGGGGGGGGGGGGGTAAATTACGAGCGCACTTGTTTGTTCAAAATATAGAGAATTCTATTATACACACCTCATGTCATATGCACCTTTAATTATGTTATTTTTTTCTTTAATTATGACCAAATTTATTCTTTAGTTATGACATTATTTTGAGATTTTAGGCCTCGTTTGGCAAGAGGCTATTTTAGCCAATTAGCCAAAAAGTTACTAAATTAGCCAAAAAGCCAACAACCCATACCAAAAAGTCAAAGATTCTCTTTTCTCTCTACTTTTTGCACATCTTTTCGTAATTAGCCAAAAAGTCATCCCAAACATACAAGTTTTTTTTACCTACATTTTTAGCCAAATAGCCAAAAAGTTACTAAATTAGCCTGTTCCCAAACGAGGCCTTAGTTATGACTCTTTTAAGTTTGATTATGACTTTATTTTTTTTATTTTTTTTAGTTATGACTCAAAAAGTATGAAACTATGTCATTTTCTTCTCTAGTTACAAGGTGCATATGGTACACTCCTACACACCCTTGAGTGCGTACCATAGTCTTTCCCTTAAAATATGGATTGTTCCTATAATTTTATAAATTATAAATATTTTATTGTCAGAATTTTTAATTTAACAAAAGAGTTTATTATACTTTCTATCCCTAAACTACCTTCAAATTATCTATTTAATTCCTGAACTATCAATTGAATCTATTTAGTCCCTAAAGTATATGAATCAAAATCTATTTAGTTTCTGAACTATCGATTGTGTCTACTAGGTTCCTAAAGTATATAAATCAAAGTCTATTTGGAAAATTTGGTCAAAATCTCCTCAAAATAAAACTTTAATGCATTAAGGACAAGCATAAAAAGTTTTCATTGAAAAGTACAACACACACCATTATTACCAAAATATCCAGAGTGAGTAATTTAATATTTAAACTCTAAAATGATATAACTTTTGATCTAAATGCCTGTTTTTAATAAAATTAGTATTTTTAGAATACTCTCATCAAGATCTATCAAACAATATTCAGATTGACTATGAGATTCTTTAAAAATAAAAATTAAAAATTAACATTGAAATTGGCATAAAAGTAACATTTTACTCTATTTAACGGTAAAATGTTACTCTGATTCACAGTAACATTTTACTCTTATTCATAGTAAAATATTATTGACTACCAGAGTAATACTTTATTATCTTCTTGAATAGGGTATCAGTAAGAAAAAAAATAAAGTGTGAACTAAATGTAACTTTACGAGTTCTTTCACTACAAGGTCACAAACAAATCAACAACAATCAACAAACAACAATTCAAATCACAAACTAGAAAAGGGAAAAACAAAAAAAATTAGAGCAAACTAACATAAATAAATTTAGTTAACAAATCATAAAAAAATTCCCCAGGAAGATACTTGATATCCCCAATCTACTACAAATGGTGGAGGAAATCATCAACCGAATAGTGGATACCTTGAACTTTGAATTTAGTCCAACGAATAGCCTTTATTCCTTCTGGTCTAGATTTGATCATTGAACAATGGCCAACAATGATCATTGAACAAAATTTCAACATCAATCACTAATAGATTTGATTCAAATCTTTAATATATATATTTAGGGTAAGATTGTCCAGAAAAAGGCAAAAGAAAATATTAATCTATCCTTCATAAAGAACACGCTTCTTGTTCACGAGGTTTAGGAAGTAAAACATCTTAAATTGTCCTTTACATACTAACATGTTGGGCCTAGAAAATTTTGGCTAAGTATCATATAATTTTAGAATTTTATTCAAAATCACTTGCACAGATAGGGCAGGGCATAGGGTCATCCAACCTGCGAAAACCACCCAATCCAGTTCGAACCGCGCATGTGAGGGCGGTTTCGAACTTGCAATAGGGTCGGATGCGGTTCCCACTATTTCTATGTTGTGTGTGGCGAATGGGTTGCGAGTTTTATCTGCACCCGCACACACCCGTCTGCACCCTCTTTTTTTTTTTCTATTATTATTTTGGAATGTGAAACGTGCTGCGTGTATACACATTCATATACCAAATAATATATATAATATATACGTGTATATATATATTTTTTTTTTTGGCTTTGATTTTTGTTCTGTTTCATTGTCTCGTAATCGTTAGGTATGTTAATTTCGTTAATGGGTTTCTTGGGTTGTTCTTAGAAGTTTCGATTTGGAGTTTTCTTATCTCTATTGGGTTTTCTCTATATTGTTATTGTTGTTTTTGTGATGTTTTGCCATGCATGGGTCTCCCCCTTCTCCCTTTTTTAGACCTGCAACAACAATAACAAAATATATATATATATATATATATATTATATATACATACATTTCTCTAACCTTGTGTCAAAAAATTCTCCAATTTCAGGAGGATAAGAAAGATGCGATCCATTCTATTTTCCATTGCACGTCATTGGCCACGTTGCCAACAATCCGCATAGGAAACAATTATATGATTGATTCAGAAAATTAGTAAACAATCATATTCCAAACCTAATTTAATCCCAAAAGAAAATGAAGAAAAAATATGAAAAACTAGACACGTTACCTATCTAGGGTTGAAATTGTAATGAATGATGCATAATTTCCACACACACTACAATAATTCATAATTGAATGATAATGTTTTATTTTAAATATGACCACTAGACACAATAAGTGATTACAGATTTTTTTATAGAAGTTGTGTCACATTCACTCTCCTTTAAATAACTTCCACATCACCTAAAATTTGGCAGGCAATCACTCTCAAGTCTCAACTGCTTGGATTGTGAACTATTTGGTAACAGCTTGAAACCTCTCTCAACTACTTCAATTGTGAATTATTAGAATTGTTAGATTTTCAAGCACACACAACATATATGCCCACCCCCTTGTTTGGTAGGAACTTGGCTGAAATAGTTTATTTATTTGGAAGGAACGGGACTAAAATAGATCAATTGTGTAAAGAAAGAAATTTCAGAATAGTGGCTCCTGCATTGCATGGTGGGCTGGGAGTTTAAAACATATATGGTTCTTTGCTTTCAATTATTTAGTGCAAGTAGGTGCTGCCTAAGTCAGATTCACATTTGCTTTTAGTGCTGACAGAGTTAAGGAATAGAACTACTATTGCCAATACAATGTACATGAGAAGATACAATAGAAACTATATCAGAAAAATGGAGTTGCTAACTTTCAAGACCAAAAAAAAAATATCTATCATTCCTCCATTTGCGGATCTTCAGATGGGAGTGAGAGATGTCACTGCATGGTTTTGTTTAGCTTTCAATGGACTTCAATCTATCTACTTGTTTAGATAAACATGGTTCACCTCTTGGGTATCTCTTTTTTTCTTTTTTTCCTTTTTTGGTAAGAAAAGAATTTGAGGCAAAAAGCGTATACAAAAAAAAATAAAAAGTTAACTCCCCCATATATCTATACCTTTGTTATCATAATCTTATGATTTGTGATTCGATTCGTGATTTTTCAAAAATCGATACGAATCTATAGGTGAATTTATTTTGGAATAGAATCTATGGAATCTTAGGAGTCACCTCTTCTTAGGATTGATGTAATTTTTAAAACCATTGTGTCCAACAGATTTTGACCATTTTTTACCTTCTCTTTTTTTTTTTTTTTTTCTTTTTCTTTTTTTTGAAAATGACATAATACTTCTAAGAGTGTTTAACAAATATATATGATTTATTGTTATTTTAGTGTAAAAGAGGTTTTAATAGGATCCAATCAGATCCCGTTAGATCCATTATGCTCTTCATCTCTTTTTTCTCATTTTTTTCCTTCAAAAAAGCGTACACCCATGAATTATTTATTGCTATTTTAGTGAAAGAAATATGGTTCAATATTATATCAGTGAGATTAGTTAGACCCAATGATTCCGTAACTTTTTTTAAAAAATAGAATGGTTCAATAACCATACACCTCTTTTAAAGTGTTTTAGGTTTCAAAATGAAATATTTGACTTAATTCTTTCTTCATATTACACTACATAGAGTTCTTAGTCCATTTTTTATGTCAAGAGAGATTATACTTTGATTGTTGAATAATTATATAATTGGATGGATTTGCATCCACGTCTCTTGATATGAAGCCAATGCATTCCCAATTAGATAGTGTAATCATATCCTTGTATAAGAACTATATTATAATATCTGCCAAAATCAATTTAAATCATTCTTTTTCAAATATACAATTGTATAACATCATTATTTTTATAGTTTGTATTAAATCTTAAAGATTCTCGATTTGATTGGATTCACAAAATTAAGATTTTGATTCATGACACAATTCTCAATTTGACAACTATGATCTATACATGCATACACCTCCCTAAAAAAGTCAACAAAAACCCAAAAAGGAATAATGAAATGTCTCCCTGAACCTAAAATATAGAAAAAGAGTTTTCAGCGTGAAACCAAACTCTCTACATTCACAAAAGACGAATTGTTCCTCTGATTCCACAAGCACCTCATAATGCAAAGAGGAATAACTCCCACACCTTCCTCCAATTTCCCCTCAAACACCTGTACTCCAAGAATGGGGTTAAAAAAAAAAGACTCAGATCAAACCAGAGGTCACCCACCCCACCCCACCCCACCCCACCCCAAAAACTAAAAATACCATGCACCACACACAATCATAGCTTGGATCTCTCTCTTTTCCTAATACATTCTCTACAATACTTTAAACACATTGACCCTAATCGAATATTTTTTATGGCTGAAATATGCATTCCACAAGTGTGCTACATAAAAAGTTGCAGTCGATCTTTTCTTCAATCCGGATTGCATAGCTAGCAACTCTCCTCATACCACCACCTTGTGGCCTAATGACATCTAGAGGCCTCCTCATTGCAGTAGTTGCTGCAATTGAGTTTTCAAGATCCACTAGAGGTGTGCTGACCCAAATTTCTAAGCTAATAGGTTGTCCATAAAAACTGAAAAACAAAAAGCAACTGAAACATGATGCTACTTAATTTTCTAGATCATTTGGTGAGACCATGTGGGACAACAGATACTAGTATCCCATCCCTTTAATATTGCACATACATTCAAGCATTATAGATGAAATAAAGAACATTTTAATAGTAACTAACATTCTCACATCTAGAATTATTCTTCATAAGAGAACAACCACTTGAGGCTTGTCACTGTAGTCACATGTTAGATGAGATGACATTTCACGTAGTAGCACAAGCCATTTTTTGATTATATATATATATATATCTTGTTGAAGTTTGAACATTGAGGAAAATTATAAATTAGTAATCTCGATTACTATGAGAATGGAATAAATTACGGCATTCAACATATGGAAAATGATACATAGAGAAAACAATATACACCAAGTTCACCAAAAATTGGAACATAAACAGAGGGGTTTACAAAAATGTAAACATATGTGCGTCAAAAGCATAAATATTGCTTTTACTTTGGCTGCATCCTAGAATAGTAAACACCATATTAAGGATAACTTTACATAATTGGTAGCAAGACAACCTGCCTAATCCAGCATCCACAATTGGCACAAGCCGTGAGGGCTCAACAATTGCCAAGCCCACCTCTGCAATTGACTTTCGGGTTCAAGAAAGAGAAAAGTAAATGGCATGATGCAGTTCACTAGATGTGCTTGGCAAATGGCACAAGATTGTTTACGAGACCAAAAAGTTGATGGTCTACTGAGAGATCACTTTAAACCATTTAGTTTGTCAATCAAGTAAAATGGCAAATGAAATTCAATCATACAAGCATCATAACATGCACCAGTTAAATTCTAAGTCTACTAACACTAAGTATATGGTCAAAGCCCTCTTTTCCCATCATCCCTACACATAAGATACATACAGAACAAAAAAGTTATTCGGAAATAAAATGTGCATGGTATAAAATATTGAAGTAGTGTATGTATATACTGTTATCCAGATCACAGATGCTGAAAGATTGCAACATTTTTCCCTTTTTCTTTTTATTTTGAACTACTAGAAATATATATATATATATAGATATATATATTAAATAGGAAGTTCTATGATCCACACCCCTTTTTGAGGTGTGTACCATATGCCCCAGTTATGATTTTTGTGGTCTTTGGTTATAACCATAATAGTTATGACTTGGTTATGACTCATGTGATGTTATTTATGACTCATTGTGATGTTGGTTATTATGACATTATTTTGGTTATGATTCAAAAGTGTTTGGCTATGATTTTTTTTTTTTTTTAAAAAAAAAAAATTATGACTCAAAAAGATCTAATTATGACAAGGGTGTGTACGATAGCATGCCCATATTAAATTATCAAATTTCAAATGTAATTTTTTTTGAAAGTGTCAAAAATGCAAATGCATAATACTGATACAAGATGCTGCATTTTTATGTACTGCAGAGTACAAAAAAAATTGTGCCACTAACTCAAACCAATACTATAATACTACACAATTAAAAAATTCTACATCACCAATCAACAATTCCAACTTTGCTTAACCTGCAACATTCGATTGCTCTGACATGTTTACTGCTTATTTCCAAATTCTTCCAGAGGTAGATAACTATATTCCTTGGCATTCTCATACATAACCTAAAAGCTCTCAGTACCAAACACACAGATTGTCCAGTTGGGATTTGTTATCATTCAAATAAACCAAAACCGAACTACGTAGCTTAAGCTAATTCACTAAGGCCATGTTCGATTGGGGGTTTGGGAAAGGGAATTGGAATAACAATCTGCGGGACCCACTAATTAATACCAACACACGCGACAAACAAACACATTTTATCTTACATTACTAAACTAATACAACCAACTAATAATCTCATCACCCAATTCAATCCCACCATACTCGTAATCTCATTCACCGTAATCTGCCAAACAAAACAGGTCTAATTACGTCAATTTTATAAAATCCCTAAAAAAGAAGCTTTTAAAAAAAATGTACAGACAACAATTCAGTGCAAATCAGTAAGTGATACTGAAACAATTGAAAGACCCACCAAGTGAATACCTTGAAGAAGGAAGTAGCTGTAGATGTTGCAGAATCACCGGCTACCGTCGTGGGATAAGCGAAAAGCCTCAAATCGCCTCCAAACCCTCGTCTGCCCTATCGGAACACAAAAACCCTAACTCCAATTCGGTACCGATCTAATTCGGGCTCAGAACCCTAGAATTTCAGATCAGAGAGAGAGAGAGAGAGCAGACCGGGTAGGGAGGGCAGTTCGGGCATAGGGAATGATAAGGAGGCTTTTCCCATATTAACCCAAATTTATAACTTAATTTTCAAATTAGGTCTAGTTTGGACGGAATTGTTAAAGCGCTATTACAAATCACGCTTTAATTATTTGTAGTAGAAAATTTGTAAAATAGTGATTTAAGAAAAATTTGTTTTTTTAGAAAACGTGATTCCAAACCACATTTTTACTGTGTTTATTTTGTTTTCTAAATAAAACGTAGTTTCAAACCACACTTTTACTGTACTTAAAATTTAAATTTTGTTTTCTGAAAAAAACGTGGTTCCAAACCACGCTTTCACTGTACATATTTATTTTCTTAAGAAAACGTGATTGTGAATCACGCTTTCACTGTTGACTACAATAAGCGTGGATTGCAACCATGCTTTTGCTGTTCATTTAAATTTTATTTTATTTTATTTTTTTAAAAATTTTTTTTTCTGTTGTCATTATTTTGGTGATAATGTAATTCATAAATTTTTTTTGGCTTTACTAAAGTTGTTCTCATGTTAATTTTTTTTTTTCTTTTGTCTTTGTTTTGGGTTAGAAGGTGTAATTCAGAAATTTTGTTTGCCTTTACTAAAGCCGTTTTCATGTAATTTTTTTTTATTTTTTCTTTTGTCTTTGTTTTGGATTAGAATGTGATAATGTAATTTAGAAATTTCTTTTAACTTTACTAAAGCCGTTTTCATGTAAAATTTTCTTATTTTTCTTTTGTCTTTGTTTTGGGTTAGAAGGTGTTATTCAAAAATTTATTTTGACTTTACTAAAGCTGTTTTCATTTAAATATATATATTTTTTCTTTTTTCTTTATGTTGGGTTAGAAGGTGATAATATAATTCAGAAAACCGATTTAGTAAAACCGTTTTCTAGCCGTTTTCATTAAAAAAAAAAAAAATTTCTTTTGTCTTTGTTTTGGGTTAGAAGGTGATATATATGCTTTACAGTCCGAAGCACACCCACACACTGTGCAGTTCGACGAACAATGACGAAAAGTGAGACGCGAAGAGCACCGCGGAATAGGCCAAGAAGACGAAGGCCACCGCGAGAGCTGCAGCAAGAAGGAATAAGAGAAAGACCTCAAATTTTGGTGATATATTTTTTACATACGAATGGTACTTTTTCCATTTTTTGCTATGTAATGTAACTTGTATGTAATTTGAATTCTGATTACGAACAAGAACTTATATAATGTAAATATTGGGTTGGAGTTGATGTTATTGTGATTCAATTGGTTTCGCTTATTTCATAAGACTGATGTTGTGCAATGAATGAATGAATGAATGGAGAGGTTATTTGTTTTATTCAATTGGTAGTGTATTTTTTGTAAGAATAAGAACGTTATTTATTATATTCAATGCACAATGGTTACATTTTTGGGTTGTCACGATTGAGAAGATGAACAAGTTAAGAGAATGTGTATTTATCCTAAAATAAATTTTGTCAACATTTTTGTAATTAAACCTAATACATAATATACGAAGTCACTGATTTACTAAATACTCATACAGGTATGAAAACAACACAACTGAAGTTGCAAATGTAACAGTTTTCAGTTACATAGGTAGTACAGACATAAGTCTCCCACAAAAATACATTTTGGACACCATGAACTGAATACACAATACATACATCCTGGACACCCTGAACTGAACACACAATACATGAACATAACGGTTAGACAGACAAATATTAGGCAGACAATCTAACAAACTCATTACGGAAACACTTAGTCTAACACAGACATTACATATTAATGCATGACCTAATATTGCCAAAGTGTACACATTAACACCTAATTCGCGCTTAAATCGGCAATCTCAGAGGTTGAATAATCCGAAAGCTCAGCGTCAGAGACAAGTTCAGGATCCTCCATGATACCCTTGATAGCCGCAACATTTGGTTCTGTTCTGTTCTGTTATGTTCTTCTGGGCATCCTTCTTAACTATGTATAGTTGCATATCGCGGGCTAACCTATAGCGCATTTGAGAAATCTCACGTTGTAGTCTTTCACATAGTCGATCAACATTATCAGGATCTTCCTTTTGGATCTCAACAGAACGTGCTTTTGGCACATTTAGTTGATTTTCCCGACTTAAGGTTTCTAGCTGTACCCGCTGTATAAATAGTGCGGGCCACTTGAGACGAGCAGCGTTAGATAAACCATATCCTGTTTGATTGTCAGATGGCTCTATACATGAACCTCCTTGAACTCGATAATACTTGGGCATCAAAAAATGTCGCTTCCCAACCTATCACGATAACCACAAGCATAATCTAAAACAGGTATTGTTGTTTCGTCTTCAGCATCGCCACGTCCCCTTCCCCCTCCTCGTCGTGAACTGTCACTCCTTTGCAAGTTCCTACCACCTCTGCGCTTCCCACTCCCTTCCATGAATCATGTAGTCATGCTAATTTTTTTAAACAAATGAATGATAATTTCGTAGGCGAAATGAGTTGTAAGGCTGTGTTTTCACCTTTAGTCGTTTATATAGTTGGTTATGAACGGCTTTAGAAAGACATTGAAGGAAAACCATAGAAAATAAATGCCTCTGCATGACAATCCTACATATACGAACAAGGTATGAGTTGTCACTAGAATAAAAAAACAGAGAAAAGCAAATACTGTGTACCAAGTCACATGACTTGACAATCCATCTGCATACATTGACAAAATAAGGGCACGCTCACTGTAAGGTAAATCAGTGAATTCACTGTTGTCATGTGACTTTTTGAATTGACAATCCCATATATATCAATAAGAGATAAGTTGTCACTGTAATTAGAAAACAGAGAAAAACAATGCCTGTGCACCAAGTCACATGACTTGACAATCCATTTGCATATACCGATAAAATAAGGGCATACTCACTGTAAGATAAATCAGTGAATTCACTGTTGCCATGTGACTTTCTGAATTGAGAATCCCACATATATCAATAAGAGATGAGTTGTCACTGTAATCAAAAAATTGAGAAAACCAAAGGCTATGCACCAAGTCACATGACTTGACAATCCATCTGCATATACTAACAAATCTCTCCACGATTTGACTACTTAATGTGTGAAAAAAGAAAGCTTATGTAGGCAATGTTGTGTTTCACTTAGCTATGCATCATTCGTTGTTACGACCAACTATTTGTATTTCATTGAAAAGTATGACTATTTGAATTTTTGTAGTCATTTTGGAATTATTTTAAAATCAACTTTTGAATATTCAATTTGTAATATTTTGGGAAACATTTACAACATCAACTGAACATTGGTCGTAACGTACCCATCCGCAGATCAATCGTAACAAATTTGTAAATCCCATGCACGCCCACTTAACCCCATAGGTATGGAAGATTAATTGTTATTTAGATTTTTTCTGGAAATCACTCGTAATAAATTTGCAAATTTCACGGACAAACACTTAACCCAATAGTATTGGAAGACTAGTGTATGAAAATATTGTTGGAATGAAAATGTATATATTAAAATAATTGTTATAAATTTTAAATCCAAAACTTACTTGGTTTTCGAATTTCCAAGAACAATTTTTTGGAAATTATTTAATCCCGCAACTGGACCAACCACTTGGCTTTGAACTTGTTTGTCCTGCCCCCAAGTTTAGTTTTCTGTCAACCCCTCATTCCTTACCAGAGTCATCATTTTCACTGGACTTCCAGGAATTGGAAGGTGACTCTTTCTTCTTTCTTGATGGAGATTGAAATTCTTTACGTACAGGTCACTATTTGAGGAGCCCTTGTTGAGGGAAAATTTTGACTGGGCTACCTGTTCTGTGAGAACCCGAATATAAAAATTAAGTAAATAATTAAATAATAATAATATTACAATCTCAAATATTTTTGTGGTCAATCCTAAAGTGCAAATTAAATATTTGGAAGGTCTTTTAATTAATTTTTAAACCTAAAATAAATTTATGGTGAAAGTCTTTATGGTGAGATAAGATTTTAATAATAACAAACTAAATAAATAAATAAAAGCAAAAGGATAAGGAAGTCAGATTTTTTAAAGTGTGTGGGTAACCCTAAACTCTCATATTATTCAACTAGCAGCCATGAAGAGGAGATAGGATTAACTTTTGGTGAAAATTGAACAACTAGTTTGGTGCTTTAATAACTCCATCTCCAAGGTTGAAACCAATATTCTGTGAATATAGTTATTTTGTATTTATGTTTCTATGCATTCATTGGAAGAGGATGGAATGAAAACTTAACTGATTAGGTGGCTTCAATATATATCAGGTTAATAGTTGGTGTCAAATAGTGTAATGGGTATAGTGGATGTATGAAAAATAAGTATATGGCATGGGTTATATTCCATGAGTGTTTTTGCTTGTAATGGTGGATCTTGTGAGTAAAACGTGGCTTAGGTAGGAGTACTTGGCCACCAATGTTTGTGAATATCATGTGTGTTTTATGTAGTTTGAGGAATATCAGATGGGTACAAAAAGTTGAGGGTACAATCTATGAGTATGAAATTCTGCACATAACCACAATCTTTAAAAATGAAGAAACCTTATCAAACAGATGAATTTTGAATTGAAATTTTTACAGTTGATTAATTACATATTGAATTGCATATTAGAATTTTCTCATAATTTTTGGGAGTCAAAATCTATATTAACTAGGGCATTCAAATCTATCTAGAAAACTGGTGTTAAACAGTAATTTCAGAAGTGTTGTTCTCTTTGGGTATAAATCCAAAAAATATCAAATTAGCGTCATTAGAACTAGTTACAAGTCTAGTTTCTTACATTTTTTGCCTTGCGTTGATTGTTATTCTATACTAAGAGAATCGTCAATTTTTTTAAAGAGGTGCAGAAAACAATCTGTTTGGGTATAATTAATTATAAATAGTTATTTTGACAAGCAAATCAAGTAAAACCAATTGGGTTTTAAACTTAGTCCCCCAACTGGACCAACCACTTGGCTTTGAGCTTGTTTGTCCAGCCCCCAAGTTTAGTTTTCTGTCAATCCCCCATTCCTTACCAGAGTCATCATTTTGACTGGACTTCCAGGAATTGGAAGGTGACTCTTTCTTCTTTCCTGATGGAGATTGAAATTCTTTACATAGAGGATCACTATTTGACGAGCCCCAGTTAAGGGAAGCTTTTAACCGAGCTATCTGTTCTGTTTTATGTGTTGTTGAAGGCGGTAGTTCGTTTGTCTGAACTTTATTAGTCCCCAAACTGGACTAACCACTTGGCTTTGAGCTTGTTTGTCCAGCCGCCAAGTGTAGTTTTCTGTCAACCCCCCATTCCTTACCAGAGTCATCATTTTGACTGGACTTCCAGGAATTGGAAGGCGACTCTTTCGTCTGAAGACTGATGGGGATTGAAATTCTTTACGTAGAAGATCAGTATTTGAGGAGCCCCAGTTAAGGAAAGCTTTTGACTGAGCTACCTGTTCTGTTTTCTGTGCTGTTGAAAGTGGCAGTTCATCTATCGTAACTTTATTAGTCCCCTAATTGGACCAACCACTTGGCTTTGAGATTGTTTCTCCAACTAACAAATTCTGTTTTATCTATTAAAATGCATTTGTTTTCCTCTCCCTATCATTTTCTATGTTCTATTAGAATAGATGGTGCATTAAGTTTTGTATGTTTCTAATGTGAACTTGTACAATATATTGTTGTTATGCAATGCAGCATTGTTGTGATTTTGTGTTTACTTGTATTCATGATATTATATTTCTATTTTAATTTCATTTTGTGGGATAATTAGTGGGGGTAAATTTTCATGACACTCCTAGTGTCTACAAATTTGAAAGCACAAACCTTAATTTTGTTTTCTCTCTCTGTCTCTCTCTCTTTGATATTAAATTTTCATGACAATTCTAGTAATACTCTGATAAAAATCATAAAAAAAATTATTAACACAAAATTTTAAAATAAGTTTTAGTTTTTTCAAATGTTTTCATAAACATCTAACATGTAAATATTTTTTTGAAATACTTCAAAATTTCATAAAACAAAATTAAAAAAACTAAATAAAGTACAACATCAAAAACTTTATAAGTCTACTGATATGTCAAGAAGAGGATTGGTTGATAATTAAATATTATCTGATTATCAACCAATCACCTTCTTCATACATCACTGAGTTTATAAAGAGGGTACAAAAAATGGAGTTGTATATCATGTTTGGAAAAAAAAAAAAAACCTTAAGTATTCACATAATTCAACATATATTAATCCATTCATTAATCCAGAACATTCATTAACTCATTGCAATTCAATAAAGAAAGTCACGAACTAATAAATGTGTACTTATAAATGTAGTTATTTCATAAACTTCAGGTTCATATAACAAATACTTGAAATACATCCGTAAGTTAGATGGACAATAATATTGTATTACACTCCAGTAACGAAGATACGACACAACATACAAACATATATGAAAGATAAAGGTGTTTGATTTCTCATTCCTCATCTGACATGTAGTAGTCAGAGAGATATTTTTCATTGTTTAAGACATTATTTCACTCAATCACTATCAAATCTCTGTTGCTTGCTTTTGCCATTTCGGTGGCTAGCTGAACCATGAAATGTCGACATCTCCGCATCAACATTCTGTTGTTGTTCTTCTTAATTCTGCTAACTGTTTTTTCATAGTCACTCACATTTCGTCTAGCCGTGGTCAATGAACGACGATGAAGTACCGGTGTCCCAAAGTTACGTAGATCATTAAACAATCATTCTTGCTCCGTTACCCTGAACGCCCATTCTGCTCGGATACCAGCATAATAATCCTTCGGACTCGAGTACTTTTCGCTCTTGTAGTCATAAGTAAATGGAGGTAGCAGCCACACTTCCGGATTTCTTTGCCGGCGTGAACTTCCTGCACCTCTTGAAGACATTGTTCATAAAATAAAAAAATTAATAATAATAGTATTTGTAGATATATTACTATTGTTACGACTTGAATAAACATCATTCTAGGGGTAGCACTATTTATAGACGTCATACTGGGGGTTAACTAGAGATGATCTGGTGACGATAATGCATGCTGGGGCACTATGGAAGAAGTGATACCCATGATATTATTTTGTCTTATTAATTTCATGCAATCCTGAGTACCCGTGACTTTGTGTACCTGTGACGTAGTCACGAACGTGGTTGTCAGATAAAATCATAATTGTAGGCTGTCCTTTTCACAATGCAATCCCTTCATATTCGAGCAGTGAGTTGTCAAATTAATCAGTAATGTAGTGAGTTGTCACGTCGCCTAATAAAACTATTTTTTCATGCTTACTTTTTTAATACAGTAAGTAGTCACTTCGAATTGACGATTTCAATACAAATTGGTGTTTTCAAAAAATTATAAATGAAATCATAAAATGAAACAGCGGCTTTAATTTTCTTTGTTTTAAAGTAATATTGTTCATAAACAACTATAAAACAGAGTGCAAGTAAATACACAACCGTCCAACTCACTTCGACCTACAAAACTATCGTTGATTTTTTCACCAAAATAATAAAATGGTCACTTGATATGTAAACAAGATTGGCACTGCAGCCTATATTTTATCTTATTTTCACTTAATGAACTTTACAGTCATCCCATTTTCTCCTCTTTGTATTTTCTGCTTCTTTTTATATTCGGTAAATTACACTTCACTCCTTCAGTCCTTTATATAATTGTTTATCAACACTATCGCCATGTGGTCATATTAATGTGACTTAGATGAATTCTAAAATGTGAGAAAAAAACAAAGCATCTAAGTTGCGCTGCACAAAGTCACATGCATCACGTAATGTGAGGAAAAAAGTCACAAAGTATATAATTTACAAAGTCAGAAAGTCACATGCATAATTGCATAAAGTGACATGCATCACTGCATCACTGCACAAAGTCACATGCATCACTGCATCACTGCACAAAGTCACATGCATCACATGTATCACTGCATCGCTGCACAAAGTCACATAGTATCTGAGGAAAAAACAAAGCATACAAATTATTACGTTTGTTCAAGTCACTGCATTGCATCACTGAGAAATGTTGGATGTATCACTGCGCCGAGCTACAATTTATTATCGTACCATACCTACTGTGCCCATGTGAATTCTGCAATTCACAATGGGATGAGGGGGTGTCAGAACAAAATAACAAAACAATTAGACCCTTTGTGTTTAAAAAGCCACCATATGCAGCCCCAAATAGATTCATAAACGTTGAAGATAAAATATTATACAATTAGAATGTATTGAAGATTAATTTGTAGCAGAGTTAGAATGAATGAGTTTTTCGATGTACAGAACTTGAAAGTGTTACAGATAAAACCTAGCCTAGTATGCAGACAAGAACAACACCGACTTAAATTAACACATAATTAACTTCAAATTAAATTGGTCAAATTTCTCCAATTAAATTAAATGAAATATGTAAGGTAAAAAGTGAAATTAAATATATTGTCAAGGCAAAATAAATTGAATTATATTTATAAACGGAAAAATTAAATTAAATTTCTAAGCAGATTTGAACTTTACTTAAAACCTTCAGATATGCACTGAGTAGTAAATAAAAGTCGCAGTGACAACTCCTATAAAGTTGATGCATAGTTGTTCAGGTCATAAAAGTTGACGTGACAACTCTGATGCATAGTTGTTTACAATAATTTCATACATACAGCTACCATGTGTATATGTGGTATAAATATCGCATCATACCACAACAAAATTTTTATAGCTATTTCGAGCGATATCATCATGAGATATACGGTGGTTGATCTATATTCAGCAAAGGGTCGCTATTGGGTTGCAGATGGAGATGAATTTCAATCCCCATTAAATCCAAATTTGCGTTACTTACATGCCACCATCAATACCATGAGAGCTAAGTGAGAATTTTGCATAACTCGAGCAAACGTTCTCGTTGAGCTATGTCGTGAAGTTAATATTAAATTTCCTCGCCGGTTAGCCATGCATATGCCAATTGACACTCCATAGTTGTTGCAAAGGGCATTGCATCGTATCCGCGATGAAATTAATCGCATGACCCAATGTTTGCAAAGGTCCTCACTAATGAAGATCGCAAATGAGCGTGCCGAAGATGGGTTAATGGATGATGCACACCAGTACTTCGCTTAGAGCATGGATGTTATGTATAAATATGATATTGAGATGTCAGCTGATGATGATAATGAATGAAATTGTTTGGATGAATGACCAAACCATTTATCTTGTAATGGATTTGTAATGCTTATCCACGACTTATCAATGAAGGGAGATATTTCAATTGTTTTTCAAGAGTTCTTGTAATTCTATAAATAACAAATACCTTTGCTTTCTCCCCGTTATTGTTATTTTGAAGAATGCTACTTGAACTAGACTTTCATGATTTCATGCATTATTGATGTGGAATATAATGATGATACTGAATGAACTAAACAAGCATGTATGACCAAACGTTTTCATTCAGTATAATGGCTTTGTAATGCTTATACATGAGTTATCAATAGGAAGAGAAATTCGTAACGAATCTTGACATGTGTACTTATAAATATAGTGATTTCATAAACTTCAGGTTCATATAACAAATAGTTGAAATACATCTGTAAGGTAGATGAACAACAACATTGTCTTACACTCCAGTAACGAAGATACGACACAACATACAACATTGTTTAAGACATTATTTCGCTCAATCATTGTCAATTTTCTATTGCTTGCTTCTGGTTAGAAGATTTAAGAAAAGAAATTCTCCGCCATTTGCTTAGAAGATTTAAGAAAAGAAAAAAATATATATAATTCTACATTTTGTTTGGTTATAATAGAAAATACATGAAAAAAGAAAGTGAATGCAATCATACAGAAAAGTGAAAGAAAAGGGAAAAAAAATTATGTGTTTGTTTAGATAGATAGAGTCTTATAAAATAATAGAACTAGTTTGTTAGATAGGCTAACAATTTTTTACAAAATATATATGAAATTTTATTTTTTCTTACAAATTTATTTTGTTTCCTTTTTACTCATATTTCTCCCCACAACTATCCATTATGCAATGTTTATATTTTTTTCCCAAATCATTTTTGTATACAATTTTTCATCTATTCATTTATTTTTCTTTTTTTTCAATTCACTACTATTTTTATTTTCAATCATTGGTTTCTTTCCAAACAAATGAAACCTAAATATAACTTAAAATCCTATCAATTCTGATCCTTTTCTTTCTGTTTTCCTTTTCATTTTTATTTCGCTCATCAAATCTAAGCAAAAACTGCCTTGTTGTTTGTTTAGCACATAAGCACTTCCAATGGGGGCTTTTCTCAAATTAAGCCAAATTAGCAACTTAATTCCCAAACTAGGTCTAGTTTGGACGAAATTCCCAAACTATGCTAAAGCGCTATTACAAACCATGCTTTCACTGTTTCTCCCTCCTGCAGAAAATTTGTGAAATAGTAAAAGCGTGGTTACAAACTACATTTTTAATTAAGAAAGCATGGTTACAAACCACGCTTTTAACAATTTTTTTTTCTCTCCAGAAAACGTGATTAGGAACCGCGTTTTTAATTAAATCATAAAAACATGTTTTGAAAACACGTTTTCTGTCATGACCCGAACCCGTCCCTATGGGTTAAGGCCATAACCGGCCAGTAATCATGAGATTACTTACGGCCTCAAAGCAAATAAAGCAAAACTCATCAGAGTAAAGGGACCAAACGGAAGCAATTCAAACCTTTGTCCATAGAGTTGTGCTTACATGGCATATCCAAACAACCAACATATATACATTAATAACTCACAAATTTATACAGTGGCATAAGTTATGTACAGACAGGATCATATAAGTCTAAGTCAATCCATCAAAACTATATACAGGTATAAACAAAGTCCTCGCCAACATGACAATTTAACAAGACAACAAAAAGGGCGAAGATGGGTCTCACGCGTGAGACGTTTGAGCTAACTCTTCAAAACTTCGATTGTTTCTCACAATTTCACCGGGGCTGGTTTTGGACGTCTTTTGGCTTACCTACATGTACATGAATGAGCGTGAGCGAATGCCCAGTGAATAATATCAAATGAGGAAGATACATAAGTAATCATTGAAACAGTTACAGCAGATGGCCTTTGGTCCAATCATTTATATCTATCGGCCTTGGGCCCAATCATTTATATCTATCGGCCTTTGGCCCAATCATTTATGTCAGTCGGCCTTTGGCCCAATCATTCATGTCAGTTGGCCTTCGGCTCAGTCATTCATGTCAATCGGCCTTCGGCCCAATCATTCATGTCAATCGGCCTTCGGCCCAGCCATTCATGTCAATCGACCTTCGGCCCAACCATTCATGTCAATCGGTTGTCCATAATTCAAACTAGCAAACTTGTAAAGAAATAAGCAATTGGACAATTGACAAACTTCAAAATATCGATATTACTCACAGTGATCGGTTTGTGGATTTGCCCTGGAGCTTGACCCTACACATCATATAACACATATGGGTCACAAACGATTCAATCCGTTCTTTAATTCACATATTTCTCTTTAGGCTTCATCCTTATCTCTTTAACTCAATTACAATGCTTAATGCATGCCTAAGAGTGCTTGCAAGTGAAAGAGAAAGGAAAACAAAACACAGAACGATCATACAAAATTTTCAGAAATAGGGTCCCCATTCGAGCGGACCCTTGAGGCCTGCAAAAGTACTGGTTATGTGAAATTTACGCTCGAGCGTGAATTTTGACGCTCGAGTGGAAAGCCTCTCTACATGACTCCCCGCTCGAGCGTGAACTTTCTCGCTCGAGCAGACGCCATCTCTACAAAAATATACTGGGAGCACGAATTTTACACTCAAGCGGCGGTTTCCCCGTTCGAGCGGACATCGAAATTCTGGAAAATCCAGAATACGATCTTGAACTTCAACTTCAAACTCAAAGGCTCCAAAAGCATGATTTTGACTCAAACTTCATATATATATGCACTAACATGGTACAAACACTAAATTACAACATTTTGAAGCTCAATTTCATAAATCAAACCCATGTATGGCTCATTTTCCACCAAATTCATTACTAACATAACAACTTCATGCATTCAAAGCTTCTACTCCCATGGATTGTACATGTATGTGACATATAATCCTTATTCCCATCCCATATGATGAAAAGATGGTCAAATACATGGATTTCAACCAAAATTCAACATGCGTCATGTAATTCAAGCTCAATTATGCAAATTCAAGACAATTATATACATGCATGCATATATAGTCTTCTAATTCAACAAAAACCAACTCAATACGTGCTCTTGATCACAAACAACCCTTGAACTTACAAGATCACAATTTCAAACTTACGAATTCAGGGTCAAGTGCTTACCTAGAGGTTCAATTCTTCACAATTTCTAGTTGAATCTCCAAGTTCCTCACTCAAATCTCCAATTGCTTCTCCCTCTCTCTCTAGTCGACCCCTCTCTCTTTTCTTAGAGTTGAAATCAGCCCCCAAAATGTAACAAATGAGAGATGTTGAGGGTGTAGTGCCTCTCTTAAAGTCCCACTAGTCACAATTATTTCAATATAAAACATTTGGGCACTTAATTCATTAATTTAATCAATTTAATCTGATCCGAATTAATTTTTCAATTAAATTTCACCGTAGGCTCTAAAAATTATGCCAATCACAATGGCGCGACCAATTTCAGTTTCGATGGCTGATAGGGCCTTCAATTTGATTTCCAAAGCAGATAATCAAACAGATATTCTTACGGTGAACAGATAAAAATTCAAAACCACATATTTTCACATAATGGCATGCAAAGTCATATTAAACACATAATCATACTCATATTAAGGACCAATTAACATATTACGGAACAGGGATATCACATTTTCACTGTTGCACTCACTCTTCATTTTCATTCTCACACCCACACTCATACACATACACACACACACACACACACACACACACTCTCTCTCTCTCTCTCTCTCTCTCTCTCTGTGACACATACACACACACCCAACACACTCACATTTTTTTAATATATATAAATTTTATTTTATAAATTTGGGACCAATATTAAATATATATAATAATAATTTATAATAGCAAATAATAATCAATTATATAATTTTTATAATTTTTGTAAATATAAATCATTTATATATAATTTTTATTTTTTGAGTGGTTAGAAATAATTTTTTACAAATTAAATTGAAACAACCATATGTATGTATATAATCTGCCCAAAAGTTAAAATGATAATTATTTTTTACCCTTAAATGATAAGTATTTTTTATTTTTTATTTCTTAACCAAATTAATTTTTAATTTTTTTTAAAAAAAAATTCTAAAAATCAAACCATACATAGCCTAAAAATCTTTTGATAAGTCATTTCTTACGTTGGTAACTTATTTAATTATTTGTTAATTTTACGAGATTTTTACCATCTGAGGCATGTTTGGTGACCATTTTGTTTTCAGTTTTCAATTTATAGTTATAAAAATTTTAAAAACTATCATAGAAACTCGTTTGATAATTTTTTTGGTTTATAAATGGTTGTCTCAATTTGTAAATTTGGGAAAAAAAACGTAAATTCAAAAAATGAGTTTATATTGGTTTTTAAACAAAAATTTTAAAATTTTACTAATAAAATAAAATTTATATATATTAAAAAAATGTGAGTGTGGTGGGTGTGTGTATGTGTTAGAGAGAGAGAGAGAGAGTGAGTGTGAGTGTGAGAATAAAAATGAAGAGTGAGTGCAACAGTGAAAACGTGTTTTCAAAACACGTTTTTATGATTTAATTAAATACGCGGTTCCTAATCACGTTTTCTAGAAGAAAAAAAAAATTGTTAAAAGCGTGGTTTGTAACCACGCTTTCTTAATTAAAAGCGTGGTTTATAACCACGTTTTTACTATTTCACAAATTTTCCGCGGGAGGGTCCTAGAAACAGTGAAAGCGTGGTTTGTAATAGCGCCTCCAAACTACGCCTAGTTTGGGAATTAAGTTGCTAATTTGGCTTAATTTGGGAAAAGCCCCCTTCCAATGTCATTTGTTCAAATGAAGATTAATCTCTCTTTCTCTCTCTCTGAGTCTAGCTTTTCTCTGTATATTCTGTGTATGTATATATATATATATATGTATATATTAGGGCTTTTGAAATTGAAAAAATGAGAGACTACGGAGAATGGGAGAGAGAGATAGAGATGTGAAAGAGATTTTGGAAATCATCAAAATAAGTAAGAATAAAAAATTGTGAAATTATATTTTCGAATAAATAAGTATGATACATTTACATCATCTGTACAAGTTTGATTTACAAAAACTATAACAATTACTATAAATAAATAAAAAACTATACACTCCATATCACACCGGCTAATGCCCTAACCTGCCCCCAGTCCCACAACCCCGACCGTGGACCTCCTCCTCGGTCTCCTACGGTAGACTCTTTGAATATCTGGCTCACCCAATCGTAAATGCGTATCCAGTGGCACTCCCTCCTCTGCATGTGGCCCTCCATTGACTGCCTGTGGAGCCTGTAAGTGTGACCCCCCTTCTCCTGCATGCGCTGCCCTTGATCTTGTCTCTGGCTGAAGATCGGATACTGTTGTGAGCTGTGAAACTCCCTTATCTGGTGCAACTATATCATGATCTGCAGCAGGACCTCGACTTCGACCTCAACCTCTGCTTCTGCCTCTGCCCGCACCCCGACCTCGGTCGCGATGTCTGCCACAACCATAACCTCGGCCTCTCCCTCGCGCTCTGGGGGGGGCTCAATATGAGCCTCATCCTCAATGTGGGAGATGTCAGTGAGAACTGCATCATGTGTACTCACGGTCACGGTCGAACTAGTCCCCACAAAAGCAGGTGGTAACTGGGTGGGTGGGGTAACAACGTCAAGCATGTATCGGGGCGATGCCCAATCAGGGTTAGCATGTTGGGTAGGATGTACGTGTAGGAAATCTAGAGAAATGTATGGGGTACTATGTGGTGGGGTGACTGAAGTCCAAGAACCTACTGTGGCTGGCGTTGAAGTGGAAGGCACAGACGTGGACGGGACTGATGTGTCTGGAGCAGCTGCTGCACTGTGTACACCGTACTGGTCAAAATGCAGACGATCTTCCCGATGGGCATGCTGGATCCCCTCGTACAATAACTCTCGGATCTCTACAAGGGCCTGCATCGCATGCTGTCCATCACATCTGAAAAGGGCGTCCTCAGCCAAGTGATATGACCTCCCAGCTCGAACCACCTGAACAAAAATTCAGACGAATTAGGCTATAATTGATTGAAAGTAAATCAATTATGATCTTAACAATTATCTGACACATACTATGATACTCACCAATGTCTCGAGAGAAGGCCCAAGTCCTTAATATCCAGACTCAGACAGGTGGCTCGGATTACCAACTAGTAGGTGTGTATGTCGCCGATACCACAACATGTAAGGGTCGGAAGAGGGGAGGACCTCATCGCTCCAGTCAACCTGTACAATACTATCACGACGGGCATCCCACAACTGTATATATCGCATATGAAACAGACTCTAGTCTGTGCCCGCTCGGCCACGTCTATCAGTCGCATGCAACCGCCACTCAGTGTGGCACCGATCTGGCATGGACTAGACCTGACCAAACAGTCGGAGGACAAGATCAGGGAGATGCCACTCAACCACGTCAAAACAAATGAGTGGCACTCTCGCCATCCATATCTCCTCACCTAGTCGACAATAGTCTGGGAGCGTACAGAGGACCCCATCATAAGGCTGCCAGATAAACTACAATAACGACAAATATATTAAAAATCACTTATGAACATATACAATGAACAAGACAACTAAAATTTAGGTATTTAAATTTCATACCTCGCCCTCTATCATTTGGTCAAGCTGGTCTTTATACACGACGACTACGTGGGTCGATACGACCTCGTGGCCCATGTCAACCCTCCACCGGCTACCTCGAGGTCCGGCTGGCAACTGCATATCTCCCTAGCCGATGGGATGCTCACTAGGAGTAACCACTTGTTGCCTAGAAGGGGCAATGCGAATCAATCTCTCCCACGCCCAAATCTGCAATAGTTTGAACGCAATTACAATACTGATATATGCTAGACAATATGAATTGACATGTAATAAAATTCTTACTAAGCTATAGCAAGACAAGGGGTCCTTCGATTTCCTTAGCACTCACCTGAGCTGCTTGACATAGCATCCTATACAAGCATGCCAAAGCCACGCTACCCCAGCTGTACTGGCCGATCGCGTCAATGTCTCTCAACAGTGGCAAGTACATCAGTTTGAGCAAGTTTTGTGACTTATCAAGGAGAAGTACCCCCCAAATAAGTCACAGAATATATGCTCGGGCATGTTGTTGTACTAATGCATCTGGAGCCTGATCTGGAAGATGACCAAACTGCTCGGACAGCCACCTCACCCTTAGTCTACTTGCCTGTAAGTCTGCAGATGTAGGTGTTACTCCTAATAGCTCAGCACATAGGACTATCCACTGCTCCCTCGTAATGATGGGTCAACTCTAGTAATTGCTCGCCCATCAATCCGTACACCATATAGGACATATACGTCCTGCAATGTGGCAGTGGCCTCCCTGATTGGGAAATGAAATGTATGAGTCTCTGTGCGCCATCTCTCGACGAGAGTAGTGATGAGTGGGTGGTCCAGTCTAATATGGCCTATACGATAGACACCATAGAATCCCGGGTGTAGTATACACTGTAAGGCTCTATGGTCTAATGGATGCTCCCACAGGCCGGAATCTCCCCGCCGGCATGTCACCACGATGCGTGCCTCGTCCTGCATAACAAAATGACTAGTTTAAATTATAGCATTATCACGTAATATAAAACAAAATGCAGGGTATTTTCATTGTAAGTGTAAAGTCCAACAAACGTTATTGCATACCAGATCCTCCCATATACTGTCAGCTTGATGTGGATGATTGAAAAGTGGGACCTCATCAGGTAGATGTGTCATGAAGCCTGTACAAGTGAAATACTAGATCATAACAATAAAAGTCTCATTTAATCATAACAGGAAAACTGTAATTATTCCATAAATTACGATTTGTAAAAGAAAAGTATGCTCAACTATTTACAAATTTATATTTGTGTGACACTATATATGGAAGCACTTCACTAAAATGTAATTAATTTTCATTTTAAAAAACTGTATTGGTGAGCATGTAATTTAACTATAACAATTAAACTCAAATTATTCCATACATGACAACTTGAAAAACAAATGTGGTCGATTATTTTAAAATTATCAATTTGTGTGCCACTAACATGGAAGCAATTCACTAAAATCTAAATTTATCAATTTATGTGCCATTAAATATGATAAGCAATTCAATAGAACCTACGGTTATCTATGCTATAACTAATATAGAAATCTTTTACAAAATAATTTTAGGGTCTCAGTTGCATAAGCTTAATAATGACCAGTAACATGTGGATAGTTTTTCTACATAAATATTTGCGAAAAAATTGAATGAGAATTTTTTTTCAATAAGAGGTTGCTAATTACATTTATGGCATATTTGACAAAACTTCATTATTGATTTTGTAATAGTAAAAATTCCAATAAAGTATAAAATTTGTAAATTAAGTAGATCTAATTCATAAATTGTAAATGTAAAAAATGCTTGCAGCATTCGAAAATATTTAATTTATTCATAAATAATAAATTTTTAAATGGTAGAAGAACTATGTGATTTTTACTAAAATTTTGTCATAGACATTTTCAATCAAGTAGACAATAAAAAACTTAGGCCTATGTGGTATAGTTAAATGTTTTTGCATACATATTTAGTTTAATTTATCAGTTTAGTATGTTACTTGTAAATTTTTTCAAGGAAATCAAACAATTACAATATATAAAGAATTAAAAATTAGAACTGATCTATTACAAATAAAATATGATCTGTTTAAATGTACGACTCCGTTTACAAATAAATAATTAAAAAATAAAGAATTAAATGATCTATTACAAATAAAGAATTAAAAAATGATCTATTACAATGTGTAAGTATTACATAGTCTTTATTGACCAAGTCGCGCTGGACATGTTCGCTTGTCATGACCTGTCTGCTGGCACTCACTGCAACGAGCGGTCAAACGCCTATCTGACATATCCATCTCATTCGGAATACGAGACATAGATGTACGACCCCGTTTTACTTCTCGCAGACGAAGTACATTAGGCATTAATGTCCACTGCGGATCATCCCAATAATCTTGATGAGGTATTGGATTGAATTTAGTTTCCTAAACACTCATGTATACAGGAAGCCTATATACTAGATCAACGTACTCGAATGGATTGTCATCGCATTCAGACATTACAACGAGCATATAGGAACATAGATAGTGTCTTATCTCATATTTCCCACAACTGCATGTGGGTTGATTCATCCGCATAATTTGTGTATTGCGACCTTGTCCATGGCAAAAAGATGTTTGCACTTCAAATACGCGGCGGGGCCTATCAGACAATATTGATACAATCTAATCAAGTTCACGTTTTTAGGTGTACTTAACTTCACAACATAATAAGAACAATTTAGTTTACATTACAAACTAACTTGTCATACGATATCAACTTGAAAGTATTTCCCCTTGCGATGCCATCCTCAATAGTTTTTTGCATCTCTCTAGGGTATTGGAACTCATTTCGTACATTTATTTCAGCTTGGGCTCCTATCTCGTCAAAATATTTTACGAGCTGCCGAAATGTAAATTCAACCATAGCTGAGATAGGTAAGTTTCTTGCACCTTTCAAGACACTATTGAAGCACTTTGCATCATTGCTGGTCAATACCCCCCACCGATATCCACCGTCATACGCAAGGGCCCACTCCACAGGATTCATCTTGTGAACCCAATTGATGTCATCTTGGTTAATAGCCTGTATCTGTTCTAAGTAACCATTACACTTTTGTCGTTGATGAGCACTTCCTGCTTTCCATAGAAGTTGTTTCCGCTCCTTATTTTTGAACCTAGTGTTAAAGTTACTACAAACATGTCGAAGGCAGTGCCGATGATATCCAACAAATTGGAGCGAGGGATTCAGCCAATACCGTCTCATAGCAGCTAAAATACTCTCAGCTCGATCAGATATCAAAGTCACTCCCTGTCGGTCCATGACAATATGTTCCTTGATGTTTGAAATGAAGAACAACCAAGACTCCAAACTATCCCTGTCGACAACAGCGAATGCAAGAGGTAATACTTTGCCATTGGCAGTGACAATCGTTGTTACAAGTAACACACCAGTGTATTTCCCGTATAAGAATGTACCATCTATGGTTATAACAGGCCTACAATATCTGAATCTATCGATGACAGGTTTGAAAGACCAGAAAACAAAGTGGAAGACGGGCATAATGGTTGTACCTCCGGTATATCTATGCTTCCATTGTACGATGGTGCCAGGATTAGATGTTTGTAATGCATGCATGAATTTAGACAACAACCTATATGATTCATCCCAATCCCTGAATACCATTCTAATTGCCTTTGCCTTTGCATGCCACACCTTCTTGTATGATATATTATAGTTCATGGTCTTTTTGATATCTTCAATGACATTCTTAATTGGCATATCAGGTTCATTCTGCATACGACAATACCTATGAGTCAGATTATTTTGGTGTGAACACTATAAACAAACAAATATGTATATATATATATATATAAACATTTATTTTGTATACTCACCGCAACTTGTCCCAAAAGATGAGAAGCAATGTAACTGGAGCTAATATTAGTGTGGTCCGTGTTCATTCGTGGGTATAAACAATGGTGAGGACCCTTATACTGCTTTATTTCAAAAAAACCATGTTTCCTACTAAGAGATGCACGCGCAACCACCATCTACAATCGTGCTTGCAAGCACACACCCAAACGTCTCGCTTGGAGGTTACGACTTTATACTCTCGATTATTTGTTGCATGGTACAATTTCACAGCATATACGAGTTGCTTCTTATCAACGAAAACCATCCCTTTGTCCAACTCTGGATTTTCAGCATTCTAGATTCGGTTACGGGGAACGATATCGCGGTTACTAATGTCAAAATCACCGCCCATGTGAATGTTTTCATAGAAAGGGATTCCAAGTCTAGGTAGAATGGGGGCATTGTCAAGGTCAACGGGAGCGTCAGCATCATCTTCTTTATCATCATCATCTGATCCGCCCAATAAATTTTCTTCATCACACATTTCATTCTCATCATTGTCTAGGGCGACATCAGGACTGTACATGTCACTGTCAGCAAACTGTACATAATTCACCGTTTCAGCCATATTACCAGCAACTTCAACTGGAGTGGTATGATGGCTGTAGGTGGGCACATCTTCTGTGTTATTGTGAAATTCAGTCTCATATCCACCACGTGAATTTGATTCTACACCATGGCCCTAAAATGTCTGTTGTGTGTAGCCCACTGCATAACATTCATTTGATTCATACATAGGAGACTGAAATGCTGTCGTGTCAATCCCATGTGTCAGCAATGTAGTGAACGGACGAGAATCCATCTGTGTCATATTCGGGACATTGTGTAAAACCTCTTTATTAATGTACACTTCCAAACAATTTGGTGGTTGGAAACTTCCACCGATACTTAATATGGTGTTCAACGCCTCATCGTCATTGATCGGTAATATTTTGTATTTGCTGGTTGCTTGCCACTGGCGATAAGGATATCTACATTTGAAGATCAATCGGACAGTTTCCCCGTAACTTGCCACCTTGGACATAAACATCTCCTCAAAATTGCTAAGCGTGGTGCCAAGTTGCACCCCGTATATCTCTTTTGGCTCAGCATCATATGACGCACCTTCATCGGGATCCCGAATTATGTTTTCCCCCTAGTAGAAGATAATTGGTGCAGTTGCCATATACTTGTTTCAATGAAACAATAAACATTAAAATATCAACAATATACATATATCGAATTTTACTTCTAAAATAATTATATGAATTTTAAATCATTTAGTTACAATTACTTGTGAGGCAATAACTTTATTTAAATAACCAGTAATTGTAATTCAATAATCATTATTCATTTTTTAATTAAAATATGAGTTGAAATAAACCTTATGTCTTGGATTTAGCTTTTTAAGAAAAAAGCTTACAACACATAAAGAATGTTAGTTTGTTTGGACATAACTGTCTATGGAACTCCTGTGTTCTGCTTTTTCCATTATATATTACGATTAACATCATGCTCTTGTGCACGGTAAATGTAATTTTTTCTTTTTCCATGTTTCTTCTTCTTTGTTTTGATAATATTTCAGTGTTTATTTGATTTTTGTAAATTAACCTACTTTTATTTTTGGATTCGTTATTTGAAGTTGTTTAGGCGGACACTTGGTGAAAGGAAGTTGTGGGAGTCAAAAGACAATTTATATTTTCCTATAAGTGACATTTATATCATAAGTGACATTTTCCTATAAAAATCAGCCCTCTTATTTTTGTCAATTTATATTTTCCAGGGTAGAAGGAACTGTAGAGGTCAAACATTACTTCAATTTATATTTTGTCACATTTTTATTTGTGTCTCAATTTGTTTATTAGTGTTTATTTTCTCATTTTTTTTCACTTATTTTTATTTGTATAAAACAACAGTTGAGATTTCATCTCTACGTGGAGTTTTTATTTACTTCCTATGTGGAGACTCTTATCTTTTCTGCGTGAAGGTTCTTTGTTGTCATTGCTCTGTTGTCTTAATTCATAAAAAACATCAAAATAACTATACTTCTTGTTTTAATTCTTTGTTGTCATTGGTCTTTGTTTATTCTCATTTTTTTGAGATTGGATATGCTTTGTTCATATGATCCTTTTTGGAATTCATACATATGTATAGATGTCCTATACAAAAATGTTTATTGAATTAGTGACCAAAAAGAAATTTTGAATCACATAGCAGCAATAACTTTAGATTTTGAATAAGTCTAAGAATACAAAAATGGTTGTAGAACTGTACACAAAAGGTATATAGATGGATAAATTTTTTCAAAATAGTAACAAACTCTATAAAATTTTATTAACATCTTAAATCATAATGTAAGTTTTGTATGAAATTATTATTTTTTTCATTGAGTTGAAATAACTCGATTGATTTGGACAATATAAAATAGAGGTTTCAAACATTGTTTTTAATTTTTTAAAGCTAGTGATCCAATTCTTTAGATTTATGGACAATTAAAGATAAGTTAATTTGATTTACTCAAACTTGTGCCATTAGGGACCTTAATGGCAAAGTTATTTCCTATGTGAAATAGTAACCCTCGTCCACTTTTTAGAGGTCATAGAGGCTTTGTTATGAATTCAAACAAAAAGCTCATTTTGGCTTGTTCTGAAAAGTAAGAAAAAAATTTAATTTATTTACTCTTTTTTTTTTTCTTAAACATACAAAAAAATAAAATAAAATAGAGAGATAATTTATAATGGCGAAAAAATAGAGAGAAAATTTATGTTGGTGGTTAAATCTATGTAGTAAATTTTGGATAGTTATCCATGTGAATCTATTGGGCCATTCGTAGCAATTATTTGGTATTATGAAACAAAAAGCTCATTTTGGCTTGTTTTGAAAAGAAAGAAAAAAATTTAATTTATTTACTCTTTTTTTTTCTTAAACATACAAAAAAAAAAAAAAATAGAGAGATAATTTATAATGGCCAAAAAATAGAGAGAAAATTTATGTTGGTGGTTAAATCTATGTAGTAAATTTTGGATAGTTATCCATGTGAATCTATTGGGCCATCCGTAGCAATTATTTGGTATTATGAAAGGAAAAATTAGTCTAAGGTCCCTCTCCCATTTTTAATAATGGAAGAGATCCACAATATTATTTTATGATATTTAAGGTCCCTCAATCCCCAACACCCATATATCACAGAGAAATTTGATTCCCTTAAATCAAACTACCTCTCCCTCCCTTCTTTTCTCTTTGCTCTTCTCTCTCTGATGAACTCTACCTCCATCATCGGAGTTCATCGTCGTCATTTGTACTGGACCAGACCGGATACAGTAATCAAGTATATGACAGATGGTATGCTTCTGAGAGAGATTTTGATTGATGAGAATTTATCTCAGTATTCAGTTATAATGCTTGATGAAGCTCATGAGACAATCCACATTGATGTCCTTTTTGGATTGTTGAAGCAGCTTGTAAAGAGGAGACTTGACCTTCGATTGATTGTCACATCTGTCACATTAGATGCAGAGAAATTTTCAAGTTATTCCTTTAACTGCAATATCTTTACAATTCTTGGAAGAACTTATCCGATGGAGATACTCTACACCAAATAGCCAAAAAGTGACTACCTAGATATATCTCTAATCACTGTTATAGAGATCCACTTGACATAACCTGAGCGTGATATCCTCCTCTTCTTGACTAGTCAAGAGGAGATTGCTCTCTCTCTCTCTCTCTCTCTCTCTCTCTTTCTCTCACAACTCATACACATATAAACATCCATGTATATAGTATGAAGTTAAACTATTTGACAAAATGCTTCTTAGAACTCCAAAACACATAACTGTGAGATTTGGTTTGACAAAACTCTTTTTAGAACTGTAAAACATATAGCTATGAGCTTTGAAGCTAACTTGTTTGATAAAATGTTTCTTAGAAAAATAATCATAGAGAAAAACAATTACAATTTTCTCTAGTTTGTTCAAAACACAGAGAAAATTTTGATTGTTTTTTTGTTTCTAGGTAGCCCAAATTTCTCTGGTTTGGTTCGATTTTGAATGACCAATAATAAAGAAGTTTAGATAACCAAGAAATATTTCCTGGTAGGTAACTAGAGAAATTCTTTGATTTTGAATGACCAATAATGGCTATGAGAAATTTGGAGAATCAGAAGCTTCTTCTGCAACCATATATCCAAAGAAAAAATATTAGAGAGTGAGAGAGAGTTTAGGCTAAGATGAGACTTGAACTTACTTTGTCCAAAGAAATTAGAGTGGGAAATCCAGAGAAATTTGGCGAGAATTTCTCTGGACAGTGGGAAGTCCAGAGAAATTTAGAGAGAAGTCCAGAGAAATTTGGCGAGAATTTCTCTGGACAGTGGGAAGTCCAGAGAAATTTAGAGAGAAGTCCAGAGAAATTTGGCGAGAATTTCTCTGGACAGTGGGAAGTCCAGATAAATTTGAAAAGAAGTCCAGAGAAATTTGGAAAGAAGTCCAGAAAAATTTGGAGAGAATTTCTCTGGACAGTGGGAAGTCCAGAGAAATTTGAAGAGAAGTCCAGAGAAATTTAAGTCCAGAGAAATTTGGAGAGAATTTCTCTGGAGATTTAAATTTCTCTGGGTCAATGTGTGAGGGACCTTAGACATTATGAAAATATTTGATGTCTTTTATGCTATAAACTCTTAATACCAGGGACCTTAAAAAAAAATCCCCCCTCTCCCATTTTTAGTAATAGAAGAGATCCACAATATTATTTTATAATGTCTAAGGTCCTTAAACTCCCACATTCATATATCACAGAGAAATTTGACTCTATGAAATATTATAAAATCGTTACATATATTTTTTTGTTCTAGGTTTCGATCAATCGCAACCATGGAAAGGGGGTGGAGCCATAAGAGTAGCAGCGAAGGTAGTTGGAATCACCATCGTGAACGACGATCTTTGCGGCGTCCCGTCGGTATCTCCGGCGGAACATCAAGTCAGCTCAGCCACTCACAGAGCCAGTCGTCCTATCTCATCTATCATTGCTTCTTCCGAAGAGGTGAATCGGAACATCTTGACAACTTTTCAGAACAATTCAATCGATGCTGCATCGTAGAGGTTGTGTTGGGAGCTCGACGATTGGGAGTTGAAAGTTCTGTTGAGTGCTTCGAAAGTTAAAATCATAAATATGGCAAATATTTTTTGATTGTATAAATATATATATATATATATATATAGAGAGAGAGAGAGAGGGGTCGGACTTGGGAAGAAGGAAATTGATGATGTGTACCCTTCTCTCCAGTAGAATCCCACTCTTTTTATTGTGTTTGTGAATTGTGGTAATGTGCATATATATGAGTCAACTGATTTCTTGTAAAAAAATGATTTACTGTTATCATTTCAGTAGAATTTCAGAATTTATCCATTGTCAATGACAAACTCATGTACGGAATGGAACATTTTGTCAGGCCTGAAACAAGCAAATAGAAATCTCTTCCAACTTGGTTTGGATTTTGGGAGAACCTCCTTTTTTGATCTCATAACTAGTAAGTTTCTCCCACTCTTCTTATCGAGACTACTTATATTCAATAATTGATATTTGATTCTACAGAATTCAGGTTGTAGAGCTGGTAATAATTGTTGATTTTGCTAAATTCGACTTCATAGAGAAAATTGGTGCAGGGACTTTTCGGAGAAATTTTTAAATTTCTCTGACCTTCTTTAGACTTTCCATTGCAAATTTCTCTGGTCTTCCCTTCTCTCCAGAGAAATTTTTTTCTCTGGCCTTCCGTATATTTCCCACTCTCCATTAGAATTAGGTAAGGATAGATATACCCTGGAAAATTTATTGAATTCATTCAAAGAAAATGATAGGAATTTCCCAAACAATTGTAGAAATTCTGAATCAATATCAACAATATAGCATATTCAAACAAGATGAAGCACATTACAATTTCTCTGGAGAGAAGGAAAATTTCTCTGGAGAGAATGGAAGACCAGAGAAATTTATAGTGGGAATTCTAGGGAATGTTAGAGAAATTGGAAAGTCCAGAGAAATTATTCCCACAATTTCTCTAGCTAATTTTCTCTTTGAAGTTGAATTTTGTCTGAAAGTCTAGGGAATGACTTCTTCTCTTTCTTGTCTATGCTAAGGTATGGCAAGATCTTACTGTCAACCACCTCATCTTGTTGGACTTGATCTACAAAGAGCACTAGGATTAGCAAATAGAATTTTGATAGTAACCCTTCATGAAAAGATATTTGTAAGAGAACATATAAAATGCACGATGATACAGAGTTTCCTGGATTGTGTGAATTTTCTCTGAACTATCTAAATTTTCTCTAGATGTCTAAATTTTCTCTGGACTATCTGAATTTTCTCTGGATAAAAAGAATTTCTCTGGATGTCTAGAGAGAATTTCTCTGGAAAGTCCAGAGAAATTCTCTGGACCGAATTTTCTCTAGATCGAATTTTCTCTGGATTGATATTGAGGGACCTTAGGCATTATGAAAATATTGAGTGTCCTTTATGCTATAAATTCTTAATATCAGGGACCTTAAAAAAAATCCCCCATTATGAAACACAGGCTTACCCATCAAAGTGCCATTTTTTTTTCCTTCTTGCCTAGGAAATTTCTATGGACTATTAATTAGAATGTTTTAAGATTCTTTTCATGCATATATTATAACTAGTGTATGCCTGTGCCTGAAGGCACAGTGCAATTAATAATGACTTATAATTATATAAATCAAAATAAAATTATTAAAACATAATGTTAAGATTTTCCTTTTCAATGATGGTGGATAGTCACAAAGCGGAAGTGGCGATGAGTCCCTTCGTTCAATACCCATTTCAAAAACTTTTTCAAATTTTCTTAAGTTTTGTGAGGAAGTTTTAATTTCTACTATAATGCTATTATATGTATTACAAATTCAGCTCATTAATTTTTTTAAAATTTTTATTAAAAAATTATAAAATTAAATGTTAGTATTTTATGATGAAATGTCTTCAAATTATTCTAATATCAAAGTTAATATTTTTTATAAAAATTATTAATTTTATTGAATGTATATTAAAAATAATACATGATATAGCGGTTTGGTTTGATTTTTTAAATTATTTTTTGATTTTTTTTGAAAAAATATAAATAAATTTGACAAAAATAAATTGTTTGGTTTGATTTTCCAAATGGTTGTGGAAGAATGTGGCGCCTCCCAAAATTCAATTTTTTTTGTTGGTTAGCTTGGAGGGGCAAAGTGCAATTCAGTCTAACATACAATTTACAAGTGCTTATGTGCTTATATGTAGACACCTGCAATAAGCTATGTCCTAAAGTATGGATTTAGGTAGTTAACAACTAAGTGGAAACCTTTAGCGAAACCCAAATGAAAATAAATCCTAAGAATTTTTTTATAATATTTTGGGTGCCTGACCCCAAATACAGTAAAATAAACCAAACGAAACTAAACCAAACAAAGCTTTATGTCCTAATCAAGTGGGCTACGATACATGAATCCTTTTTTTCGTCATTTCGTACTATTAAAAGCTATATGCTCGGTTAAATTAAATAAATTCGTTAGCATCATTGATCTTACAATTGTATCACTAGTCTTACAATTGTTTTATAAATTTTTCTTTTCAATTTTGTTAGTATCATTGATCACATAATATGCCAAAGGCACTCCACTTGAAACTACTTTGATTCTATTACAGGTGGGAATTTCTAACACAACATGAATCGTACACGAAGTTAGGGGTTAGGGTTGAACATTTTCAACACAAACACAAATATGACACTGTATAATAACATGATAAATAAATAGGGTTATGTCAAACCTGCATAATATGAAATTGACACAGATAACCCATTTAATAGATAATTAGTTACAAATTTTAATGTTATTTTCATTAAAGGATTCTAGAAATGTTTAAATCTCTTATGTAACCTACACAATTAAATAAAGAAAATACGTAAAATAGTATTTTGAGGTTAATATAGTCATTTTGTCTTTTATTTGAGAGAACATGATCTTTTCATTTATTATTTTGAAGTCAATAAAAATATTTTTTTTTGAATAAAATAGAGTCAAAATTAAATATATATATATATATATATATTTTGAATAATTTCATTTAGTAGAGATTAGTTTCATGAAATTTAACTTAGGAAAAAACTTTAATCTTTCCATACACTTAGTATTTTTAATTACAACGACTTTTTTAGCATGATACGTTAATATGGCACGAATCAGACATGAATCCAAATAACATGACACAATAACACAAAATAATAATAATAATAATATCGTGTCAGTGTTAAGAGAATTCTGACACGAATTTGAGATGACATGACACAACACAAACATGATGCCCACCCTTAGATTCTATGGATCACTTCTCTATTATTTTTACTTCCATTGTTACTAAAGTTACATATTCAATTTAGCTACTAATTTTAAACCCTTTTGACTCAAATGATTATCTCCAAATTTTAAGTGTTAATTCCTCTCTTAGTTTCATCCATTAGAACAATATCATTTGCGAACAATGTACACCATGGGATATCATCCTGATTGTGTTTACTTAATTCATCCATGACTATGGCAAATAGGTAAGGACTCAAAGCTTACCTTTGGTATAGGTCCTACAATGATTGAAAATTCACTAGCTTCTCCAACAGGTGAACTAATTGTAGTCACAACCTCATTATACATATTTTTATCACATCAATATACTCCTTGGTTACATTTTTTTTCCCCTCTAACACCCACTATATTATATCTCTAAGCAACGTATCGTAAGGTTTTTTTCTAAATATATAAAAACTACATGAAAACCCCTTTTCTCTTTTCACTTTTTCATTAATCTACTTGGTAAATATATGGTTTCCACAATTGATTGGCCTAGCATAAATTCAAACTAATGAACTAACAATTACCCTCTATCACAATCATTTTATGAACAATCAACACATCTATAATTGTTGCAATTTTAGATATTTCCTTTATTTTTATATATAGGTACAAATATACTTTTTCTCCACTCATCATACATTTTCTTAATCATTAGAATCTTATCAAATAATTTTTGTAACGCCCTCAAAATAATAACATTAAACCCAACAAATAAGACATGCATTGATATTCAAAACTTCCACATTCTTTCATTTCTCAGAGTTTCATTACAAAAAGTATTACATGTTAACAATAAAAGCAAATGCCCTACAGGCTTACAGCTTTCCAAGTTAGCACTTGGTTACAACAAAAGAGTACTAACTCATACACATTAAGCCCTTGGCTTGTATTTACATGTAATACATCAAAAGTTAAGCGACAAAAGTATGTCCGCCTCTAGCCTCCCAGCTATGTCCTTGGAGGTGGCATGCTACCTGTACCTGAAAATGATATTCCCATATAGGGTGAGCCACAGCCCAGTAGAAATACACTAAACCAACCATGAACAATGACTAAAATATTAGCAATTGATAGATGGCCAACACTGATACAATCACATAAATCACATATTTATGTCATACAACTTATGAGTCCAAGTTTCCTTTCATTTTCCCTTTTTCAACGGATAGGCATATAAGCACTACCCACATTCTCAACAGATACGTATAACAACAATATCCACATTCTCAGATAAGCAAATAAGCTATATCCACATTCTACAACAGATATGTATAACAACAATATCCACAGATAAGCATATAAGCTATATCCACACTTCACAAAGATAAGCATATGAGCTCTATCTTCACTTCTCTAGACAAGCATATGAGCTGTATCTACGGAGTTCATCCCCTATCTTCTCCCAACACTATCCGGTTTAGAGGTACATCCCCTATCTTCCCCTAAACCGCGGAGTACATCTCCCATCTCCTCCTCTACACATAACGTATACAAACACATATCACTCAATACATATAGTTAATGTATTCTATCAACCGTCAAGTTCCATGACACACTTCATTGATTAGTTTCCGTTTGCCTAATCATCATGCATTGTCTACAACAATCACGACTATCCTCCACCGATAGCCCAAAGCAGTTATTTCTAAACAGAAAATAAATGCACAATGGATATTCAATCAACATTTCATTTCCTCATTCTTCTCAATTAATTATCCCAATTAATTAAACAATGTAATTAGGTCAATTCCCATAATTAACATTTCAACCCTTAGGTCCCATTTTCATCAATGATTTAACATTCATTCCATTTCTCTATGCCAAACATGCATCTAGGTTTATTATGAATAAAACCCCAACTTTTGTAAAATTGGACAAAAGCCCCAAACTTTTACCAAATTACCAAACCAACCCCAACTTCTCAAAATACCAAAATTTAAAGACAAGATCCATAGAGAGGAGTAGGATATCCCTACCTCGAAGTTTCAGCCAAAAAGGAGATGAAGACTCGAAGATCAACGTGCTCCAAATCCAAACTTTTTCAGATTAAATCAAAGCTCTCAACGCCCTCTATCTTTTTAACAAAGGCCCTAGGCTAGATTCACACCCTAGGGAGATCAATTCTTAGAGAGAATATAAGTGTAGAGAGAGAGAGTCTCGGATCTAGGGTTTGATCAAAAAAAGAAGATGAAAAAGTGATGTTCAAAACGCTACTGTCCGCTGATATAAAACACTCTCGCTCGAGCGAAGCCTTTGTCGCTCGAGCGACCAGACACAGAAACTCTCGCTCGAGCCAAGGAACTCTCGCTCGAGCCAAAAACTCAAAAGTGCGCTCGAGCGAAGGAATGCTCGCTCGAGCCAACAACTAAAACCTTCAGGTCTGAAACCAGAAGCACGCTCGAGCGACAGACCTCTCGCTCGAGCGAAGAACAAACCAGACCGCTCGAGCCAAGAAAAGCTCGCTCGAGCCAAGAAACACGACTTTCAGGTCCAGAACCAGACGCCATCGCTCGCTCGAGCGAAGCCACTCTGGCTCGACCCACCAGACACAACTCAACTCTCGCTCGAGCGACCAACTCCTCGCTCGAGCGAGGGTCCAAAAATCTGGGCAGCAACACTAGGCTCCCAAACACAACCAACCTGTAACAAACCTGCCCAACACATCCTATAACTCAATACGAAGTAAAAAGGATGCAAACAAGATAATAAACAACTACCAACATCCACGGACACATGTCCGGATCACTGTACAACAAGGGTAAACCCGGGATCGCTATAAACTCCCCCCCTTAAAGAATTTCGTCCCCGAAATTAAGCACAAGTTTTTCAAAAACAAGTTTTTCTTCATTTTAAACAATGTTACACTTTAACATTCAACAATCCGACCCATTACTGGTCATCCCCTCCATTTAACAAGAGGCATCTCACAATATGTAAACAACATATGTACTTTCAACATGCATTAACATTACACATTAACTTTCCAATTTCAACAATACATTCAACACATATAGTGTCACATTCAACTTCCATATGAGGCAAGTTCCCAAAACACACTTCCAATAAACCAAAACATTTTCAATGTTTCACAACTTAAGACATACATGAAAGCTCTTAAGTTCAACAATTGTTCAAAATTTAAATACAAGATCACATATCAACAAACAAGTCCGGATATTTCTCGCGGACTTCCAACTCACGTTCCCAAGTGGCTTCCTCCACTCCGTGATGTTTCCACAAGACTTTCACCAAAGGAATGGTCTTGCCATGCAGGACCTGATCCCGCCTATCCAAGACCCGAACCGGTCTCTTCTCATACGAGGCATCCTCATCTACCTCTAAATCGGTCCAATCCAACACATGTGATGGATCTGGCTCATACTTCCGAAGCATACTCACATGAAACATGTCATGTACTCCGGACAACTGCGGCGGTAAGGCTAACCGATACGCAACCTCACCAATCCTCTCAAGGATCTCAAAAGGACCAATAAACCGAGGGGATAACTTCCCACTCTTCCCAAACCTCATCAAGCCTCGCCTAGGTGATATCTTCAGAAAGACATGATCACCTACCTCAAACGCCAAAGACCTCCTCCTACGGTCAGCATAAGATTTCTGCCGACTCTGGGCTGTAACAAGCCTCCTACGGATAAGCTCAACTTTCTCCGTCGTCTCCCTAACCAACTCCGGACCCAACAAAGGTGCATCACCCACCTCGGCCCAACAAACTGGAGACCTACAAGGTCGGCCATACAAGGCCTCAAACGGTGCCATACCGATGCTAGACTGAAAACTGTTGTTGTAGGCAAACTCTACCAAGAGTAAGTGCCTCTCCCACGTCCCACTGAAGTCCAGGACACAACCCCGAAGCATATCCTCGAGGATCTGAATAGTACGCTCGGATTGCCCGTCAGTCTGAGGATGATAAGCCGTACTAAAGGTCAACTTAGTGCCCAAGGCACTCTGCAAACTCTGCCACAACCTAGCAGTAAAACGAGGATCTCTATCAGAGATGATCGTCACTGGGACCCCGTGCAATCTCACTACATCCCGAACATACAAGTCGGCAAGATGATCCACCGAATCTCTCACGCGCATAGGAATAAAGTGCGCCGACTTAGTCAACCGGTCTACAACCACCCAAATAGCATCACTACCCCGCTGAGTCCTCGGAAAACCTACAACGAAGTCCATAGTGACATGCTCCCACTTCCACTCGGCAATAGGCAAGGGTTGCAACAAACCCGCTGGCCTCTGATGCTCGGCCTTCACTTGCTGGCAAGTAAGGCACTTCGATACGAAAACAGCCACATCTCTCTTCATACCCCGCTACCAGAACTGGCGACCCAAATCCTGATACATCTTAGTACCTCTCGGATGCACCGCAAGGCGCGAATGGTGAAACTCTCGGAGTACTTCCTCACGGCAAGACTCCGGTACAAACAAACGGTCTCGGTATCTCACACTCAGGTCGGGATACACCGTCAAACCCTTCTCAACCTTCCCACTGGAGATCTTCTCTCGGAGGGATTCTACCTCAAGGTCACCTCTCTGTGCCTCTAACACTCTAATCACAAGTGTAGGCTGCGCAACAACAGAAAACAAGGCCGCAGCCTCAACAGATTCGCCCAGTAGCAAATCAAACTCGCCAAGTGCTCCCAACATCTCCCATTCCCGGATGGCTATACAAGCTACATCACTAATGGTTTTCCTACTAAGGGCATCAGCCACAACATTGGCCTTTCCCAGATGATAGTGCAACTCAAAATCATAATCCTCGATGAACTCCATCCACCTCCTCTGCCTCAAATTCAAGTCTCTCTGTGTAAACAGATACTTCAAACTTTTGTGGTCCGAGAACACCTCGAACTTCTCACCATAAAGGTAGTGCCTCCAGATTTTCAAGGCAAAAATCACTGCCGCTAACTCTAGGTCGTGTGTGGGGTAATTCTTCTCGTGTATTTTCAACTGACGTGAGCCATAAGCTACCACTTTCCCCTCTTGCACCAACACACAACCCAAACCCTCTCGTGAGGCATCACAATAAACCGCATAACCCAACCCTCTCTCCAGAATAATCAACACCGGAGCGGTGGTCAATCTAACTTTCAGATCTTGGAACGACTTTTCACAAGTCTCACTCCACACAAACTTGACTCCCTTCCGAGTCAGTCTAGTCAACGGTGACGCTAGCTTGGAGAAATCTTTCACAAACCGACGGTAATACCCAGCTAATCCCAGAAAACTGCGGATCTCAAACACACTCTTAGGCTGTGCCCAATCCTGCACTGCCTCAACCTTGGATGTATCAACAGACACCCCTTCCCCGGATACCACGTGGCCTAAGAATTTGACTTCCCTCAGCCAGAACTCACACTTCCCAAACTTGGCATACAGCCTATGGGCTCTAAGCAACTCAAGCACCACTCTCAAGTGTTCCTCGTGCTCATCCTCTGAAGGCGAATAGATAAGGATGTCGTCCGCAAAGACGACCACAAATCGGTCTAAGAACTCTCGGAAAATCTGGTTCATCAAGTCCATAAAGACTGCCGGTGCATTGGTAAGCCCAAATGGCATCACCAGAAACTCATAATGGCCATACCGCGTACGGAATGCCGTTTTCGGAATATCCTCCTCCCTGACCCTCAACTGGTGGTAACCCGATCTCAAGTCTATTTTAGAGAAACAACGGGAACCCTTCAACTGGTCAAACAAATCATCTATACGGGGCATAGGGTACTTATTCTTAACCATAGCCCGATTCAACTTCCGGTAGTCAATACACAATCTCAAGGCACCATCTTTCTTTTTAACAAAGAGGGCCGGCGCTCCCCACGGCGAAACACTAGGGCGAACAAAGCCCTTATCGAGCAATTCCTGGAGCTGAACTTTCAACTCAACCAACTCTGCTGGAGCAAAACGGTAAGGTGCCATAGAAATCGACGCCGTGCCGGGCACCAAATCAATAGAGAACTCTATCTCTCGGTGAGGTGGCAAACTAACAAGATCTTCGGGAAAGACATCCGAATACTCACAAACCACCCTCGGCAACACAATCTGACTCTCAACACACTCACTACTCTCAAAACTAGCAAGTAAACCACTAAGCTCACTTCGCCCTCACGAATCATACCCCGGTGGCAAAACACTACCAACCTGGTCTCCCAAGAAATGGAACCACTCCCCGCTCAAGGTACATAACGTGACCCTCTGGCGGTAGCAATAGATAACAGCCCGGTATGACGATAACCAGTCCATACCCAAAATAACATCAAAACCCTTCATAGGCATGACAACAAACGGAAAAGGAAGCCTATAGTCGGCGACCTCTATATCACATCCTCTAACACCCTGTTTCAGGATCAACTCACCACCCAAAGGCGATACCACACAAATAGGAGATGCTAACTGTGCTAACTCCAATTCCAAAACAGATGCAAATGCAGCAGATACAAAAGAATGAGATGCACCTGTGTCTATCAACACATTAGCAACCGAGTTGCAAAACAGAAAAGTACCTCTCACTACTGATGGAGCTGGTACTAAATCCTGCGCGGTAACAGCATACACGCGCCCCGTAGGCCCCTGGTCTACCTGCTCACCTCTCGGAGCAAAAGACTGCTGCACTGACTGGGATGACGAAGCTCCCGGATTGGCCCTCGAGGCCTGCACAGACTGAGCTGGCTGAAAACCCTGCGTCTGCCTAGAACCAGACGCTCCCGAAGTGGCACTCAACTGTGGGAAAAACCTCTTCAGGTGCCCAGGCTGTCCACACTGATAACAAGACAAGGGCTGTCCCCTACCCAAACTCTGACTCTGCGGTCTAGCTGAAGAAGAAGCAGCTCTCTGACCCCCACCCTTCTGCGGGCAAACAGAAACCTTGTGACCCAACTGGCCACACTTGTAACAGGTGAATTCCCCCTGACCACCTCTCCCGGAGCCTGCACTCGGCATTGGGAAGATCGATCTAGCAACACCACCCTGCGACTGCTGATGGTTAGAACCCCTCTGCCTCTTGCCATCACCCTGGCCATCCTGACTCCTCTTGGAGCCTCTCTGCCCCTCATCCTCCTCTTGCATCATGAGCTCCATATGAGCTGCAGCATCCACTAGGTGTCTATACTCTCGGATGTAAGACCCACAAACCCTCAACTTGAGGCCCCGCCTCAACTTCCGCTCAAACTCATAGCAACGGCGTTCCTCAGACGCCACCAGTTCAGGTGCGAACCTGGACAAACTAGTAAAGGTAGCCTCAAACTCGGCCACTGACAAGCCCTGCTGATTAAGCCGGCTAAACTGATCCCTCAGCTTCTCCCTAGCTGCTGCAGACAAAAACCTCTCCTGAAAAGCATTTATAAACGCCTCCCAAGTACCACCAACCCGAGCCTTCTCGTACTTCCACCATTGACCCGCATCTCCCTTCAGTTGGAAGGATGCCAAGGTCACTTTCAGTGCTCCGTCCTCGATGCCGAGCATCTCGAACGTCTTACTCATTTGCTCTAGCCACTCATCAGCCTTCAGTGGCTCCTTCGGATCCCCAATAAACTCATCCGGATTAGACCGGAAGAACTCCCTCTTCAAGAAAGAAGGCCCTGCCTCAGCTGCCTGATTCCCAGCTCTAAGAATACCCAAAGCTCCTGCTATCTCTCTGGCCAAGGCACCCATGGCCTGCTAACCCACTGGCTCGGCCACATTGGCCTGACCAACTCCCTCCTGCACTGCCGGAATCTCCCCCGGTAACGGTGCTTCCTGCCTCGCAGGTCTACCACGCCTAGCACCTCTTCCTCGTCCTGACATCCTAATAAAGGTAACACAGAACATTAGCACATTCATAAATGTGCCGAAACTAAACACTCATGTCCCAATGCATGGACAACTGTAATTCACTCTACGTAAGCACATAAACACATAAGCACTTACGAATTTCATTTCCGGATAATGATAGTCCCGAGGCATTACTAGAGTTCCGGTTAGAAATAGCATTGATTAAGTGCTTTTCCAACAAGACTCCCAGAAACCCAAGGATCCAATCAACATCCTAGAAATTAAATCCCATATCCACATAGTCACATAAGCATGTTATTAATTAAGCACATAGCATATGATACTACATCTAAGTCTCTATCAAGCGAGACAAACCCATTGTGATCCTAATCACTTCCCACGTACCCAAAGTATTCGAACCCGGTATGCTCTGATACCAAGTTGTAACGCCCTCAAAATAATAACATTAAACCCAACAAATAAGACATGCATTGATATTCAAAAGTTCCACAATTTTGTTAACCAAGAGCTAAGCATTTTCAATGTCAACAATAAGAATACAATCCAATCCCAATGCTTTACCTAATTTCATCCTCTTCAATATAAATTCCACTTCAAACTCCTTTATTACATGACAAAACTTATACTCTCTAGTTCCATCAATGCTACCATATTTCTCTCCTAAAGTTTCTAAATGTTTTTCATTTAACATTTTCTCAAAATAACATTTTCACCTTTACATAATATCCTCATCCTTCACTGATACCCTCGAATCCTCACTTTTTATGCACTTGACTTTTTTAGAATCTTTTGTTTTTCTTCCTCTCAATTTAACAAAGTTTGTAAATATTTTTTTCTCTTTTTAATAGAGATGATCTAATACCTGGATGATGTTGAAGCAATGTCTTTCCTAGCCTGTCTAAGAGCTCGGCCCAAGTCTGTGAACATTTTGGACAAAGTTCGAGTGGAACTCAACTCGGTCTAAAGAGGTCGGTGTGATTATGTTAAATTTATAAGATATTATCTTAAGAGATGTGAGTGTAATTTATTCGATATGTTTTGATTTACGAATAGAAATATATAATTTATAAAATATATCTAAAACAACAATTATAATATGTATAAGAAATGTATCAAACTCTAAGATTGATTACTTAATTAGTCATTTTATACCTTTTGTTTTATTTAGTCATTCAAATGAGATAGAATGACATAAAAATGGTCATTTTTTAGTCTCCCATCTAGAATCATTATTTCCTTATAATAATAAATGATTATTCCATTTATAATAAATTTGTCTTAATAAATCATTAAGACAAATAATAATTTTTAATGATATTAAAAATATATTTCAATTACCAATTCTCATAAACTAGAAGCATCAGCGGTTATATGAATTTCATAATATGAATTTCAATTCTCAATTCTCAATCATATGAATTTCATAACATGACATTAACAATTCTCAATTATATGAATTTCAATTCTCATAATTTTATTCTTAATTAAAAAAAATTCCTTTTATTAACAAGCAAAAAATAAAATTTCCAATTCAACAAATATAGGTTGGTTTATTCACAATTCAAAATTCCAAACCCTAATTTCAAAAAATATAGACAGGACTCACAATTCACAATGCAAAAAATATAGACACCATTCAAAATTCAAAACCCTAATTTCTGAAACCACAAGCATAATTTCTGATTTCACAATTCAAAACCCTAACATTTTATGATTTCATAATTTCATAACCAGACATTTAAAACCCTAACAAATTTCATAATTCAAAACCCTAACACATTTAACCACACATTTCATAATTCAAAACCCTAACACATTTATGATTTCATAACCCTAATTTCTAATTTCATAATTTATGATTTCACATTCAATTGAAAACCCTACAAAATTTTCACAATTTAAAACCACAACATTTTACCAATTCAAAACCACACATTCACATTTTCACAAACACAATAAACACATAAAATTCAAATGAGACAGAGAGAGATAGATGCTATACCAACGAGAGAGAGCAACCCACGGACAGAGAGAGAGAGTAGAGAGAGAGAGTGAGAACAGAGAGAGTCTGAGAGCAGAGTAGAGGGGAGAGCGAGAGCGAGAGTCGAAAAAAACGTAAGTGTAAAAAACGTGATTGCAAATGAGGGGGCTTGGGGGTTTTATATAAGTTGTAAAAACGTGGTTGCAATCCACGCTTTCATTTATCAACAGTGAAAGCGTGATTGTGAGTCACGTTTTCTTAACAAAACAAATATGCACAGTGAAAGTGTGATTGTGAATCATGTTTTCTTAAAGAAACAATATGCACAGTGAAAGCATGGTTTGGAACCACGTTTTCTTCAGAAACCAAGATAAGCACAGTAAAAGCGTGGTTTGAAACCACGTTTTCTGAAGAAAACAAATTTTCCTTAAAAGTGTGGTTCGTAACCACGCTTTCTTAATTAAAAGCGTGGTGTGTAACCACGCTTTCACTATTTCACAAATTTTCTGCTACAAACAGTAAAAGTGTGGTTTGTAATAGCGCTTTAGCCTAATTTGGGAATTCTGTCCAAACTAGGCCAAGTTTGGGAATTAAGATGCTAATTTAGCTTAATATGGGAAAAGCCTCAATGATAAGATATGGTGAGGTGTATAAACTGACTGGACTACAAAGAAGTAGTAAGGCAAGCTGTGCCAAACAGGCACAATGAATGGTTTGTTTGCCTTGACTCGTCGGTGGTTGGGTTTGACTTCGAATTTTATAATTTGAAAACTTTATTTGCTGATTTTGGGACAATCCCATGTGATATGAGTTTTTTATTTTTTATTTTTTAAATATTCAAAAAAAAAAAATAATTTAGAGAATTGGTTCACTTTTTAAATTATTTAAAAAATTAACCTATTTTTTAATATTGTATTTTAAAAATGCAATTTTAAATTAAAATTGCATTTTCAACATACTATTTCACCTTGAAATCACATGTTGAAAATGCAATTTATGATGACATGGACTTCACTTTTTGAAATTGCATTTTCAACATGTGATTTCAAAGTGAAATTACATATTGAAAATGTAATTTCAATTTCAAAATTGCATTTTCAAAATACAATTTCAAAAAGTAGGTTAGTTTCCCAAATAGTTTGAAAAGTGAGTCAATTCTCTAAATTATTATTATTTTTTTTAGAATATTAAAAGTAAAAAACTCCATGTAATATTCCAATCTAATTTTTACTCTTAAAATAGTAAAATTAGGGTGATATTTGGTTTGATTTTTATAAATTTGTTTTAAAATAAAAAAAACTAATGGTAATCCGTGTGATGTATTGGTGTATATGATTTAAAATGAATAATTTAAAAATAGAATCGCAAAACATATGATATGTTATGGTTATAAGTTTAATATCATCCACACTGATTATCTTTTATTATTTATTTTCGATAAGATTTTGATAACTAAAAATATAAAAAATAATTAAATTAAATTAAACAAACAAATAAATCAAAAACAACTGCAGTGAAAAACATCAATAAGTGTCATATAATTAAGAAGTATGTTTTGCTATGATAAAATAATATTTTATTGCCAACCCACAAACAAAATAAAATAAAATACTCAATTATTCAAGTTTCTTATTAAAAAAATAAATTTGATATCAAATATAAAAGCATAAAATGAAATATTACATAACAACATATAAAATATGTGAACTCATCACCAAAGTATCCTTGAATAATAAAATTTTAAGCAAAAGAATATTGTAGATACTCAATGGCCAAGTTAAATTACTCTGAAATTCTCAAATATGAAGGAGTTTTTTAGTTTGGTGGGAAAGTCATTATGAGAATGACACACATAAATAATTTTCTTACACATTTTTGCAATTTTGGTGCATAATATTCAACATTGATGCAATAAAAAGAAATTCAAAAACTCTCTAGCCATCAAGTTTGGTATTATATTTATGTTGTCACCTACAAAAAAATTAAAATTTAGATTAAAAACAATGCAAATGCGTGTAGTATTTCAGCCACACCTATAACAATGTAAAATTATATATAGAGATAAAGAAAGAGGAAGAACGTAAATGTGTGAAATATTTCAGCCATACTTATAACAACATAAAATTATAAATATAGAGAAAGAGAGAAGGGGAAGAGAAAGAGCAACATAATAGTTTATAAGTGTTTATAATCAATTGAAATATGGGTTTGTTTGGGATACTTGTTTGGACTATTTTAGCCATATGAGAAAGAAGGCTATTTTAGCCAAATAAGGCAAAATGTCACATTCAACCCATAATCATTTCATTTTTTCTCTCACAAAAGTCAAAAAAGTCAAAAAGCATATCCCAAACGAGACTTTTTAGTCCCAAGCTAAAATAGCCAAAAAGCAAAAAAAATCAACTCAAATACCAAACGAAGGCTATAACTGTTTATATAGGAGGAGAGAAATGTGAAATTGGATGGATAAATATAGATTATCTTTATTATATATTTCAATTCAAATTTAAATTATCTTCATTTTGAATTTTATTGATAGATATAGATTATCTTTATATAGATTTTCAATTCAAATATTTTTGAATTTTGTGATAGCTTTCTCTTTTCTTTTTTTTATTCTTGTTGATAAGTTTGTATTCAGATAACTATTATTCTAAGAACATAGATTATTAAATTATTAAAAAAATAATTTTATTTTAAATGAAAGTGATGGGAGAGGAATGAGTTTGAAACTTAAGTGCCACATAATTTTTAAAAATTTTAGAATAGAGATTTGGAGGCCTAAGAGCACACTCACTACATTTGTTTATATATATAGTACAGATCTTCAAGCAAAAATATATATATATATATATATATATATATATGAAAGTGATGTGGTGTAAAAGAATGGAGAAATAATATTGTTAAAAGATAAAAATGTAATGAGTAGGAAAAAAAAAATTAAATATTGACTAACCTTTAACAACCTTAGAAAAAATAATAAAAATTTTGTGATATTCTATTGCATGATATAACCTCTTTAGGGATAAGCAAGTTGCATATGACATTTAAAAAATATATTGAAACTGTGTAAGATAGGTATATTTTTTTATCAGAGAGATAGTTTGGGAAAGGAAGAGAGAGTAGGAAGAAATATTTTAATTTTTTGAAAATTGGTGAGATAGATTATGATGGGGGAGATTATGGAATGTTTTGTTATCTTTCCATTTGAAATCCATAAATTAAGGAATAATTATTATTTCTAAAATAATTAATAATTAATTAAATATATTAATCAATAATTTGTTTTTTAATCTATTTTGTAAATTGAAAATTCAATAATTTTAGAATGGGTGTTTGGAACTCTTAGAATGCTTCTCACTAAAAATCTCAAAAAGTTTCATTATGAAAGGGATTTGGGGAGTTTTCCTCCTCACACAGCCTCAATCAAAGTTGTGGCTTGCTAAGCTATTATGGAGAGATTTTGTTCTTTTTATTGAGAGAGGCCCACAACTCTAAAGTCTCACCTATCTTACTTCAATCCATGAATCCTAGCTTAGGGATGTTGTAGTTGGGCAAAGGACTAATCATTGAATGATTTGAACTGATTCCCTAATGGAACAAAAAGAATGTAAAGGCTGCCTATGCTTCAAGTAATGGTTGTGCCGTGTGCCACAAATTTTGATCTGAACATATTATGTATTACATGTAAAAAATAAAAAAAAGTAAGGTGTTAGGGTTAGCTGATGAAGTTTTGGGTAGAATTACCTAGGGATTGTATAGTAATTGTAAATATAGATTGTGGAACAACTTTGCAAACTCACTAGTATCTTGATTCCATATTAAGAAATTGGAAAATGACAAAAACCAATAAAATCAAATTGCATGGTTATGCAGCTCGGGCAATTGCGCAAGTAGAACTTCTACCAATCAATGGTAAAAATACTGGGAGATTACCACCCAAAATAGTTATAATAGTTCTCAATAGAAAGATAAGTATACCACGGATTTTCTACATTCCAACAATAATGCGCATTTCATCAAACATGTGGTGAGCATAAGAACTAACCAAACCACCAATTTAGAAATTCAAAGTAAAAAAAGGCAAATATATAAGCAAAATGGGTATTTTCTCAGATTTGATGGTGAACATATAAACCGAAATGCACAAAGTCTCATCTCCGATGATTCCATTTGAAAGAAAGAGTAGAAAAATTTACAAAAAAAAATAGATTAGCCATAAAAGAGACGAACAAGTTAAACATTAGGTCGCAAGTAAAGATCAAATAGTCCAATCAAACAAAGGGTGAAATAGAAATACAAAAACAGTGATGGCAAGTGGTGGGTAATGGACAAATGTGATACATATTTTTATTTCATTGCTAATATATAAATTCGCTATATATATGCAAGTATATATATATATTGTGGGGAGGTGGATTTGGAATACTCCTTTGATCCTGACATGCCTTCGAGGGATCCTTGAAGTGTCACCAGAAATAGAATAACGGCTTCGGCCAGTGGTACCGGAATTAGCACTCTGACGAGCAAGTTAGCTTTCTTTGTGAAGAAGAGTGAGTTATTATTTTATTTTTTTAGTGCTAGTGTTCTAGAACATACCTCCTCCTTGAGCCCTCATCTCAATTTTATAGAGTTATTCCTCTTGATATTTTCTCTGTGCAGCCTAGCCTAGCCCTTTATCATCACTCTGTCGGACTAATCTCCTTACTAAGCTTTTTGGAAAGAGACAGCCTGGTCCCACTTAATGAGATCATGCCGACTCCCTTGATTTACTCGGTTCTAACGTATGACGCAAGTACCCCTTATTCGGCGTTTATTGCATTATCTTTCGTGTTTATTTGTCAATGGCTTCCAGCCTAGTGGGCTTGGGCTGTATCTGGTCCATTTCGGATGGGCCTAGATGTACCCTGTGTTACTATAGCGATCCCGGGTTTACCCTTATTGTACAGTGATTCGGACATGTGTCCGTGGATGTTGGTAGTTGATTATTATCTTGTTTACATCCTTCTTACTTCGTATTTGAGTTATAGGATGTGTTGGGCAGGTTTGTTACAGGTTGGTTGAGTTTAGAAACCAAAACTAGTTGCCCAGATTTTGACCTGTCCGCTCGAGCGGGGGTTTGGGCGCTCGAGCGGGAATTGCACCCATCCAGTATTTCCTGTGTAGTGTTGGACGCTCGAGCGTGGAGTTGGCCGCTCGAGCAGGGTTGTGTGAGTTCCGCTCGAGCGGGGAGTTGGAAGCTCGAGCGGAGACCTGGTTCTGTAAAAGTTCTGGGAGTGTGCATCCGCCGCTCGAGCGGGATGGTTGACGCTCGAGCGGGAGTCTGTGAGTGACGCTCGAGCGGGTCGACTGGGTTTAAGTTCCGTGTTTTGACTTTTCAAATCACTTTTTCACTTTCTCTTCTCTCTCCTACTTTTTCAAAAACACCATTGTTGAGCCTCTCACTCTAGAACTCTACCTTCTCTCTAGGTTTTGATCTAGTAGGAGTGATTTGCTCATCTCTGGCCTTTACAAAAAAGTTGTTGATCGTCGAGGGCTACATTTTAATCTGAAAATTTCGGGATTTGGAGCACGTTGGGTTTTGTCATCTTCTCCTTTGGGGCTCCGAATTTGAGGTAGGGATATCCTACTACTCTCTATGGATTTTGTCTTTAAATTTTGGTATTTTGAGATGTTGGGGTTGGTTTGGTAATTTTGTGAAAGTTTGGGGCTTTTGTGTTATTTTACAAAAGTTGGGGTTTTATTCGTAATAAACCTAGATGCATGTTTGGCATAAAGAAATGGAATTAATGTTGAATCATTGATGAAAATGAGACCTAAGGGTTGTAATGTTAATTATGGAAAAAGACCTAATTACATTGATTGATTAATTGGGATAATTAATTGTGAGAAATGAGGAAATGAAATGGGATTGTTGAGCCTGGAAGTGTATGGGGTTAAAAGGTGTAGTTGAGTTGTTTATCACACACCGAATTTAAATGTTGATTGAATATCCATTTGTGCATTTATTTTCTGTTTAGAAATAACTGCTTTGGGCTATCGGTGGAGGATAGTCGTGATTGTTGTAGACAATGCATGGTGATTAGGCAAACGAAAACTAATCAATGGAATGTGTCATGGAATTTGACGGCTGATAGAATACATTAACTGTATGTATTGAGTGATGGTATATAGAACCAATGTGTTTGTATACGTTATGTGTAGAGGAGGAGATGGGGGATGTACTCCGCGGTTTAGGGGAAGATAGGGGATGTACCTTTAAACCGGATAGTGTTGGGAGAAGATAGGGGATGAACTCCGTAGATACAGCTCAAATGCTTGTCTAGAGAAGTGAAGATAGAGCTCATATGCTTATCTTTGTGAAGTGTGGATACAACTTATATGCTTATCTGTGAATGTGGGATATTGTCGTTATACATATCTGTTGAGAATGTGGATACAGCTTATATGCTTATCTGTGAATGTGGGATATTGTCGTTATACATATCTGTTGAGAATGTGGATATAGCTTATATGCTTATTTGTGAATGTGTGATATAGTTCTTATACATATCGGTTGAAATGATGATAGAGCTAACATGCTTATCTGTTGAAAAAGGGAAAATGAAAAGCAACTTGGACTCATAAGTCGTATGACATAATTATGTGATTTATGTGAATGTATCAGTGTTGGCCATCTATCAATTGCTAATATTTTAGTCATTGTTCATGGTTGGTTTAGTATATTTCTACTAGGCTGTGGCTCACCCTATATGGGAATATCATTTTCAGGTACAGGTAGCATGCCACCTCCAAGGTCATAGCTTGGGAGGCTAGAGGCGGACATACTTTTGTCATTTTACTTTTGATGTATTACATGTAAATTCAAGCCTAGGGCTTAATATGTAAATGAGTTAGTACTCTTTGTTGTAACCAAGTGTTGACTTGGAAAGCTGTAAGCCCGTAGGGCATTTTGCTTTTGTTGTTAACATGTAATACTTTTGTAATGAAACTCTGATAAATAGAAGAATGTGGTTATTTCATATGTCAATGAATGTCTTATTTGATGGGTTTAATGTTATTTTTTGAGGGCGTTACAGTTATCATTTCTGGTGTATCTTTTTTGGGCTCCCACAATTGCCCCTCGAGCACCGGGCTAACTCAAATATTGAGTAAGCTGCGTGCTTAGCTACCGTTGGACCGACCTCATACATATTTTTGAAACTAATACTTCAAGCCTTGAAATTCGGGCACGTGATGGACACAATATCACACTTGATACGATGGATGGGATATAAATGGGAAATATGTAAAGCTTTCTGCCCCTTCACTTTTTCTTCACTCTTCATTTATTGTGAATTTGAAAATCTGCCGCATTTTTCCCTTCACTTCCGAAAAGACTTCACTCGTTCACCCTTTCAGTTTCTGCCATTTGATTGCAACTGTAGCAGCCTCTATTTGTCCAGACACTCATTGTTTTTCATTTTGTAAGTCCTCTGAACCTTTCTTTTCATTCTACTTGTGTTTTTTCTTGAATTTTCAATTTTTGCTCTGCCTGTCTTTTTGCCTTTGGTCTGTCCATTCTTCCACATCTTTATGGCAAACTACTTGAAAGCTTTACTCTTTGAGAGCAAGATTGCCGCATTTCGCCACCATTATTCCATCCTTGACGACATTCGAATAGAGCTTGTTGCAGATACGGTAGTGGACATGGAGAGAACGAACACTAATACCATAGTGTTGCCATTGTTAGCCATTGCTAAAGGCGGAGTACGATTTTCCCTTCACCATTTTCTTCGAACTGTTCTTCGCTATTGGGGGTTGATTTCCTCACAACCAAATATAAATTTCTACCGAATAATCATGTGCATCATAGCTCTCAACAGCCGATCACGGATTGACCTGGGCATCCCTGCTATTCGACACTACTACCACCTTGCAAAAGTGCCTAGTCAGCTGGGATTGTTCTTTTTTAGGGCTAGGGACATAGATCACCAATTGGTGACCATGCTTGCGAGCTCAAGAAAGAGGGTGGACGATGTCATGGTCCTAGTTAGTGGAAATTGGAAATTCGGTGAGGAAGAAGGCTATTCAGACCCAATTCCAATGCAAAAAGGCGAACTAGATGGCCAAGTAATTCATAAGTCAATTTTAATTATATTCAGCGTTTAATGTATTAGTAACCTTCTTCTTGGTAGGTAACGATCTTAAAAAGGCAGTCACTTCTGAGGACGAAGCCGTTTTGGCCCAAGTGAAGACTACTCTTGCATATACTGGACCAGAAGACCCGAAAGACAAGGACGTGCTACCCACATTCTTTTAAGATACGGTCCATCTTATTCCACATTCACTGTTGCCAATCATATTCCCATCCCTGAAGGAGAGCAGCAGCTAACCGCCGTGGTTTTCGAAAGCTTCGTTAACTTGAGTTACGTGGGAGTTGTTGAAGTGGCAGACAGTCAGAGTAGCGGAGAGAGCACTGAAGAAGCTAACCAGAGTACCGAACAAGTAGATCAAAGCGTTGATAACAAAGACCATGAGGAACCACAGTGGGGAATTAATTCGGCTATAGATGTTACCAAAAACGAAGAAACTAGTCAACGACATTTGGATTTAGTGTCGTCCCCTGTTCAAGTTGACTTAGAAGGTTCTCAGGAAGAGGCCGATATATTTTTTGAGTTGGACAATTTGCTTGGGTCCGAGGCCGAAGACATGGCAGGTGTGTCCCTCCCGCTCGTGCAATTCGCCAAAAAAAGAAATGCCAAGAAGATGGCGGCGAAAAGAAAATCACGCGGCGCGAGAGATAACCAAGAAGTCCCCCTGCTAGTGGTGACCCATTCGGAGAGGTCACTGCTCACCCTGTTTTACGGAATTGGCACAACCAATTCCTGAACCCACAATCGAAGAAACGGTGGCCAAAAAAATGGGTGAGAAACGCCCAGCCGAGTCCACTCAGATGGCTGAGCAACCAATTGATAAAAGACTAAGAGCTTCACTAGCGTTAGACTTAGAGGCATCATTTATGATTTAACCAAAAATAAAGGGAACGCTCCTTCCAACGGACGCTTCGGCAGTGAAGGTGCCGAGCGTTGTACTGAGTGTGGCTACAACCATCACACTTTCATTGGACAAGGCAACGTTCCGCGTTGACCCGGACGTTGTTTTTATCGCCATGGTCGCACAATCAGCAATTCTAACGAGTCGATTTAAACAAGTGAATACTTTTGGTAAAACCTCAAAATTTTCCTAATGTAAGTATATATATCTGCTTTGTTTGGCAAGAAGCTGAGCGGATTGCTGAGATCAACTGTCACCATCATGATGCAGTTAAGTTGATCAACTAGCTCAAAGTAGAAGTGGTGGCCGAGCAAGGTAAAGCAAAGTTGGTGACTGTCGAATTGGCGATCGCGACTTAAAGAGCAGAAGTCGAAGCCAAAGCAAAGAGGGTTGAGGAGGAACGTGCAAGAGCAGCTGTCGAGGAAGAGAAGATGAAGCACGTTGACCTATTTCATCGTGCTGCCAAAGAGAGGGCAAATCACTTCGTTGCCGCTTTGCAAACGGCAAAGTCGGACTTGGAGAAGCTCATGACCGAATTGCTGGAAGCGAAGAAGGTGACAAAAGAGGCTCAGTAGACGGTGTCTAAGGCCTTCAAAGTAGGGGAGCTATTGGCAATGGAAAAGTATGCCGACGAGACCCTAAAGTTTGAGAATTGGGGCTCAAACATGGATGGCTCAAGGCGTTGGCAACTGCACAAGTAACACTTGACATGCCAATTCCTTTAAAGCAGGAAGAGGTGGAGCTGCTAGGAGTCGGACCTGGAGTAGGTCTTAGGACAAATAATTTAGACTAGGTGTTTCAGTTGTAAAAGTTTTTGTTTTTCTCTTTTGGTTTAATACAGTCTATTTTGTTATTTTTTTTATTTTGTATCGATGTGCTAGGGCCTTTTTTATGTGTAAAGTGACAAGCAAGTATGAAGTCAGTTTATAAATGAAAATATTCTATTGTGCATCAAAATTGTCTTATTGAATGGGTGAAATTGTACTGTACTTATTCCTGAATTAATGCTCATACAATTGGCACAATGTGATGCAATTTGAATGCGGGTTTAACTGTCGAATATATTCACACAGTTGTCAAGGCTGACTTAATCGTCCATAGAAATCAACCGTAAGCCGATTAACTGTGTTTTCATTTCTCAAACAGGGTATATCACACGCCGAATAGATTCATATATCTGCCCCTGCCCCTAGTTAGGAACGAAGGCACTGAAATTGTCACAATGAAGCCTACCGAGTTACAGGCAAGGCAATGTATACGCCGAGTAGATTTATATATCAGCCCCAGCCTCGGTTAAGAACGAAGGCACTGAGATCAGCATAATGAATCCTATCGAGTTACAGGCAGGGTAATGTGTACACTGAGTAGATTCATATATCTGCCCCTGTCTCAGCTGGAACGACACACCAATCGTAGGCTGACTATGCAGAATGCGATCGATGACCAGTGCTCTGAGCAATGGGATGGGAAAGCAGACACATGGAAACCTTTAAGTGGCATGGAAAGTAACGCCCCAGTGATTAATTTAAAGTTGGAAATATAGTCTGCCTATATTTAGTGTGTTGGGTTCAAAAGGGCGTGACATTGTGAAAAGACTACTGGGTTGGCAACGGTTTCTCACACCTCAAATCCGTTGTTGGCGAAGCACAAAATGTAGCAGGGGAACACAACTCTGGCGAAACTCAACAGTGTGTATATCGGGCAGACTATTCTTTAACAACAGAGGGAAGGGGAAGACTTTAGTAAAGCTGAACGTAGAGATGAGTCAACAAGCACCTAGTGATTCAATCCATGGAGCTATCAAAGGACTATACAGTTCATACGAAGTCGGCATACGCCTTTGCGCTGCTTAGAAGAAAATTGATCATAAAGATGGGTAGATCCAAAATTTAGAACTCCGATTGGAGGAAGCCAAGGAACAGTGTCACGACCCGAATCCCGCCCTATAAGGATTGGTGAGGTGACCGGCCAGTAATCTGAGATTACCAAAGGCTATCTTGTACAAATCAAAATAATCAGGTCTAATGGTAGCTTAATACATATTTAAAACAAATAGTCCATTGAGCTGTGAATCTATATGAACAAACTCATATGTATATAAGCATTAATTTACCCACCTTGAATTACATACATAACATCATGTATAAAAAAACATTCATATACTTATATATACCATCAAAACTCCAACATCATGAACATAAACTTACCAAAGGTCATCTTGACTTAGCCTCAACTCGGAGGCACCAAAACCTCAAAAGGCTTCAAATGGTGGCTCGACTAAATGAATCATTCTAGGCTTGTTCTTCGTGTCGCCCACATATATATATACACACACATAGTGAGCTAAAGCTTAGTGAATAACATTAAAGTAAAGGGGTTAGTGAATGAATTCTGAATATATCATATTCATAAAACAAATCATAACAAAATCATACTCATATCTGAACATAATAATGGTATATCCAATAAAACATAACATATCGTCATCCAACTAAAGTAATCGGTTCCGGACACCGATTATCAAACATATTATCACTTCGTCAAGTGGTTAGGGAGATCTCATAATCACATATATGTCATGGACCCGTATTAACTTGTTGTCCCTCATAACTTGGGACTTTCTTTGGATACCATGGTAGATCAAAATAGAACATTCGTTCACTTAAACAAAATAACATTTCTAAAATCATAACTTATCGAATAACATTTTGAACATAATTTATATGAACATATCTTTACAATTATGTTACTCATAGTGGGCTTCTAGAAACAGCTGATCAGTCTTCGAATCTTGAGCTACAAACACAAACGTACATAGCACAAAACATGTCTTAACATCACACATTCATATGGTCAACATGGCTTAGCTTTCCATACTTTAACTCTCATTCTTTTCATACTTAAGAAGTTTGTTCTCAACTTTACAGTCATTAAGCGTGATGGGTCGTTTCACACACCAAATATAAACACTAAATTATACCAAATTCCTTAGAATAACGATAACTCCAGGTATCGATCCACAGGGACAAACGGGAAATTAAACTAATTTAATTGTTAAATTCCTAAATTAACTTTGATAAAAAGATTGAGGGATAATATGACTAAACGAAAATTAAATGAAATTGAGAAAATTGAATTGACAATTAAAATTAGGGTTTGAGATATTGATTTTTGGAAAAATCTTAGGGCAAAGAATTCACCACCAACCACATAAATAAGAATTAACATCGGCCATCAATTGTACTCCGGTTTGAAGTACCTAATATTTCACAACTACAAGTTTGAAACGTTGATCAAGAGGATTGTTATGTTCAACGTATAGGCACGAGTCATCTCAAGTAGCACGAAGCGTTTGCTTTAAACTATGGTAGCAACAAAACCCGTCTCTCGTAGCATGGCTCGTCTCATACTTTGAACACAAATATAAAGAAAACTAATGTATGGAAAGCATTAAACAATCACAGAGAGTAAAACACTTGAAGAGATGAAAAAGAAAATTATTATAAACTTCTAAAACATCCATACATCTATTCAAATTGTTTCATAATCAAAGCTTAAGAAAAATCCCTTTACATGGCTAGGGTTTTATGAAAACCCTAAAATTGGAAGACTAGCCACTCATGGAGGAGTGGGAAGAGGTGGAAGAGCAAGAAGCCCCCATGAAAGTTGCATTTGAAGTTTGAGAATCCCTCATTTCAAACCCTAGCCTCCCTTTTCCTTCCAATATTTTTCAAACCCTTTTAGCAGCATATTTTCTTTCATTTATTCCCAGTAGAATAGACTGAATTTTTCACGCATGCAACCCTAAGTGGGCCGCTCGAGCGATGGTGGGCCGTATGTGTGGTGGAGTTTGGCCGCACGTGCGGTGAGGTGGCAGGCTAGGATTTTTCGCTCCTCGCACGGAGAATCTATTTTCGCACCCTTTTTGCTTGAATTTGCATGTTGCTTGCCAAATCTGCACAAGTGCACAAAACACATCATCTCCACCAAATAAACAACTTTAAAAGACTAAAAATGTAACTTAAGTGGCCTCAATGTGGTACCTTTCGACCTACATCATATTCCCCAACTTACATTTTGCTAGTCCTCGAGCAAAACAAAAGAAATAAGAAAAGTAAAATAACTCTAAGCCACTTTAGTGGGGATCGCGATTGCATTTAGCATATGCAACAAGCCTTTAAACCACAAGGTTATCCCAAGTGGACGAGTATAGTCTCGTGAGCGTTTCTAGAAATGATACCAACAAACATCAACTTATTCACATCTGCCCAACAATAATAAGTAATCACACTATTCCAGCTATCAATTAACTTATGTGCCAACTACAATGTGATATTAAGACATGATGAGTCATTGAAGGCATAATGAACAAGCATGAAGGAATCTATTGAGAAAAAACCATAATTCAGTTAATACAAAAGTTAAGTCCCCTGTACTTGTGACTGCTAGTAAACACATCATCAGTACCCTTGGCGTAAAGTGCATTCCCTATAACTAGTTAACTATCCACTATAATAGCCTAGTGTAACTCACTATAACCTTTTGCAACCAAGATTCTCATTTTTTTTTTTTGAAAGACTGTACAATGTCCTGATCTATTAAACTTTCTAATCAACCTATGTAGCAAGCATTGAGCCAATGACTCCCAAACCAGACGGTTTTAGGGCACTAGATGTGAAGACACCCTTACGGGCTTAATAACTCGAGCTGAAAAGGCTACGAACCTAAACAAGTCTTTATTTATTTTTTCTTAACTGTGTAATGTCTAGGTCCCTTAAGCTTTCTAATTAACCCATGTAGCAAGTATTGGGCCAATGACTCCTAAACCACATGGTTTTAGGATACTAGGTGTAGAGACACCCCTACGGGTTTAATAACTTGAGTTAAAAAAGCTACAAACCAAAGCAAGTCAAGTGTTTTTTTTTTTGTGAGAATCAAGTCTACTCATTTATTCTTTCCTGCAACACTAGTAATTATCTATGATGTACACCAGAGATTAGAATAAAGAGGTCACTGCTATGAAGTGTGTTCATGTGAATCAAGACATACTCATAACAAGTGTACTAATACCATAAACACAAACAGCTCTTCTAGTGCAAACATCACATGCGAATATTTACCCAATAAACCCTTTTCGTACAAGTCCACTATGTTCCCCAATTAACATATGCTTATATCACTACCATACTGGCACAAAGTGAACATTAAGTGAAGTGGTGCAATCAAGTGTAGCAAGTACAAACATGAATTGTTTTTATAAATACTCTTACCCCCAACTGGAATACAACATTGTCCTCAATGTAAGCAACGAGAAAGTAGATAATAAAATAAGAGAGAGAGGATCTAACCAGAGGGCGTAGGTGCACATCCAGCGAGGTAGGGACAAACCAAACACACACACACACACATACTATTTTTTTTTTTTGGGACTGTACAGTATAAATAGAAAAGAAAAATAAGATAAAACAAAACAAAAAGAAATAAAGAAATAAAGAAATGAAACAAAGAAAATAGAATGGATATCATTGATTGTGGAAAATGCTGCTCAAATAAGGCATGCACCAGCGTCCGAGTCTCGAATGCCTCATTATGAACCCTAGCGCCAAGCTGATCAAACTGCTGTTGGCTCGACTCCTAGTATACGTAGAAGTCAGTCTACAGAGATGCAACTGACTGCTGATACCCATCAAGTGCCATCTACGAGTAATCCCAATATGCTTGATAGTCTGTCCGAAGATCAACCCCAAATTATTGAATAGCGACTTGATTATCCAAAAGAGCCTGATATTGCGCCCATGTCATACAGAATGGCGTTGGCGATGGCACGACGGCGGGCTCTACCGGAACATCATTAGGATTGGCGGCAGGTGAGCAGTGGTTTGGTGCCATTGGGTTTTACCATAAAGCGTTGGCAGCAGAAGCTAAACCTCATTGGCTTCGAGTGGGTATGTCCCTTGGCCTTTTATGAGTGCAATGATGAGGTTGGCGAAAGGGAGAGCCCATGCAGAATGGCATCGGGTGTTGCACAACTTGACTTCATTAAGGATACGAGCCATCTAGTTGAAGGTCAAAATAGGGATGTTGACCCAAAACCCAAAATCAAATTGGTGCAAGGCACGGAGGAAGTTCCATCGCCGTTCTTCCTTGTGGCCTAAAGGAATGACATTCTTTTTTAGAACCACAACAAGGAAGAGGAGACAGCGCGGTAAGTTAGCCCACCGGATGCTAGTTCGGTTGTCATCATCCTGTCGCCCCTCATAGAACTTAGTCATTAATGCCGGGACTGTGAGTTCCCGAGTGAACACTGGAAACTGATTTTCATTGATAGTGTCCATGGAATAGTGGACAACCTCGACAATGGAAGCTAGTGTGACCACTAGCTCCATGCCATCAAGAATGGACAAAAGAGCTCCTGGGGCCTCGTCGCTAATGTACATGTTCTGATAAAAGACTCGCACAATGCGAGGATACGCCTGTTCAATGACAGTGCAGATGCCTAAACGGCCTTGATATTCAAGTTGTCGGACACTCCACTCAGTGGGTTGATGGCGGTAGAAGAAGTCCACATCAAATGGTGTGTCAGAGGCAATTTGTTTATTGGCCCATATGTCGGTTGGCATATCCCAAGCTGCTATGTTGGCATTGCGAGGCTATTTGGGTACTCGGCGGGATGATGTAGATGTATCTGCACAAAATAATACAACTAACACAACAAAAATGTGGGACTATTATATCAGTACTCATCAAATATCGCATGCATGCACGAATCATTCAAAACCTCAAATGTCATCCCACTACCGATTTATTTTTTATTTATATTTTTTTTATATTACCCTAAATTAACTTAGACTAAGTTAGTAGGAAAAACATTGACAAGGAAAATATGAAATACAAGGACTAAATAAATAAATTAGTAGAGAAAAAGAGAAGAAAATAAAATAAAATAAAATAAAAAATAAACCACTAACCAATTAAACTAACAATTAAATTACTAAATAAAAATAAAACTAAATCACTAACTAAACAATTAAAACAAAAATAAAAAACAATCCACTAACAAATTAAACTAACAATTAAATCGAAATTAAAGAAATAAGAACCACATAAACAATGAAACTAAACAATTACATTATACAAAAAGAGGTTACAACAAGCTAAATTATTATTATTATTATTGGTGATTTTTTTTTTTCGGGGGCGCACGTGCGCTGGAGATGGCCACACGTGGGATGGTCTATTGCTTGGTGACAACATAGTTTTTTTTTATATATTTTAGGATGAAGATGATGAATAAGCCTCAAAAACAGCCATTAAACTACAAATGTACTAATATTACAAGTGAAAACTAAGAAATCTAAACAAAATGATAGTGGTTACCTTGAAAAAGTATGAAGAAAAATGATAAAGAAGAGAAGATGTAAGATCTGCCCGAAAAATGGCCGCCGGAAGGTCACTTGTTGGAAAAGATGGTGATGCTTCTGTGGAAGGTGGTAGTGAGAAAAAAGGTGAGCGAAAGTTGAAGGAAGAAGGAAGAAGAAGTTGGTGATGGTGGGGTTGATGAGGTTGTGGGTTTGTGAGGTTGGGAGAGAGAGAGAGAGAGAAGAAGAAGAAGAAGAAGAAGAAGAACATGATGAGAGGTACAGAGAGAGTGTAGTTGGGAAAGTGATGATGAATGTGGGTCAAGGGTTTGGCTTAATGAAGTCAAAATTTTTTTTTTGAAGAAATATAAAATAAGTAAATAAAAATAAATAAATTAAATAAATAAACTGCACATTTTTTTTTTGCAAAGGAGAAAGAGAAATAAATAAATAAAAAGAATAAAATATGAATTATTTTTTCTTTTTTTTTTTTACCAGTTTGCTTGTGCGATCAAGAGGGCCACGTGTGCGGTGAATTATGGGCCGCTCCAGTAGCGCTGAAGTAGTGTGCTTCTGGGCCTAGGCCGCTCGTGCGACCTAGGCCTCCATTCGTGCGCTCCAAAAATTTTTTTTTTTGATGGACCGCTCATGAGCGCTGAATTTTGGGCCGCTTGTGCGGTGAAATTGGACCGCTCCAGCGGCACTCGCGCAGTGTGCATTTAGGCTTGGACCGCTTGTGCAGCCTGGCCCTTCCGCTCGTGTGCCCTACTTGGACTTTCCGCTTGTGCACCAGTTTGGGCTGGATGTGCAGTTTTTGCTCTTTTTTTTGGTTATTATTTTTTTTTTGGTTAAACCTGATTACAACCCAAAGAAAAATTTAAACCATTTCTACCTTCAATGCACATCCAAAATAAATATAGCACTTTGAAAATATCGGAATGCTTAACAAAGGTATAATCTTCATGCAAAAACCACTGGTACTACTTTTCTCCCTAACAATGTTTGTAACTTTCCCTATTCTCCAACAGGGTGACAGACTAAGTTGATTTGATATCCAGAATCGAGGCGCATAACGCTAACTCGACCTATGGGGCTGCCATACAGAGTTCAAGTCGGGGTGGTTTTGAAGCAATCTCCATATCCTTGGGCATTTAAACCAGACCCTAGTCTAAAAAATTCCAAACCTTTACGTTCTAGGCTTTGCCATTCAACTCTAGTTTCCACCGTCTAAGTTGGTCTCCTAGGAACTCACTACAAACCCCGTTAGGTGGCTATACTAGATCGTCAGATACTGTTCGGGCATGACAAACACCAAAGGAATTACACCTTTAGAGGATGTAAAGTCTTTTAGACTCAAAGCAATTACTATGGAAGATATATTGGGTCCGTTAAGTGGATAACCTCAAGCATCTCTCATTTCTTAATACCATCTACATAATATTTCAATCTTTGGCCATTGAACTTGAAGGTTGTACCATCTTGTGGATTTTTAATCTCAACCACCCCATGCGGAAAGACTTTTATAACCTCATATGGGCCATCCCACCAAGACCAGAGTTTACTCGGGAACAAACGCAATTTGGCATTGAACAACCACACTTTTTGGTGAGGCTCAAAGGACTTACGAGAAATGTGTTTTTCATAAGATGCCTTAGTCCTAGCCTTGTAAATTTTGGAGCTCTCATATGCATCATTGCAGAGCTCCCTTAACTTATTAAGTTAGAGTTTTCGATGGTCACTGGCTTTGGCCATATCAAAATTGAACTTCTTCATGGCCCACAAAGCCCGGTGTTCTAACTCAACAGGGAGATGGCATGGTTTTCCAAATACAATCCTATATGAAGACATCCTAATAGGTGTCTTATATGCAGTGCGATAGGCCCAAAGTGCATCAACCAACCTAGTGGACCAATTTTTCCTATCGAGCCTCACAGTTTTCTCGGCGATATGTTTAACCTCCCTATTAGAAACCTCCATTTGACCACTAGTCTGGGGATGATAGGGAGTGCCAACTTTGTGAGTGATCATGTATTTGCGCACCAATTCCTTGAAGAATCGGTTGCAAAAATGTTTACCGCCGTCACTAATTATGGCAAGTGGGAACCCAAAACGACAAAAAATGGTCTCATGAAGGAATTTAACCACAACTTTGTGGTCATTCGTTCTAGTGGCCACTGCCTCAACCCACTTGGAGACATAGTCTACAACCACCAAAATGTATTCAAATCCAAAAGATGGTGGAAAGGGACCCATGAAGTCGATGCCCCAAACATCAAAAATCTCAACAATCAAAATAGGGGTCATTAGCATCATATCTCACTGTGACATAGAGCCCATGCATTGACAATGCACACAAGCTCTACAGAAGTTATGGGCATCTTTGAAGATAGAGGACCAATAGAACCCACATTGTAAAATCTTGGCGGTCCTTTTCTGCCTACTGAAATGGCTGCCACATGCATAAGAGTGATAAAATGTGAGAATGCTTTGGGTTTCACTCTCAGGCACACAACACCGAATCACTTGATTCGGACAATACTTGAACAATTCTAGGTCTTCCTAGAAATAGTGCTTGACTTGTGAGAAAAAACAGTCTTTGTCTTGCTTAGACCAAGTTTTGGGAATTTGACCAACCGCCAAACAATTCTCTATGTGAGCAAACCACAGGGAGAGTCACCTGTGATATCGTAAGAAGTTGCTCGTCTGGAAACGTGTCATGCAAGGCTAAGGGATCACTCGTGTGCTCAATAAAGATGCGGGATAGATGATCCGCAACTACATTCTCGGATCCCTTCTTGTCTCGGATTTCTAGGTCAAACTCCTAAAGGAATAGAATCTACCAAATCAACCTAGGTTTGGTCTCTTTTTCGGACAATAAGTATCACAAAGCGACATGGTCAATGAACACAATGACTTTAGACCCTAGGAGGTAAGACTAAAACTTATCAAGTGCAAAGACAATAACTAGTAATTCTTTCTCTGTTGTAGTGTAGTTTAACTGAGCATCAGAAAGAGTACGACATAGGATATAACATGGGGCACTTTATTCACCCTTTGGCCCAAGACGGCATCGAGGGCATAATCAGATGCATCACACATTATCTCGAAAGGAAGGGACCACTTAGGAGATTGCATGATAGAGGCAGTAGAAATGGCGCTCGAAGTGTTTCAAATGCTTTCAATCATGCATCATCAAAGATAAAAGGTACGTCCTTAGCAAGTAAACTACGCAAATGACGAGATATTTTGCTAAAATCTTTGATGAATTGACGGTAAAAACCTGCATGCCCTAAGAAAGACCTAACTTGACATAAATAAGTGGGTGGAGGATGGCCTGTAATGAGGTCAACCTTAGCTTTGTCTACCTCTATGCCTCGAGGGGACATAATGTGTCCCAACACTATACCCTCACGAACCATAAAATGGCTCATTTCCCGACTCAAAATCAGGTTTGTCTCCACACAACGAATAAAGAATTTAGTTAAGTTCTAGAGGCATTCCTCAAAGGACGGCCCAAACACGGAGAAGTCATCTATGAAAAACTCTAAAGATTTCTCCACCATGTAAGAGAAAATGGCCATCATACACCGTTGATAAGTCGTCGGTGCATTACATAGCCCAAAAGGTATGCGCCTATAAGCAAAAGTGCCAAAAGGGCAAGTGAACGTGGTCTTTTCTTGGTTAGCGAGGTACACTGGGACTTGCTTATACCCTGAGTAGCCATCAAGAAAACAATAAAAACCCTGCCCCGCTAACCTCTCAAGAATTTGATCAATAAATGGCAAAGGAAAATGGCCTTTCCTAGTCATGGAATTCAATCTTCTAAAATCAATACACAATCACCACCCATTAGTCGTTTGTGTGAAGACTAGCTCTCCTTGCTCATTCTCTACAACAGTGATGCCCGATTTCTTGGGCACCACTTGTGTGGGACTCACCCACTTACTATTTGAGATGGGGTATATAATACCCGCATCTAACAATTTCAAAACCTCTTTTTTTACAACCTCTTTCATGTTGGGATTAAGTCTCTGTTGCATTTCCCGAGAAGGTTTGGTGTCCTTTTCTAGATGTATATGATGCATGCACACGGAGGGATCTATCCCTCTCAAATTAGCCACCGACCACCCTATAGCACTCCGATGTACCACAAGAACGCTCATTAATTGACTTTCCTACTCTGCAGTTAAGTCAGATGCAATAATGACAGGTAAAGTATCCTTTGGCCCTAAAAATGCATACTTAAGTGTGGCCGAGAGTGGCTTCAACTCAAGTGTAGGTGGTGTGACTAGGGATGGTATGACAGGCTCTCTAGACAAAGGAGGAAGGGACTAAAATCGGGCTTTCCATAGAGGAAAATCCGATGTAGAAGAAGAATTAAGTAAGGCATTCACCTCCTTAACTTATCCGCCAGTATCAAAATCCTTAAACCCAAAATGAGCTAGACAAGCCTCTGGACGGTTCTCTATAAGAATGGAGGGTAAAGCCTCCTCCACAATCCCATCCACAGTATCCACAAATAAACACTCATATCATATCTTTCATGGGGTTGTTTGGATGCTTGGAAAACATTGAGTTTCACTTGCATATTTCCAAATGAAAAATCCATAACCCTGGTACAACAATTTATGCACGTATTGGCCGTAGCCAAGAAAGGTCAACCTAAGATCACCGGGATTTGTTTCCTAGAGCTGGCTATCGGTTCCATATCTAAAACCAAAAAGTCAATAGGAAAATAAAACCTATCGACCTTCACTAGCACATCCTTAATCATGCCACGTGGCATTTTGAGGGACCGGTCAGCCAACTGGAGAGTAACAGTAGTGGGTTTCAACTCGCCAAGCTTGAATTCTTCATACACAGAGTACGACAACAAATTGACACTAGATCCTAAATCTTACAAGGCCCTATCAATGAAATGATCCCCTATAATGCATGCAATGGTTGGGGCACCTGGGTCCTTAAGCTTAGGGGGTGTGTCATTCAATAAAATGAAGCTTACTTGCTCCATGAGTATGACCTTTTGGGACACGTGTGTCCTAGATTTACACTTTTTCATACAAAGGCCCTTCACAAATTTAGCATAGGAGGGTACTTGCCTAATCACCTCCAACAGGGGGAGGTTGATTTTAACTTGTTTAAACACCTCCATCATTGCTTCCATGGATGTCGCCTTCTTATTAAAAGGGGACGGTGTATTAAGGCATTGGGGAAAGGGCGCCTTAGGCACATATGGTGCCTTAGACTCATGTGAAATACTAGGGACTAAGTCATCCCACTTAGGTGTTTCTCCCTCACTCTTGCTCTTATTAGGTTTACCACCGTGGTCACCCTTTTTAGCCCTAGTTGCATCAGACGCAACTGGCCAAGGCTCTAACTCCCTTCCACTGCTCAAAATGATCATCGCTTGCACCTGTTCATAGTGCTTTCCATTCCTACTCGACCCCTCTACCCCATATTGACCTTTAGGGTTAGCCATAGTCTGACTCGATAGTTTTCCTTTCTCTCTCATGTTCATGATATTAGCCATTTGACCTAATTGGGCCTCTAGCTTGGCAATAGTATGAGAGTGAACTACTGGTGTTAACCCCTTAAGTTCTGAGAGAACTTCTAACACATGAGTCTCAAAGGCCGAGTTGCCTTGAGGAACATGCGGGGGTTGTGGTTGCCTGTAAGGTCGTGGTGGTCAGTAAGAAGATTGGTTGGCAAAATTATTAAAATTTTGCCTTGGTGATGGAGGATTATAAGAAGTGCCTTATGAAGGAGGTCTCCATGAAAAATTAGGGTGATTTGTCCATCCCAGATTACATGTGTTGGAATATGGGTCATTACCCAAGTTGGAGAATCCTTAAGCCGTATTCACATGCTCTTGAAGTAATTCCAGAAATTGTGATGCTGAAGGACACTCACTCAAGTCATGAGCAGGGCTTGCACAAATAGCACATGCCTTGTGAAATTGAGGCTGATCTTGCTGTGTAGGGGCATGTCCCAAAGCTAATAATTGGTCCATCTTGTGGGACAATGCCTCTACTTGTTAGGCTAACTCTAGGTTTTGCCCTACCTCATAAATGCCCCTAGTTTTCAGGGCTCCAACTACCGATTGCCGGACTTGCGGGGCTGCAGAAGCATGATGGAGGGAATTATCACTTAAGTTCTCAAATAATTGTCATGCCTCAGCATCATTTTTGGACATGAATGTCCCACCACAAGAAGAATCCACCATTTGGCGATGAGGCTCAGTTAATCCATAGTAAAAGGTTTGAACAAGTTACCAATCATGCACTTGGTGGTGGGAATACTATTGGAGAAGGTCACGAAGTCTTTCCCATGTTTCATGAAATTGCTCGCCATCGATTTGAGCAAAATTGGTGATGGCTCGCCTAACTTGGTTGGTCTTACCAATGGAAAAGTACTTCTCCAAAAACTTCTGCTGTAATTGGTCCCATGTTGTGATAGAATTAGCAGGTAAGGAGTTCAGCCAATGTTTGGCTTTGTCCTTTAGTGAAAATGGGAATAGTCGCAACATTAAGGCCACATTGGTGAAATTCTAGATCCTCACTGTAGAGCAAATTTCCAGAAATTTGTGCAGATGTTCACAAGGGTCATGATGAGCTAGTCTATGGAAAGATGGGAGCATTTGTATGGTGCTGGACTTAATCTCATAATGAGCATTTGATGGGTCATTTCACACACCAAATATAAACAGTAAACTATACCAAATTCCTTAGAATAACGATAAGTCCAAGTATCGATCCACATGGACAAGCGAGAAATTAAATTAATTTAAATGTTAAATTCCTAAATTAATTTTGATAAAAAGATTGAGGGATAATATGACTAAACGAGAATTAAATAAAATTGAGAAAATTGCATTAACAATTGAAATTACGGTTTGAGATACTGATTTTTGGGAAAATCTTAGGGCAAATAATTCACCACCAACCACATAAATAAGACTTAAAATTGGCCATCAATTGTACTCCGGTTTGAAGTACCCAATATTTCACAACTACAAGTTTGAAACATTGATCAAGAGGATTGTTGTGTTCAACGTATAGGCACAAGTCATCTCAAGTAGCACGAAGCGTTTGCTCTAAACTATGGCAGCAACACAACCCGTCTCTCGTAGCATGGCTCGTCTCATACTTTGAACACAAACATAAAGAAAACTAATGTATGGAAAGCATTAAACAAGCACAAAGAGTAAAATACTTCAAGAGATGAAAAATAAAATTATTATAAACTTCTAAAATATCCTTACATTTATTCAAACCGTTTCACAATCAAAGCTTAAGAAAAATCCCTCTACATGGCTAGGGTTTCATCAAAACCCTAAAATTGGAAGACTAGCCACTCATGGAGGAGTGAGAAGAGGTGGAAGAGGAAGAAGCCCCCATGAAAGCTGCCTTTGAAGTTTGAGAATCCCTCATTTCAAACCCTAGCCTCCCTTTTCCTTCCAATATTTTTTGAACCTTTTTAGCAATTTATTTTCTTCCTTTTATTCCCAACAGAATAGATTGAATTTTTCATGCACGAAACCCTAAGTGGGCCACTTGAGTGGTGGTGGGCCGCACCTGCTATGGAGCTTGGCCACACAAGCAATGAGGTGGCAAGCCGAGATTTTTTGCTCCTTGCACGGAGAACCAGTTTTTGCTTCATTTTTGCTTGAATTTGCGTGTTGCCTGCCAAATTTACACAAGTGCACAAAACACATCATTTCTACCAAATAAACAACATTGAAAGACTAAAAATATAACTCAAGTGGCCTCAAAGTGGTACCTTTCGGCTTACATCAAAACAATAGCTTGAACGAAACATTAACATGAGTCAAATGCATAACTTAGCGTCACAAATGACTTATTCAAAAATCTTGTCATATCTCTTAACTTGTACACATTGTAACACATATTCGGATCAAATAATTCTTTTTGTCTTTTCTAACTTAATTACTCATGTTGGTTTCTTACTTTTTAAGCCTTAATGATTCATAAATCACGCCTAAGAATGCCTGGAAAAAGATGAGAATGAAGATATGAACTCAAAACATTTGAAAACATGCTAAAAATAAGCTGGTAGTTAGAGCCAACTTTTGGTCGCTAGAGCAATAGTTCACTCGAGCCAACTGTAAAGACTATAAAAGTACTGAGAGCTCGCAATTTTAGCGAGAGCCACTACTTGGTCGCTCGAGCCATCTGTGAAATTTTTGGGTTTCAAAACAGAAAGTTTGAGCTTCCAAACACAAATTCAAAGCCTTGGTTCATGCATGGCTCATTCAAAAACACAAAATGTCTTTAGAAAACATATATACACGACCCCTTAAAAACCATTTGCTCAAAATCTCTTTATTTCAACCAAAATTGAACTTAAAAGCTTAAGCATGTAAGATTTTTCAAACTCTTTTCTCAAAACTCATGAACTTAACAAATTTGAGCTCCAAAGCTCATGCATGCACAAAATTCTCTTCCATAACTTCTCAATACATGAAATTAAGGGTCCAAACATAATGAATCAAAGATGCAAGCATAAATTAACTCTTAAACTCAACATAGATAGTCAAAACCAAACTCAAAATGGTAAAACAGTCAAAACCAAACTCAAAATGGTAAAACTTCACCTATTCATGCATGCATGTAAGGCTACATTCATTTCCTTTATCTTTTTGACAAACATATACACATGCAAATAATCATAATAACTCCATGAACTCATCTCTAAATCACATTATCTTCAAGAATTGGGGGTCAAATTCATACCTAGAGTCTTCAAATACTCTAATTCTTACACTAACTTGACCAATTCTAGTTAAACCTTCAAGTTCTCCTACAATCCTTCACTTTCTCTCTCTAGATGAGAGCTCACTCTCTCTCTAAAAATGTTGTTACCCAAAAGACAACCTAAAAGGGGAGGTGAATTAGGTTTTTACAATTAAAATTAATAATACCCTAATAAAAATTATGACTAGCACAATAGATAAACATAATTAATGAAATAAAAATAATTAAAACAAGTGTCTTAACAACTATGTCTATTAATGATTTTAACACAGTAAAAATGTGAAATATAACTATGATAATTTAAAATAAAATAAAGAGATAAGGGAGAGAGAGGCAAACAAATTTATAGTGGTTCGGCTTCAACTCGGCTTATGTCCACTCCTCAAGCTTCACTTAAGATTTTCCACTATCTTCTAGCTTCACAGGGGTGCTAGCAACCTCTTTACAAATGGAACAATCCTCCACGGATTTTACACAGACTTCACAAGTCCAAACCCTTGCAAATCTTAGGTGATTCACAATCACTCTCGAGATTTCAAGAACACAGTGTTTGCAATACTTTTACAAGATGAAATGGTATTTTTGCTTTCAAAGAAAGCTTACAATAAATATATCTCAAAGATAGATATATAAAATGAAACTTTGATTTTTCTGTAAATTTCACACATAAAAGATGGGCTTAAAGCTATAAGGCTCAGTGTATAATTTCTGAGAATAGATGTGAGTGATTATAGATCAAAGAATATTTTTAAGTTTTTTGTAAGTTGTTTAAATTAGAGGCTTTGATATATATAATGAAAATTATAGCTGTTTATAGCCGTTGTATTCATTTGAATTTATAGCCGTTGTACTTCCATCATTACCAATTTGAATATCTTCCACTCCATCATTACAAATTTGAATATCTTCCACTTGAACCTTTTGAACCTTTTGGCTTTTTGAACCTTTATAGCCGTTTATAGCCGTTGTACTTCTATTATTCCTAATTTGAATATCTTCCACTTGAAACTTTTAAACCTTTTGGCCTGCTGCTGTGCTAGGTTGTTTGAACCTTTGTTTTGGGCTGTTTGAACTCCTGATTTAATCAAATATTGAATATATTCTAACAACATTTGGGATAAAGGTTTAGGTGAGAAATAATGGGACAAAATAAATTTTGATTTTATTAAAATATAAAATCATTAAAATAAATGTTGATTATATTTTTCTCTTTCAAATAAATCATCAAAACAAATTTTGATTATATTTTTCTCTTCCAAATAAATCATCAAAACAAATTTTGATTATATTTTTCTCTTCCAAATAAATCATCAAAATAAATTTTGATTCTATTTTTCTGTTCCAAATAAATTAAAACATAATTAAATAAATCATCAAAATAAATAAGTCTAACAATCTCCTACTTTTTGATGATGGCACACAATGATGTTTTGATTTGATTTGGGAGTAAGAAAGGCTCCCCTTCAAGTCATGCTCCCTGAATTCATTTCTAAATACATAAGTTAGCACATGTGTAATATTTAAGTTTTAATTAGAGACATGATATGAGACTAAGATATCAAACTATAAATACATAATCATCAGATTAGTTTTCAAATAATACCATAATTTGAAAATAATACCATAATACATAACATCATATAATTTCTCCCCCTGTGACATTATGAAAAGGAAATCATGAGTCAGAATTTGGAGGAGGAGGAGGAAAATGAAAGTGATAAATGGCATAAAAAAATAGAGAATCAAAACATATATATACACATATATAGATATTTATATATATATATAATATAGATAAGATTCGCCCGCGTCTCCTTTTTTTTCGTCGAAAATCACGTCGGACACGCGTGCTCACTTTTGCGTTAGCCGACTGACAAAAGCGAGACGAGTCAATCAGTCAATCAGCTGCCTCGGCTCTCTCTCCCTCTTGTCGTCTTCTCCTCCGTCTTCTTCTTAATCACTCTCTTCGTCTTCTTCTTCCTCATTCGCTTCGTGGGAGAGATAGAATAGAGAGATTGAGTAGAGCAGAAAGGTTGCCAAAAACTACTCTCCTTTCGATTACATCTCTCTCTCCTGCTACATGGCCTCGTCCCGTCCCCTTACTCTCTTTCCGGACCTGAATGATCCTGTAAACACTGCTGGGCCGAGTGTCCCGACTCCCACCCTTCCTAACCTTCCTATGATGTCGATTGAGCAAATAATGGCAGCTTAATCAGACATTGAAGCCAATCATTTCACACTGACGTCCTGTATGGAGAGGCTGACTGCAGTCACAAAATTGGCTCACCAACTGCAGAACAGGACGAGTGAGCTCTATCAGGTCAACGCCCAACTCGCTCTGCTCCAGAGCATGTACAAGGATGCGCAAGCAGAAATAGGCGCACTGAAGGCCAAAAATAAAGAGCTTAAATAGAAGACCACTTCCATGGCCCGATTTAAAGCAACGTCGTTCTTGGCCTTTGATAGTCAGCGGGGAATCGTCGTTCTCGACGAAAGCACGGGGGTAGGGGCGTCAAGGGTCGCCCAAGGTGATAAAAAGAAAAAGAAAATGATGGAAGAGACGAGTAAGCAAGATTGGCGTATGGCTGGAAAAAAAAATGAATCAGGTTGTTTGGTTTCGTTTTTCTGAAAACAGTTTTCAGAAAATTCTACTTTCTTATTTTTCGTTTTTTTTTTTTGTTTTTAATGAATTTTTTAAATATTTTAAGCAATTTTTTTAATTTTTAGATATATCTAACATAAATATACCTAAAAAGTAAAAAATTTTTGAAAAAAACTTTTTAAAAATTCACTAAATACCAAAAATACAAAAAAAAAAAATACGAGAATTCAGTACATTTTTTGTATTTTTATGTATTTAATAATTTTTAAAAATATTTTTTCACAATTTTTTTACTTTTTAGATACATCTAAGTAAGATGTATCTAAAAAACTAAAAAAATGTTTAAAATTTTAAAAATATTCACTAAAAACAAAAAAATATGAAAAAAAAAACTCAGTTTTCAAAAAATTTAATCTAGAAAACTCAAACCAAACACACTGAATAATTTTTTTTTTTGTATGTTTATTTTGATCGGCATGTGGGCGTAAAAAAATGAAAGATTTTTTTTTTTTTTTATGTAAATATTTGTATTTTGATTTGTTTTTTTTTTATGTTTAAGTATTGAAAAATGAAATTAAAAAGCAAAAAAAATAAGAAAATTAAGTCCAAACAAAAAATAATAATGAGAAAAAAATAAAAATAAAAGAAATTAAGCCTAATAGCAAAATAAAAAAAATAAAAAAAAATTAAAATAAAATAATACCAGCAGAAATTAAACTTAATAGGATGTTGGTGTTACTGGAATGGTAATGCAAAAAAAAAAGTTACTATGAGGGTTTAAAAAAAATGAATGTATGCAAAGTTAACTTTACTTCAAGATGCAGAACCAAAAAAAAAATTACACAGTTGAGAATAACAAACTATTAAGGAGAATAAATGTAGGAAGGAGCTGAGAACATTCAACTGATATAGATGTTTCCATATCAATGTAGCAATACACATATATCATTTTAACAAAAATTCAAGTTTCACAGTTATAACAAAACTTTTTAAGTAGAAATCGACATTCCAAGCTCGCCACGAATAAAATTGAAGCAATCCTCGCTTAGGGGTTTTGTGAAAATATCCGCCAATTGCTTGTCGGTGTTTACAAGTTCAAGTACAATATCCCCTTTTTGAACATGATCTCTTAAAAAATGATGTTGAATTTTAATATGTTTTATTCCTGAGTGTTGAACCGGATTTTTGCTTAAATTGATGGCACTAGTATCATCACATTTAATAGGGATATGATCATAATGCAAATCAAAGTCCTCCAATTATTGTTTCATCCAAAGTATTTGGGCACAACAATTTCCGGAAGCTATATATTCAGCTTCGGCCGTTGATAAAGTAACAGAATTTTGCTTTTTGCTAAACCAAGATACTAATGAGTTACCAAGAAAGTGACAAGTGCCACTGGTGCTTTTTCTATCAAGTTTGCATCCGGCAAAGTCGGTATCCGAGTAACTAATTAAATCAAAGGCAACATCTCTAGGATAAAACAGTCCCAAATTTTGAGTGCCAATAAGATATCTAAAAATTCTTTTAACAACACTGAGATGTGATTCCTTAGGATTTGATTGATATCTAGCACACATACAAACACTAAACATAATATCTGGTCTACTTGCAGTTAAATAAAGAAGTGAGCCGATCATACCTTGATATTTTGTTTGATCAACGGACTTACCTTTTTCATCCTTGTCTAGCTTAATGGATGTACTCATAGGTGTTCCAGCTATTTTTGAGTCATACATACCAAACTTTTTGAGTTGTTCTTTTGTGTACTTAGCTTAGTTGATAAAAATTTCTTCCTTACATTGTTTGATTTGAAGCCCAAGGAAATAATTTCGCTTTCCCATCATGCTCATCTCAAACTCACCTTGCATACACTTAGCAAATTTCTTACACAAGGATTCATTAGTAGCACCAAATATAATGTCATCCACATATATTTGCACAATAAGTAAATCATCATTTTTAGTTTTAACAAAAAGTGTTGTGTCAATCGTTCCTCTAGAAAAATTATTTTCAATCAAAAATTTACTTAATCGTTCATACCATGCACGAGGTGCTTGTTTCAAACCATATAAAGCTTTTGATAGTTCAAAAACATGATTTGCAAAAGCATGATCTTCAAAACCTGAGGGTTGTTTAACATAAACTTCCTTATTTATTAAACCATTAAAAAAGGCACTTTTTATATCCATTTGATAAAGTTTGAAATCTCTAAAACATGCAAATGCAAGTAACATGCAAATGGCTTCTAATCTGGCAACCGGAGCAAAGGTTTCATTGAAATCAATACTTTCTTCTTGATTGTATCTTTGTGCAACAAGTCTAGCCTTGTTTCTTATAATTGTGTCGGATTCATCAAGCTTGTTTTGAAAGATCCATTTGGTACTGATAATGGTATGATCTTTAGGTTTTGGCACAAGTTCCCACACTTTATTTTTCTCAAATTGGTTAAGCTCTTCATGCATAGCTATCATCCAATGTTCATCGAATTTGGCTTCTTGAAAGTTTTTAGGCTCAATCTGTGAGAGAAAAGCCAAGTTACTACAAATATTTCTAAGTGAAAAGCGGATTTCAATACCTTTTGTAGGGTCACCAAGGATTAAATCCTTAGGGTGATTATGAACAAACTTCCATTCTCTTGGCAAATCATCATTGTTTCCTCCTTCTTCTTGAGGTGGGAGAATAGGTTGTTCAATCTCTTTGTTCAACCAACATGGTTGGTTCTCTTCTTTATAGATACTTGAATTCTTCACATTTGGTTCCAAATCTATATTATCACTAACAATTTGATTTTGAGCAGAGATCTTAGTTTCATCAAATGCCACATGTATAGATTCTTCCATAACAAGAGTTCTTTTATTAAAAGCACGATAAGCTTTGTTAGTTAAGGAATAGCCAAGAAAAATTGCTTCATCAGATTTTGAATCAAATTTACCTAAGTTATCCTTACCATTATTATGCACAAAACATTTACAACAAAAAACATGCAAGTGACTAATGTTGGGCTTTCTATCATGCCAAAGTTCATAAGGAGTCTTTTTGAGAATAGTGTTAGATAATGTCTCAATGGGACCACATAATTAAATGTGGTGTTATCATTTATAAGAAGCCTACAATTTAAGTGGTTCAATTTAGTTAATAGGCTTAAGGGTATATGTGTTATGGACCTAATGTGTAGATACTAGTTGTATAATTTCTATTTCTATGAGGGGCAGAAATAGAAATTAAAACATATTGGTTAAAGTTGGTTTTCATTACCTTTCAGTTTTTAAACCAATAATGGTTAATTTATTGGTTTTCATTACCTTTCAGTTATGAAAACCAATTACAACCTTTAAAAGGTTATGGTCCCTATTCCTTCCTAAGGTGAAAGATAAGAACACTGTTTTGTTTTTCTAAATCCTCTCAAGGAGAAACATAAGGCACCAAAGGGGAAAGGATTAGAAGGCAATAACATAGTCAATATCAAAGGTTTTATTGACAATCAGACGCTTCCGTTTAACCGTTCATCGATGGATTCAGGTATGTCGTTTTAGTCTTGTTTTCTTGATGATATACATGGCAGATGATCCGAAACATGAAGTTTCATGTTCTGAAATTTATGTTTACAAATAGGTCTAATTAATGCACGATTTAAAATATAACATGCAGTGTGAACAGCTTCAGCCCAAAAATATTTAAGAAGATTATTTTTGCAAAGCATTGTTCTACTCATCTCTCCTAAAGTTCTATTCTTCCTTTCTACTACAACATTTTGTTGAGGGGTTCTAGGTGCTGAAAAATTATGTCCAATACCATGCCCATCACAAAACAATTCAAATTTCTCGTTTTCAAGTTCTCTACCATGGTCGGTTCGGATATTAGTAATAAGAAAGCCTTTTCATTTTGAATTCTATGACAGAGTTTTGTGAAAGAAGAAAAGGCTTCATCTTTGTGTGCTAAAAACATAACCCATGTAAATCTTGAATAATCATCAACAATAATAAGACAATAACGTTTACAACCTAGACTAGATGTCCTTGAGGGACCAAAAAAATCCATATGCAATAGTTGTAAAGGTCTAGTTGTAGAAATATGAGATTTTCATTTAAATGATGTTTTAGTTTGTTTTCCTTGTTGACAAGAACTACAAAGATGATCTTTTCAAATTTAATTTTTAGAAGTCCAATGACCAAATCCTTTCTCAAAAGTTTAGCAATTAAATCCATATGAGCATGACCAAGTCTTTTATGCCATAACCAACTATTTTCATTATTAACATATAAACATTTAACATCACTAGCATAGAGATCATTAAGATGAAAAACATAAACATTATCATGGCGATTACCAACGAATAAAGCTTTATGATCATTTGTGCTTTCAATTGTGCAATGTGATTTATCAAAAATAACTCGATTACCTTTATCACATAATTGACTAATACTAAGTAGGTTATGCTTAAGTCCATCAACAAGTAAAACATTTTCAATAGAAGGGTTAGGAGAAATACCGATGCTACCAATACTGATGATTTTTCCTTTCTTTTGTCTCCAAAAGTAACAAATCCTCCATCTTTCGATGATAGTTTAGTAAAGAATGATTTATCTCCGGTCATGTGTCTGGAACATCCACTATCAAGGTACCACTCCCCTTCTTTAGCTTTGGACTTAAAGCAAACCTACAAGATGACAATCAAGTTTTGGTTTTTGGTACCCATAGTTTCTTGGGTCCTTCTTGGTTAGTTTTGTTAGATCCCTTAATAATCCAAATTTTTTTAATTCCCATGTTCATATTCTTTTTGAATAGACAATAAGAAATATAATGGCCTTTCTTTCTACAATAATGACAAGTAATATGAGGGTGTGTCATGAGAGGTGCCTTTTTAAAAATTGTATTGAGACTCTTTTGTTTCTTAATAGGGTCATCCAATATCCGCTTTATCAAAAACACATATTTGATTTCCAAGAAGCATGTTGAGATTATCTCTACCTTTTACAAAATTTTCAAGTGTTTTTGTTAAATCATCAACATTGTTTTTTAAAATAGTTTTCTCATTAGAGATAGTATCAAGATCATTTTTCAAAATAATTTTTTCTTTCTGTAATTCTTCTACATTAATAGATAAAGATGCAACGCATTTCTTCAACACATTATTTTTGGCACAAATTTTTCTAAATTCATTTGATAGTTCATGGAATGCATTTTCAAGTTCTTCATAAAGAGTAGTTACCTCATCTTGAGTAGAGTCTTCATCTTCAAGAGCCATGAGACATAAGTTGGCTACTTCATTTTCAATTTCATCACTTGAGCTTTCATCTTCACTTTCTCCCCAAGCTGCTACCATGGCCTTTTTGTTTCTTTTGTAGTCTTTTCCAAGATTCTTCAATTTTGGACAATCCATCTTCATATGTCCAGGATTTTTGCACTCATAGCAAATAGTAGGCTCTTTCTTGTTATCTTTGTTGCACTCTTTCTTGAAAGGTCTTCTTCCTCCATAATTGTTTTTCTTGAAGTGCTTTTTGAGATTTCTACTAAACATGGCATAGCTTTCATCATCACTGAAGTTTTCACGTTCTCTTTCATTTGATGAGGCTTTGAATGCAATTCTATTTTTTGATTTTTCTGTAAATCTCACACAGAAAAGATGGGCTTAAAGCTATAAGGCTCAGTGTATAATTTCTGAGAATAGATGTGAGTGATTATAGATCAAAGAATATTTTTAGGTTTTTTGTAACTTGTTTACATTAGAGGCATTGGTATATATAATGAAAATTATAGCTGTTTATAGCCGTTGTAGTCATTTGAATTTATAGCCGTTTATAGCTGTTGTACTTCCATCATTATCAATTTGAATATCTTCCACTCCATCATTACAAATTTGAATATCTTCCACTTGAACCTTTTGAACCTTTTGGCTTTTTGAACCTTTATAGCCGTTATACTTCCATCATTACTAATTTGAATATCTTCCACTTGAACCTTTTGAACCTTCTAGCCTGCTGCTGTGCTAGGCTGTTTGAACCTTTGTTTTGGGCTGTTTGAACACCTGATTTAATCAAATATTAAATATATTCTAACAACATTTAGGATAAAGGTTTAGGTGAGAAATAATGGCACAAAATAAATTTTGATTTTATTAAAACATAAAATCATCAAAATAAATGTTGATTCTATTTTTCTCTTTCAAATAAATCATCAAAATAAATTTTGATTATATTTTTCTCTTCCAAATAAATTAAAACATAATTAAACAAATCATCAAAATAAATAAGTCTAACAAGTGTTTCTCAAATTTTTGCACTAAGAAATGAAGAGTTGAGTTCAAAAGGAGCTTAAGGAACAAATATATATATATATATATATATATAGCTAGGATTGGCTTAATATATTAATTAGAACATTAAGCCAATTAAACACAGCTTAATTTATCAAACTGAATCAATTTTTAATCAAACTTGCCAAATGGTTCTAAAAATCCAATTAGTTTATTCATGTAGCCAATTTTGGTTTCTAAAATCATCTAAGCCATCAATTTCAAAATCTGAACTGAAATTATAACAAATAGTTTTCAAATCAAACAGATATACACAAATTAATCATATGACACATATCACAATTAAAATTTTACACATAATTAAATAAATGTAATCATGATATGCATTTTGGGGTCGTTACAAGCAGGCGAAGAACAAGGCTCGGAAGGCCAAAGCGGCTGAGCTGAATGCGGCGGGGTTAACATTAAAAGACACAATTACACAACACTTCATGGATCGTGTGATAACCGATCACAATACTGGCAGCATTTTTGCAAGAGAGGCCATAGAGACCCGAGCTTACAACAAGGGCTTCTTTGAAGGAAGAAAGATTGGTGTTGACAAGATGATGGAGAAGCTAGCTGACAACGTTTGTCAATGTGAAAACCATGGCTTCAAGCACGGGTAGACCAAAGCACTTCAAGTAGTGGGTGTGGATTCGACATCCCTGTTATACCAGAGCTACGTAGTGCCGTTTGAAACCTAAGATGCCAAAAAAATGAACGATGAGAACACAAACCTCAAGAAAGCCTAGTCGGCATAGAAAACTCCAGTTTGATGTTTGGGTTCAACTCTTGTAAATAGGACGCCGTTCGGCCTTAGGATAAATGTACCCACAATGTAGTTTGATTGAATTTGTCATGATGTTTCAAATCAAAATTCTATTACGTTTGATGGTATTCATTAGACTAATTATGTCTCTAAATGCATACTGCAATTAAAAAGATTATGTTTTACAGGATGCTCCAAATTCAGAGGCTTTCAATGGCCCTTCATGCCAAGCACGAAGAGCGCTCCGAATTCGGAGGCTTTCAATGGTCCTTCGACCAAAGACGAAGAGTGCTTTGAATTCAGAGGCTTTTAATGGCCCTTCCTGCTGAGCACGAAGAACACTCCGAATTTGGAGGCTTTCAATGGCCCTTCATGTCGAGTTTCAATGGCGCTTTGTGACAAGCGCGAAAAGCACTTTGAATTTGGAGGCTTTATTGATGGCATTAGCTTAAATAAAAGTAAGGTAATCAAGAGTTATATAAACAAGAAAGTAACATAAAGCCTCATAGCATTGATTGATTGTATATACACAAGGTAATAAATCCAGAGGAGAGTCTGAGAAATAGCAAGACTTGACATGTCATGCCCCAAACTCACCTCTAAAAGTTTGGACATGACCTATTCGGAACCGGACACTTAACCTGATATACATAACATATGGGGCTTGAACGGAAGCATTCAACAATATAAATTAACATACACAAAAGAACAATATCCATTGAGCGACCACTATCATGCCAGGATCACAAACAAAACATAAGGCAGATAAAAGATAGTGACGTGCCTCTAAGAATTTAGCCTTGTACATATACATATACATAAACAGACCCAGCCCTCAAGATTAGGTGTAACAAAAACATTAAAAGGTAAAAGGATTATATACACTTCAACCTTAGACAGACAATCAGGGTACAAAACCAAAAGCTTAACAAAACTCCATAAAATGGGCTGCCTTCATCTAAGTGCCTGGACACTCTGAGGTTGACAAAAGAGGAACGGATGCCATGGGTTAAGACTGACCTCCAGGTGGAGTGCCTACAGAAACAGACATATTACAAAATGAGCCAAGTTCTGTGAATAGTAGTATGTAAACAATTTAACAATTAACTTGAATTATAATGTACATATATAAGTGCAGAGTACATATAGTTAACTTTATCTTATAATTATTTCCAGAATGGCCTTAGGCCTAAACTTTAAACAGAATGGCTTCAAGCCCTTGATCAGACTGGCATTAAGCCCTTAAACAAAACGACATTAAGCCCTTAAACAGAACGACATTAAGCCCTTTTCATGTATGTATGAACTCAAGAGGTGTCTCGCACGGATTCTAGAGGTGGCTCACACTGTAGCACTTAGTTCCGTACAACACTTTGTTCCATACTAGAAATACAGAATGGCCTCTGGCCTAACAGATCATACAGAATGGCCATAGGCCCAGATTGGCTTTAAGCCTAGTTCATGTATGTATGGACTCAAGAGGTGGCTTGCACGGATTCTAGAGGTGACTCGCATTGCAGCATTTAGTTCCGTACAGAACGTTGTTCCATACCCGAAATACGTAGGTCTTGAAGACCGAACAATTCATATCATGTCATAGCATAGCATAAATAGAGCAGATAAACAAAAACGAATTCATACATACTTTTAATTATGCTTGAATCATAAACAGAAATCGGAATTCATGCTTGATTATACATGGTACATTCAATAGCGCTAACAAAATCAATATAGAGCATACTTGTTAGTTCCATAAAGGAACCTCCGGTACCGGGAACTTGTAACATACTTGAACCACGGTATTATTACCCTCGGGCAAGGGCCTTGTGCTAAGGATGCCATGAATACTTTTATATATATGGACAATCATTCACTGATTCGAAACGTAACATATCATAAAATAGAGCATTTCTTGTCATATCATGTCATTACCGTAAGCTTAACAAAGACAGAACAATTCACTTTCTAATGTGGGTTCCATAATGATGTTAAACCTTCGCATTCATGTCGTAGATATTGAACGACCTCAGGCCCCTTAGGAGCAAAATAGTATGCTCTCATATTCACACCGAAACCATTGTTCAAGAATGAACATAAGTTCCCTTTATTTATTAAGCACAACATAGGTCACTTATGGAGAATAGAATATTAATATTAACTATTAATCAGAATCATACAGAACTAGACACATTTGTTTAATCGTTCATATACGTTAACATAGTTAACTTACAATTAACAGAGAGTGTTAATGGTAACCATTAGCTGTAAATAAAGCGTACTACGACAGTACTACTACTTACAGTGCTTTAGCAGAGTTCTTGCCCCTCCCGGGTTATGACCTACACACATGCACAACTTATTCATTAGTTCTTTTTCTTTCTTGATTCATTTCCTACTTCATTTTACTTCAAACGAATTTACAGGCATCTTAGGGACATCAAATACAGATTTCAAAAGTACCAGAGGGTTAAGCACGCAAAATAGAGTGAACAAAATCTTGCAGCTTGGGCCGCACGTGCGGTTGTGAGCCCCGCACGTGCGGCAGTGATCTCCGCACGTGCGGCGATTCTGGGTAGTGCAGTTCGAAATTTCCAAACAAAACCCCATTTTTGGTAAGCTTGTATAAGGCTCACAATAGGTCCTTTAATTGATGAAGTATGGTTTAAAAACATGTACATAGACATTACAACATATATCAATTTCAATATAACTTGGATCTTAGATCTTTAAAACTTATAAACATAACCCAATTCCTTTAAACATACAAACAAGACATAGGTATAAACATGCAAGTCCAACTTGAAAATCCAAGAAATAATTTAGCATGCCTCTTTATAACTCAATTTACCTTCAAAACAACTAAATTTCAAGAATACTTCTCAAGAGGACAATATTCACACACTTGATGGAAATAACAACTCCATAAAAATAAGAGAAATTGAAAAGGTGGTTAAAGAGAAGTTGATTCATGCCTACCTTGTCTCAAATCCTTATAATTTCTCTCAATTCCTACTCTTCTCCCTTGAATCACTTCTTTCCCCTTAGTTCTTCCTCTCAAACTCCTCTGTTTTCTCTCTCTCAGGATATTTTCTTGTATACAACTCTAAGTTAAATATTTAAAAAGGCACCTTTACATATATACATAATATAAAAAAAATTGAATAGGACAAACTCAATCAGTTTAATCATCCCAAATCAAATTTTTATAAAAATGCTTATTAGTACTTAAAAATGTTGTTGATCTCAAATGTAAAATCAATTTCAAATTATCAAGCCTCTAAGGCTCTTAATTTCTGCTCCAAACACCGTACTTGTGATAGATATTTTTTTTTTCTTATTAAACAGATATGCATCCATAATCATAGGATTCACTTAATTAAATTTAATTTCACATAAAATTTCATAGTAAGCATTTAAATGCTCAGAATAAGGGACTGACAATATACCAGAAATAGATACGAGGGTCAGGTTATTACATGACATAAACATCAAAACTAATGATAAAATTTGCGTAAATGAGTTGAATTCTAGGGCTGGGGTAACTTCTTGTTGTTCATGTCTGAGAGTCGATATGTCCCTACCCCAGCAATGGAATCGATTTGGTAAGGGTTGTCCTAATTTGGGCCAAGTTTACCGTCCGCAGGATTCCTAGCAACAAGGTAATACTTTTTTGAAGACCAACTCTCCTAGAGTATATCGGCGCAGATGCACTCGTTGATTATATGACTTGGCAAGTTGCTGCTAGTATCATGCCATAGTTACAAGGGCTCAGTTACGACGCTCTTCAAGTAAATTCAAATCCAAGGCTAGCATCATATCATTTCAGCCTGTATCAAAGGCTCTCAATCGAAGGGTAGGTCAAGCCAATCTCTAGGGGGATGATAACTTCATTGCCGAAACACAAGGTAAATGGCGTCTCCCCAGTAGATCGTCTCAACGTAGTGCGATGGGCCCACAATACACTCGGTAATTCCTCCACCCACTTGCCCTTAGCTTTTTTCAAATGTTTCTTGATACCGTCTAGCACTACTTTATTAGAAGCTTTTGCCTGTCCATTACTCTGTGGATAAGCTGGTGAAGAAAAATAGGGCCAAATGCTGTACATGTCGCATAACTGCCGGTAGACGCCAAATTCAAATTAACTACCGTTACCTGAGATGAGCGTCATGGGTATGCCGAATCAAGTAATGATATTCTTTCAAACAAAGCGTTTGATGTCTTCATCTCGTATATGTGCCAGTGGTTCTACTTCAACCCACTTTGGGAAATAATCGGTGGCAATGATTAAGAACCGTTTATTGCCTGGTACTTTCAGTAGTGGCCTAACTATGTCTAGGCCCCATTGAGCAAAAGGCCATGGATTGGTCAAGGAGTTCAGTTCTTCGGCAGGCAAATGTGTTAATGGAGAGAACTTCTGGCACTATTCAAATTTCTTAACATAATCCTCAACGTCAGTATGCATAGTCATCCACTGATACCCCTGAGTAATCGCTAGCCAATGATCTACCTCCTAAATGAGCGCCACAACTGCCTTCATGTATTTCAGCCAAGAAATCTTCAATCTTATCTAGAGGGACACATTCCAAGTAAGGCCCAGAGAGAGATTTTATATAAAAATTTCATTGGAGATCCAAATAATATCTCGAAGCCTTGCTTCGCAGCTTGTGAGCTTCCTTCTTATTCTTTGGCAATTGTTTCAAAGAAAAGAATGTAACAATGGGATCCATCCAACTCAGCCCCCTCTAGATGACGTTCACAATGGGATATTCGAGGATGCTGATACTTAGCTGTAGAATGAAACCCATTTCAATGGTTTGCTTAACTTCTGAGTTTACAATCGAAGCCAAACAAGCGAGAGCATTAGCATATTTATTTTGGTTGGGAGTAATCTAATTCAGTTCATGGCTATCAAATTTCACGAGCAAGGAGTTGGCTATCCTCATGTAGGACGCCATGCTGTCATTTTTAGCTGCATATTCACCCTTTAACTGTTTATGACCAATTTTGAATCACAAAAGATTCGCAACCATCTAGTTCCCATTTGAAGTAAATTTCTAAGGCTGATCAAGAGGGCTTTATATTTGGCCTCGTTATTTGAGGCGTCAAACCCAAGTTTAACTGATTGTTTTATTACTGCTCCTTTGGGGGTCATAATCGCTACTCCAGCCCCACTGCCCCGCTGATTGGATGACCTGTCACAACACAACTACCAAATATTCCTGACATACATTCTCCATTCCAGCTGTGATTGGGGAGCTGACTAGTCTCAAGGTTAAACTTGGCATGTGACGTAGTAAACTCGGCAGTAAAGTCGGCCAAGACTTGCCCTTTGATAGTCGTCGTTGGTGAAAACTGAAGGTCATACTGTCTGAGCTCCAATGTCCATTTGGAAACTCATTCTGATGATTCTGAGGACCAAACAGAAGGGGTGATCTATTAATAGTTTAATGGTATAGGCTTGAAAGTAGTGCATCAGTTTTTTGGAAGCCACTATAAGAGCCATGATTAGCTTCTCTAGGGGAAAATATCAGGTTTCGACGTCCACCATCGCCTTGTTAACAAAGAAGATGGGCTTTTGCTCGCTGAATTCCTCTAGCAAGACAGTACTCACTACCAATTGGATACTGCCAGATATAGGATGAGCACGTTACATGGCAAGGGACTAGCCAAAAGTAAAATGCAACTGAGATAGGTTTTCAACCCTTCCAGAGCAGTTGACATTCTGGAGTCCATTTAAATGATTTGCCCTAACGGAGTTTTTGAAAGAATGGCCTGCACCAATCTGAGGACCGGCTGATGAATCTATTAAGTGCGGTAGCCATACCCATTAGCCTTTGAACTTCTTTAGCCGACCTTGGTGAGCCGAGTTCCATGATGGCCTTGATTTCTTTTGGATTAGCTTCGATTCCATGAGGGTTTACAAAATAGCTGAGGAATTTGCCTGATCCAATGTCAAATGCACATTTAGAGGCATTAAGCTTCATCTTGTATTTTCAGAGAATATCAAAGGTTATAGCAAGATCAGCTAAGTGGGCACCCTTTTGTTTGGACTTGACTACCATATCATCAATGTAAACTTCCATGGTTTGGCTGATTTGATCTTTGAACATGGTAGAGACCAACCTTTGATACGTTGCCTGATATTTTTTAGTCCAGAGGGCATGACCTTATAACAATAGTTTTCCCTTGGAATGAGAAATGCCATTTTGTCTTGGTCGATCGGATCCATGGCAATCTAGTGATACCCCCTGTAAGCATCTAGGAAGCTCATGAGCTGATGTTGGGCGGTTGCATCCACAAGTTGGTCAATTCAGGATAAAGAAAAACAATCCTTGGGGTAGACTTTGTTCAGATTTGTAAAGTCTATGCAAACACACCAGTAGACACCCCATTTTTGACTGACCTTAAGACTTAGACTTCATCGATTGAGCGCTCGGTGATGGTGCATGCTGTGCTCGTTTCGAGTCTCCAGAGTTTTGGCTGAGAGCCTTGCCTCCGGGCCTCTGAACTCTTTTGTGTTTTGGCTCGGTTTGTGGACCGAATCTTGTTTTCTCTTCCCGAAGGGAGGGAGTGGTCTTGTAGACTATCTCTTCGTGGTCGTAGACCACTTTTTGTGGTCGTAGGCCACTTTTCCCGCTTGGAGACTAGTTTCTAGTTTTCAGAGCCTTCGGCCGCGCGCCTTGGCTCGGGACCACTTAACGTTCTCCGTTTGGCGTGGTTTTTGAACCACACCTTGTTGCCTCTTCCTAGAGGAACACTGTGATCCGGGAGACCACTTTTGTGGTGGCATACCACTTTTGATGCTCGTAGACCAGTTTTCGAGGCTTTCGGCAGCGTGCCTTGCCTCCCGATCTCTCGTCTTGCATCCGTTTTGGTTTGTTTTTGGTACGAACCTTGTTTTCCTTGTTTGGAAAGTGGTACAGGGTGGGAGACCACTTTTTCTCCTTGGAGACCACTTTTCCTTCTGCCAGCCAGTTTTCTGGTCGGATAACTGGCTTGCTTGGTCCTTGGGCCACATTTTCTGGTCGCCCACCACACCACTAGTCTTCTTTCATGCTCTAGACCTCTCCCACCTATGGCCGACCAGTTGTTGCTCTGGAAGACCACTTAAATTGGTCGGCCGACCACTTTAAGTAGTAGGTTGACCACTTCAAGTGGTCGGTTGCTTTTTGGCACCTTTTTGGAGATATTTTTCTCCAACTGGCACAACTAGAGGGCATTAGAGCTATCCTCCATACACGTGTATGGAGGGATTTGTTTGAAGCTTAGCTTCTCCAAGAAGCTTTGCCTTTTGGTTTCTATAGAAGGGAGGCTCCTCCTTCCTCCTCTAGGTTTAGAAAAACTTTCTTGAGCCATACATATAATCTATATCTATACATCTTCATTTCTTTCTTGTTTTGTGCCTTAAAGTGTAGATTGGTCTCACTTTTGTACACAAACACACACTCAAACACCTTGCTTGTGTTGCTGAGACTTCTTGAAGTTGTTTTTGGTGTTCTTGGGTTGGTTTGAGCTTGGAAAACTTGCTGAAGTTGCAGTTATAAATGAGGTCTTCAAGGGTGAGTCTTTAGCCCTTAAATCCCCCATTCTTGCTTAAGATTTTAGCCCTTCTTGCATACGTTTTAAAGCTTAACTCTTAACTAGAAAAAGTTCTGTTCTTGCATGTTTAAGATCTTTGTTTAAGGTCACTTTTTCATTTGGGGTGATTTACCCCCTCTTAGGCCTTGTTAGGCCTTATTTTGAGCCATCCCTTTAGGCCTTTGTTGAAGCCTTTGCATGACCTTTCTACCACTGAAATCTAGAGGATTTTCAGTGGTGGAAAGGTGGTTTTGGTGTCCTAAATAGGAGAGGGTCATCCCCTCTCCTTGTATTTTGTTTACTTGCTTCATATGCCTCATGTTTGAGCATCTTTGTTAAGCTTTTGTTGGCCATATCTTAGCTTGTATTTGTGGTTATTTTGCTGTGTTTTTGCTTGGTTTGGTCACTCCATGCATGGTTAATACACTTGTAGTGTAAATCACACAAACTATCTTTGTATGCTTCATAAAGTAGCATGTCATTCTAGCTTGTTTTCTTTCCATTTCAGCATGTTTTTGGTGATGTTTTTCCATGTCATGACTCTGTTTTGGTTTGGTTTGGTTGGCCCTTGCATGCTACATGCACTTGTAATGCAATTCCATGAAATAGCCTAACAAGCATCATGCTTTAACATGTCTTTTTAGCATGCTTTTGGCTTAACTTAAAGAAGATTTTGTTTATGTTTTACCATGTTTAAGGTCTGATTTTAGTTGTTTTGGCCATGCATGACTTGCTTTGTATAGCCTTGATTCATTCTAGCTTGTTAGCTTTGTGCATCAAGTCCACTAGTATGCATTACTTGGACCATTTTAATGATTTGGCATCATTTATTATGTGATTTCAGTCCATGTTTCATGGCCATGCATTCACATTTGTCATTTATTCAATGCGTTGGAGGGTTTGCCCCTTTATGCCTTAACATGAATCACTGTGTATGCTTTCATGCCTTAGCTCGCGAGTCATCATTTCAATGTGTTTTTGGGGTTATTTTGCCATGATATAACTCTGATTTTTATTGGTTAAGTTATCCCATGCTTGGTCTTAATAAGTGTAGTGTAATCCACCTTATTTGCCTTGTATGCATCATGCCTTATGCCCTCCATGCTAGCTTGTTTTGGCTTCCTTCAATGCATGCTTTAGACTCATTTTGACATGTTCTAGGATTGTTTTGGGTTGCCTTGGTCACATGCTTAATGTTTTGTATACTTGTAGTACAAATGCTCTTGCTTGCCTCAAGCTTTGAGCAACATTGCATGCTTCATTTGTGTTGTATACATGATTTGGCATCACTTAACACGACATTTCAGAGCTTATAACATTGCCATGTTCCTACCTCAATCATGCTTTAAGTGCCTTCGAGTGTTATGCATTGTTGCCTAGTTTATGCCTTAGCTTGTGTACTTGCATGCCTAGGCCTTTGGGCCCTCGTTTCAGCATGTTTAGGTCCTTATTTTGACCTACTTGAGCTCTGTCCATGCTTAGTTCATGCATTTGTGCCATGTATTGCATGCCTCCTTTGTAGTCCTCTTTATTAGCTTCATGCTTTAAGGACCCTAGCATGCCATACTTGTGTTGTTTGAATGATTTGGCATCATTTCTTACCTCATTTCAGTGCACTTAGTGTTGCAACACTTCCATGTTTTTCACTGTTTAAGTGTTCTTGAGAGTTGCACCTTAGTGCCTTAAGTGGTAAGCCAATTGGCATGCATGCTTGTATGTGTTTTTGGTGTCTTCGTTTTAGCATTATGGCCTCTATTTTGGCATGGCTGAGGTCTACCCACATTCGGTTTAAGCCCATTGAGCATTGTGTATGCCATGTCACATCACATCGTGCATGTTATGTTGTTGTTTGCATTGCGCATGCCATGTTCTTGATTCGCATTGTGTATGTGTAGACGTCCCCGAACGCCCCAGGAGGATGAGTCCTATTCTGTTCATATTGGGCTCACTACAGTTCGGACTCTCGAATTGTCACGGTTCTTAATATGAACCAAAGAGTCCAAATCCGGCAAATCGTTTTGAGAAACAAATTTTTGAAAAGAAGTGCCAAACATGGATTGCTTTGCCAGATACAGAGTCGCCACCTAAATATTTTATTTCGGAAAATTTAGGAAACCCTTACTCGGTGCCAAAGGCCACGTGTCCGTCATCACCAAAGTTGCCTCGGCTTGGGAACTTGGGTACGATTGGGGAAGGTCAGCTATGAGCACCCCCTCTCGCCCGATCAAAGATCGGCCTCTACTAACTGTGATATCTTGTTTTGAAAGCATCATGTGTTCCTATTTTGGTTTTTAGCCTAGAATTACCATGTTATGCGCACAGCAAACAAGTATAGACCAAATCGCCTAAATTGGAACAAAACATTTCATGTTTGTTTTGAAAATGGTTTGCTACTCGCGAGTAGGCTAAAATGCAGATTTTGCCACCCTCAAGTGGGCTTTAGAAAAGATGGTTTTGCCACTATCTAGTGGGCTTACAACTTACAATCAATGCATTATTCCAATTTAGATAATTCAACCTCTACCCACAGGCATTCAAGCAGTTATATCACATAAGAAAGTAGCCTCATGGTAAGCATGCTGTCATGGTAACACTCACACACATGCAAGGATACTAAAACATAAATGCTTACCGAGTACTCCAAGCCAAAACGGAAACTAGTTAGTAATTATATGCATGATCCTAGTTCATGTTAAGATGGCTAATGCAACACATGCAAGATGCAGCTACAATAGGCTCGGCTAATCTATGGATGACATATGATGATGCTACAACTAACACGTATTCAACTTGGAATTGAAATACAATGCAGTTAGTATGATGCGCCGAGCCCGGTGCATGCATGACAAATGTATAGATGCACGCATGCATAGCATAAGGTATGCTAAATTAAATATGACCTAATACTAACCATCAAAAGCAGATAAGTAAAAGGGAGAAAGAAGTGGGGGTTGGAAGACATACACACACGCACCCACACTTATTACAAATTCGCCCTCACTCGGAGGGACCAAAAGAATTTACAAATTAATTATTACAGACCACTTAATTAATTAACAAATCAATTAAGCTATTTAAAGCAGTAAAATGGCCTCGGGAAGAGGGATGCATGCAAGCTTGGATTGGCTTCGCCCGAACAAACAAGAGGCCCAACCTTTATCATAGTGATTCAAGAGGCAAGGCATGCATGCCAAATACAACCTAAGCATGTGAGCTAAGTATGCAAACATGCAATATGTACTAGGCACACAACCTAATGCAAGGCATGGAACCAAGCCCAAGGACTTAAACTATAGTCATGTGACACATGAAGCAAATGACCAAAGTGAAACAAAACAGCCCCAAATCATGCCAAAACAAGGTCAAAGACACACCTAGATGGCATCTAAATGGCCTATACATGGAAGCATACAAAAGAGGCCAAACATGGAGCATAAGACACCAACCTCTTAAAGCATTAAAGGAGCATCAAATGCAAGCATACGAGCATGTTATAAGGACTGAAATGGCATGATAAGTGGTTCCAAACCACTGAAACAAAGCAAGTAAAGCATGCTAGGGGAGTCAACACTCAAGGCCTACAAGGGAGATTGCATGGTAGCTATACAAAGCAAAGCATGGATGACCCAAATGACCAAAAACAGACCTTAAGCACACTAAAACATGCATAAAAGCTTCACGAAGCTAAGCCAAAACAAGTAAGCATAGTGGTCTAAATGCTAGATACATGTTAAGGTAATTTCATGGCATTACAAGACAAGTATGCAAAGCAAGCATGGTGTGTCTAAACCAACTTAAAACAGTGTTATATCATGGTAAAATAAGCGCAAATACTACTTAAGACATAGCCGATATGAACTTAAACAAGGTACTCACACATGAGGCTAAAATGACAAGTTTTGAAGGCAACAAGGAGAGGGGATGACCCTCTCCTTCTTAGGACCTCAAACCACCATCCTCACCACTAAAATCCCTCAAGATTTCAGTGGTGAGGAGGCCCAAACAAGGTGGTCCCAGAGCTCACCAAAAATGCACAAAAAAGAGGCCAAACAAGGCCTAAGAGGGGGTAATCGACCCCAAACACAAAAGTGACTTTAATGAAGTATCCTAAAAACAAAAAAAAAACTTTTTTATGTTATACACAAAGCTCAAAATAGCAAGCAAGATAGGCTAAAAGTGTGTGCAAAAACGGGGAATAAAGAGGGAAAAAGAGTTACCTTTGTAGCCAAAAGGAGACAGTAGCCTCTTGGTCCAAAAAAACAGTCCCTTAGCCTCTAAAAATGACCTCCAAGCTCCTTAGGTTGATGATCGAGGTGTTGTGCTAGGAGGTGTAGTTCAAATGGCCAAGAACTAGACCCTTTTGAACCCTCTAACCCACACAAATGTAGAGAGAGAGAGGGAGATATAGAGAGGGAGTGATATATATATGATATATCAGATATTTTCCTAACCCTCTAAAGGGGAAGAGAGGCCCTCTTTTTATAGAGAAACCAAGGGGGAAAGCTTCTCTTAGAAGCTTTGAGCAAAAAGGCCAAGCTTCTCTTAGAAGCTTGGAGCAAAAGGGCCAAGCTTCTTGGAGAAGCTAGGCAAAGGGGTCAAGAGGTTCAAGCTTCTTCAAGAAGCTAAAAAAGGATCAAGCTTCTTGGAGAAGCTAAAAAAGGGTCAAGCTTCTTGGAGAAGCTAAAAAGGGTCAAAAGGTTCAAGCTTTTTGGAGAAGTTAAAAAAGGATCAAGCTTCTTGGAGAAGCTAAAAAAAAGGGTCAAGCTTCTTGGAGAAGCTAAAAAGGGTCAAAAGGTTCACGCTTCCTCAAGAAGCTAAAACCAAGAGTTCAAAAGGTTCAAGCTTCATCAAGAAGCTAAAACAGGGGGTTCAAAAGGTTTAAACCCCCTCAAGAAAAGGTCTCGGCCAGAAAAAGTTGGCCGACCGACCAACAAAGTTGGCCGACCGACCACAAAATGTGTCGACCGACCATCAGCAGTGCCGACCGGCCATCACCAGTGGTCGGTGGCAAGGAAACAAGGCCGGTGGCCTCAAGCCATGGCCGGTGAGGTGTGGGGATGGCCTACAAGCTATTTCCCACCCTCAGAAGCAAAACAGTAAGTGTTTGATGTAAAACCAAACACAAAACAAACAAGTCGAGAGGTCTTGAGGCAAGGCGTGTAGGCGAAACCTCTGAGAACTCAAGACGAACACGAACAGGGATGATCATCAAGTGTTCAAATGATGACGTCCAAGTCTTGAGGACGGTCAAAAATGGGGTGTCTACAGTTGTCCCTCTTTAACAGAACTCAAAAGTCATAAAAATGAAGGGAGTGAGTGTCAAAGCCCAGAGACGACCCATTTTTGACAAGGCTGAAGACTTTAGACAAAGCATACAAGCTACCGATAAATAAAAGGTTGTGCCCGTAGGCTGCCTACGTATCCCTTTGCAAGGAATCAAACCAGCGTAGTTCAGGGGCAGGATGCAAATGATATACAAGAAGACTTTGAGAATTGGCCTTATACGCAACGCGAAGCCGGTTTGAAAATTGGACTTATACGCTACGCGAAGCCTGTTTGAAAATTGGACTTATACGCTACGTGAAGCCGGTTTGTAATTGGACTTATACTTTTTCGCGAAGCCGGTTTGTAATTGGACTTATACGCTTTCGCGAAGCCGATTTGTATTCAAAACAATGCAATGTACTAACAAGTACAGGCGAGGTGCGCAAGATAGCACGAATGAAATGCTATGATAGTAAAGATGCAAAAGGTGACAAACTCCAACCATGTCGGAATCATGAGAGGAGGTCCAAAACAAACAATTAGAAGTGCATACAACGCAACCTAAGTCAAATTCCAAATACGCCGAAATTGTGTGAGGAAGGAACAAAGAGAGAAACATAGGGATATATCCCAGTGTTTCGGAAAAGGAGAAGAAACATAGGGACGTATCCCGGTGCTTTGGGAAAGGAGAAACATAGGGACGTATCCTGGTGTTTCGGGATAGAAGAAACATAAGGACGTATCCCGGTGTTTCAGAGTGGTTCAAGCATTGGAACGTATTCCAAATGCTCTTAACCAAAGAGGGAGAAACATAGGGACGAACATATCCCCGTGTTTCGAAAAGGTATAAGCATTGGAACGTATTCCAAATGCTCGTAACCAAAGAAGGAGAAACATTAGGACATATCCCGCTGTTTTGGATTGAGTGAGAAACATAGGGACGTATCCCGGTGTTTCGGAATAGTGTGAGCATTGGAATGTATTCCAAATACTCTTAACTGAAGAGGGAGAAACATAGGGACATATCCCGGTGTTTCGGAATGGTGTGAGCATTGGAACGTATTCCGAACGCTTTTAACCGAAGAGGGAAAAACATAGGGATGTATCCCGATGTTTCGGAATGGTAGGAGAAACATAGGGATGTATCCCGGTGTTTCGGAAAAGTATAAGCATTGGAACGTATTCCAAATGCTCTTAACCAAAGAGGGGGGAACATAGGGACGTATCCCAAGGTTTAGGGACGAATCCCAAAGTTTAGGGACGTATCCCAAAGATTAGGGACGTATCCCAAGGTTTAGGGACGAATCCCCAAAGTTTAGGGATGTATCCCATGGTTTAGGGACGTATCCCAAAGTTTAGGGACGTATCCCAGAGATTAGAAAGGAAGGAGAGACATAGGGACGTATCCCGGTGTTTCGGAATGGAAAAGAAACATAGGGATGTATCCCGGTGTTTCAGAAAGAAGAGAAACATAGGGACGTATCTCGGTGTTTCGAAAAGAGAGAGAAGCATAGGGACGTATCCTAGTGTTTCAGAAAGGAAAAGAAACGTAGGGACATATCCCGGTGTTTCGAAAAGAGAGAAGAAACGTAGGGACTGGTGTTTCGAAAAGAGAGAAGAAACGTAGGGACGTATCTCGGTGTTTCGGAAGGAATGAGAAACATAGAGACGTATCCCAGTGTTTTAGAATGAGAAGGGAAAACATAAGGACGTATCCCAGTGTTTCCAAATAAGAGAGCATGCATAACAATGCAAGTGGAAAGTACGTGACAACGCAAGTGAAAAGGTGCATGACAATGCAAGATAGATGTGAATAAAAATGCAAGTAACGAGCATAACAATGCTAGATAGATGTGCATAAAAATGCAAGTAACGAGCATAACAATGCTAGATAGATGTGCATAACAATGCAACGAATGGTGTGCGTAACAATGCGATTGAAACGTGCATAACGATGCAAGTAGAACGTGCGTGACAGCGCATGTTAGAGATGTGCAAAACAATGCAATACAGGTACACAAGACAGTGCGAGTGAGGTGCACAAAAGAAGTGCGATAAAATGCATTTTCTATGCAAGTATGGGGGCATTTTCTATGCAATCATGGAAAGCCTATTCTATGCATGATTGAAAGCAAAGCATATTCTATGCATGAATCATAACGATGTGCGGCACGCACGTAATAGAAGTGTATATGAAAGTGCACATTCTATGCAATAGAGGAGCATTTAAACATGTACTCTGGTGCCTCTGATTTACCTCTTAGAGGACTTTGCAACACACTCTGCTCGAAAAGGGGACACCCTGTTTACATTGGCGAGAGATAACATCTGCTGCTGCTTGAATTGCCATTCTGAATTGAAGCAAGCTTAAGCTTGGAGTAGAGGCACACTCATTCTTTGGAGCACTGACAAGGCCTGAAGAGGTACATCCGGAGTACAATCACGGAATTTGCTGAAGGTGAAACACACTCAGATGCTTCGATTTTCCCTCTTTCCTTTTGCTTTACAGTCTGGAACTTATACAGCTTCAGATAGGTCCTGGTTTTACTGTTTTCACGTGACCTGGGTTGAACCCTGCGGCTTTATGAAAGAACAAATCTTGTTTTGCACAAATGTGAAGAATGGCACAGCACTCTGAGCACAAAACGATTCATTTTTGAAATTGAGAATGAGTTCTCGACCGGGTATTGAACCTACGACTGAACACAGCGCACTACGACTCAATCAACGAAAAACAAAAGGTAAAATAACCTAAACACAATGAGACACGCTTGGAACGACTCAAAACAAGATTTGAGGCAAACAAACAAAAGACACGACATACAGACGTGCACAAGGAGCCTGTTTCTCTGGGTATCGTTTCCTACCCTTTCTTATTTGTGATTCTTACATCACTCGGCCCTCAAGCTCTGTTTTTCTGAAAAAGCCCTTTTCTCACTTTTCCTCTCATCGCACATCTCTCTATTATTCAATCTCTCATTTTTAATCCCTCCCCTGGGTAGTTGATGAATAAACAGACAGTTATGGGCTCTTGCCCCTAGTATTCTACCAGACTCTCATTCTTGTTCACAACAGTGAGTTTCTCCCACAGAGGGGCTGTGCTACAACTGGGTGTGTAGCAAATTTGTAGCTGACATCAGTTGACGATGCTCTACTGGGGAGTTTGGACGTGATCAGATCTATCTAGATAAGGGAGTGAAATATCTTGTCCCATTCCGATTTGTGCTTCGCACTTAGCTTGATACCTCGTTGCTTGGAGGATGAGAGAGCTTTCATCCTTTTATTGTTAACTTCAGTTGTGCCCTCTTCTGGCAGGTAGAGTGCCCTTCTTGGCGAGTACGTTGAAAATGGGAGAAAGACAGGAAGCCTGACTCAACTGTGCCCCTAGTTCATCATTTTGACAATTTTTGTTTTTGGCTTTCTACTAAAACAATTTTGACCAAAATGAGAGTTAGATTAACATGCTTGTTCGATTTTTAATTTGAAATCATGCAAGTCAGGTTATAAGCACTGAAAATTTTCCTTTTTGGGTCCAAGAAAATGGTCCAGTTTTAGAAAAATGGAATAATTTTCGAGAGAATTAGTCAACCTCAGTAAAAATTCTCAAAAACTATTTTTGCAAACGGTCATTGCTTAACGAGCACGGAACCTACTCTTGAAATGCATGACCTCGGATCCAAAACAATGGAAAATTGCCCTTGCTCGAAGAGAGCTGCATGGCAACGGAAAGTTGCCCCTTGTTTAAATGGCACCGCAGCGCACTGAGTGGCAACGGAAAGTTGCCCCTTGTTTGAATGGCACCGCAGCGCATTGTAGTCAGTCCTCAAAGTGACGAACACAACCAAATTCTCGGATACAGAGAAGGCAAAGATAATCAAAACCATTACATGGACACAATTGATTTGGAAGTGTTTGTGGCTGGACTTCAGAATGAAGTTGCCTACGTATCCCAAACATGGGAATCAAGCCTTACGTAGTTCGGGATAAGGTACACTTGTGTATTAACCCTTACCTTTTGCCCTCTAACTTTTGCCAAGGCCGCCCTTCCGGGTTTTCAACCTTGCGAGCTCTGTTTTTCTTTTCTTTTCATTTCTTTTCTTTTTTTATCTTTTCTTTTTCGTTCTTTTTTTTTCTCTTCATTTTCTTCATTTTTCTTTTTTTCTCTTTTTTTATATCTTTTCTTTGCATTTTTTCTTTCATTTGCTCTAACTTTTGCCTAGGTCGCCCTTCCGAGTTTTCGGCCTAGCGAGCCTCTCAAGGGTAAAAGTGTAGCTTTGTCCATGTCAAATGGTTTTGAGATCCCGAAGTCATCTGAATCCAGACGAATGGCTACTGTCTGCTGATAATGTAGAAGTCCATCCAATGGGGGATGAATTTCCTCCTAGTGTTGCGGATAGGAACTCGGTTGTCCTTCAGTAGAAACTGTCTTCTTTCCTCCCTTCTGGGATTTGGCATTCTTGTCGACCTTCTTTGATTTGTGGAATGATCCATCTTCGGCTCTTCGAGCACATTTGAAATTCTTTGCCCCTAGTTCCAGGGGTGCTTCTGATCTATCTTTACAAGCTTCTTTTGATGACATCTGATCTTCTTGATCTAACTTTCTTGCCTCTTGTTCGAGGGCTGCTTTGAATCTGGCCACACAGGCCTCACGTTGTAGTTGACCATTGAACATTTCTGAACTTAAGTCCAAGGTTTGACAATGAGGGGTCGAGTCTTAAGGTTGAGAGCGATCCTAGGCTGCACAATCTCAAGACTGATTCCACACAGGTCTTTGCGAGATCGCGCAAAACAGTTTTGAAATCTTTTAAGAAAGCGACAAATCGCTCGCGCTGAAGACAATGTAGAACCAATCTAAATCAAGTCAGGATCCTTCTCAGTACTCACATTAACAAGCATGATCTCGATCATTAAGGGCTTAGCATGCCTCTCTTTCTCTCAATTGATCAAATTTTGCAAAACCTGAGGAATTCCTTCATTTTCATTTTTATCACAATGTTTTGAAAAAAGTTTTGGAAAACTTAGGTCGATGCAATGAATTCAAGGCACAGAAAAGACACAGCTTCTAGTCAAATACTGCCATCTTATTTAGAATTTCTGGCACAACTGGCACACGGCAGAAGCAAACACAAGAATGTGAAAATCACTACTATTCCATTCAGATCTGTTGGCGTAACTGGCTCCAAGGCAGAGACAGACTCAAAAGAAAGCAAAAAAAAAAGACAAACACAAAACAAGCAAGTGATGTCCGAGGTAACACCCCCGAAATCACCCGACTCTAACAAAACAGGATTGACTCGACACAACAAGACAGACCCGACTGACTCAGTATGAAAAGACTGACTCAATACAAAACGGAAAGACTAACCCAATACCCAAGTCAGAAAGTACAAAACTAACATTCGCAAATGCTCAAAACAATGCGTGCCAAACGCCACATCTTGGAATAAACTGAACGCCGTCCGCAGGTGGTTCATCCCTCGATCACATCACATTATCCCCCACAAGTTCACTGATTAAGTGCCGATAGACTTTGCAGGACCTGGTGCGGGGATGACCCTATTGTCAATCAAATTTTGTATCTCGTGACGGAGATGGACGCAACTGTCGGTGTCGTGACCGGTTTGTTGATGAAAAGCACAGTACTTAGTCGGGTCATGCTTTGGAGGGAGAGGATCGGGTAGAAGCCGTTGTTCTAACGGTTTCAGATGTCCTTTCCTGAGTAAGACCCCTAGGGCTTTAGACAAAGGCATATAGATGGGGTGAAAACCCTCTTGCCTCGGGGTAGATAGTCTGAAGTTCGGGGGTTTGAAGTGGATGTACCAACAAAGGGGGTGGCTACTCTTGGTGTGGTGGTGGTGACCATGCCCACTTCGGAAGATCTTGCAGCTGCATCACCGCTGGTGGCCGCACTTGAATTGCAGGAAAACGCCCTCCTAGGTTGCTCCTTCTCCTGGTCAATGAGGCCCTGCTTCATAGCGTCCTCGATCAGTACTCCCATCTCATGCAAATCTGAAAAGGTAGGGAAGGGGAGCACGATCATTTTCTGCATTAGTTTGGGCTGGAGGTTGCGCACAACCATCTGTATTTGATCCTTATCCGTTGGCCTAATGGTCATCATTGAAGCCTTGGCCCTCCAGCGGGCCATGAATTCCGAGAAGCTCTCCTTTGGCTCTTGGCGGGTGACTTCAAGATCACGAGTTGTGACCTCAATCTGTGCGTTATAGGAGTATTGATCACTGAAGGCCTCAGCCATCTCTTCCCAATTCTGTTTCACAGAGTTCTCCAATTTTGCATACCAGATTGCGACTATCCCAGACAGGGTCCGGCCAAACAATGATAGCTTCTGTAATCTGGTGAGGCCCATCGACCTTAGTATGTCCGAAAACAGCCGCAAATGTACCATGGGATCCCTAGATCCATCAAAGCGGTCGATGTGTGGCATCTTAAATCTGTTCGGCAGCGTCACAGCCACGTCTGTATACCCATTTTCAATATCAGGAATGGAGTGGGCCCCCTGAGACTTCTTGAACAATTTCTCAAGCTTACTCACTTTCAATGTTGTGGGGTCCGTCTCGACATCAAAGGGGGGGTCTGGTGGGTTGGTGGGTGTTTTAGATAGCTGGGGTAGAACCGGGGGCGGAGCTGGCCCTGTCGGAATGTCCGTATCTTCCTGGACATTAGCTGTCTCCCCGAGTGTTGGAACTCTTGGTGGGGGAGGAGCCTGGTGTGAAGTAGATACTCCAGTTTGCTGCTCTAACCTGGCAATTGTCTCTGCCTGTTGGACTATGACCACAGCCTATTGCTTGGCGAATTCTGCTTGATGGACAACGTCTTGTTGTATGGCTTTCATACTATCCTGGAGTTGGCGCACCATCTCTACCAGACCCGACATATTGTCCTGATCTAACTGAGCAACCGATATATCTGTGTCTGCAGTAGGCTCGGAAATCTCAACCTGACTGCTCAAAGATCACTGATCTAGTAGCTGTTGTATTGGTGGTCTGTGCTTGACTAACCTTCTCTGCCCTGATTACCCTTGAACTGAGTCTCTGACCTGACAAAGTCTATCAGCACAAATCCAATATACCAGGGGATATTGGAGCCTTCTGAAGTTATGGTTCCAGGACTACCTAGCAAAAGGGAAAACAGAGAGCATCTCAGCCTGATTTCACCATAACCCATATGAGCAAAGCTAAATGACTGTGCCCCCCTACAGAATTCTGCCCAAAATTCTGCCTGTAAACTGATACCCTCAGGTAAAACTGATTCCCCAAATACTGATAGTGATGCCCTCAGGCCTGTTACTCAAACTTGCAAACTGTTATGGCATTCCCTGTAGAGATACACTCTAAAAGCACATAGCAAACAAATGAGAGCCAAGACACCCCTATGTTGGGGTAGGGTTTCCGTGTCCTATTTTGTCAGGAGCTAGGGTTTCACTACACACGCAGCGGTTTCAAACAACCTATAATCGGGTAAGCAACCTGTCCTAGCCTGGAATGGTCACTATGGATTTCGATATGCACTAGGTCGAATGGTCAAAAAGGGTGCCCCAGTAAAAACCGGGGTTTGTGTTCCCATACTGGCAGAGCCCGCAACCGGTCAGCCTTATGGTCATGCCTTGACAACGCAAGCCTCTGGCAAACCGCTCAGGAATAGCAGATGGCAAACACGGTGTCGTAGGCGTACCAATGCACATGCAATGCAAAGAAACACATAAGTGAAATCAAAACAGGATATCATGAGTTTGAGTCAAGCTCTCTAAATCCCCAACAGAGTCGCCAGAAACTGTAGACGTCCCCGAACGCCCTGTGGGGATGAGTCCCGTTCTGTTCATATTGGGCTCACTATAGTTCGGACTCTAGAATTGTCACGGTTCTTAATCTGAACCAAAGAATCCAAATCCGGCAAATCATTTTGAGAAACAGATTTTTCAAAAGAAGTGCCAAACATGGACTGCTTTGCCAGATACAGAGTCGCCACCTAAATATTTTATTTTAGGAAATTTAGGAAACCCTGACTCGGTGCTAAAGGCCATGTGTCCGTCATCACCAAAGTTGTCTCGACTCGGGAACTTGGGTACGATTGGGGAATGTCAGCTATGAGCACCCCCTCTCGCCCGATCAAAGATCGGCCTCTACTAACCGTGATATCTTGTTTTGAAAGCATCATGTGTTCCTATTCCGGTTATTAGCCTAGAATTACCATGTTATGCGCACAGCAAACAAGTATAGACCAAATTACCTAAATTGGAACAAAACATTTCATGTTTGTTTTGAAAATGGTTTGCTACTCGCGAGTAGGATAAAATGCAGATTTTGCCACCCTCAAGTGGGCTTTAGAAAAGATGGTTTTGCCAGTATCTAGTGGGCTTACAACTTATAATCAATGCATTATTCCAATTTAGGTAATTTAACCTCTACCCACAGGCATTCAAGTAGTTATATCACATAAGCAAGTAGCCTCATGGTAAGCATGCTATCATGGCAACACTCACACACATGCAAGGATGCTAAAACATAAATGCTTACCGAGTACTCCAAGGCAAAACAGAAACTAGTTAGTAATCATATGCATGATCCTAGTTCATGTTAAGATGGCTAATGCAACACATGCAAGATGCAGCTATAATAGGCTCGGCTAATCTATGAATGGCATATGATGATGCTACAACTAACACGTATTCAACTTGGAATTGAAATACAATGCAGTTAGTATGATGCACCGAGCCCGATGCATGCAAGACAAATGTATGGATGCACGCATGCATAGCATAAGGTATGCTAAATTAAATATGACCTAATACTAACCATCAAAAGCAACTAAGTAAAAGGGAGAAAGAAGTGGGGGTTGGAAGACATGCACACACGCATCCACACTTATTACAAATTCGCCCTCGCTCGGAGGGACCAAAAGAATTTACAAATTAATTATTACAGACCACTTAATTAATTAACAAATTAATTAAGCTATTTAAAGCAGTAAAATGGCCTCGGGAAGAGGGATGCATGCAAGCTTGGATTGGCTTCGCCCGAAAATCTATTGCCATGCACAAGCTGCCTCTGTTTACCATGCTCTGCTCCTCTGAAAATTGCACAAGTCCCAGGGAGCACTCTATGGACACTGTGGAACACCACCGGCTAAGACAGAACACCACCGGCCATGTCTGGATGGTCATCGACCATCCATTGAGCTCTCGGCCAAATATATTTGGTCGGTCGGCAGTATATATGGCCGGCCGGCCAAAACTTCCTGCAGAAACCTGTTTGACAGTAGCAGAGGGCAGACAAGGCATGTCAATGCATTTTCAAAGCAATGTTTGCACCACCACCCTCCTTATCATGTTCATGACTCAAAAGAGGATGGTCCTCGACCCTCGGACCACCAATCGTGCATTTTGATACGTGATGGCCCAAGAGCCAAGTTGTGCAATTTCAATGGGATGAAATGTATACAAACAAACAAGAGGCCCAACCTCTATCATAGTGATTCAAGAGGCAAGGCATGCATGCCAAATGCAACCTAAGCATGTGAGCTAAGTATGCAAACATGCAATATGTACTAGGCACACAACCTAATGCAAGGCATGGAACCAAGCCCAAGGACTTAAACTATGGTCATGTGACACATGAAGCAAATGACCAAAGTGAAACAAAACAGCCCCAAATCATGCCAAAACAAGGTCAAAGACACACCTAGATGGCATCTAAATGGCCTATACATGGAAGCATACAAAAGAGGCCAAACATGGAGCATAAGACACCAATCTCGTAAAGCATTAAAGGAGCATCAAATGCAAGCATACGAGCATGCTATAAGGACTGAAATGGCATGATAAGTGGTTCCAAACCACTGAAACAAAGCAAGTAAAGCATGCTAGGGGGGTCAACACTCAAGGCCTACAAGGGAGATTGCATGGTAGCTATACAAAGCAAAGCATGGATGACCCAAATGACCAAAAACAGACCTTAAGCACACTAAAACATGTATAAAAGCTTCACGAAGCTAAGCCAAAACAAGTAAGCATAGTGGTCTAAATGCTAGATACATGTTAAGGCAATTTCATGGCATTACAAGACAAGTATGCAAAGAAAGCATGGTGTGTCTAAACCAACTTAAAATAGTGCTATATCATGGTAAAATAAGCACAAATACTATTTAAGACATGGCCGATATGAACTTAAACATGGTGCTCACACATGAGGCTAAAATGACAAGTTTTGAAGGCAACAAGGAGAGGGGATGGCCCTCTCCTTCTTAGGACCTCAAACCACCATCCTCACCACTGAAATCCCTCAAGATTTTAGTGGTGAGGAGGCCCAAACAAGGTGGTCCCGGAGCTCACCAAAAACGCACAAAAAAGAGGCCAAACAAGGCCTAAGAGGGGGTAAACGATCCCAAACACAAAAGTGACCTTAATGAAGTATCTTAAAAACAAAAAAATAGAACATTTTTATGTTATACACAAAGCTCAAAACAGCAAGCAAGATAGGCTAAAAGTGTGTGCAAAACCAGGGAATAAAGAGGGAAAAGGAGTTACCTTTGTAGCCAAAAGGGGACAGCAGCCTCTTAGTCCAAAAAAACAGTCCCTTAGCCTCTGAAAATGACCTCCAACCTCCTTAGGTTGATGATGGAGGTGTTGTGCTAGGAGGTGTAGTTCAAATGGCCAAGAACTAGACCCTTTTGAACCCTCTAACCCACACAAATGTAGAGAGAGGAGGAGATATAGAGAGGAAGTGATATATATATGATATATCAGATTTTTTCTAACCCTCTAAAGGGGAGGAGAGGCCCTCTTTTTATAGAGAAACCAAGGGGGCAAAGCTTCTCTTAGAAGCTTTGAGCAAAAAGGCCAAGCTTCTCTTAGAAGCTTGGAGCAAAAGGGCCAAGCTTCTTGGAGAAGCTAGGCAAAGGGGTCAAGAGGTTTAAGCTTCTTCAAGAAGCTAAAAAAGGATCAAGCTTCTTGGAGAAGCTAAAAAAGGGTCAAGCTTCTTGGAGAAGCTAAAAAGGGTCAAAAGGTTCAAGCTTTTTGAAGAAGTTAAAAAAGGATCAAGCTTCTTGGAGAAGCTAAAAAAGGGGTCAAGCTTCTTGGAGAAGCTAAAAGGGTCAAAAGGTTCAAGCTTCCTCAAGAAGCTAAAACCAAGAGTTCAAAAGGTTCAAGCTTCCTCAAGAAGCTAAAACAGGGGGTTCAAAAGGTTCAAACCCCCCTCAATAAAAGGTCTGGCCAGAAAAAGTGGCTAATCGGCCAACAAAGTTGGCTGACCGACCACAAAATGTGCCGACCGGTCATCACCAGTGGCCGGTGGCAAGGAAACAAGGCCGGTGGTCTCAAGCCATGGCCGGTGAGGTGTGGGGATGGCCTACAAGCTATTTCTCACCCTCAAAAGCAAATCAGTAAGTGTTTGATGTAAAACCAAACACAAAACAAACAAGTCGAGAGGTCTTGAGGCAAGGCGCGTAGCCGAAACCTCCGAGAACTCAAGACGAACACGAATAGGGATGATCATCGAGTGTTCAAACGATGACGTCCAAGTCTTGAGGATGGTCAAAAATGGGGTGTCTGCAGTATGCCATGATCATATTGCATTGAGTATGCCATGTTAGTCATTGCATTGTGTATGCCATATAGTTCATTCGGATTGTGTATGCTAGTATGTTAATTGCATGTTTTCATGCTTATCCCTCCTATGTTTGTTTGCTTGAGTCGCATTGTGTATGCCATGTTATGTGTTGCATTGTTGTTTGGAATAGGTGTTAGTCCAAACACGAGGAACGAGGGACATTTCATACTTCAAGTGATGAAACGTGTCTCAATTCTCGGTCGCCGACGTTCTTGATCATACATGGTAGAGTTCTAGGCTTTATGTGTTTACTTGTACATTCATTTTACATTGAATTGTGCAACTTCGCCTCTCAGCCATCATGCAGTGAAATGCGCAATTGGTGGCCCAAGGGTCAAGAACCACACCCCCTTGAGTTCATGACATGGTAGGGAGGGTGGTTGTGCACACATATCTTGCAAATACATTGCCATGCCCTTTCTTGCTCTCTGTTGCAGCAAATTGTAGTTCAGCAGCAACAATTGGCCGGCCAGCCAAAAAAACTAGTTGGCCGACCACTTTTTTGGTTCTTCAACAACCAAAAATGGTCGGCCACCCTCCCACAAGTTTCCCTATGTGGAGTTTCATCTTTCTGGAGCTTGGTACAGAGTTCTGAGGACAGATGAAAACAGAGGCAAATCAGGGCATCACATTGGATTTCCGAACGAGGTGACCGGGCTTGCATGCATTCCTCTCCCTCTGAGGCTCCTGATTTATTGCTTTCCTTAGCTGCCATGCTTAGATAGATAGCTTTTTCTTTGGTTTGTACTTTAATTAGTTAATGCATTAGCTATTCAATTCGTTCTGTAATAATTAGTTAACTAGGATTAGTTAATTAATTTGTTGTGTAATAATTAGTTTAATTAGCTTAGATTAGCTAGTTAGCTTCTTATTCGGTCCCTTTTTCAAGAGGGCGCATTATTGTAATAAGCGTGCGTGTGTGTGATGCATGTCTTCCAACCTCCATTCTTTCTCCCTTTTACTTTACCGCCTACGATGGTTAGTTTTAGGGCATATTTCATTTAGCATACCTTATGCTTGCATGCGTGCATCCATTCATCTGTATTGCATCTGTATTGCATGCACCGGGCTCGGCATATCATACTAATTGCATTATATTTCAATTCTAATTTGAATACATGTACCAAGTTGCATTTCACATGACATTCTAGAATAGCCGAGCCTATTTTGGTTACATTCTCCCATGTGTTGCATTAGCCATCTTAACATGAACTAGGATCATGCATGATTTCTAACTAGTTCTTTGTTTTGGCTCGGAGTACACTGTGAGTGTTTACGCTTTAGCACACTGCATGTGTGTTAATGTTGCCATGAAAGCATACTGGGTGAAGATTGGATTACTTGAATTGGAACAATTCATTGAAATCCGCATTTTGGCCTACTTGCGAGTAACAAACTTCAAACTGTTTTCAAATGAATATGCAATGTTTTGTTTCAAATTAGGCGATCTAGTCTATACTTGTTTGCTGTGCGCATCACATAGTAAGATTAGCTAATTAACCGGAATAAGAACACATGTGTTTTCAAAAATAATATATCATGCTTAGTACAGGCCGATCTTTGATCGGGCGAGTAGGGGTGCTCATTAAATGACCTTCCCCAATCGTACCCAAGTTCCCGAGCTGAGGTAACTTTGGTGATGACGGACATGTGGCTTTAGGCACGAGTCAGGGTTTCCTAAATTCTCCCAAAATAAAATACTTAGGTGGCGACTCTGTATCTGGCAAAGCAGTCCATGTTTGGCACTTCTTTATAAAAATCAGTTTTCCAAAATGATTTGCCGGATTTGGACTCTTTGGTGATTTATCGGTCTCACATTGCACATTGTGAGATTAGATTCAGAATCATGACATTTGAGTCTGAACTGTAATAAGCCCAATGGACAAAACGGAATCCCGCGCCATTTTCGCACGTGGAGTGCTGGGACGTTCGGGGCGGGGTCCACACCATGACCTGGTCTTCTTCTCTACCACAACAGTTTTAGACAACCATGTGGGATAGGTAATTTCCCGAATTGCTCCAGCTTCTAATAGCTTGTCAACTTCGTTAATTATGGCCACGGTATGTTCAACAGCTAAACGACAACTTCTCTGAACGATTGGCTTAGCTTTGGTGTCAACATTCAAGCTATGCATAGTAATGGTTGGGTCTACTCATGGCATGTCATAAGGTGACCATGCAAAAACATTGATGCTGCCATGGAGAAAAGAAACCAGCTCCTGCAACTTGGTTGCGCTAAGACTTGTATCAACAAAAAATAATTTCTTAAGGTCATCATTGATTGTCACTCGATGTAGATCTTTTGTTACTTTCTCAGCTGGGATCTTCCTAACATCTTCAAGACTCTCCTGATCCGTCATCTCAATTGAATTCACCTCCAGTTCCTTTGGCTTCTTTATCAAGGCTGTGAGATAACAATCTTTCACCGACTTCTAAGATCTACAGATTTGCTCGATACCGTATTGAGTTGGGAAATGAAGGAGCTAATGGTAAGTACTCAATATGGCTTGCATTGTATGGAGCCATGTTTGGCCCATGATAATGTTATAGAGTGATGAAAGCTTAACGACTAGGAATTTAACATCTATCGTCTTGGTGCCTGCACACACTAGCAATACGATCGTACCCAGGGGGTATTTCGAATTAGCATTAAAGCCGAAAAAAGGGTAGTCGATCGGCATGGGATCCACATCCGTATAGCCAAACTTAAGGAACGTCTTGTAGTACATTACTTCAGAGGTGCTCCCTTGGTCAATCAGGACTCGCCTGACGGCAAACTTGTTTACTTGTAACTCGATTATGAGAGAATCATCATGAGGCATGGTCACCCCTTTGAGATCGACGTTTGAGAAATTGATTTCATTCGACAACTGTGGTCGTTTGGCTAATACACTGGACTCAGAGCCAGTTTGGGAGGATTGTTGCAACTAGATTATATTAACCTTTTTTGTTGGGAGTAAGTTGTATATCATGTGGATTACTCCGAGTGGAGACAAATTGGAACGTACAACAAATACGCGTGGTGGCAGCCCTTTTAAGAAGGAACTCAGCTAGTCGGCCACCCTGAACCAATTCTTCTAAATGATCTTTTAGAGCATAACACTTGTCAGTGACGTGCCCATGGTCTTTGTGGTATCATATCTCTAGTCTCTCCGTCTCATGTCCGGGGGCCCGAACATCTTAGTTGCCCATTTGAAGAAAGGCAAATGTTGGATTTTAGGCAGAATTTTACTCATCGGCTCAAATAGTTCTATGTATTTTTTCTCTGACAGCTTAGGGCATCGATTTTTCACATCATATTATTTGTTCCGTCCGCTCGAATCACGACAATTTTCCTTTCTTGATCGGCCTCTTGGCTCTGGGCTCCTTCTCATTGGTGTTCTATCTAGTGGTGCAGTAGTCAATGGCTGTACCAGGATAGGCCCTGCCGATTCTGTGGTTTGCAGTTCAGCTTTGACTCGGATTGCAACGTCCTCCACCAATTTAAAGCACTTCCAATAGCGCACCGAGTACTTGCGCAAAGTCTCACCCAGTTTATTGCCCACAGAGAGGCTGCATGTTTCAGTTGAGTCTCATTGGTGATGAATCTGGCCTTCAAGGATTTTTGGAGTTGATGGAAACTCTCAATCGAAGCCGGTTCAAGCTTGTAATACCATTTGACGGCAAGCGATCCCAAACTATTGGGGAATATTCGGGACATAAGTGCCTCGTCGTCTGCATGCAGTGTCATTGCTTGCTTATAATGACGAACACGATTTGTAGGGTCTGACTTTCCATCGTATAGAGTAAATGACATTGCTTTTAAAATTCTTAGGTAAAATGGCCTTGGCTATGTGTCATGTGAAAGGATCATGCTTGTCTTCTAAATCTGAATCCACGTCTCTCTTTTTACGCCTGCATCGCACTTGTGGACTTCCATTTGACGAGCTAAAGGCATCTAATCGGCCTCTCTTTCTGGGTTCGTCTAATGAATCTAATTTACTACTACTATCATCATTCTTCTGGGGATGATACTATTGCATGGTTGTCTTTCTTAGCGTCTGACCCTATTCACGCTGTGGTGCAATCTGCAGGGATTTTGTCAATTCTTGGCGTAAATGCTCATTATCAACTGCCATATTCTCTAAACGCTATTCATTCTATTTTGCTTGGTTTATCAAGGTTTGCACGGCATCTTCCACTAAGGTTGAAGGCAAAGAAGGAGTTGTTGGGTCAAAGTTCAAAGACCTTCGTGCAAGAGTGTCTTTTAGATTGAATACTGTTCCTGGTAGAACACTATCTCCAATGATCGAAGGATCTTAAGTTAGGTTTTCCATAGATGAGTTTATATTTCCACAGATGGCCCCAATTATGGGGAAATGAATTTGGAATACTCCTTTGATCTAGACAAGCCTGCGAGGGATCCTTGAAGTGTCGCTTGAAACAAAATAATGGCTTCGGTCAATGGTGCCGGAATTAGCACTCCGACGAGCAAGTTAACTTTCTTTGTGAAGAAGAGTAAGTTATTTCTTTTAGTGCTAGTGTTTTAGAACATACTAGTCCTCCTCTCCCTTTTATAGAATCATTCCTTTTGATATTTTCTCTATGCAGCCTAGCCCTTCATCATCACTCTGTCAGGACCCATCTCCTTACTATGCTTTTTGGAAAGAGACAACCTGGTCCCACTTAATGAGATCATGTCAACTCTCATGATTTACTAGGCTCTGACGTATGACACAGGTACCCCTTATTCGGCGTTTATTGTATTATCTTCTGTGTCTATTCGGCAATGGCTTCAAGCCCAGTGGGCTTGGGCTGTACCTGGCATTTCAAGTGTACCTTTTTCGGCTTAGATATACCTTTCAAATAGGCTTAGATATACCTTGTTTGCCATTTCAAGTGTACCTTTTTTCGGTTCCTACATATATACACACACACAGAGGGAAACCCAGAAAGATATAGCTACAAATGGGTCAACTCGACCTCTTTTAGTCTCCGGCGAGAGAATGAAACAACAGAGTAGTGAGTTAGACCTCATATCATATGCACCTTTGATTACGTTATTTGGTTCCTATAATTTTATAAATTATAAATATTTTATTGTCAGAATTTTTTATTTAATAAAAGAGTTTATTATACTTTCTATCCCTAAACTATCTTCAAATTATCTATTTAATTCTTGAACTATCGATTAAATCTATTTAGTCCCTAAAGTATATGAATCAAATCTATTTAGTTTCTAAACTATCGATTGTGTCTACTAGGTCCTTAAAATATATAAATCAAAGTCTATTCGGAAAATTTGGTCAAAATCTTCTCATAATAAAACTTTAATGCATTAAGGACAAGCATAAAAAGTCTTCATTGAAAAGTCCCGCACACACCATTATTACCAAAATATCTTGTTGTAGACCGCTCGAACTCTCTCCGCGCACCCCCCTTTTCGGAGAGGGCGTGAATTAGGTTCTTAGCTACTACAGTTCAAACTCCTGTCACGGTTCTGAATCTAATCTCACAAAGTGCAATGTAAGACCGATAAATCACCAAAGAGTCTAAATCCGGCAAATCGTTTTGGAAAATCGATTTTAATCAAAAAGCGCCAAACATAGACTGTTTTGCCAGATTACAGAGTCGCCACCTAAATATTTTATTTTAGGAAATTTAGGAAACTCTGACTCGTGCTTAAAGCTACATGTCCGTCATCACCAAAGTTGCCTCAGCTCCGGAACTTGGGTACGAGAGGGGAAGGTCCTGAAATGAGCACCCCTGCTCGCCCGATCAAAGGATCAGCCTCTACTAAACATGATATGTTATTTTTATAAACACATGTGTTCTTATTCTGATTATTAGCTAACTTACTATGTGATGCACACAGCAAACAAGTATAGACTCAATCACGAGAATCGGAACAAAACAACTCATGTTCGTTTTTTCGAAAACGGTTTGAAAGTGCTACTCGTAAGTAGGCTAAAGCGTGAATTTGCCACCCTCAAGTGGGCTTAAAACTCACAATCATCGAATTGTTCCAATTCAGGCAATCAAGCCTCCATCCACAGGCATTCAAGCAGTTAAGTACTTAAGCAAATAGCCTTATGGTAAGCATGCTGTCATGGCAACACTCATACTCATGCAATGATGCTAAAACGTAAACACTTACAGTGTACTCCGAACCAAAACAGAAAACTAGTTAGAAAACATGCATGATCCTAGCTATGTTAAAATGCCTAATGCAACACATGCAAAAATGCAACTAAATAGGCTCGGCTATCTAAAATGGCATATGAATACAACACTTGATAACATGCTTTGAAACACATATTCAAGTAAGTATATTGAAATACAATGCAGTTTGAATGATGCGCCGAGCCTTGGTGCACGCAAGACAAATGAATGATGCACGCATGCAGGCATAAGGATGCTAATTGAAACATGCCCTAAAACTAACCATCGAAAGCTGATAAGTAAAAGGGAGAAAAAAATGGGGTTGGAAGATATTCACACACACACGCGCACACTTATTACAACATTTACCCTCGCGACGGAGGGTCCGAATGAAAAAGAGCTAACTAGCTACGCTAATTAAGCTAACTGTTACAAACCAACTAATTAACTAACTATTCTAGTTAATTAATTACAACACAATTGAATAACTAGCTAAGCACATTAACTATTTAAGTACAGAACCAATGAATTAACCAGCTAAGCAAAATAGTTAAAAGGCCTCGAGACGAGGGATGCATGCATGCTTATCAGCTTCCTCCCAAAAATCCGTCGCCTTGAACCAATCTCCAGGTTGTTTATGCTCCAGAACCAGAATAACTTTGGACCACCTCTGAGGCTGAGAACTGTAAGCCACTTAAAGGGGCCGTAGGCCACTTCCACTGGTCGGTCGGCCACTTGCTTCTGCACACTCCAATTTTGCTGCAAACAGAGTACAAAAGGGGCAAAGCAAGGTATTTGCAGGGTATGTGTGTACAACCACCCTCCTTATCATTTCTCAAGCTCAAAGGAGTGTGGTACTTGACTCTCAGGCCACCAACCGAGCATGACAATGCACGATGGTCGAGAAGCCAAGTTTGTACAAGTCAATGAATGCACAAATAACACACAAGACTCAAGAGGCCTCCACCCTATCACGCACAATCAAGGGGGACGGCGACCAAGAAATGAGGCACGTTTCATCACTTTGAGTATGAAACGTCCCTCGTTTCTCGTGTTTGGATTAAGATCCGATCTAAACAAATGCAATGCAACTCAAACATGTTATTTTGGCATGTTTTTACTTTGATTCATTTTGTTTACTCATTTTAGATTATCGATAAGTCCTTTAACCGGTTAAGTCCAAAAGTGAGAAGTCCTCTAATTGGAAAGACAGACCAAGCCACAAGCTTGTTGAGCATGAAAGAAGCATCATGCCGTTGGTTAGTAGAAACCCTCAAGAGAAGGCTAAAACAATTAGGCATGAACGCCTCAATTTCGTGCTCAAACCAACAAAGGGCTTAAGATCTCTTTCAAAGTGATACAACAAATGAAAGATGGCATGCGATGATACATATTCCAGTGCTAAAATGGCATGACAAATGATGCTAAAACATGCTAACAACTCATACAATGCATGCTAAGAGCCAAGAACACCGAGACTAACGAAGGACACAACACTAGAGGCATGTAATACAATGCACAAACAACCAAACCAGCCCAAAATAGAGCTATAACAGGCCAAAACAGTGGCTAAAATGAACCGAGAAAATAGCATGAAAAGCAAGAAAATGATGTTCATGCATTGGCTCATAAACGAGGCATAAGGCTCAACTCTCAAACACAATTAAAGAGCGATATATATATATATATATATATATATGAGTGTATGATGGAAGTATATGCTCTGAATTACTATGCCAGATGATGCCATATCATACAAACATCACAAATAAGGCATGCTAGGGGTCTCAAAACACAAGACTAGTAAAGCCAATTACACCATAGCCCTACAAGGCAAGCCATACATGACCAAGACCACTTGGAACAGAGTTTAAGCATGCTAACTAATGGCCAAAAGCATGCTGGAGTGGAGCCAATACATGCTAGAATTATAGGCTAAGGCATGCATCATGTTAGGCTAGCAAGTAGGATTACACTACAAGTGTATGAAGGATGCAAGAGGTGACTAAACCAGCCAAAATCAGAGTTAAAGAAGGTCCAAAAATTCACAAAAACATGCTCAAACTAAGCCTCAAGAGGATAGAAACACATGCTCATTTGGTAGGCCAACAACACATTCTATCAAGACAAGAGGAGGGAGGACCACCCCCTCCTATTTGGGACCTCAAAACAAGTTTTCCACCACTGAAATTCCTCTAGAATTTAGTGGTTAAAAGGCCAAAACAAGATGATCTCAAAGGCTTTAAAAGATAGCTCAAAGCAAAGCAAAACAAGCCACAAAAGGGGGTAGACCACCCCTAACTCAAACAAGGCCTCAAACAACCATTTTTAACACTTACAAACAAAGGTTTTTGTAGTTGACAACCAAGCCTAAGATAGCATGCAAAGGTGGCTAAGATGGTATACAAAAATAAGCTTTAAAAGGGAATATGCTCACCCTTGAAGAACAACAAAAACCAGCAGTTTTTCTGAGCCAAAACCAACTTTAGGATGTCCAAACAAGCCTTATGGAATCTCAGCTCCAAGGTCAAGATGATTGGCTAAGGGGTTATAGGCAAAATATGTGAAGAACACTCACTTTCAAGCAATATATATATATATAGAGTTCTAGAGAGAGGGTTCTAGAGAGAGAGTCAAATTTTTGCTTCTTCCAAAATCTAAACCCCCTATAAGGGGGAGGGACCTCCCCTTATATAAGCAAAGCAAGGAGAAGCTTGCTTGAATCCCTCCCTACACGTGTAAGGAGTATGCATTCAGTGACCAACAGCTGGCACAGCTGGCACCAAAAATATCTACAAAAACATAAAAATGGCCATAGGCCACTTCAACTAGCCTACAGGCCACTTCAAGTGGCCTATAAGAGGGAAAAGTGGCCTACAGCAGTCAAAAGTGGCCGACAAGCCCTCCCCTCCCTTCAGGCAAGGGGTAACAGGGTATGGTCCAAAAACAAACCAAAAAGAAGAGAGCTAAGAGGCCCCAAGACAAGGCACTCAACCGAAAGCTCCCGAAACTAGCCTACCAGCCACTGCAAGTGGCCTACAAGAGGGAAAGTAGCCTACAGCTACAAAAAGTGGCCTGCAGGCCTCCCTCCAAGCAAAGGCACCAAGGCATGGTCCAAAAACAAACCAAGAAGAAGAGAGTTAAGAAGCTTCGAGACAAGGCGTTTAGCTGAGAACTCCAGAAACTCATAATGAGCACAAACATGCGCAATCATCGAGTGCACAAATGATGACACAAAGTCTTGAGGTCGGTCAAAAATGGGGTGTCTACACCTGTGTGAATAATTTAATATTTCAAATCTAAAATGATATAGCTTTTGATCTAAATGTCGATTTTTAATAAAATTAGAATTTTTAGAATACTCTCATCAAGATTTATCAGACAAGATCTATATTGGCTATGAAAATCTTTAAAAACAAAAATTTAAAATTAACAATGAAATTGACATAAAAGTAACATTTTACTCTATTTAACAGTAAAATGTTACTCTAATTCACAGTAACATTTTACTCTTATTCATAGTAAAATATTATTGACTACCAGAGTAACACTTTATTATCTTCTTGAATAAGGTATCAGTAATAAAAAGAAAATAGAATATGAACTAAATGAAACATTATGTCATGCCCCAAAATTTGGACAATTAAATATTAAATTAGGACTAAACCCCAATGAATATTCCATCATCCAAATCCTAGGGGTGAAACAAAATCTAAACATTCTCATCTCCATAAAGTTTAAGTAAATTTCCATACTCAAAAGATTACAAGGGATTAAAAAAAACTAACAAAACGCCAACCAAACCATCTACCATAATTTCATAACTATCCAATACCTCAAATATTAAAGTAACAACAACTAGTCAAAGCAACTTAAATAATGTAAAGTTGAAAAATAACCCACAATGTCAAAATGTCAAAATACTAAGGTCATAAAAAAATAATAAATACAATAAACTACTATCAATCCTAAGCTCAAGAAAACAAATAAAGTCCAATGACATGTCCAATAACTATAGTTATTTTTCGTCACCACGTAGTCCCAACTAATCCTGCAAAGGAAGCTCGGCTGCGCTCAAATAGAACGCACCCGAGATGCCAAGAGACAAAACGAATCAGTATACAAATATACTGGTATGAGTACAAATATTTGACACCCGCGTGTCCACCAGACACAAATAAAAGTACATTTAATTCTTGTTACGGGACAAGACAAGTAGTTCCACCCGTACAAGACGAAGAGGCAGTTTCCTGAGATACGGTGGCATCTAGTTTCTTACTCGTACACAACTAAATATAAATTGAGTATAAAATAAAAAAAATAAACATAAAAATATGGTGGGTCAACCCTGCATAAAAAAGTTAGTAAAACACACCATTCTGCAAAAAATAAAGTTAGTATAATTTAATCATAAGTAATTTGTAGAATAAGTATAAAAATGCACCGTTCATACTTAAGTAATTCGAACAGACTAAAACTCAAAGAACAAAAGTTGTACAAAATCAAATTTTATAAAAGGCAGCATGGACGAATTTAGTAGAAACTGAATAGGTCGAGAGAAAAACTTGATAGAAAAACCTAGGCGGAATTCAACCGAAAAAATCTGAAATTGAAAATGAAAAGAAATTGCCCTAAGATGATTTTTTGGAAAAAGTTCAAAACACAAAAAGTGCTCATAATAATGTTTTACTACAATCTTTGCGAAAACAATAAAAATGAGCTTGTTTCATTGGTTAAAATAACATCTAAAATATGCATTGGTAAAACGAACAAAAACTGTTGTAACCATGATAATCCGATTACAAGCTCTAATCGATGTTTTTAGTAAAAAGTTAAAACATGAAAGTTGTCTAGAATTACGTATCCATACCTTTGTCCAAACTTCATAATTTATCAAGGTTGTTTACTATTTTTCGAGATGTAATAATTAAATCAATTCAAACTATATCAATAAGTTCAAATTAATTTTTGTACCTTAACTCCACCACTTTGGTCCTTCACTTCCGACCTACACATATATCCCATGTGTCTCCCGTATACCTAACACCGCTCTGAAGTCAAACTTGCACAGGGATATTATCCCGAGTTTGACCCACACTCCCCAGATGGTTAGCATATACGTATGCACGTAAATCAAAGCACTCGTCTACTCTTGAGAACGAGGCAACAATATATATATATATATATATACATAATCTCTCATCTACTCATGAGAACAAACATAAAAATGCCAAGCCTAAGACATTCAAATAAATCTAATAATCCTCACCTTTTTTTTATACACTCTTTCGTACCAACACTCAAATAAAACAACAATCCATGGAGTCATGGTGGAGTGTAAGGAATTTATCTATGAGTTCTAAATTTATTTTAATTTCATATATCCATGAGTGTGATTACAATCATAAAATAAATACATATAAAAACCCTAAACCTTACATATACATCTAACCAAATAATGAAATCAATCCATCATTTACATGTAAATACAAAATCAAACCAACATCAAATAAATAAAAATAACGAATTAAACATAAACCAAGGGAAGTGAGTTTTGTACTCACAATTAGCTTTTTGAAAATCCAAGAAATATTTGAAGAATTAATGAAGCCATCAAAGCAAAACCGTAATCTTTTTTTTTCTTTCTCCTCTTTTCTTTTCGTCGTCTCTCTGTTCTCTCTCAATTTCTTTGATCTCACTCACTCACTCACTCTCTCTCTCTCTCTCTCACACATACACAGCTTTCTTTTTTTCTTTTCTTTTCTCTACTTCTCTTCTCGTGGTGGATGTTGCTGCTTTAAATTGTAGGGTTCCTTTATATATATATATATATATATAACCACAAAGGCTCTAAATTATTATCTTTTTATTTTATTTTATTTTTCTCTCTCTCTTTTTTTTTTTTTTTTGCCTCTTAATATTATAACCTAATCACTATTATATTATACAAATACATCATATATAAATATAAATATAAGATTAAATATATATATATATATATATAATACCTTTTTTTATATATAAGAAATATAAATATATAAATATTCAGATCAATTGTATATAATTAAAAAACACATTAAGTTAATTAAATATCACATTAAATTCTCATGTAGCCACGTAATTAATAAAGTCAAAAATAAAATAAAGTAATAATAATAAATAATGACTTACGAAAAATCAGGGTTACTACAATATATACACCTCAAAAGAATCTCGTCCTGAGATTCGATAGGAGAGAGTATTAAACAAAAAGCTCCAGGTGCATACGCCGAACTTTCTCTTCCAATTCCCAAGTGATATCATTCTCATCTTGGCGCCATTGCATTTTCACCAAGTTCACTTTCTTGCGCCAAAACTACTTTACATTTCAATCTAGAATAGTAACCGGGTGCACCACATACATTAGATCGTCACTAATTTGGAAAACTTCTGGTGATACTACTTGGGAAGGGTCTTGCACACACTTCCGCAATAAAGATGCATGGAACATGTTGTGAATCATAGCTAAAGCAGGTAGTAAGGCTAATTTGTAAACCACATTACCAATCCTCTCAGTGATCTCGTATGGTCGCACAAATCTAGGTGACAACTTTCCTTTATTTTTGAACCGAATAATATCCTTCATCGGTGAGACCTTCAAAAACACAAAATCTCCAACATTCAACTCAACCCCCTTACGTTTTCTATCAGCGTAACCCTTTTGACGAATCTGTGCAGTCGTAATACGTTCTCGACTAATGTTCACCTTCTCTATGGTCTCTTTCACCAACTCTGGCCCTAACAACGGCCTATCTCCTACCTCCATCCAACAAGCAGGTGATCGACATGGCCTTCCATACAAAGCCTCAAAAGGTGCCATCCCATTACTGGAGTGATAGCTATTATTATAAGCAAACTCCACCAATGGCAAGTGTTCTTCCAACTACCACCAAGATCAAGGACACAAGCTCTCAACATATTTTCCAAGATCTGATTTACCCGCTCAGTTTGCCCATCTATCTGCGGATGATAGACAGTGCTCAGGTCTAACTTAGCACCCAAAGCATACTGAAAACTCTCCCAAAACTCTGCTACAAACAACGAATCACGATCCGAAACTATAGAAACTCGTGCGCCATGAAGTCGTACTACCTCTCGAATATACAGCTTAGCTAGTTTTATCCGTAGTTCGATGAACACTGATTGGAATAAAATGAGCAGACTTGATGAGTCAATCGACTATCACCCAAATAGATTCATTGCCTCGCTTAGACCGCGTCAATCCATCCATGATGCCCATAGAGATGTACTCTCATTTCCAAGTAGGGATCTCGGGAGGCTGCAAAAGTCCAAACGGTCGTTGGTGTTTTGCCTTAACCTGTTGACACACATAGTATCGAGAAACATACTCTCCTACGTCCTTCTTCATACCTTCCCACCAAAACGTCATCTTCAGGTCATGATACATCTTTGTCCCACCAGGGTGAATAGTATATTGGGACCTATGGGCATCATCCATAATTTCTTTCCTCAATTCAATAATATTAGGAACACACAACCTACCCCTAAGGCGCAATCTCCCATCTGAGTCCACAGACCAATCAGTAGGACAATCCTCAATCAAATCCACTACAAGGTCATCGAGTTTGCTGACGAGGAACCCATCTAAATACTGTACCTGACGAACTTTACCCAGTAACGTCGGCTGCACAGTCAAACTACCAATGTATGCCCTCTCGACACTTTCTATTGGTTGAACACAATGCATCGAAATTATCTCCAAGGACTTCCATTCCTGAGTCATCAAAGAAGTTATAATCCCATGTTGTCGACTAAGTGCATCTACAACCACATTTCCTTTGCTTGGGTGGTAAAGGATCTCGAAATCATAACTACTGATGAATTCAATCCACCTATGTTGCCTCATGTTCAACTCTTTCTGAGAAAAAAGATATTTGAGGCTCTTGTGATCTGTGTACAACTCAAAGTGCTTCCCAAACAAGTAGTGTTGCGACACTTTCAACGTAAAAACAACTGCCGCCAGCTCTAAGTCATGAGTAGGGTATCGTCTCTCATGAGGTTTTAACTATTGTGAGGCATAAGATACAACCTTTTAATGCTGCATCAACACACATCCTAACCCACTTCCACTCGCATCAATAAACACTACTAACTTTTCCCCTTGTACTGGTATAGTTAACACCAGTGTTGTAGTCAACCACTGCTTTAGCTCCTGGAAAGCTCTCTCATAATCATCTGTCCATAAGAACTTCACATTCTTGCGGGTTAACTCGATCATAGGTGCCGCAATATTAGAAAAATTCTCTATAAATCTCTTGTAATAACCAGCTAGTCCTAAAAAAACTCCTTACCTTTGAAGGGTTTGTGGGTTGCTTCTATTCTTTGACCGCAACAACTTTCTCATGATCTACCGCTATCCCCTGATTGGACACAACATGTCCCAAAAACCGAACTTCTTTCTCCCAAAAGTAACACTTACTAAACTTAGCGTATAACTGTTCCTCCCTCAAAGTTTGCAATATAACTTTCAAGTGTTCTCTGTGTTCTTCCTCATTCTTAGAATACACCAAGATATCAGCTATGAAGATAATCACAAACTTATCTAGATACGATTGAAAAATTTTGTTCATTAAGTCCATGAAATAGGCAAGAGCATTTGTCAAAGCAAAAGGCATTATAGGAAATTCATACAACCCATACCGAGTTTGAAAAGCAATAAGCGGTATACTTTCCTCTGACATACTGATCTGATGGTAACCAGTTCTGAGATCAAACTGAGAGAATACAACTGCCCCCTTCAACTGATCAAACAAGTCATCAATTATAGGTAGCAGATACTTGTTCTTGATAGTCACCTTGCTCAGCTCTATGTAATCTATACACATGCGGAGAGTGCCATTTTTCTTTGAGACAAAGATTACAGGTGCTCCCCACGGGGAGTTACTTGAATGAATGAACCCTTTCTGAAGCATCTCTTCCAGCTGCTTCTTCATCTCCACAAGCTCTTTAGGTGCCATTCTGCATGCCGCCTTCGGTGTAGTTCCCGACACTAAGTCAATACGAAATTCTACTACCCGTCGAGGTGGAGGTCCAGGTATCTCCTTAAATACATCCTCAAACTCACATACCACATCTACCTCACTAATATCCTGCTTAGGGATTTCTACCGAGCACAGAAAACTCGTCATTACCGACTCTTCTCTATCGCTAGAAGTGTGGGTAAGTCGTGGCATACTGGGAATATCTATATTTACAGTCCTTCCAGCATAATCTAGAGTCACAAAGTGTTTTCGCAACCAATCCATACCCAAAATAATTACAAACCCCTCAAACCCTAAAACAATTAGGTCCACATACAAAACTCTGCCCGCAAAGTCAATCTCAAAATCTTTACACATCTCATAAAGAGTAACTGCCCATCCTAAAGGGGTCACAACACGAATAGGTCTAAATAAAGAGGTAGTTACAAGGTGTTCTCTTTTTACAAATTGTCTAGATATGAAAGAATGAGAGGCACTAGTATCAAAAAGTACTCTAATGGCTTCTTGAAAAAGATTAAAAGTACCTTGCACTTTGTTATTTCCTGGCATCACTACAAATGCCATGGCTGGAGCTGTCAGACCCTATCACGCTTGCTGTTTCTGAGGCCAATCCTTGACTACATGTCCCAACTGCTAACACCCAAAACACTTCCTATTGATCGGTTGAGGTGCTATTGCTCTGATAGGTGGGGTCCCTCTAATTGAGGTACAGGAGGACGATAACCCAAACTGTGGCACTTGCTGCCGCTGTCCTTGATAACTCTGTGGGCCCAGATCACACTGTTTTTGATAATAGTGCCCCTGAGACTGGAAATTGCCCTGAGGCCGGAAATTACCCTAAGGTCTGAAATTTCCCTAACTACCTTGTTGATGTGGCCTCTAAAACTGCTAACCCCTATGCCTTTGATCATAGGGTCGGTATTTGTTCCCATCATGCTGCTAGAAGTGACTCGCTCTGGAAGTCTCTCCGACCCTAGCCTTCTCTTCTTTAAACTGCTTCTCCTTTTCCTCATACGTCAGTGCCAAGTCAAGAACTCTATCAAACGGTTTAGCATCAAAGGGAATAAAGGACTTTGACAGGTAATGATTTAATTCCTTAATAAACTTCTTAGGCACTCCTGCGTGCTCTCAACCGAGCTACTGAGCACGATTTTTGCACCGATATAAATTATAAGTAAATTATACATCAGATGGGTAAGTATAGGTATCTAGTTGAGACCCCTGGTAGTATGACCGAATTTAGGAAAGATTACCATATTCCTGATGATATCTATCTGACGTTGACCAAAAAAGATGTTATTCCTTGGGAAAAAGAAGGCTACGTCCCTTTTACCCTTCAATCCATAATAGAAACCGGACTACGGTTTCCTGTCCAACCGTTGCTCTGTGAGTTTCTTAGGCAGACTAGATTATGCCCCACCCAACTGTCCACCAATACATATCGCATTATAATGGGAATAGCCGCACTGAACCACCAAACCGGACTAAACCTCGGCCTGGCCGAAATTTTCCATCAATACTCCATCGGCTCAAAAGATGCTGGGTGGGTCTATTACCTTAGGATTCGCCGTCGCCGAGAGAAGATAGTTAAACACACACTGGACAAAGATCTTAACGACGATGATTTTTTCTGGGTCTCTAGGAACTTTGAGGATTTTCAAGCCCAAATTCCTAGCCGACCTATAAATTGGAAAAAGGGAGAGCCCGGTAATTTAACTTCGGTCTTCTTCCTTGTATGTTATTTCGGTTTTTTTAGTCTATTAACCAAACTAACACTTCTCTTTTTGCAGATTTCGCCCACCTCCGTTCCCTATATAGCTATCCCAACCTTGCGATTTTGCGAGCCGCACTACGGTGTAAAGAAAGGAGTTGGGCCAAGCTTCTAAACTTTGAACCGACCTACCGATATAGCGGTCGTCGAAAGGCCCGAGTGACCGATTTCCTTCTAGAGGAAGCACCTGAACCGGACCCAAACTTGCCCGAAATACGACTTGTCCCACTAACAGCTGAAGAAGAGATGGCGAAGAAAAGCAGAGTGAGGGCCCTTCTGACCGCAACAACCAGGGCCGAAGTGCAACCATCCTTAGAAACGCAGCCTGCCGTTGTGGCCCTCCCTTCTCAGCAACCTTCTTCATCTCGCCCTTCCAAACGTGCCCGATCTACATCGACCGAACAGCAACTTGTCGATGAGGTCGAATCCATCCCCCAAAGTCCTCAACCTGCCCTCCAACCGGAGCAAACTGACCGAGCTGAATCTCCGAAATGGGCTCCGCCGCTGACCTTCAACGACCGAGACATCAAAGCTACTGACTCGGTTGTGGCTGAAAAAGATCACCAATTGGCCTTTAACCTGGCCAAAAGTGTGTGCCTCCCCAAGGACATGGAGCACCACTTAAAGCAATTAAACACCGAAATGAAGTCAATCCGGTCCACATCGAAGTCCATGATCTTGGTAAGTAGCTCTGTCCGTTTCTTTTGTCTAATTTCCAACTTTTACTTCGGCTTAAGAGAAGTCTTTGTTTTGTCAGGCCTTACAGAAGAACAACATCACTTACAAGAAAGTCCAAGAGCTTAGAAAAACCACAAGGCAGGCAATGGCGGAAGCCGAGGCAAAGGTGGCCGAGCTAGAAGAAGCTGAAAAGAAAATGGCCGAGATGCAAGCAGAGAACGGCCGACTTATCGACCTGGTTAATTCGGCTGAAGCGGAGAAGTAGAAAGCCGCCATCGCAATGAAGGACAAATATCTACGGGAGTTGGTGAAGCTCGAGAAGAGAAAAGACACCGAAATATCTCAACTAAAAAAGAGCGCGGAGGAAGCCGAAAAGGAGGGGTAGAAGCAAGGTTACAAGAAGGCAGAAGATGCTTATGCCAAGCAATGTGAGGCCGCCAAAGATCTGTTCTTTAAGTGCGGCTGGAGGGGGGCCGTTGAGCAGCTCGGTCATGATCCTCAGACCGAGATTTTCATCCCTCCAGCCTACTTCATACCGAACTCCCTCTTGGAGTATGCGAATGCCAAGCAACAGGAGTTCCTTGAAGGCTCAGATTCTGATGAAGATTCTGCCGAAGAGGCTACTCCGGTTGTCAACAACGATGAGGTGGTTCGGTCGGAGCCCATGGTTGAGGATCTAACAATTGAACAACCAGCTGAAACCGTGGTTCCGACCGAAACCGCCTTTGTTGCCAATACGGAGCTTCGGCCTAAAACCGGTGTTCCTGCTGATGCTGATGCCGCATTTGATGCCGAAATTGAAGATCTTTTCTCTTGACTTTGTACTTTTTCTCTCTTTGTTGCCTTTTTTCTTTGTAACCGGGCTGCGGCCCCTCCTATGTTCCCGATTTGTCTTTTAATGAAATGAAAACTTGCTTGAACTCTTACTTCGGTTGATGTGTATGTTTACACTTGAAATGTCTTTCTATAATTCCGACTGTTATTTCGGTTTTACTTGTTTAAACTATGCTTACCAGCCAACCACTCTTCAGCCTTGCACTTACTTCGGCTGACGAGTAACAAGAGTTGGTTCACTCTTTAGCCACGCACTTACTTCGGCTGAAGAGTAACCAGTGTTGATTTATTCCAGCCAACCACTCTTCAGCCATGCACATACTTCGGCTGAAGAGTAACAAGTGTTGGTTTATTCCAGCCAACCACTCTTCAGCCATGCACTTACTTCGGCTGAAGAGTAACAAGTGTTGGTTTATTCCAGCCAACCACTCTTCAGCCGTGCACTTACTTCGGCTGAAGAGTAACAAGTGTTGGTTTATTCCAGCCAACCACTCTTCAGCCGTGCACTTACTTCGGCTGAAGAGTAACAAGTGTTGGTTTATTCCAGCCAACCACTCTTCAGCCTTGCACTTACTTCGGCTGAAGAGTAATAAGTGTTGGTTTATTCCAGCCAACCACTCTTCAGCCATGCACTTACTTCGACTGAAGAGTAACAAGTGTTGGTTTATTCCAGCCAACCACTCTTCAGCCATGCACTTACTTCGGCTGAAGAGTAACAAGTGTTGGTTTATTCCAGCCAACCACTCTTCAGCCGTGCACTTACTTCGGCTGAAGAGTAACAAGTGCTGGTTTATTCCAGCCAACCATCGAAGTTAGTTTTTCCAGCTAACTTATAGTATTTGGTTATTCCGACCAAATGTCCTGCAGCCTGGATCCTTATCCTGGGCTTAGGAAGGGTGTTGGTTTATTCCAGCCAACCCCTAAGTTAGTTTTTCCGGCTAACTTAGAATAAAATGCTTGCAATGCGCCTAATCTTTACTAAAGCTAACTTTTACAAGGAACAACTTCTACTAAAAAGAATTTCTCATTTTATTGAAGGAAGAAAAAATTACATATGTTTGAAAAAGAAAAGCTAAAAGTAAAATAACTTGAGATTGGCCGTATTCCATGGCCTAGGGATTGCCTTGCCATCCTTGTCTTCTAGGTGGTATGCCCCTTTGCCTGCTAACCCAACCACCTTATAAGGACCTTCCCAATTTGGGCCTAACTTGCCGTCTCCTGGGATCAAGGTGTTTCCCATTACTTTGCGTAGCACCCAATCCCCAATCTTGAATTGTCTTGGATGAACCTTTTTGCTGTATTTTCTGATTAACTCTTGTTGGTATGAGGCGATGTGGACTAGTGCTCTTTCTCTTCTTTCTTCTGCAAGGTCGAGTTCTAAGGCTATGGCTTCTCCATTTAAGTTTGGATCAAAATTTTCGCTTCGAATTGTGGGGAGGCCAACTTCCAGTAGGATCACTGCTTCCATTCCATAAGCTAAGGAGAATGGTGTTTCTCCAGTTGAGCGTCGAGGCGTGGTGCGGTAAGCCCATAAGACGTGAGGAAGTTCATCTGCCCACTTGCCTTTTGCTTTCTCTAGCCTTTTCTTTAGTCCATCCAAGACGACTTTATTTGATGCTTCAGCTTGCCCATTTGCTTGAGGATATGCCGGTGTAGAATTGTAGAACTCTATCTTGTACTCTTCACAAAAGCTCCTAAAGATTCTGCCGTCGAACTGAGTTCCATTGTCTGAGATCAGTGCTTTTGGTATGCCAAACCGAGTGATAATATTCTGCCACACAAACTTCTTCACATCTTTTTCTTTGATTGACGCCAATGCTTCTGCTTCCACCCACTTTGTGAAGTAGTCTGTTGCTGCGAGAAAGAATTTTCTGCCCCCGGGCGCTGTTGGGAGTGGTCCTACTATGTCCAAGCCCCACATTGCGAAAGGCCATGGGCTAGTTAACGGTAGGAGTTCTCTTGCTGGCTGATGTATTTGGTGCGCGAATTTTTGGCATTTCTCACACTTCTTCACATATTTCTCTGAGTCTGCTTGCATATATGGCCACCAATATCCTTGTGAAATAGCCCTATAAGCGAGCGACCTTCCCCCTTGATGACTTCCACACACCCCTTCGTGTATTTCGAACAAGAATGCTTCTACTTTGCTGGGGTGAACGCACTTGAGGTAAGGCCCAGAGAATGACTTCTTGTATAATGCCAAAGATGGAGATAGCCAAAATCGCTGTGACTTTGCCCTTATTCTGTTGGCTTCTTTTTTCTCTTCTGGTAGGATGCCGTCTTTTAGGAACAGGATGATGGGATCCATCCAAGAAGGGCCTAATTCTGTGCAACATACTTCTTCTGCTTCGGGGTCTTCTATGCTTGGTCTTGGTAAGAAGTCTATGAGTAACGGATGAGGGATTGATGTATCTGCCATTGAGGCAAGGCCTGCTAGTTCGTCCGCTTGGCTGTTTTCCTCCCTGCCAATTTGTTCTATCCTTACTACATCAAACTTCTTGATCTCTGTTCTGACTAACTCTTGGTACTTAGCCATTCTGTCATCCTTTGCTTCGTATTCGCCAGAAATTTGGTTTACCACCAGCAGAGAGTCACTGTATACCATTAGTTCGGTGGCCTTCATGTAGTATGCTGATTTGAGTCCTGCGAGAAGCGCCTCATACTCCGCTTCATTGTTGGATGCTGGGAAGCCAAGGTTGATTGCTTGCTCTACAACCAGGCCGTCCGGAGAGATGAGGACTATGCCAAGCCCTACACCATGTCGGTTGGATGCTCCATCGACAAAGAGCTTCCACATCTCTCCAACGAATAGCTTCCAGCAAGTGGAAGGATCAGATGATGTCGTGGGGTCAAGAATGGTGTTTTCTTCGAGGTCCATGTTGGCTGTCTGCCCTTCGTCCTCTGTTTGAACTGCTGGTGAGCCTTTGTTTGTCTCTTCCTTGTTGTCCTTAGTATGTTCTGCCCTGGTGCTTGATTGACTACCTTCTACTAGGGTTTGCGCTATTCCGGCGTCAACTTCTGTCCCTAGCTCAGTTGTGTCAGTTAAGTCGACTGGGCAGATATGATGACTTCCAGGAGTAAACTCTACGACGAAGTCTGCCAAAGATTGGGCTTTTACTGCGGTCTTGGGTTGGAACTTGATGTCGAATTGTCCCAACTCGACTGCCCACTTCAAAATTCGTCCACTAAAGTTCGCCCTTTCAAACAGAGCTTTTAGTGGAAAGGCTGTGAGGACGACTATGGTGTGGGCGTGAAAGTAGTGCGCCAATTTTCTGGATGCCATCATTAACGCTAATGCTAGTTTCTCCAGGGGCAAGTACCTTGTTTCGGCCCCCAACAATGTCTTGCTGACATAAATGATGGGCAAGTGTTGTATTCCTTCTGCACGAACCAACACTGCGCTGACTGCGTGCTGAGAGACTGCCAGGTACAAAAAGAGTTCTTCACCAGGTACTGGAGTAACAAGTAGTGGTGGGGAAGACATGTACTCCTTCAAGCTTTCCAGAGCTCGGTCACATTCTTCATCCCACTCAAACTTGGCCTTTAAAGCTTGGAAGAATGGTCGTAGTCTGTCTGATGACCTGCTTATGAACCGGTTGAGCGCAGCTGCCATACCAGTGAGATGCTGGACTTCTTTGACTGAGTTTGGTCTCTCCAACTCCTGGATTGCTTTAATCTGAGATGGGTCTGCTTCTATACCTCGGTTGGTCACCAGGAAGCCCAAGAATTTGCCAGATCCAACTCCGAATGCGCATTTGGACGCATTGAGGCGCAACTTGTGTTTCTTCAGGATCTGGAACATCTCGCCTAGATCTTTAAGATGGTCATTCTCATCCTTGCTTTTGACCACCATGTCGTCGATGTAAGCCTCCATTGTTCTGCCTAACAATGGTTCAAACATCTTGGTGACCATCCTTTGGAATGTCGCCCCTGCGTTCTTTAGGCCAAAGGGCATGACCTTGTAGCAATATAACCCCCTTGGTGTTGTGAAGGATGTGACCTCCTGGTCTGGTTCATGCATGGCGATCTGGTGGTAGCCTCTGTATGCATCCAGAAAGCTAAGTCGGTTATGCCCTGCCGTTAGGTCCACCAGTTGATCTATCCTTGGTAGAGGAAAGCTATCTTTTGGGCACGCCTTGTTGACTGTTTTGTAGTTGACGCAGACACGCCATTTACCATTCTTTTTTGGCACTACAACTGTGTTGGAGATCCATCTTGGGTAGTGCACTTCTCTTATTGCTCCTGCCTCTAACAGGATGCCTACCTCTTCTGCCACTATTTCGGCGTGGTGGAGTGTCGATCTGCGTGTGCGTTGGATGACTGGTCTGGCGGATGGGTGGACATTGAGTTGGTGACTGATCAAGTTTGGGTCAATACCTGGCATGTCGTAGGGTGTCCAGGCAAACACTTCGATATTAGAGGTCAAGAATTCCAAGACCTCTAATCTCTCAGCGCTGGACAACGATGAGCCAAGCAAGAAGAACTTATCCGGGTTCTTCTCATCTATTTTTACCTCCACCAAGTCCTCCACCGCTTTCTGATCAGCCTCTTTGCCGACGTCCGCGAATAGTTCATTACTTTCTGGTTCTTCCACCGAATGAACGTATCCTTTGGCAGCTCGGCTTCCATTCGCTATGGCGAAGCACTATTTTGACATGATCTGATCGCCGTAGACTTCTTCAATTATGCCGGTGTCGTTGGGGAACCGCATTACCTGATGGTATGATGATGCTACCGAACGCATGGCATGCAGCCATGTTCTGCCCAAGATGATGTTGTATGTGGAGGGGACCTTTAATACCCAGAACTCCACTTGTTTTGTTACACTTCCTGCTCTGACTGGAAGGATTATTTTGCCGACAGGCCACTCTGGCATGGAGTTGAATCCAATCAGTGGAGAAACTGCAGGCGCCAAGTCTTTGTCTTGCAGCTTCAGTTGCTTGAATGTGTCGTAGTACATGATCTCACATGAACTACCCTGGTCAATCAGAATCCGCTTGACGTCAAAATCCTTGACTCGGAGAGTGACGACCAGCGCATCGTTGTGATGACAGTATATTCGATCCAAGTCCTTATCCGAAAAGGACATGACATTTGTTGCCTCTGTCTTCCCCTTCTTGATGGCAGGTTGGGTACTTAGCACTTCTCTAAAGTGTTCGGCTTTCTTGATAGATCCTCTGAGCTCGCATACACGCTCAGGTTTAAAAACTCCATGAATTACATTAATAACGCCTTGAGGTGGGGCGTCGAGCGGCATTCCGTTGGGGTTGTTATTGTTCTGGGGGGCTGGCTGCGCCCCTCCTTCAATGTAATATTATTATTATTTAATTATTTACTTAATTTTTATATTCGGATTCTCACATTCTCCGCTCTTAAAACAAGGTTTCGTCCTCGAAACTAACCTGAGTAAATCATGAGAATAGATGTGGGTACTTCTCGCGCATCTCGTCCTCGCATTCCCAAGTCGCCTCTACAAATAGATGATTACGCCACAAGACCTTAACCAATTTAATGACCTTTGTATGCTCTTTCGAATCCAAAATCTCTCCTTATACGAAAAATCCTCTCTAATCTGAAGCGGCTCATAATCTATCACATGCGACGGACTGTGCACATATTTCCTCAGCATAGACACGTGAAACACATTATGCACTCCTACCAACCTAGGGGGTAGAGCAACACGGTACGCAACCTCACCAACCTTCTCCAATACCTCAAATGGACCAATGTATCTAGGACTCAACTTTCCTTTCTTTCCAAACCTGATCACTCCTTTCCATGGTGATACTTTCAAGAATACCATATCCCCCACATGAAACTCTAAGTCTCTCCTACGATAATCAGCATAACTTTTTTGTCTACTCTGAGCAGTCAATAATCTCTCTCTGATAGTGATAATTTTCTGTGTAGCATCCTCTACCAAATCAAGTCCCAACATTTGCCTCTCACCAACCGCATACCAACACAAAGGAGACCTACACTTCCTCACATACAAAGCCTCATAAGGAGTTACTCCCAAACTAGAATGATAACTATTATTATACGCAAACTCCATGAGCGGCAAATAATCATCCCAATTACCTCTCCACTCCAAAGCATAAGCCCTCAACATATCCTCAAGGATTTGAATAGTCCTCTCCAATACCCCATCTGTCTAAGGGTGATAAGCTGAACTAAAATTTAACCAAGTACCCATAGCTGACTGTAACGCACCCCAAAACTTAGACACAAAACGAGGGCCCCGATCTGACACTATTGACACAGGTGCACCATGCAATCTAACAATCTCCTTCACATACAACTATGCAAATCGAGCTAGAGAATAGTTCATCCGAACTGCAATAAAATGTGCTGACTTGGTTAATCTATCAACAACAACCCAAATTGCATCGTGATTACTACTAGTACGAGGTGAACCATACACAAAAGTTGTACAGAATCAAATTTTATAAAAGGCGGCATGAACGAATTTAGTAGAAACTGAATAGGTCGAGAGAAAAACTTGATAGAAGAACCTAGGAAGAATTCAATTGAAAAAATTTGAAGCTGAAAACGAAAAGAAATTGCCCTAAGATGATTTTTTTCGAAAACGTTCAAAGCACAAAAAGTGTTCAGAATAATGTTTTACTTCAATCTGTGCGAAACCAATAAAAATGAGCTTGTTCCGTGGCTTAAAACAACATCTAAAATCTGCATTGGTAAAATGAACAAAAACTGTTGTAACCAAGATAATCCGATTACAAGCTCTAATTGATGTTTTTAGTAAAAGGTTAAAACACGAAAGGTGTCTAGAATTGCGTCTACATGCCTTTGCCCAAACTTCATAATTTATCAAGGCTGTTTACTATTTTTCGAGATGTATAAATCAAAGCAATTCAAACTATATCAATAAGTTCATAATTAATTTTTTGTACCTTAACTCTACCACTTCGGCCCTTCACTTTCGGCCTACATATATATCCTATGTGTCTCTCGTATACGTAACATCGCTCCGAAGCCAAACTTGCTCGGGGATATCGTCCCGAGTTTGACCCACACTCCCCAGATGGTTAGCATATACGTATGCGCGTAAATCAAAGCACTCATCTACTCTTGAGAATGAGGCAATAATATATATATACACAATCTCTCATCTACTCATGAGAACAAACATAACAATGCCAAACTTAAGGCATTCAAATAAATCTCATAATCCTCACTTTTTTTTTTATGCACTCTTTCTCACCAACACTCAAATAAAACAACAATCTATGGAGTCATGGTGGAGTGTAAGGAATTTATCTATGAGTTCTAAATTTATTTTAATTTCATATATCCATGAATGTGATTACAATCATAAAATAAATACATATAAAAATCCTAAGCCTTACATACACATCTAACCAAATAATAAAATCAATCCATCATCTACATGCAACTACAAAATCAAACCAACATCAAATAAATAAAAATAACAAATTAAACATAAACCAAAGGAAGTGAGTTTTGTACTCACAATTTTTTTTTTAAAAAATTCAAAAAATATTTAAAGAATTAATGAAACCACCAAAACAAAACCCTAATCTATTTTTTTCTTCTTCCTCCTCTATTCTTTCCGCCGTCTCTCTATTCTCAATTTCTTTGATTTCTCTCTCTCTCTCTCTCTCTCTCTGTCAGCTTTCTTTTCTGTTTATCCTTTGTTTCTTCTACTTCTTTTCCCGTTGTGGATGCTGCTGCTTTAAATTGTAGGGTTCCTTTTTATATATATATATATATATATCTAACCACAAAGGCTCTAAATTATTAGATTTTTATTTTATTTTATTTTTCTCTCCTTTTTTTTTTCCGCCTCTTAGTATTATAACCTAATCACTATTATATTATACAAATACATCATATATGAATATAAATATAAGATTAAATATATATAACACCTTTTTTATATATATAAAAATATAAATATATAAATATTCAGATCAATTATATATAATTAAATAACACGTTAAGTTAATTAAATACCACATTAAATTCTCATGTAGCCACGTAATTAATAAAGTCAAAAAAAATTAAATTAATAATAATAAATAATGACTTACGAAAAATTAGAGTCGCTACACTTTACGAGCTCTTTCACTACAACAAACAACAATTCAAATCACTGACTAGAAAATGGGGAAAAAAATAGAGCAAGCTAAGAGAAATAAATTCAACTAACAAATCATAAAAAACATTCCCCAGGAAAATGCTAGATATCCCCAATCTACTGCAAATGGTGGAGGAAATCATCAACTGAATAGTTGATACCTTGAACTTTGAGTTTAGTCCAAAGAATAGCCTCTATTCCTTGTGGTTTAGATTTGATCATTGAACAATGGTCAACAATGATCATTGAACAAAATTTCAACTTCAAACACTAATATATTTGATTCAAATCTCTAATATATATATTTTGGGTAAAATTTTCCAGAAAAAGGAAAAAGAAAATATTAATTTGTCCTTCATGAAGAACACGATTCTTGTTCACAAGGTTTAGGAAATAAAACATTTTGGATTATCCTTTACATACTAACATGTTGGACCTAGAAAATTTTGGCTAAGTTTCATATAATTTTAGAATTTCATTTAGAATCACATGCACAGATAGAGCTGGGCATAGAGCCATCCGACATGCGAAAACCGCCCAATCCGGTCCGAATCGCTCATGTGAATATGGTTTCGAACCTGCAATAGCGTCAAATGCGGTTCCCAATATTGCTATGTTGCGGATTACGACTTTTATCCGCACCCGCACACACCCACCCTTACTTTTTTTCTTCTGTTTTTTTTGGAATCTAGGACTTGTGAATATACACATACATATACCAAATAATCTATATAATAGATATACATAACTTGATGTGTATATATTCATGGCAATTTTATTTTATTTTTTTTGGCTTTGATTTTTGTTCTGTCTCATTGTCTTATAATCGTTAGGTATGTTAATTTCGTTAATGGGCTTCATGGGTTCTTCTTAGAAGTTCGATTTGGGGTTTTATTATCTCTATTGGGTTTTCTCTGTATTGTTATTGTTGTTTTTGTGATCATAGAGCATTTACCATCCTCTTCCTCTCAGCAGGCCTCCTCCGAAATGGTTCCTCCATAGCTCTTTCAGTAAGTACATGTTTGATCTGACACATAGACTTCCTGACGTGAATTTCATTTCATCACCAACCACAAGCCCGATTAAGAGAAAAGAAAAGATGGGCTAGAACAAAAAGAATTCAAAACATGCAAAATACCATATACTTCGTTCTTTTTCCATTTTCCTGGCAACCAAGCAACATAAATCAAAATCGTAGAATTTCTAATTTTGAACTAGATGTGGCAAGCATATGGATCACTTCAAAGGTAGGAGTAAGTTAGTAGCTAAGAGAATAAAAAACACAGGGAAGCTTATATAGGGTCAATTCAATTTATGCATTCAAAATAACAACTTTTTGCAGCTAGACAACAATTCAATTTCTGCATTCAAAGTAGACAACTGACTACCATTTAGATTTTTATTTTATTTTATTTTATATAATCTTGACTACCATTTAGATTAGAAATCCATAGTGAAGACAAAACAGTTTGACAATGATTAAAACTACACATCCATAATGCTATATGGACTTAAACCGTAGCACTAAGCATCTGGCGTTGAGTCATCAGCAAGTTTTTTTCCTGCAACAGAACGTACCACAGCTTGTTAAGATTGTCCCAAGATTTAAGACGGAGGTCAGAAGTCTTCCAACTTTGAACTGTGAGAGAGAGCGAGAGAGCGCAAGTACAAAAAGTTCATAGAGAATATTATTAAAAACATGTTAAAAAGAATTTAAAAGGACAGTACTCTAATAAATGAAATCATTGGTGAGCCACATGAACCATGTGTAAATGACAGTAATATTTAAGATTTGAGAATCAGAAATGAAAATTAGAAGTGTTAACTACTAGTGGTATATTTAGACACATAATATCATTAATAGCTTTAAACTACTCCAAGAGATCTAAAATGGAGAAATGACTCAAATTGAAAAACAAGCACCTGAATCTTCCCTTAAATTAGTCTTTTTTTTGATCCATCTCATAAAAAAGTAATTGTATTTATTTGTAAGTAAAGAATTATATTAAAGAAAAAGCGCCAAAAGAGAACCAATGCAAAAAATTATAAGAGATCAAACAGGTAATCCAAAAATTGAGCTCCCTTGTGAAATCTAGAACAAAAAAAGAGGGTTAACACAAATAAATAAACAAATAAATATTTGCACCAAAAATGAAACTATGCGAAAGCTCATCTTAAGCTTTTGAACTCCTAACTCCATATCTTAAAAAATACATCTATTCATTTCTCTCCACAATCACCATGGAGATGCCACCATCCAAACTTTCTTCTTGTTCTTCCACAAGCAAACATTACCCTGACACTCCAATCCATTGTGAGAATGGCATCATTCATTGTACCCCCCAACTCCTCAAGTCCTACAACTCCTTAACAATATTACAATGAAGAAGCAAATTATCCAACTGCCTCCATCACTATATGCCCTCCCCAAGATGTAAGTTTCTGATGAAATGCACCAACAAAAAGGAATACATACAAAACTACTCCAAAAAAGAAAAAAAAAAAATTGTAATAAATTAAGCTTGAGTCTCTATAGATCCATTTGTACATCCTCAAAAGTGCACTGGTTTCTTTCTCCCTGAAGGCACCACACTAAACACATAGGAGCTTACCTCCAAGCCTTCTTCACCTTCTTAATGTGGCACCCCTGAGCCGAGCAATCCTAAAGCCAATGCATAGCAGCTAATATAACCCACCACCCACCAAATATAGAAACCAATAAGCTCCAAAGTTCTCTAGCTACATCACAATGAACTAACAAATGATCCACCTACCCTTCAGATCTATTGTACATAAAACACCAATTAGGCAAAAACAATCCCATTTTCCTCTGATTATTTCTTGTGAGGATAGCATCCAAGGCCCTTGTCCAAACAAAAAAAAATGCTACTTTGATGGAAACTCCTAATTTTCTTACATGATTCCATGGTAAGGCCTTGCCTCCCATACTACTTAAAATGGAGTAGAAAGATTTAGCAGTGAACTTTTCCCCTTTGCCTTTCCACTTTAATTCATCTTCCCCAAGCCCACTTATTTTGACATTATATAATTTCTCCAAGAAGCTAGCAATTGCTTTTACCCTAGTTTTGGAAAGCTACTACAAGGGAAGCTTCCTAAACCACACTTGCCTTAATCAAACATCTTTATTGATCGTAATTCTAAATAAATAAATAAAAGTTAAGGCCCACTCATATTATTCTTTTAACAAGAAAAAAAAAAAGGGGGAGAAGTTAGATATAAAAAAACAGTAATGATAGGACACTAACAAATATACCAACAAATGAAACATTCAAGACACAAGACTTGTATGTGGGTTCCACCACTAGACGTGAAACCCACTTCACATTCTGTGTACTTGGTATATTTATCGCTATGTTTGATAGTGACGCTAACATTATTGTAAAGATATTGACTGTTAAATCGATTAGTAATTTTTTTTTCTTTTGACTACTAGTAGTTGGGACAACTCAAATATTATCAAATGTTTTTTTAATTAATCTTACAATGACCACATTTGTATACCAAAAATGTTTACCATCTTATATACGATCATTGTAGTGGTATAAAGGGCCCAACTACTTATGGTTGTTACCAATGCAATGGTGACACATGAGATGATAAATAATTTACAACACACAAATCATTGTAGCATTATTGAACATTTTTTTGTCTTCACCACAAACACAAACCATTTCTCTATATGTCATCAGTTGACATTTCAACCATCAAAACAAAAAAGAAGATGAAGACATGTACACAACAAATGGCAGAACTATCATTAAAAACAAGGATTAACAAATTCTTTGACAAACTTTCTATTTGGGGAGGCCATTTCCCATTTTCTTTTGGTAGGACTATAATAGTAAACCATTACTAACAAAAATATTGAAAACTTTGCAGGGGCCAAGGCCCCCTTGGTGCCCCTCCCTCCCTTTGCCCCTGGCGACGATGGTTCTATATAAGGAAATATTGGATCTTCGTATTGAAGGTAGACTTAAGCTTTTTAGGGCCACCAAGTCTAGTAATTTAGTGTAAGAGGCCTCTAGCGGCTCAAAAAATGGGATAAAGGACTTCAACCCCAAAGAGCCCTTCCAGAGGTGAACTAAAGTTGGTAGGAAGACGTTGAACTTCATATAAGGGGGAGGGGAGAGGGTAATAGTGTTTTATACTATAAACTATCAAATACTCAAACCACCTTCCTTCATCACAATCAACCCCAATTCACAATGTGGCCCTTGAACTCCTCACCAGACCACCCTACAAGAAATTCCTTTGAAGCTTTTTCAACCACTCAGCTACAAAAGCAAGGATAGTGAAAATGGATAGAAAATACGTAGGAAGGCTAGATAAAGTTCTTTTAATGAGGGTGATTTTTCCTCCCTTAGAGAGAATCATACTACATTTTTCATCCCACTAATCTGCTTTTGAAGTGTTCAACCAAATTGCCTCAAAGTAGCCTTACAAGAAAATCCACTTGGAAGATCTAAGTAGAAGGAAGAGCCATCACAAATTCAAAGCAAGAGTATTAATATCTTGCACCTTTCTCAAAGGATTAAGCTCACTCTTATTCAAATTCACCTACAAACCAAACTTCACTTCAAAGAAGATCAACACACATCTTATATTTATATATATATATATGATCCTCCTTAGCATGAAAAAAACCATGGTATCATTTGCAAAAACGAAATGAGAAATAAAGCTGGACTCCACACCCACTTTTCCTACCAGTTCGTCTTCCAGTTCCTTTTTCTGTTGAATTTCTCAATGAGTGGTACTCAAAACCTTTAACTCTTAGTTAGTACTGTGAAATAGGTGCATTAAGGTTAAGCCTTAAGTGTTTTGTTTAAATGAGTTAAACACGATGGCATCAATCATGGACGCCCAAGTTTGTAATACTTCGGCAAGATTAGGATGCTGGCTCATTAATGTGAAGGTAAGTTGTACCTTACATTCACATTAGAGGGCAGAGAGCATGGATGAGATTAAGCCTGAAACTGTGATTTGAAAAGAGTAACACTTGTAAAAATTTTCAAAAGTTTGATTAGTTATACCCGAGGTAACTTAATCTGAGATAATTGGGCTATCCAAGATGGGATCTGAACCTAAGATGCTACACTTAAAAAGTAGGTCTTGGAAACAAGTATTGAAGACAGTAAGAAAACACACGCATCAATAGAATACAGTACTCAACACTTAAGCAAAAGAAAGATATGCATTCAAGTCGAAGTGTTGTTCCATTACATCAGATAGCACGTCGACCTTAACAAAACATGAAGTTGTTTATTATTCACAAAGACTAAGAAAGAAAAAAAACATAAAAGTAAACAGCAAAAAGTTCTAAGTGTTGGTGTTTGGAATGGCAGCAACATCCACTTCGGTGGTTAGCGATGTGTCGACCTTGGTGGATGGCCATGTAATTTTATCAGCTTCGACGTTGGTCGCAATCTCCTTGTTAATTTCTTTGAGTGTCTCCTCTACGCTCTTGTTGGTCGCAGCCTTGTCGGCCTTTTTCATCGAAGAGGAGCTCTTGACAACCTCGTCATCATCCTCAGTCAGGTCCAGGACTAAATCATTCAAGGTGGGGGACTTGCAAGTCCCCCACCAATTGGTTCCATAGGTGTTTTCCTTGGCGATCTCCTTCTCTTCTCCTTCTTCAGCGCCAACGGTCTCCTCAGACTTAGAGAGAAATGAGGGGATAGTACTTCAAGGTGATCGAGGTCCCGAAGCCGCAAGTCCTCGGGGACAAATAATTTTTTCAGAGCAGTGATCCAGCCAAAGTAATAGACTTTGTTGTAGGCTAGGTTCATTTGCTTCTTATACTGATCTCGGACATCGGCCTTACCCTCCTCGTAGGCAACCTTAATCTCTTAATCTTTAGTGGCTAAGACTTCGGCCAGTTTCTTTTTGGCCTTGGCAACTTTCTCCTCGCAGCCCTAGCTGCAGCCTCGGCCTTCTATTCGGCGATCCTTGCAGCTTTGATTTTGTCCAACTGATTTTTTATTGTGGCATTGGCCTTGTTAAACTAATAGAGGTAGCCCGACGCCTCCTGAGTCTTTTTTGTGAGATCCTTCTTCATCATTTGATGATGAAGGAGTGGACATGTTGATGGACTGCAAAGGCAAAAAGTTGAGTTAGCAAAGAAAAAAGTTTACTAAGTATTGAAATTAGATACAAAGGGCAAGAGTTAGAAGGATTATGAAGACCGAGTGATGCATCATAAAGGTGAAATGCTCATAGTCATTGCACTCCCTTATGGCGTCCATGTCGGTGGCAAGAGTAGGCCCGTGGTCAGAGTAGCAGCGACCTCGCGGTCTCTCTTTGTGTTGTCCCCAACTTCGAGCAGCCTATCACCCACCATTTTCTTGAGGAACTAGGTGTCACATCTCTTTCCTTGCTTGGCCCTACCAACTTTGGGCGTTTGCTGTTAGGTGGCTCGGTTGACTCAAAAGAGGATCTTTTCTCAGTAACCATCTTTGAGATGGACGTGCTATTTTCTGGATCCTTTTCAGCATGAGGGGTTATTGTCTGCTTGGCCTTTGCCTTGGCCTTCTTCACCCTCTTCTGTTTTTGGACTGAAGGTGGGGATGGGGTGGAATGGATGATAACAGGATCAGAGATGTCATTGAGGAGATCTTTGGCTACTTGTGTCCTATTTCTTTGAAAGTGGCAGCAATGGTTACATCGGTGTCGATTCTGAATGCACACTACAATGAACGGCACTTTTGGTAACTGAATTTTTAGTCCCCAAAAATTTTACCGACTAAATTTTTTGATCGCTTGATTAGTCATTGAATAATTGTTGGGAAAGGTAATTGGCGACTAAACTTTTTTTGGTCGCCGAAAGTCCTCAATTGGCGACAAAGTGTTTAGTCACCAAAAGCTTTCAAATAAAATTAATAGAGCATTTTCAACAACTAAAACATTTAGTCGCGAAAAACTTGAATTATTTAGGACAACTAAATATTTAGTCGCCAAATTTTTTTTGTCCATCTTATTATTTTTATCTACTAAAGTTTTAGTTGTCTAAACTCTAATTTTTTCTGCTGCTATATATTTAGTTGCCAAATTTTTTTTTTCATTTTATTTTTTATTTTTTTTAGTTACTAAAGATTAAGTCGCCTAACGTTTGATTTTATTTTTTTTTTGCTACTAATTTATGTAGTCACCAATTTTATTTTTTTTTATTTTATTTATTTTTAGCTACTAAAGTTTTAGTTGCCTAAAGTCTGATTTTTTTTTATGGCGACTACATATTTAGTCGCCAAAAAAAACTTTTCATTTTATTTTTTTTAGCTACTAACTATTTAGTCGCTAAAAATATTTACTTTCTTTTTAGCTACCAATTGTTTAGTCGCCAAAAATATCATTTTACGTTTTTTTTTAATTAATTTACTCACAACCTGTATGTATTCTGTGCAATTTGTACCATGAATATATACAAAACAATAGATATATTATCAACCATTTCACAATTTGCATCCATTTCACTTCTAACCATCTAAAAAAGAATAACTTTTAATGTCAAATTCCATACAAACCAAGTATATTTCAACCTCAAATAATAATTTCATACAAAACAAAGAATCATACAAAAATCATGTCCTCTGTACACAAAATATATTACTACCGTGCCAAATGGCCATTTGGCATGATACAAATTACTATAATAATCTATACCACGACAAAAGGTAATCTATATACCACGCCAATAATTATCCGTTCGATGCCAAAAGCAATTTGTACTACGCCAATAGTTATCTATATGATTAATACTAATCCACACAAAAGCAGAGGATGACAAAATAGTGGGATTATACAAAAGTGTAAATTGTTCTTCGTACACAAAAATGGAATATCTACAAGTCCACGCCAAATGCCATCTACAAAAAAATAAAATAAAATAAAATAAAAATTACACCCGTTAGTACCAGAAATGCATGCAAAACTTGATAGTTTGAGGCAAGAACATCAGAGGTTGTGATGAGTGAATTAAAATGTTCATCTTCTTCAGTACTTTTCCATTGTACTCTTAGACATGGTTAAAATGTGGAAATCATGGTAACAATGTTTTCTAATGTCATTGTATTGAAATTGGATAATAAAAGCAAGGCAACATATCAACAATCCCCTTTTGTCCCCACCAAAGAAGAATGGAAAAGTTGGTTGGTTGACTTAATTTGTTTCTACATACACATCTAGGATCTAATACATAACACCAAGCAAGGATTTTTGTGAGTATTGAACTAAGCCATCGAGATGGCAAAGCATTGGTTTTCAATTTTAACATCATTCCTATAATTTATGGTTAATCAAGAAACAGTAATATGTTGGTCTTTGAAATTATTTATATCATTTTTTGTTTAGGCCAAAAACACTACTTTCGTGTATGAGAAAGGTTTGAATAAGGTCCAGGGTACTGTTTTGCATTTTTGCCCCCAAAACGCCCTTTTTCGACTTAGTTTTAGGTGTTGTTGACTCTAACTCTCAACTTACGTGTGCTAAATATATGTGGCCTATCCCTATAGGTCCTATTTGTCATGAGTAAGTTGGCCGTGACGTCCATAGAGTTGTTCGGGGACTGTTTTTCATTTTCGCCCCCCGAACGCCCTTTTTCGACTAAATTTAAGGTGTTTTCAACTCTAATTCCCAACATACGAGTGCTAATTATATGTCGTCTGTCCCCACAAGTCATATTTGTTACAGGAAAGCGGCATGTGACATCCATAGAGTAGTTTGGCGACTGTTTTGCATTTTCGCCCCTCAAACGACCTTTTTTGACTTAGTTTATGGCGTTTTTAGCTCTAACTCCCAAAGTACGAGTGCTAATTACATTCCGTCTATCCCCACAAGTCTTATTTGTCACGAGGAAGCTGCCCATGACATCCATAGAATGTTTCGGGGGCTGTTTTGCATTTTTAGCCCCTGAACGCCCTTTTTTGACTTAGTTTATAGCGTTTTCAACTCTAACTCCCAATCTAAGTGTTCTAATTAATGTTGTCTATAACCATAGGTCCTATATATTAAGAGGAAGCTACCCATGACATCCATAATGTGGTTCGGGGGCCATTTTTCATTTTCGCCCTTCAAACTACCTTTTTCGATTAAGTTTAAGACGTTTTCAACTCTAACTCCCAACCTACAGTGCTAATTACAGGTTATTTGTTCCCACAGGCCCTATTTATCACAAGGAAGCTGCCTGTGACATCCATAGAGTGGTTCAGAGGCTTTTTTGTATTTTCGCCCTCCGAATGCCCTTTTTGGACTAAGTTTAAGGCGTTTTTAACTCTAACTCCCAACCTACTTGTGCTGATTATATATCGTCTGTTCCCATAGGCCCTATTAGTCACATTGAAGCTATTTGTGACATCCTTACTGTGGTTTGGGAACCGTTTTACGTTTTCACCCCCCGAACGCCCTTTTTGACTTAGTTTATGGCGTTTTCAACTCTAACTCGCAAACTACGTGTGCTAATTGCATGTTGTCTGTCACCATAGGTCCTATTTGTCATAAGGAAGTGGGTCGTGACATCCATAAAGTAGTTCAGGGACTATTTTGCATTTTCGCCCCCCAAACACCCTTTTTCAACTTAGTTTATGGAGTTTTGAACTCTAATTTCCAACCTACGTGTGCTACTTACATGTCGTCTATCCCCATAAGTCCTAGTTGTCATAGGAAAGCTGCCCGTGACATCCATAAAGTGGTTCGGGGGCTGTTTTGTATTTTCGCCCCCCGAACACCTTTTTTCAACAATGTTTAAGGCATTTTAAACTCCAACTCCCAACCTACGTATGCTAATTACATGTCGTCTATTCCCACAAGTCATATTTGTCACGAGAAAGTGGCTTGTGACATCCATAGAGTAGTTTGGGGACTGTTTTGCATTTTCGTCCCGTGAACGTCCTTTTTCGATTTAATTTATGGCGTTTTCAACTCTAACTCCCAACCTAAGTATGCTAATTAATGTTGTATGTCCCCACAAGTCATATTTGTCATTTGGAAGCTACCCGTGACATCTATAGAGTGGTTCAGGGGTGTTTTGCATTTTCACCCCCCGAATTTCTTTTTTCGTCTAAGTTTAAGGCATTTTCAACTTTAACTCCCAACTTACATGCGATAATTACATGTCATCAGTTCCCATAGGTCTTATTTGTCACAAGAAAGCTACATATGACATCGATAGAGTGGTTCGGGGGCTATTTTGTATTTTTGCACTCCGAATGCCCTTTTTCAACTAAGTTCAAGTTGTTTTTTACTCTAACTCCCAACCTACATGTGCTAATTACATGTCATTCGTTCCCACAAGTCTTATTTGTCATAAAGAAGTTGCCCGTGACATCCCTAGCATGGTTTGGGAACTATTTTTCATTTTTTGCCCCTAAACGCCTTTTTTCGACTTTGTTTATGGCGTTTTCAACTCTAACTCCCAACCTATGTGTACTAATTACATGCCGTTTATACCCAAAGATCCTATTTTTCATAAGAAAGATGATCGTGACATCCCTACAGGTGCTAATTACATGTCGTATGTCCCCATAAGTCCTAGTTGTCATGAGAAAGCTACCCGTTACATCCATAGAGTAGTTTAGGAGTTGTTTTGCATTTTCGTACCCCCAAAAGCCCTTTTTCAACTAAGTTTAAGGCATATTCAACTCTAACTCCCAATCTACGTGTGCTAATTACATGTTGTGTGTCTCCATATGTCACACCCCAAATCCGGGTATGACCGGCCGTGGCCCACAGGGACTTAGCCCAAGGCACACGTAAGCCTAAATATGAACCCAAAACCATAAAGAATAAATGTGATGATAGCCCAGAAATAAGTAAATCAACATTCAATTCAGTGACATACCACAAATGAAAACAAGTCATAACCAACTTCCTAAAAATATATATATACTAAATGGGACACAAACCACCCACAAAATAAAATAATTCTAAATAAAACCCAACCACAATGTATGCACAAAACTCGACAAAGCAACCTAAAACAAATTAAATAATGCCCTAGAGGTCCATGCAATTGAGTCCCCGCTACGCCATGAGTCCACTCTGAGTTCTTCTAACACCTGGAAATGGTAAACAACTAAGTCAGCTGATAGCTCAGTGAGTAGCAGCATGGATAGTAAATACAGTTTTGAAAGCAGGGTTCAATTCCAAAATAAGATATATATCACAGAAACTAGATTGGCATACAGTTTGGTAAATACAATCTGTTTCAAAAAGAAGGTTCCACAGTTCAATACTTAAAATACTCATGTCTCACAAGAACATGATAAACAACATTTTCAACTTAAAACAGATTATAACATGAACACCAATAATTTTCTGGGTACCAATAAAAACAAATAATCTGCCACACAATTCTCAAGGCTATAAGCCCCGTTGGATCCAATACCGATCTAAAAGTCATCCTCAGGGTGGCACCTGGGCCTTTTCTCAAAGACGATCCGATTGAAGGTCACCTAATTATTTTTAAAGGTCTTTTCCTTACAATCGTTGAGCACTACAGTCATCACGGCCCAACCCGGATCTGTTCCCTAGTGGCCAGAGTCACCACACACAGTGGAATAACTTCCCTGGACTAAATACACACATGGTCCCAATAATCAATACACATCAGTTTCGCAAAATATGGTAGTTCATCATTATAAACATGAGGCCAAAACAAATAGTTTACAGTATGCCAAGTTCACACATCTTTCAAAAATAATTTGATTCCATTGATAATATAATAATTTATCAAAACAGTTTAGTCTTAAAACAACAATTTAATTTTCCAACAGTTCAGGGTAGGGGAACATTTATAAAAATACGTAGCATGAAACTACTCACTTGAAACGAAATAATATAATCTTCGAATAGAGTGTAAAAGTCCAACTAATGCCCTGAACCAATATGAAAACTACACGTCACTACTAATTTAAAAATACTAAAGAATACGAATTAAGTAACCCCAAACTAAAGCGCACTAACACGGCTCAACCCAACTCACCGTTACTCTTAAATATTACCTAAGTTCATGTTCTTCAAGGTCTAAAATCACCCAAGACATAGGTTCCGATCGAAACTTCACTAAAAATAACTTTAAGATAAAACAGAGTTTTAAACAAGTTTTCGCAATTTATTCGCTAACTTTGAAAATTACAAAATCCACTCCACGCTATTCGAAAAATTCCAATAACCTCCAGATATGATCTAATATATCCTAAGTTTCAAACCCAATTGGTTTCACTTGATTTGCTTAGCAAAATAATTATCTATAATTTATTATATCCAAACAGGTTGTTTTCTGCAGCACTTTAAAGAAATTGACGGGTCTCTTAGTATACACGAGCAATCAACGCAAGGTAAAAAATGCAAGAAACTAGACTTGTAACCGGTTCTAATGACACTAATTTGATAATTTTTGGATTTATACCCAAAGAGAACAACACTCCCGAATTTACTGTTTCGGACTGGTTTCCCTGACAGATTTAAATACCTCAATTTATATGGATTTTGACTCCCAAAAATTATGAAAAAATTCAGATATACAATTCAGTATGTAATTAATCTACTGTAAAAATTTCAGATTAAAATTCATTCGTTTGATATGATTTCTTAATTTTTAAAGTTTGCTGGCAGATTAATATTCTTAGGAGCGACATTATGAATTCGATTAAAATTTCTAGAATACTCTCCCCATCAGTGAATCCATTCCTTTTTCTTCCACCAACTCACAACACCCACAAGCACCATAATTATGTAAACAATAATCTATAATAGAACAAGAATAAATTGATTCTTACCTTAGAGTTGTTCAACCACAAAGTTGCTGAAAACTTCTCTCTCTCTCTCTCTCTCTCTCTCTCTCTCTTTCGTGGCTGCTGCTAGACTCTCGTGGCTGCTGCTATATGTTGAAGGTGTAGTGCAAAGCAATTATAATTAAGGGTTAGGGTTTTTGTTCGGAAAATTAGGGTTGCTCTATATATATCTAAACAAAACTCTAAATAATTATCTAAACAAAAGGTTTTAAATTATTATCTCTTTATATTATTTTATTTTCTATCCCAATAATTTAAATAAAATACAAGTATTACTAAATCAAAATATACTAACTAATTGGTCCCCTATTATTTATTTATTTATTATAAATCTTGCCTCTAAATTAAAAACTTCCACCACAAATTTATTTTAAGTCTAAAATTAATTAAAAGATCCTCCAATAATATTTAATTTGCACCTTAGAATTCACCACCAAAATATTTGAGATTGTAATATTATTATTTTTTAATTATTTACTTAATTTTTATATTCAGGTTCTCACACCATAGGTCTTATTTGACACAAGGAAGCTGCTTGTGACATCCCTAGAGTGGTTTGAGGACTATTTTGCATTTTTGCCCCCCGAACGCCGTTTTTGGGCTTAGTTTATGGCTTTTTCAACTCTAACTCCCAACCTACGTGTGCTAATTTTTGTTGTTTGTCTCCACATGTCCTATTTGTCATGAAAATGCTACCTGTGACATCCATAGAGTGGTTCGGTGGCAGTTTTGCATTTTCGCCCCCTGAATTTCCTTTTCGACTAAGTTTAAGGCATTTTTAACTCTAACTCCCAACCTACGTGTGTTAATCACATGTCATCTGTTCCCACAGGTCCAATTTGTCATAAGGAAGCTACCCGTGACATCCATAGAGTGGTTCGAGGGGCTGTTTTGCATTTTTTCCCTCCGAATGCCCTTTTTCAACTAAGTTTAAGGCGTTTTCAACTCTAACTCACAACCTGCTTGGTTTTCGTGGTCCTTGGAGGGGTTAGTTTCCTTGGATACGATAGCCCTACAGTTTGGACTCCTATGGTTCTAAATCTGATTTCACAAGTGCAATGTGAAATAGATAGACACAAATGAGTCCAAATCCGGCAAATCTTTTGAAAAAATGATTTTTGAATAAAAAATGCCAAAAATGGATTGCATTGCCAAATTTCAGAGTCGCCACCTAAATATTTTTTAAAAATTTAAGAAACTCATGACTCGTGCCAAAGACCACTTATCCGTCATCACCAAAGTGTTTCGGCTCGGGAACTTAGGTATAGAGGGAAAGGTCATGAATTGAGAACCCCACTCACCCGATCAAACATCAGCCTCTACTAATCATGATGTGATTTTTATTTACATTATATGCTCTTGTTCCGATTATTAGGCTATCTTTATGTGGAGAAGTGGTTTGGAAATACTCTTCAGATCCTGGGGGACGCTCGTGATCCTCAGCTGGCCACCTGAAAAAGAATTAACACTCTGGTCGGGGGTGCCGGAATTAGCACTCCGACAGATAAGTTAGTCTCTACTCTCTCTAGATTACTTGTATTTTAAGTTAAGCATACTAGTTCTCACATACCTTCCTCTGACTGATGATCTTGTATTTATATTACTCTCTTTCTTGGGCCTCGGGACTGGGCCCACTTTCAATTTGCCGTATAACTATTTATTCAGCTTCGTTTGCAGCAAAACGCTTCTCACTCGGCCCCTTACTCAATCGGCTATTTGGTCGAATAAGGCGGGATTTAAATTATGGGACGGGGTTGAATAAAATATATATGCTTCGACCCAAGTCCAACCATTCAGCCTCTTTATCACTCCCAATATTTGGCCCCCACAATTGCCCCCCAAGCACTTCACTTACGATAGTTAGCTGGAGTGTTTGGTCTTGAACTTTGAAAAGTCAGAGCTGAAATTCGGCAGCTAACCTCATTTCAACGCAGATGTCAGAGCACACGCCTCTCGGTTATCATTTCAACTTCCCGCCCCTTCGTACGCCTCCATTTATTATGATTTAAAATCTTATCGTCTTCTCGAAGACGCTCATTTTGGACGCTTAAAGTTTTTGAACTGCCTTCCGACTCGTCTCTGCAACTTCCATTCGTCCTCCATTGTCTTCTCCGTCTCTTGTAAGTCTCATTCCTCTCTGCTTTCTCTCTGCTTTGAGTCCTTTTTCCTGGTTTGCCTTTAGTTTAGCACACTTCTATAAGTTGATCGAAATGGCGAATCATCTGAAAGACCTTCTCTCTGCGGATCGAATTTCTGGCTTCCGACGCCATTTTTCTATCCCTGAAGATGTTTGTCTGTCGCTTATGACAGACGACACTCTCAATATGGAGAGGGACGATGAAAGCACAAACGTTTTCCCTTTCTTATCGATTGCGGAGGGTGGAGTCCGTTTTCCGCTTCATCCATTCCTTAGGGCTGTCCTTCGCCATTGGAGTCTAATCCCCTCTCAACCCAATGTCAATTTTATTAGAATCGTAATGGGGATTATAGAGCTAAACCGTCGCCTTACCATTAACCTTGGCATACCTGCTATTCGGCATTGTTATGCCTTGGCGAAGTCTTCTGGTCGGCATGGACGCTATTTCCTTAGGGCTAAGGACACCGACCACCAACTAGTGACTATGCTCTCCAGCTCTAGAAAGCGAGTCGATGACGTTATGGTTGTTGCCCGAGGCAATTGGAAATTCGGCGAAGGCGAGGATCACCTCGATCCTATTCCTAGATAGAGGGGTGAACCAGCTCTGGAAAGCGAGTCGATGATGTTATGGTTGTTGTCTGAGGAAATTGGGAATTCGGCGAAGGCGAGGATCGCCTCGATCCTATTCCTAGACAGAGGGGTGAACCAGGTGGCCGTATAGCTTCTTGTGTTTATTGTTATTTTTTTTGTTATATTTATAAAGCTTCATTACTGAGACCTCATGGTTTTGCTTGTGCAGGAAACGATTTGAAGAAAGTCCTGACTTCAACCGACGATGCCGTTCTTTCGGAAATCAAAGTCGCGCTCAAATATTTCGGCCATCCAAGTCTCCAGAAACAGGGGAGGGCGGCCCACGTTCTACTTCGCTACGAGCCGACCTATATGACCTTCTCAGCGGCAAAAAACATCCCAATTCTGAAGGGTGAAAAGTCTCTTACCGTTCTTATTTTGACCGACTTTAAAAACTTGCGGCAAGTTGGTTTCAAGGGATTCGATTTGGAACGGGCGGAAGTAGCTGAGGTTGCCGAGTCAGATCAGTTCGAAGAGGAAGTAGACAAGGCATTGAAGTTCGCCTTTGAGGAAGCCGGCCTTAATTCAGCCGACCCTCCGTCTACTTTGGGTCGAGGGGACCTTCCATTTGACGACGTTTTTAACGGTTTAGAGGACCTTCCCGGTGCATACCTCGAAGACATGGCTGGGTTAAGCCTCACACAACTTGCCAAGAGGGCCAACGCGGAAAGGATGGCCACGCGGCGAAGAGCAGAGGCCATTCGATCTGAAGTGCCAACTGCTGCCGAATCTCAGCCTTCTTTGCTTGTTCCCGAATCTCAGCCCCCCTTGCTTGTTATTGAGGAAATGGAAAAAAACCAAAGTGCCGAGTCCGCTGTAGTTGTGCAGGCCGATCAAGAGGCCAAGCAAAGGGCAGAGAAGCGTCCTGCCGGGGTCGAGGCCAGCTCAGAAGAAAATCGTGCTGACAAACGACATCGTTTAGAGGAATCGGATGTGATCGTGCCTTTTGTCATTCAGCCGAAGATAAAAAAACACGCCGATCTCCTCTGATGCTTCGGTCATTAAAGATCCTGTCGTCGCACTCAGCATGGCTACGTCCGTCTCATTGCCGGCTGACAAGGTGGCTTTCCGGGCAGAGCCAGATCTGGTTGCGATAGCATTAGCCGCTCAATCGGCTCTGTTGGTATATATCTCGACTTTATCTTTTCATTTTATGCAAATACCGTTTTGGTTTTAATTTCCTGTTTTGCAGATAGTCGGAAAGATAGCCGAGATGGGCCGTAGCCATCATGACGCTGTCGAACAGCTTGGCCGTTTACAGATGAAAGTTGAAAGCCAAAGGAGTAGGGCCGAGTTCGAAGCTTTGAGGGCGAAGATGGAAGGCGTGAGGGCCAAGGCCGAGATGGAGAGGGCCAAAAATGTAGACGAGCTCAGGTTGGCTACCGAGCAGAGGGCAAATGCAAGTGAAGCTGCACTCAAGTTAGCCCAAGAGGCGATCGCCAAACTTGAGGCGGACTTGGCAGAATCGAAGGCGGCGAAGGAGTTAGCCAACTCTGAGGCTTCGAAGGTGAATGAGGCTGGGAAGAGTGCCGCCCTCGACGATTATGTGGAGCAAGTCCCCAAATTTGAGAATCAGGGATTCAAACATGGCTGGCTCAAGGTATTTGCTGCTGCTAATGTGACATTGGCTATGTCGATTCCATACGAGCAAGTGGATGTTGAGCCGATGGAGTCTGACTCCGAGGATTAAATTGGGCCACGCTTTTGTTTTAGGATTTTGAATGTATTCTTACAGCTTTTTGTTTAGTAGTTTTCATGTATTACTACAGTCATAGTTTTTTGCTAGGCATTTTCATGTGAACTTGTAGCTTTTTGTTTAGTAATTTTCGTATTTAAAATGGCTACAATTTGTGCCCAATTTACTAATGAAAATTTCCTTTTTACCTTGCTATTATTTGTGCTAAATTTTGTTATTGATGAATGGTATTGCTTTCAATTGTAAAATGGCTACATTTTATTTTCAATACCAAGTATCATAATTCATGAAGTGGCTGAGGCATAAGTCGATCGGCATTGGGTTTAGATACTTGGCCGATCAGATTAATAAATCTGCCCTTGCCCCAGCCAGTGCATGAGCTTCAGAAGCCGAAAAGGACTAGTTCGTGGAATGGCTGGAGGCATAAGTCGATCGGCATTAGGTGTAGACACTTGGCCGATCAGATTAATAAATATGCCCTTGCCCCAGCCAGTGCATGAGCTTCAGAAGCCGAAAAGGACTACTTCGTGGAATGGCTGAGGCATAAGTCGATAGGCATTGGGTTTAGACACTTGGCCGATCAGATTAATAAATCTGCCCTTGCCCCAACTAGTGCATGAGCTTCAGAAACCGAAAAGGACTAGTTCGTGGAATGGCTGAGGCATAAGTCGATCGGCATTGGGTTTAGATACTTGGCCGATTATATTAATAAATCTGCCCTTGCCCCAGCCAATGCATGAGCTTCAGAAGCTGAATAGGACTAGTTCGTGGAATGGCTGAGGCATAAGTCGATCGGCATTGGGTTTAGACACTTGGCCAATCAGATTAATAAATCTGCCCTTGCCCCAGCCAGTGCATGAGCTTCAGAAGCCGAATAGGACTAGTTCGTGGAATGGCTGAGGCATAAGTCGATCGGCATTGGGTTTAGACACTTGGCCGATCAGATTAATAAATCTGCCCTTGCCCCAGCTAGTGCATGAGCTTCAGAAGCCGAATAGGACTAGTTCATGGAATGATCCGATCGGCATCTGGCTTTTGGCATTTAGAATTAATGACGTCGCCTCGGGGGCGCTGCATACATTAAGAATAAATGGGGTGAGTTCACGCCAGTGATTCCACTTATTCTTATTTAGACTCGATTTAAACTAGCTTGGGATAAGTGCGAATGTCAAACAAATTGTTCTTCAACAGCAAAGGAGAAGGACGAACATTGGCTGAGCTAGACACTGCAATGAATCGCAGTAGCGAGCCTATACGTACGGGAGGAAGGACATCTAAGGAACGGGAAAAATGTCAGCCCCCGAGTCATCAAAGCAGATCACCCCGAAAAGAAAAATAGTAACGGGGAAGCTTCTCATGACCGCGACCGAGAAACGAGCCCGACGCAATGCCATGACCGTTGAGTTTTGCGGTTTTTGTGGGGAATAAACCGATGACGGAGGCAGATTTCGTCATTAATGATCCAGGTGTAGCAGTCGAGTTCGCTCGACAGATCTTTCCACCGGAAGTCCAGCAGTCGATGGTTGGATGAAAAGATTTCGAAGTATTTTGAGAAGGCATCCATGGGGCGGTGAAGGGGCTATACACCGCTTATGAAGTCGGCATGCATCTATGCGCCACGCGACGGGAAATAGAGAAGAAGGAAGAACGAATCTGCAGTTTGGAGGCTCGCGCGAAGAACGCCGAGCGTGAGCTTAGGGAGCTTAGGAAGGCTCAAGCCACCGAGCCGCGTTCAGCGGGTCAATCTAACCCGGTCGTGGAAGACAGAGTGACCCAACGGCTGTTAAGTCACGCCATTGTCGATCGAGATACGGCAAGCATGTTTGCCGTAGAAAATGCGAGGACTATGGGTTATGAACAAGGCATCCATGCGGGCCGAAAAGTTGGGATCGACAAAACCAAAGAGAAACTTGCTAAGGAGGTCTACCGATGCGAGAACCGGGGCTTTAGGCACGGTTGGATCAAGGCACTTCAAGCCGCGGAGGCTCTCCGAGCAGAGGGTGTTGATTCGGCATTACCGTGGTACCAACGTGATCACTTTTCCTTCTCCGCCTTTGAAGTCGAAAAGAGTGACGATGAGGGGGAAGCCGTGTAAAAGTAAACATTGTAGGCATTGTAATGCAAAATTCATGTAATTTTTAGCTAAGTGAATAATAGTACATTTGTCTATTTCAAGTGTTTTCAATTGTTAGCATACTTTCTGATTGTATTAGTATACTTCGTGTCAATCGACTGGTCTGAGGACACATTTTATTTTGAACGTTCACATGTTTCAGCCTGCGTTTATACGACATGTTTCACCATTTCACGTTTATACAATGTCATGCACTAATGGGTCTACAAATTCGAAGACGTCCAATAATTATATCCACAAAAGGTGCTCCGAATCCAAAGGCTTAATCGGCCCAAAGGCGTCATGCGCCGATGGGGCTCCGAATTTGGAGACTGGCCAATTGTGATATCCATGAGGGAGCTTCGAATCTGGACGCTTAATCGGCCCAAAGGCATCGTGCGCCGATAGGGCTCCGAATCCAGAGACTTAGCTTGGCCAATCGTGAGATCCACGAAGGGTGCTCCGAATCCGGAGGCTTAATCGGCCCATAGGCGTCATGTGCCGATGGGGCTCTAAATTCAGAGACTATTTGGCCAATCATGATATCCACGAAGGGCGCTCCAAATTCGGAGGCTTAATCAGCCCAAAGGCGTCGTGCGCTGGTAGGGCTCCGAATTCGGAGACTATCTGGCCAATCGTGATATCCACGAAGGGCGCTCTGAATTCGGAGGCTTAATCGGACCAAAGGCGTTGTGCGCCGATGGGGCTCCGAATTCGGAGACTATTTGGCCAATCGTGATATCCATGAAGGGCGCTCCGAATCGGGAGGCTTAATCGACCCAAAGGCATGGTGCGCCGATACGGCTCCGAATTCAAAGACTATCTGGCCAATCGTGATATCCACGAAGGGTGCTCTAAATCCGGAGGCTTAATTGGCCCAAAGGCGTTGTACGCCGATGGGGCTCCAAATTCGGAGACTATCTGGCCAATCGTGATATCCACGAAGGGCACTCCGAATCCGGAGGCTTTTATCGGAACACTTTTGAACTAGATTTTGCAGTGAGTAAACAGGGATCTTTGCATTACAGAAAATGAGGTGCATATGGCGAACCGTTCAGAACAAGTATCATGCCCCACAAGTCGGTTCAATGATAAAATTTGCGTAAATGCGTGGAATTCTAAGGCCGTGGCAGACTCCTTCCTGATATGTCTTTGAGCCGATATGCTCCTACTCCAGCGATCGAATCAATCTGATAGGGGCCATCCCAGTTAGGACCCAATTTTCCAACAGCCGATTTTTTGGCAGCTGGAAGTACCTTCTTCAGGACCAACTCTCCTGGTGTGCAGCGGCGCAGCTGAACACGTTGATTATATGACTTGGCAAGCTGCTGCTGGTACCGCGCCATAGACGCAAGGGCACGGTCTCTTCGTTCTTCGATCAGAATCAAATCCAAAGTCAGAATCATTTCGTTTCGGCCCATATCAATAACGTGCGATTTCAGGGTTAGGTGGTCGATCTCCAGGGGTATGATCGCCTCGGTTCCAAAGCATAGAGCAAACGACGTTTCTCTAGTGGATCACCTCGGCGTAGTTCAATGAGCCCACAATACACTCGGCAATTCTTCGACCCATTTGCCTTTAGCTTTCTCCAGCCTCTTCTTGATGCCGTTCAAGATGGATTTGTTAGAGGCTTCGGCTTGACCATTGCTTTGTGGGTAAGCCAGCGTAGAAAAGTAAGGTCGGATACCATACTTGCTACACAGCTCTCGGTAGACGCCACAATCAAACTGGGTGCCGTTGTCTGAGATAAGAGCTCTTGGAATGCTGAATCGTGTTATGATATTTCTCCATACAAAGCGCTTAACATCAGCATCTCGAATGTACGTTAATGCCTCTACTTCGACCCATTTTGTGAAGTAATCTGTCGCGACGATCAAGTATCGCTTGTTCCCTGGGGCCCTCGGCAATGGTCCTACGATATCAAGTCCTCACTGGGCGAACGAGCAGGGACTGGTAATGGAGCTTAACTCTTCAGCAGGCAGATGGGTTAACGAGGAGAACTTTTGGCACTGTTCATATTTCTTCACATAGCATTCGGCATCAGCTCTTATTGTCGGCCAGTAATACCCCTATGTTATAGCTCGATGGGCCAAACAGCGCCCGCCAAAATGGGCACCACAATGGGCACCACAACTGCCTTCATATATTTCAGTCAGAAGCTCTTTGACTTTATTCGGGTGTACACATTCTAGGTATGGACTAGAAAGGGATTTTTTATAAAGCTTTCCTTGCAGATCCAAGTAGTATCGTAGGGTGCGCTTCTTTTTTGTCCGCTGGGAGCTGTTCGGAAGACAGGAATGCAGCAATGGGGTCCATACAACTCGGTCTTGACTCTACGACATTGACCTGGATTTCCTCCGAAGGGCCAATGCTCGGCTCCGAGATGAAACCTACTTAGATGGTTCGTTTAATCTCTGAGTTAATGGCGGAGGCTAGGCAAGCTAGGGCATCTGTATGTGTGTTCTGATCACGTGTTATCTGATTCAATTCATGATGGTCAAATTTGGCCAGCAAGGCGCTAGCCGATTTCATGTAAGTCGTCATACGATCATTTTTGGCTGCGTACTCCCCCTTTAGCTGATTGATCACCAATTTTGAATCGTAAAATACCAGCAAACGCCGAGCACCCAGAAGGTGTGCATTCCTCAAACCGGCCATAAGGGCTTCGTATTCGACCTCGTTATTTGATGCTTCGAAGCCGAGTCTGATGGCCTGCTCAATTATTGCGCCGTCGGGAGCCATCATTACTACTCTGGCTCCGCTGCCCCATTGATTAGATGATCCATCACAATAGAACTGCCAAATGTCCCCAACATAAATTCTCCAGTTCGGCTTAGGTCGAACATCATCAAACTTGAAGTCGGCAAGACCCCCAGTGAATTCGGCCACAAAGTCGGCAAGCACCTGTCCTTTGATTGAGCTTCTAGATAGAAACTGAATATCGTACTGGCTGAGTTCAAGAGCCCACTTTGAAACGCGTCCTGATGTTTCCGCATTGCGTAGTACTGATCGGAGGGGGTAATCTGTTAGCACCCCGATGCTATGCCCCTGGAAGTAATGCATCAGTTTTCTTGCCGCCATAACTAGGGCGAAGATGAGTTTTTCCAGTGGAAGGTAGCGTGTTTCGGCGTCGAGCATTGCCTTGCTCACATAATATACTGGCCGCTGCTCCCCCAGCTCTTCTTTTATCAGTACAGCGCTGACGGCTCGGTCGGAAACTGCTAGACACAAAATGAGCGGGTCACTTACCGAAGGTGTTGTTAAGAGTGGAACTGATCGAAGGTAGGTTTTGAGGCCGTTGAAAGCGGCTTCGCACTCGGCGAACCATTCAAAATCCTTGCCCTGCCGTAGTGAATGAAAGAATTGTCGACAGCGGTCCGTGAAACGACTGATGAACCTGTTAAGTGCGGCGGCCATCCCCATTAATTTCTGAACCTCCTTGACCAATCGAGGGGAGCCGAGTTCCAGGATTACTGTGATTTTCCTTGGATTGGCTTCGATTCCTCGGTGGTTGACAATGTAACCCAAGAATTTTCCAGAGCCGATCCCAAACGCACATTTGGAAGCGTTCAGCTTCATTCCATATTTACGTAGAATGCCGAATGTCTCCTCCAGATCGGCTATATGATTCTGCTCTTCCTTGGATTTGACCACCATGTCGTCAATGTACACTTCCATAGTGTGGCCAAGTTGCTCCTTGAACATGGTGGTGACTAGTCTCTGGTAAGTTGCCCCTGCATTCTTCAGCCCAAAAGGCATAACCTTATAGCAATAGGTTCCTCTTGGGGTGAGGAATGCAGTTTTGTCTTAGTCCTCCGGATGCATGGCAATCTGATGGTAGCCTCTGTAGGCATCGAGGAAGCTCATACGCTGATGACGTGCTGTAGCATCTACCAGTTGGTCTATCTTGGGGAGAGGAAAACAATCTTTGGGGCAGGCTTTGTTTAGGTCCGTGAAATCAACGTAGACTCGTCAGGTCCCATTTTTCTTCTTCACAACCATAGTATTAGAGAGCCATATAGGGTAAGTCACTTCCCTGATTGCCCCGGCGTCAAGTAACCAGTCAACCTTTTCAACAACTGCGGCAGTGTGCTGTGCGGCTGATCGCCGGCTTTTCTAAATGATCGGCTTGCATTTAGGGTCAACATTTAAACGGTGTTGCGAAACAGACGGATCTACACCCGGCATCTCATGTGGAGTCCACGCAAATACATCAAGGTTGCCGAGCAGGAAGGAAATTAGCTGCTGTCTGTCGGCTTGATTGAGGGAGGCGCCGACCATGAAGAACCTGCCTGGGTTGCCGTTGATTTCAACTCGATCTAGGTCTTCCTTGGCCTTTTCATTTGGGAGCCGTCCAACATCGTCAAGGCTCTCCCGATCTGTTACCTCAATAGAGTTCACTTGCAACTCCTTTGGTGTCTTTTGAGCAACGAGATAACATGCTTGTGTTGATCTCTGAGAGCCACGGATTTGCTCAATGTCGCGTTCTGTTGGGAAGCGTAGCAGTTGATGATAGGTGCTTGGCATGGCCTGCATAACATGCAACCAAGATCGCCCCATGATGAGATTATACGGTGATGGTAGCTTGACGACCAAGAATTCCACATCCACTGTTCGGGAGCCCGCTCGAACGGGTAGTGTGATTTTCCCCAACGGGTACTATGGATTGGCGTTGAAGCCAAATAGTGGATAAGGGGCCGGAGAGAGATTCAATTTGGAGAAGTCGAGTTTGGTGAATGTCTTGTAGTAAATAACCTCCGATGTGCTCCTCAGATCAATGAGTACGCGCTCAACTGCGAATCGGTTTACGCGTAACTCAATTACCAAGGGATCGATGTGGGGAAGTGTCACTCCAGCCAAATCTGAATCATCAAAAGCAATGCTCGCAGCTTCATGGGGCCGTTTAGCCGTTGTGAGTTGATTTTAAGGGTTGGGATTCGACTGAATCGTGTGCACCGCGGATGACATTGGCAGGCTGTATATCATGTGGATCACGCCGATCGGAGGGGAATCCTGTCTTAAGGCTATCACTTTGGTTGGATTGTCTTTTCGGACGTACTGTTGTAGTCGACCATCTTGTACCAATTCCTCCAAGTGATCCTTCAATGCATAACAACTCTCAGTATCATGGCCATGGTCCTTGTGGTACTCACACCGTCTATCCCGTCTTCTCGTGTCGGGAGGTCCCACCATTTTGGACGGCCATTTGAAGAACGGAAGGTGTTGGACTTCGGACATAACCGCGCTGATCGGCTTTGTCAACTCCGTATATTTCTTGTCGATGCGCCTTGTGCGCCTGCTATCAACTTGTAGTTGTTCATTTGCTCGGTGGGAGCATTGGTCGCTTGATCGGCAGAAATCCCGTCTCTTATCTCGTTTAGCCCGATGCCGTGGTTCAGGACTCTGAGGTAGTACAGAATTTATTGGCTGAGCAATTTTAGAAGGGGCTGTCTTGTTGGCCATGTTTTCCGGCTTTAACCTGCAAGACATCATCCTCCACTTTGCAGTATTCCTCAACTTTCTTCATTAACGACCAGACTGTTTTGGGGGCTCTTCTAGTCAAGGAAGTACGGAGAGCCCTGTCAGGATGCAAACCCATTTTGAAGGTGGTGATGGCCATGGAGTCGTTGCAAGCGTCATTAACAAGATTAAAACACTCCCAATAGCGCGCCAAATACGCTCGTAGTGTTTCTCCTGGATGGATCTGCATTGCCCAGAGAGAGTCGGCTTGTTTCGGCTGGACCTCGTTGGTGATGAACCTGGCCCTGAAGGATTTTTGTAATTGATGGAAGCTTTTGATCGAAGCCGGCACCAGTTTATAATACCACCTAACAGCCAACGGTCCCAAATTGCTGGGAAATATTCGGCACATAAGGGCCTCGTCGTCGACATGCAATGTCATGGCTTGCTTGTAGTGACGGATGTGATCGGTGGGGTCTGATTTTCCATCATAGAGAGTGAATGACAGAGCTTTGAACTTTTTGGGCAGAACCGCCCTTGCGATTCGTCGCACAAAAGGATCATGCTGGTCTTCTTCATCTGAATTGTTTCTTCTGCGCTTATGCCTTATACGTGGATTCTCTTCAGAGGAACTGGAAGTTTCAGATCGTCCCTTCTTCTTGGGCTCCGAGGATAATGAGTCGGAGTCGCTATCAGTGTCTTGTTGTCAGGCTCGAGGTCGTCGACCACCTGCCCTCAGAGGTCGTTCCGGATCTTGGCGTACAACTTATTTGGACTTCACCACTTCCAAGGCCAAATCTTAACGGAGACGTTCATTCTCAGCGATCATCTTCTCCAACCTCTGTTCGTTTTTCTTTACTTGTTCCATGATCGCTTGCATTGCCTCATGCTCTGAAGTCGAGGGTGAGGCGAAGTTCAAAGCGCGTCTTGCGGGGATAGTCTCCGGTCCAAGCATGTTTGTTGGAGTGAGGCGTCTCTCTGCGTGGTTTCATCAGTGACTATCAGAGGGTCTTCCATTACGCCTGCCATGGATGTGTTTGAGTATTCTCACAGACGGCGCCAATTGTGGAGAAGTGGTTTGGAAATACTCTTCAGATCTTGGGGGACGCTCGTGATCTGCAGCTGGCCACCTGAAAAAGAATTAACACTCCGGTCGGGGGTGCCGGAATTAGCACTCCGACGGACAAGTTAGTCTCTATTCTCTCTGGATTACTTGTATTTTAAGTTAAGCATACTAGTTCTCACATACCTTCCTCTGACTGATGATCCTGTATTTATATTACTCTCTTTCTTGGGCCTCGGGATTGGGCCCACTTTCGATTTGCCGTATAACTATTTATTCAGCTTCGTTTGCAACAAAATGCTTCTCACTCGGCCCGTTACTCAATCGGCTATTTGGCTGAATAGGGCGGGATTTAAATTGCGGGACAGGGTCAAATGAAATATATATGCTTCGACCCAAGTCCAACCATTCGGCCTCTTTATGACTCCCAATATTCGGCCCCCACACTTTACTATGTGATGTATGTAAGTATAGACTAATTCACAAAAGTTGGAATGCTTTGATTTCATGTTTGTTTCGAAAAAGTGTTTTGGAATATGTACCACTTGAAAAAGTGATCTCATACATACATAATCAAATTATCCCAACTTAAGCGAAAAAGCCTTCATCCACAGGCATTCAAGAGATATATCAAATAAGCACTTAGCCTCATGGAACATGCTTGATATGGTAACAATCGCACACATGCAATATGCTAAAACAAATGCTTACCCCAAATATCCGATGGGAGTGAAAAAAAAAAAGAAAATAGTTAGAAAAATGCATAATCCTAACGATGAAATGCCTAATGCAACACATGAAATATGCAATTAATAGGCTCGGTTACTAGTATGGCACCAATCAAGGCATGCGATAAAAGCACGTATTCGATTAAGGAAGTTGAAATTGACATTTGATTAGTATGATGAGCCGAACCTTATGCATGCAAACACAAATATGTACACATTGTAATGACATGAAATCAAAATATGATGTTACCATTATAAGCGAGTAAATAAAAGAGAGACAGATATGGGAATTGGAAGAAATACACACATTATTACATGTTTGCCCTCATGCAGAAGGGTCCAAATGATTGCCCTCATTAAACTAAATACTTACAATACCCAATATTAATTATTACAAATTAGAACTAAGCTAACCAATTAACAAACTAGCTACTACAAATTTTTGATGAACTACTAATTTAAGTACAATATACTACTCTTAGCATTAATTGCTCGAGCCACGGATAATGAAGAATTGCACATGCATGAACATGAATTCTGCTCGAGAACTTCTCTATTTTGCTGCCAGAACTGTTCTGTTTTGCATTCAGAAAATTAAACTATTTTTTCCCCAGCCTCTGCTCTATTCAGCCATGAAAATGGTTCTGTCTACATGAAATAAAATGGCTGGCTGGCCTTGAAATGGTCAGTCGAATGGTCAAGTGGCTAGCCGGCTACTGTTTTGGGGGTCTACCCTGCTGCAACAGAAAGGAAACAGAGCACAAACAGAGTGTTTCTAGGGGATGTTTGTCCCCTCTGCCTCTCCTTGTCATGAAACAGATCAAGGAGGGGTAGAGTCGATTCGCAAACCATTAATTGATGCAAACTCATTGTGTGATGATCAATGAATCGATAGGACAAAGTCTCAATAAATGAAAAGTAAAGACCAACAAAATCTCCTCCCTATTATGGAGTTACCTCAAGGGAGGTGGTAGACATTGATTCTTGAGCCATTATCATCACTAGAGAGTATGAAATGACTCAAGACTCAATGAGTTCAATTAACGTCTGATTGAACCCGACTTGATTTTATTCTCTTGCTTCTTTTAGTCCAAATTTATTTGCCTCTTTTAATTACTTTTCCATTTTTTAATCATTTAGTCCAAAAATGAAAATTAAGTCCACTAAATGGAGGGAAGTGTCAAACAAGAAGTTGTTCTTGACATGAAAGAGATATAATGCCCTAGTAATGAACCTCCGAAGAGATTAAACCATTAAGCATGGTAGAGCCGAAGAGATTAAACCATTAAGCATGGAAGGGTCTCTTTCGCATGCCTTAAACAACACTCGTTTGAAATGACTCTCAAACAAATAAAACCAAGAAAGGAGGGAGAGTGCAGAGATGGTTATTGTAAGTGTGAGCACATGTATGAAAAGCATAAAATAAAAGCTATCAACTCAAATAGGTTGCTATCTAAGGCCTAAACTATCAAACCTATAAGGATTTACAACAATATAACCATGATACTCAAGGCATAAGCTATCTAAACAATTAAAACATTCCCAAAAACACCAAAAATAGTGTTGGAATTGATTTGAAAAAGCTAGAAAAAGTAAGCAAAATGGAAGAGATTTGAAGCTAGTAAGCAAGCCTAAGGAGGTGTGGCTAACCCCTCCACTTTTTGGACCTCAAAACCACATATTTTAGCCTTGTAAAACTCTAAAAATCAGTGGCCAAAACTTGAGAAAGAAGTGGGAAACACAAGGACAAAAACATAGAGAACAAGGTTCAAGAAGGGTGGTTAACCCCTCCACCTTTGGTAGCTTTAAGTCACAAGTTTCAGCCCATAAAAACAGTTTAAAAATAGTACAAAAACAGCAAGAAAAGAGAAGAAAGTAGTGTAAAGATGGCCCAAAGTTATACCTCTTGAAGAGGAGTTACTCTTTGATTCACAAATCCACCAGTGATCACCCTTAAGAGCTGAAATTTTAGCTCGAAAACCTCAACAATGAGCCTCAAATATTTGGTTTAGGAAGTGTTTAGGTAGTGTATATGTGTTACAAGATAGAAAGGGATAGAGATTTTCAAGAATTTGAGCTTTTAGAATTTTTTGTAACCTAAAATCAAGAGGATTGGTCTTGTATTTATAGAAAAACCACCTCTCAGGTCGGAAATATTTGTACAGGGAAAGCTAGTGCAAGTCTTGCACATGGAGGGGACATCTAGCAGCAAAATATCTACCTGTCGGGACACCTGGCCAGAAGCCCAATTTCAAATGGACATATCGCCTTCATCCAGACTCAGTTTTAGGTGATTCTTGGGTCTAAATTGAAGCTCCAGAAGTCTATTTTCCAATGGTAGTGGCCTCACATATAAATTCTAAGTGTACAAAGAGATATTCCTAATTTGGTGAAAGCTACTCATTTCTTTCTTAACAAATTGATGCCCAACTTCAGACGGTCGTATCTCCCTCATCCAGACTCGGTTTTAGGTGATTCTTAAGTCAAAATTGAAGCCCCAAAAGTAAAATTTCCAATGGTGGTGGCTTCACAACAAAATGCTAAGTGTACAAAGAGATATGCCTAATTTAATGAAAGTTGCCCATTTCTTTCTCAACGGTTTGATGCCTAACCTTTTCTTCAACTAGTTTTCGTCCATCCCTTCCTATTTTCTTCAACTCTAAACCTATAAATAATATCTTTTTAGATATTTTTCAAAGAGTTCACCTTCCTTCCATTTATTTCCACTTTGTCCTTGCTCAGTTTACCGAAAAATATAATATTTGAAACGAAATGCGAGCCTCAAAACATCATAGAAACATTTGAAAAAATATTTTGAAAAAAGAGGGTTTTGAGGTCTAAAATAGTTTGGCCAAAATGGGGTGTAAAGTTAGGATTAGAAGCTCAAAAACCAAAGCCTTTTGTTGAAGATTCGAACGATTGCGCAACGTAACATTTCATCATAGAGTGTTCAACCTGAGGCGCCCAAGTCTTAAAGGCGGTCAAAAATGGGGTGTCTACAGTTGCCCCTCTTTGACAGAGCTCGAAGTCATAAAATGACGTGAGTGAATGTCAAAGCCCGGAGACAACCCAGTTTGACAAGGCTGTAAGACTTGGGCAAACAAACAATATGCAGATATAGTTAGTTGAACTTGAGGGTTGCCAACGTATCCTGTTGCAAGGAATCAAACCAACGTAGTTTAAGGGCAGAATGCAAAATGATACACAATGTAACAAAATAATCAAACCACAAGTAGTGCAAAACACACGAATACCATAAAGGAATGGAGATGCAAATCAAACTACATTTTATATAGAAAAGAAGTGGGCACAGCCAAACGACGCCTAACACAGGCTAAGTGCCTACACCCTCAATACTAGCCTCAACGTAGCATGGGTGCTTACATATAACAGAACCATGTTTTAACGTGAAACGGGTGCGAGCACATGCAAAACTATGTCTTTCACAGAAAGAGTACAAGTAATTGGGTGGTATGATATAAGTGAGAAATGATCTAATGAGGAAGATAATGATCTTAAATGCTAAATGCAAAAAGACAAAGTACAATGCAATGAATGCAATGGATGAAGTAAATAAGGGGCGCAGGCCGAACAACGTTTTACCTAGAAAAGGCATGGACACAAACCAAACCATGTCTAACACAGAAAGGTGCCAGAACCCTCAGACCACAATTCTTGCAGAATAGGCGCGTACACATGTAGAACTACGATTTAACGTGGGAAAAGTATGAGCACATGCCAAACTAAGCTTAACATGGAAAGGATGCAGGCAATAAAATGGTATGATGTAATAAATGTAATGGATAATGGAGTAGATGCATGTGATAGATGCCATATGCAATGCGATAGAGGTAATAGATGACAAATATGATGTAGCAGTCGGGATGCGGCGCTTTTAAAAAGTACCTGGCAGGGGCAATTGGCAATGACTCATCTTATGCTGCGGTGGATCTTCCTCTTCTTATTGGTTTTAAGACTTCTTCTTCCATCTTGCACTTCCAAACCACAGGTACTACTTTTCTCTATGGCCATTTTTGCAACTTTCTCTATTCTCTAACAAGGTAACAGACTAGGTTGGTTCAGTATTCAAAATTAAGGCGCATGCAAGCTACCTCAACCTATGGGGCTGCCATACAGATTTCAAGCCGAGGATACACCCCTAGGTATTTAAACCAGACTTTAATCTCAGAAATTCCAAACCTTTGCATTCTAGGCCTCAGCCATTCGAACTCTAGTTTCCACCGTCTCAGTTAATCTCCTAGGAACTCACTACAAACACAATTAGGTGGCTATACTAGACCGGCAGAAGTCGTTCAATCACGACAAACACCAAAGGAATTGCACCTCTAGAGGATTTAAGGTCTCCTAGATCCAGGCGCACAAGACAGTGCGAATGAAGTGCACAAGACAGTGTGATGCAGGGTGAATGCACAAAACAGTGTTGTGCAAGGTGCATGTACAAAAATAGTGTTGTGTAGGTGCATAAGACAGAGTGATGCAAGGTGTACAAAACAGTGCGATGCAAGGTGTACAAAACAATGCGATACAAGGTGCACAAAATAGTGCAATACAAGGTGAATGCACAAAACAGTGCGATGCAATGTGCACAAAACAGTACGATCCAAGGTGAAGACGTATAGCATGCAGAGAGAAATGAGCAGTAGGGATGGCAATTAGAACCCGGCCCAACGGGGACCCGACCCCCCGTCCCCGATAAGAGCGGTTTTTTCTCGAAAAATTTCCCTGATGGACCGGGGATGGTATTTGAAATTAAATCCCCGATCAGCTTCGGGCCGAGGACGGGGATCACTTTCACAGCCCAGGACCCGGCCCCGTTTCTCCCCAAAATGAAATTACCATAACACTCATCTGTCTATTTATATATATAACCCCCTCTATACAGTCTGATCTGATCTATCTCTCTCATCGCTCTCACCCTCACTCTCTGATCTCTCTCTCACTCTCTTTCTTCTCTCCGCAGTCAGCTCTGCCTCTCGTTGCCTCCTCCACTGTCGCCTCCTCCTTCTCCAGGCCACCGCCACCTCCTCCTCCTCCTCCTCTTCCGATCGTCCTCCTCCGTCGTCGCACTCACAGCCACCCATCGCCTCCGAATCTCTGATCGTCCTCCTCCGTCGTCCATCGCCACTGTCCGCGACGCCAACTGTCCTCCGTCGTCCACCATCACCTCCTCCGTCGTCCATTGCCGCCAATAGTCCACTCTCTCTCTCTCTCTCTCTCTCTCTGTGACACAGATCTCAGATCTGTTTGTATTTTTTTTTATGGTCTGTTGATGATTGGGGATGTTGTTGATAGGGGATGATGATGATGTTGTTGTTGAAACAGATTTGGGGGGCGGGGAATCTTCGGGGTTGAGGAAACCCGATCCCTATTGGGGAACGGGGATGGGAATGGTGGTAGGTTCCCCGTCGGGGATCGGGGACGGGAAGTGTGATCCCCGGCCCCGCCCCTCCCTGTTGCCTTTCCTAATGAGCAATACATAGAGTAATGCATTATGTACCTGATGAAATGAGTGTAGGGAAACTTGCTACAACTTATTAATATATAACTGAAAAAATCTGCAGAAGGTTACTCAATGAAACTGTGTCATTACAAGCACAGACAAAATCAAGCGCAAGAGCAACCAATCACACAGTTCAAATCAACCAGAGTGTATGAGCATGCATGCATAATCCAAAGCACATGTATTAATTAGAGGGAAGATGACAATCCCAAGAGAGTTTTGAAATGGTCGGAGACAACTTTCGAAAGCTGAATCATATCAGAATCATCATGGGGGGCAAACTACCCTAATCCAAGGAAAAGTGCCCAACAAGTGGCTTTGGGCGAATGGAGAGAAAGGTTGGATCCATACCCTTTGTTCAAATGATGACCCGATCAGATGTACTGAAAATTGCCCCCAGTGTCCAGTCATTGGCCACCAGTTGGGTTCGTGCCCCTTTGTTCAATGGATGGCCTGATCAGATGTATTGAAAATTGCCCCTAGTGTCCAGTTATTGGCCACCTTTTTCAACATTATGCAGGCACGTGATGGGGATCACCAGAACAGTTGCCAACCAATCAGACTCATGCTTCTCTTATTTCCTGACATGTTGAGAACTTACTCCAGTCTCCTCCAAAATAGTGACGGATTCCTCACATATACATTGCAATGATCATGAATGCGATGCCCCTTGTATAGGCACTCTCAGCTTGTTTATGAATTCCACACATGGACTTGTTTTTTAGTTCGGAGCGAACATTCGTGTATAGAATTGTGACCATGCCACTCTGTTGAACTTTTGAGTGACAAACATGCCAGGTTACTCGATGAAAAGCACTTTTGTGCGACAGACACGTTATGGTGACTCGATGAAGAGTGCAGACAGAGACAAAAACTAGGCACGACACAACAAAACTCACAACTGACCCAAAAGCAAAAAAAGACTCAAGGTAACTGATCATTCATAGTGCCCCTCATATTACTTATGTTCCCTTTAGAACTTAATTTCGCAAAACCCGAGTTTCGATTCCTTTTTCTTGCTCAAGTTAGAGATTCTATTAATAAGTTCAAGTATTGAAAATTTCTCCACTTGTTGATTCAAGCTTGTTCTTTCTTACCCAACGCAAGTATGTGTAGTAGTCGGTGTAGCTCACGGATTGATGCGAAGCTGATAATATGAATTAGGCTAGATGATTAGGTTGAGATGGATACAATGGATGGTTAAGACCGAACTTCAGGATGAAGTTGCCTACGTATCCCAAGAATGGGAATCAGGTCAACATAGTTCATGCTGAGGTTCACTCGAGTGTTAACACTCTCTTTTTGTGCTCTAACTTTTGCCAAAGTTGCCCCTTCGGGGTTTTCAACCTTGCGAGCTCCATTTATTTGATTTATCATTTTCCATGCTCTAACTTTTGCCTAGGTCACCCTTTCGAGTTTTCATCCTAGTGAGCCTCTCAAGGATAGCGTTACAACATTTGTAGTGAATTTGATCAATAGTCATTTTCGCCCTAATTAGCGTTACAACATTTGCAGTGAATTTGATCAATAGTATTCTCACCCTAACACTGGAACTAGCTTCACCTTGATTTGAGCTTGCTTCTCCATTCTCTTATGCATGTCTTCTTCCTTTCTTTCGCTCCATTTTCAAAGTTGGTTCTTCTCGCAATGTGGTACTTCCTTGCATTGGCTTCCCCAGATTCAAACAAAAGTTTCTTTCCTCATAGTTGATTGGATTTCATTCTAATGAATCACAGTTGATTGGATTCCATTCCAATGGATACCCCTGGATTGGCAGTTTCCTTCTTTTTTTTTTCTTTTCTTTTCTTCTTCTATTTTTTTCTTTTGGTTTCTTTTGTTCATTTTTGCTTTTTCCATTTTTTATTGTATGCTTTTCCTTGAAGTAATGAAAACACCAGGGGGAGTTTTATGTTTGTGATGTTTGAAAGTCATCTTATGCCTGTCAAAATGATCACCTAAAGGTGAAAAGAATCCCCAGTGTAGAATACCAGCACAATTCTGAACCTATTTATCTCTGCAAGTTTGCAAAAGAAACAACTTAAAATTTTGAACTCATGAAGGACTTTGCGCCGATAATTCAGAATCCACTCAAACCATTTGAGGGATTCTTCTCAACACTCGAGCTTATTAACGGAATCTCATTCAAAAAAAAAATCAAATCTTTTCTATTTTTAAAAGGTCACACATGCATTATTGCAGGCACAACAAAATGATCAAAAACTTGACTCCCGCTTTCTTATTTAGAAAAATGAAGACCTGAGGGTACACGAGAGCGACTCAAGGGAAAAGACTTAACTGACACAACAACTCAACAAAAAAAAAAAAGAAAATAAAACTCCAACACAACTATTTACAAGACACAACTCAAAACAAAACAAGCATCTCTGAGACAAAAAGGGTTTTCACTCTCCAAGTCCATCTGTATAATTCAAAAAAAAAACTTCAAATAGCCCATGGGAGGGTCCAAGCCCACCTTCAATACAGCAATAGTAACATCCACACCCAGTAGAATTGATTGCAGACTTTCAAACTCAGTCTCACAGATCGAGCCTCATAATTACCCCGGTTATCCCCACACATCTCCTTTACCGTGCTAGCTAGGGTCAAGGTTGGTTGTTAGTAAGCCATGGATGGGATTTACGTTATGGGATGGCAATCTATTGCAGTCAGTTAGAGGTTTATTGACAACTTTGAAATTTACAAGTAGGGTGATGACCTTATTGTCAATTAGGTCTTGAATTTCATGGCGAAGGCAAAAACAACAATCAGTATGATGACCGTACTACTGATAGAATGTGCAATATTTTGTAGGGTCATATCTAGGTGGGAGAGGTCGAGGATTGAGCGGTTTGAGATACCTTTTTCCATCAGTACCTTCAAGGCAAGGGTTGGGCTCATATGGAGATGAGCAAAGGCTCATTTTTTGGAAGAAGAAGCATCAGTGTTAGAAATATTGGCAAATGGGTTGGCGGGTGTTGGCTGGGTACTCATGGGATTGGGACTGGAATTAGGATGGGTGTTCCTGGTAAAGCATCCCTTTTCATTGTTTGCCCCCTGATTCAAAATGTTCTCAACCTAAGTGATAAAAGTGTCATCCACAATATTTGCAACAACTGCGAGCACTTGATATTTGTTCAACCCTTTAACCTTCAAAGTCTCAATAGCCCACCGAAGATAAGCATAAGGATCAATACGTGTCCCGACCTTGTTCTTTCCACTTGCTTCAGCTTGGCCCAGGGATTGGGTGGCTATATCGAAGCGAGGCCCATTTGTTATTGATATGTCATTATCCAAACTTGAGATAGATTCGGGTTGGCCCTTTCCCATTGCAGCTTGCCCCAAGATTGGAGAGCTTTTTGACGTGAACCTTTTGGCATATGATGTGGTCGATGATGGAGCCAAGGCCCCAAAGACTAAATCTACCATAGTTCTCTGAAGATCTTCAATTGTGCTCAACAACTCAAGAGTAGCAGGTTTGGCCATTGGTGCCTACAATGCATTTGACCCAACTTGGTCTTAATGAATAGGTTGGGTTGGACTCTTTGGTGTAGGTTGGACTGGAATTGGGCTATTGTTATGCTTTGGGGTTTGAGATGATTGGGATTCAAGTGCATCCATCATCCACAAGTCCGTGCTTTCTAGAATGAACACCTCAGGCTTGGATAAATGGGTCGGGCTACTATATATACTAGGGTCGAAGGTAGGAGGTAGTTTATTGATGAGATTAAGGTGAGGAGGAGGTACTTGGTCACTAATGGGAAGTGGGTTGGTAGTAACACTGGGTTCTTGAGGTGGAGCTATCGTCGTGTTGTCGATGAGATTCTGAACCTCATAACGAAGGCGGTAGCAATGATCGGTGCCATGACCACGTTACTGATAGTACACATAGTATTTGGTGGGGTTATGTTTAGCGTGGAGTGGGTCAGGAAGAGGTTGGGGATCCAGGGGTTTCAGATACCCTCTTTCCATCAGGACTTTTAGTGCACTGGTTAGGCTCATATGGAGGGGGTGAAAGTTCTGCTTTAAGCTCTGGTTGGGCCGGCTGTTTATGGGTTGGTATTGGCAAAAAGGTTGGCAGATTTGGAATTGGTGGCAATGGTATTGATTTTAATGGGTTTGGGAATAGTGCTACTGCTAGCATTAGTACTCTTGGAAAACACCCTCCTTGTTGGTTCGCTTGCTCTAGGAATAATCCCTCTGTTAAACACACTCTCAATCTGAACCCCTAATTCATGCAAATTTTTGAAAGTGAACTGTGGAGCAACTATTAACTTTTGTAACATATCAGGCTCAAGGTTCTACACCACTATCTGCACTTGGTCCCTCTCAGAAGGTCGATCTATCATTTGTGTGGCCTTTGCTCTCCACCTTGCAACAACTTCCATAAAAGGTTCTTCAGGATTCTGGTGGGTTGCTTCAAGCTCTTGGGTGGTCATTTCAATTTGGGTATTGTAAGAATACTGGTTGACAAACTGTAGACACCTCATTTTTGGCCATCCTCAAGACTCAGACATCATCATTTGTGCACTCGATGATTGTGTTTGTTTATGTTCGTTTTGAGCGCCCGAAAGTCCTTAGCGGAACGCCTTGTCTTTGAGCCTCTAAACCTTATTCTTTCTATGCCTTGTTTTGGACCAAAACTTGGTGTCTGGACCTCCCGGTGACCTGTCGGCCACCACCCAAGGTTTTCGGCCATGGGATGTTTTTGTCGGCCATGAGTGTGGCCAGTCGGCCACCAGTGGTGGTCGATTGGCTATTAGTGGTGGCCGATGGCCACTAGTGCCTTTTTCCAGATATTTATCGACAGTTGTGCCAGCTGTTGCACACTTGTTGGATCTCCATACACGTGTATGGTGAGATGTTTCTAAGCTCAAGGAATGCTTTTCTATAAATAAGGGGGTTCCTCCCCCATTTTTGAGGGTTAGAAAATTTAGGGCAAAAATCTCTCTCTCCCTCTAGAATTCTCTCTTTCTCTCTTGTTATTTTGTACACATTTGCTCACAAGTCCTTAGATTTTGCATACCAACCCTTAACCAAATACTCTCAGCTTTGGGATGAGAATACTTGGAGTCTTGTTTGAGCTCTAGAAGGTGTTTTGAGCTTGGATTATTGACTGTTTTGTGCTTTGCTTCAAAGGTATAGCACTTACCTTATTTAAGCTTGTTTTGTATCTTTGTTTTGCCATCTATTTCAACTGTTTTTGGGCTGGTTTTGAACTATCAAAAACTCTATTTTTGTGACTTAAAAGTGTCGGTCTGAGGTCTCTTTGAGTTAGGGCCTGGTCCACATTTCTTGCTCCTTTGCTTGTTAAGCTTTTGTACCATATCACTTTTAAACCAAATTTTTTGGGCCTTTTAACCACTGAATTTCAGAGGTTTTTCAGTGGTAGAAACCTTATTTTGAAGTCCAAAATTGGAGTGATTATCCTCCCCTCCTTGTGTCTTGTTTGCATGCCTAGTTAGCCTCACATGTTAGCTTATTATTTTCGCTTTTTGTGGCTCAAGTCCAGCATGTTTGAAGCTCTGTTTTGACCTATTTTGGGCTGGTTAATTCATTTGAGTCTTGTATTGCATAGTTGTAGTGTAATTTTCTTCACTAGCTTGATGTTTTAATGCTTTAATCATCATTGGTTTGAGTTAATAGCATGTTTTAGCGTTGTTTTACACTTCATTTCAGCACTTTAATCTCTGCAATCCCCCTCAATCCTTTGCTCTTTTGTTTGCTTTGAAAGTGGTTTCAAACCACTTGTTCGCCTAAGTGTGAAATGGAGGTGTTGCACCTAATGGTTTAATCCCTTTGGGGGTTCATTACCAACAGTGTAATGCCTTTTTCATGCCCAAAGAAATTTTTGGTTTGAGCCCTCTTTCCATTAGAGAACACTCACCAATGAACTAATCAATTAAAGAATGACTTGGTAATTAAAATGAGTAAACAAAATTAGACAAGTAAAAGAGGCAAGATAAGCATTCTTTGTGTTGCATTGCATGTGTTCAAATCGGACGTTAGTTTGAACACAAGGGAAATGAGATATTTCATACTCAAAAGTGATGAAATGTGTCGTTTTCCTTGGTCTCCATTGCCCTTGATCATGCATGATAGGGTGGTGGTCCTTTGGTCTCATTTTGCATTCATTGAACTTGCACAATTGGTTTCACAAACCATCATGCAATGAAATTGCTTGATTGATGGTTTGCAAACCCAAATTTTGTCCTTCCTTTAATCTCCCCATGAAAATGAGAGACAAAGTGTGCAAATAATCTGTGAGAATACACTGTTTTTCTCTGTCTGCTCTCTGTTGTAGCAAAAAGAGGAGTTCATGTCATCAGTGGCCGACTGGCCACCACTAACAGCCGACCGGCCACCATTGGTAGCCGACAAGCCCCCTGTCGGCCACCAATGAAATTTGCACAGTGTGTTCCTGAGGTGCAGCAGAGGTGTTTTGGAAGTTGGCAGATTTTTTTTGGTGTTCGAATGTGCAAACAGAGGCTTGCAGTAGTAAAACGGTGACTTTTCGGGTGGAAAAATCGAGCATGCATGCATCCCTCATTTCCCGAGGCCGTTTAGTTAACTTGTCTAGTTAATTAATTGATTAATTTGTGTTGTAATGAATTAGCTTAGTTGTTTTGTAATTAATTAGCTAAAGTACCTTGCTAGTTAGTTTATTTGTAATATTCGATTAGCTTAGAATAGTTAATTAGTTTCAAGTGTTGTAATAATTAGCTTAATTAGCGTGGCTAGTTGCTTAGCTAGTTTCATTCGGACCTTCTTGCGCGAGGGCGTAATGTTGTAATAAGTGTTCGTGTGTGTGTGCGTGTCTTCCAACCCCACGTCTTTCTCCCTTTTATTTAATTGCTTTTGATGGTTAGATTGGGGACATGTTTCAATTAGCATATTGCATGTTTGCATCCATTCATTTGTCTTGCATGCACCGAGGCTCGACGCATTATTCAAATTGCATTGTCATTTCAATATCTTATTTGAACACATGTTTAATCGCATGTTGCTCAAATCGATTCATATGCCATATTAGTAGCCGAGCCTATTAATTGCATTATTACATGTGTTGCATTAGGCATCTTGTATAGTTAGGAATCATGCATTATTTTCTAACTTATTTCTTTCCTAGTTTGGAGTACTATGTGAGTTTTTAGGCTTTAGCATACTTGCATGAGTGTGAGTGTTGCCATGTCTAGCATGCTTGCCATGAGGCTACGTGCTTAATTACTAAATTGCATGAATGCTTGTGGATGAAGGCTTATTGATTGAATTGGAACAATTCAAAGATGTGCGTTTTAAGCCCACTTTGTTGAGTGGAAAATCATGTTTTAAGCCCACTATATTTGGTGGCAAATCCACAAACTTTAAGCCTACTTGAGGTGGCAAATTCAAACTATTTTCGCAAACAAACATGACTTGAAATGTTTCAATTCTTGCGATTTAGTCTATATTTACTTGTGCGCATCACAGAGTAATGTTAGCTAATAACCGGAACAAGAACACATATTGTTTATAAAATATCATATCATGATTAGTAGAGGCCGATCTTTCACCGAGCGAGCGAAGGTGCTCAATTCATGACCTTTCCCTCCCCCCCTAGTACCCAAGTTTCCGAGCTGAGGCAACTTTGGTGATGACAGACACGTGGCCTTTGGCACGAGTCAGGGTTTCCTAAATTTTCCCAAAATAAAATATTTAGGTGGCGACTCTATATCTGGCAAAGCAGTCCAATTTTGACATTATTTGATTTAAAATCAATTTTCCAAAAAGATTTGCCGGATTGGACTCTTTGGTGATTATCAGTTTCATATTGCACTTGTGAGATTAGATTCAGAACCGCGGGAGTCCAAATTGTAAGGCTTTCTTTCGAACCTTCCGAAAGGGGGCGCAAAAAAGTCGAGTCCACACAAAGGCCTCAACCAAATCTTCCCAACTCTGCTTCACTTTATCCTCCAACTTGGCATACCAAGTGGCTGTTATGCCTGACAGGGTTCTTCCATGCAGAGAAAGTTTCTGAGGCTTAGTCAGACCCATCGGTTTCAGGACGCCCAAGAAAAGCCGGATATGTACCATAGGATCTCCAGACCCGTCGAAATGGTCAATGTGTGGCATTTTGAATATGTCTGGGAGCCTTTTGATGGCCTCGGTGTACCTATCCTCAATGTCGAAAATGGAGTTAATTCCCTGTGCCTTTATGAATTGCTTATCAAGGTTAGCAATTTTTAACAAGGTCGGGTTGAGATCATTAATATCAAAGGAAAAAAGCCCCTCATTAGGCTGCACCAAGGGTCTGAAAACTCGAGCTTGAGCCAGCCCTTCTCAAGGATCTGGAACTTGCAAATCTTCAACTAGCGGAGGTGGGTCAAAGTTTAGCTGAGGGCCTAGGACTAGATGTGTGGTAGATGCCCCAGATAGGCGTTGCATTTCAGCAATGGCCTCATCCTACATGGCAATTCCCTGGTTTAGGGTCATTATCATGGCCACAACTTCTTCTAGACTCTGTGCCATCACGAGTCTACTGAGTTGGCAATTGAAGAAATGGATAGGTGTAACCTAGGAGCTGACTGACAAAGATTTCGACCTGGTTATACTTGATGTATCTTAATTGGATTAGTCTAGACAGTTTTGACTGGATTAGGCTTTTTAGCATGGATCTTTTGGCATTAGATGGATCTCTTTTGAGTTGGCTTTTGGGGATCAGATGGACTAGACCTTTGCTGAGTATTTTTTTTTTTTTTGGGGGGGGGATTGGATGGATTGGGCCTTTGTTGAGTGGGTTTTTCTGGGATTGGATGGATTGTGATGGGTTAAGCTCTTCTAGGTTGGATTGGACTTACCATTTGCTGAGTTGGGTACTGCTCTTTCTTTAGCTCAGACAAACCTAGCATTAAAAGCAAATGCCCTATCAGATTGGGATACCGGGTATGCTGGTCAAAACAAAGTAGGATACAATTTTTAGCCTTGGTTCTGGTTCTAATATTTGTCCACCATATCAAACACAAACCCTTGGATTTTGACCCAAATTCTGATTCTGATATGACCCTCAAGTTTTGAAAGGAATCGCCTCAGGATTAAGACTCTCCCAAGATTGCATCGCGCATTCCCAAAGATTTCACATTTTACACAAAAGGCATTCAAAACACCCCTATGAGAGGTTAGGGTTTCCCTGTCCTAGATTTTGACATAATCTAGGGTTTCACTACTTCAAACAAGTAGTTTCACAAAATCATGTATACGAGTGAGTATCTTGTCCTAGTTTGGAATAGTTACTATGGCTTTACTATATGTAGCTAGGCCGAATGGTCAAAAGGATACCTTGGCAAGATCACCTAATATACCTCTCACACCTAACACCAACAAGTGAAAGGAGGATCAAGCAGTACAGCGGTAATCTTGATCTGAGGGTTGTGTTTCCAACATGATAGAGCCCACGAAGGGCCAGCTTTTTGGCAAGCTTTTTAGGCAAGCCTCGAGCAAGATGTCCAGGAATAGCAAACAGAAAACACAGTGACTTATAGTAATAGTACAAATGCAATGCAACGAACATATATATGTAGATAAAATTTCACATCATGAAGTTCGAGACAAGTTCTCTACTATCCCGAGCAGAGTCGCCAGAAACTATAGTTTGCTTTTCGTGCTCCTCAGAGGGGCTAGTCTCCTTGGATATGATAGCCCTACAGTTTGAACTCATGTGGTTCTGAATCTGATTTCACAAGTGCAATGTAAAATAAAAAAACACAAATGAGTCCAAATTCGGTGAATCTTTTGGAAAATTGATTTTTGAATCAAAAATGCAAAAAATGGACTGCATGGCCAGATTTTAGAGTCGCCACCTAAATATTTTTGAGAAATTTAGGAAACCCGTGGCTCGTGCCAAAGGCCACTTATCCATCATCACCAAAGTGTTTCGGCTCGAGAACTTAGGTATAAAGGGAAAGGTCATGAATTGAGAACCACACTTACCCAATCAAACACCATCCTCTACTAATCATGATGTGATTTTTATTTACATTATATGCTCTTATTCCGATTATTAGGCTATCTTTATTATGTGATGCACGCAAGTATAGACTAATTCACAAAAGTTGGAATGCTTTGATTTCATGTTTGTTTTGAAAAAGTGTTTTGAATATGTACCACTTGAAAAAGTGATCTCATACATACATAATCAAATTATCCCAACTTAAGCGAAAAAGCCTCCATCTACAGGCATTCACGAGATATATCAAATAAGCACTTAGCCTCATGGAACATGCTTGATATGGTAACAATTGCACACATGCACTATGCTAAAGCAAATGCTTACCCCAAATATCCGAGGCGAGCTAAAAAAAAAATAAAATAATTAGAAAAATGCATGATCCTAACGATGAAATGCCTAATGCAACACATGTAATATGTAATTAATAGGCTCGGTTACTAGTAGGGCACCAATCAAGGCATGCGACAAAAGCGCGTATTCGATTAAGGAAGTTGAAATTGACATTTGATTAGTATGATGAGCCGAACCTTATGCATGCAAACAAAGATATGTACACATGGTAATGACATGAAATCAAAATATGATGCTACCATTATAAGCGAGTAAATAAAAGGGAGATAGATATGGGAGTTGGAAGAAATACACACATTATTACATATTTTCCCTCACAGAGGAGAGTCTGAATGAATGCCCTCAATAAACTAAATACTTACAATACCAAATGTTAATTATTACAAATTAGAACTAAGCTAACCAATTAACGAACTAGCTATTACAAATTTTCGATGAACTACTAATTTAAGTACAACATACTACTCTTAGCATTAATTGCTCGAGCCACGGATAGCGAAGAATTGCACATGCATGAACATGAATTTTTGCTCGAAAACTTCTCCATTTTGCTGCCAGAACTGTTCTGTTTTGCATTCAGAAAATTAAACTATTTTTTACCCAGCCTCTGCTTTATTCTGCCCTGAAAATGGTTCTGTCCGCATGAAATAAAGTGGCTGGCCGACCTTGAAATGGTCAGCTAGATGGTCAGGTGGCTGGCCAGCTACTGTTTTGGGGGTCTACCCTGCTACAACAGAAAGGAAACAGAACACAAACAGAGTGTTTCTAGGGGATGTTTGTCCCCTCTGCCTCTCCCTATCATGAAACAGATCAAGGACGAGTAGAGTTGATTCGCAAACCATTAATTAATGCAAACTCGTTGCGTGATGATCTATGAATCGATAGGACAAAGTCTCAATAAATGAAAAGTAAAGACCAACAAAACCTCCTCCCTATTATGGAGTTACCTCAAGGGAGGTGGTAGACATTGATTCTTGAGCCATTATCATCACTAGAGAGTATGAAATGACTCAAGACTCAATGAGTTCAATTAACGTCTGATTGAACCCGACTTGATTTTATTCTCTTGCTTCTTTTAGTCCAATTTTATTCACCTCTTTTAATTACTTTTCCATTCTTTAATCATTTAGTCCAAAAATGAAAATTAAGTCCACTACATGGAGGGAAGTGTCAAACAAGAAGTTGTTCTTGACATGAAAGAGAAGTAATGCCTTGGTAATGAACCTTCGAAGAGATTAAACCATTAAGCATGGAATGGTCACTTTTGCATGCCTTAAACAACACTCGTTTGAAACGACTCTCAAACAAATAAAACCAAAAAAAGAGGGAGAGTGCAAAGATGGTTATTGCAAGTGTGAGCACATGTATGAAAAGCATAAAATAAAAGCTATCAACTCAAATAAGTTGGTATTTAAGGCCTAAACCACCAAACCTATAAGGACTTACAACAATATAACCATGATACTCAATGCATAAGCTATCTAAACAATTAAAACAGTCCCAAAAACACCAAAAATAGTGCTGGAATTGATTTGAAAAAGCTAGAAAAAGTAAGCAAAATAGAAGAGATTTGAAACTAGTAAGCAAACCTAAGGAGAGGTGGCTAACCCCTCCACTTTTTGGACCTCAAAACCACATAGTTTAGCCTTGTAAAACTCTGAAAATCAGTGGCCAAAACTTGAGAAAGAAGTGGGAAACACAAGGACAAAAACATAGAGAACAAGGTTCAAAGAAAGGTGGTTAACCCCTCCACCTTTGGTAGCTTTAAGTCACAAGTTTCAGCCCATAAAAATAGTTTAAAATAAGTACAAAAACAGCAACAAAAAAGAAGAAAGTAGTGTAAAGATGGCCCAAAGTTATACCTCTTGAAGAGGAGTTACTCTTTGATTCACAAACCCACAAGTGATCACCCTTAAGAGCTGAAATTTTAGCTCAAAAATCTCAACAAGAAGCCTCAAATATTTGGTTTAGGAAGTGTTTAGGTAGTGTATATGTGTTGCAAGATAGAGAGGGAGAGAGATTTTCAAGAATTTGAGCTTTTAGAATTTTTTGTAACCTAAAATCAAGAGGGTTGGTCTTGTATTTATAGAAAAACCGCATCTCGGGTCAAAAATATTTGTACAGAGACAGCTAGTGCAAGTCTTGCACATGGGGGGGACATCTAGCAGCAAAATATCTGCCTGTCGGCACACCTGGTCGGCCGGCTGGCCAATGACTTTTACGGCCAGCCACAAAAAACTATTCTCAAGCCCGATTTCAAATGGGCATATCGCCTTCATCCGGACTCAGTTTTAGGTGATTCTTTGGTCTAAATTCAAGCTCCAGAAGTCTACATTCAAATAGTAGTGGCCTCACATATAAATTCTAAGTGTACAAAGATATATTCTAATTTAGTGAAGGCTACTCATTTCTTTCTTAACGGCTTGATGCCCAACTTCAGACAGTCGTATCGCCCTCATCCGGACTTGGTTTTAGGTGATTCTTGAGTCGAAATTGAAGCCCCAGAAATATAATTTCCAATGGTGGTGGCTTCAAAACTAAATTCTAAGTGTACAAAGAGATATTCCTAATTTAGTAAAGGCTTCCCATTTCTTTCTTAACGGTTTGATGCCCAACCTTTTCTTAAACTAGTTTTCTTCGATTCCCTCCTATTTTCTTGAACTCCAAACCTATAAATAATATGTTTTTAAATATTTTTCAAAGATTTCACCTCCCGTCCATTTATTTCCACTTTGTCCTTACTCAGTTTACCAAAAAATATAATATTTGAAACAAAATGCGAGCCTCAGAACATCGTAGACACATTTGGAAAAATATTTTAAAAAAAAGGGTTTTGAGGTCTAAAATAGTTTGGCCAAAATGGAGTGTAAGGTTGGGATCAAAAGCTAAAAAATCGAAACCTTTTACTAAATATTTGAACGATGGCACAGCGTAACATTTCATCATCGAGTATTCAACCTGAGGCGCCCAAGTCTTAAGGGCAGTAAAAAATGGGGTGTCTACACCTACGTATGCTAATTGCATGTCGTCTTGTCCCACAGGTCCTATTTGTTAGAAGGAAGTTGCCCGTGACATCCCTAGTGTGGTTCAAGAACTATTTTCCATTTTTACCCCCGAACTCCCTTTTTCGACTTAGTTTATGACATTTTCAACTCTAACTCCCAACCTACGTGTGCTAATTATATGTCGTCTATTCCTACAAGTCCTATTTGTCACAAGGAAGCTGACCGTGACATCCCTGAAGTGGTTTGGGGACTATTTTGCATTTTTGCCCCTTGACCGTCCTTTTTCGACTTAGTTTGTGGCGCTTTCAAACATCCAACCTATACGTGCTAATTACATGTCGTCTGTCCCAATAGGTCATAGTTATCACAAGGAAGCTGCCCATTACATTCATAGAGTAGTTTCAGGGTTGTTTTGCATTTTTGCCCCTTGAACGCCTTTTTCAACTAAGTTTAAGGTGTTTTCGACTCTAACTCCCAACCCACGTGTGCTAATTGTTAGACAATCTTCACTTATTAATTTCTTGAACAAAATTTTTGATCAAGTCCAATGTTTAACATTGTGTCCTTAAGACAGATTCATCCTCTCTATGGTGCTTTCAGATTATGGATGTCTATCTCCCAGGATAAAATGATCAACAATGAATAGTAGCAGCACTACAAACTATTCACACAACGAACACACTTAGTGTCTACACTCTCTCTCACAAGAAAAATAATGCAGCAAGAATGAAGAGAGCAATAGTAGATTTAGGACAAAATTTCTGAATGAAAAATCAATTGACGGACTGCCTATTTATAGATGAAAATAGTGGCTGTTCAGTTCGAATCCAACAGGTATGCTACCTGTTCAGACAGATATAGGTTTGAATTTCAAACAGATAAGGAACTGTTTTGGGTTTGAATTTGAAGAGATTTGGATCTGTTTGGAAAGATATGGAACCCATACAGAAATTCTGAAGAAGTGCAAACCAAAATTTGAATTTAATTTCCAACTAGATTTTGAAATAAAAATGGAAACAAAAAATAAAAATAAAATTCAAATGAAATGTTTTTGGCCCAAAAGATAAGTATTGGGTTGGACAAGCCCAACCCAACCTCACACCACGCACCCGCGCCCAAGCCCAAGTCCAGGCTCAGCTTAGCCCACCCGACCGACTCGTCAGATGGCGGCGACGGTGCACGCGTGTGTGTTTATTTTTGGATCCAATGGGTCTAGCCCATTTTGTTCATAACCTCTCCCTTCTACAAACTTGGGGTGCCCATTAAGGCCTTCCCCAAGTTGCAAACTCAAGCCTTATAAACTCACAAAAGTTTTCCCCCTAAATCAATGTGGGACAAACTTTTAGTTCAAACCTTTAAGGAAACTTCACCAATATACCATTTCTATGGAGCTCTGTTTGGCTTCAATTTTCCCTTCACCCGATAATGGTTTTGAGCAACCAAATATACTAAGTGAATCACAATGCGGCATAGAACGTGTTACCACTTAGACCCGCCAACTTTGGCGCATAGGTCCCACGTAAAAATTAGACCAAAGTTGAGGAAAAACCTGATTTTTCCAAAATCATTTCTAACAATCCCCCACATGAATGGAATTTGATGACAACGGAAATGCAACAATATGTAAAATTTGTCGAAAGCGTATAAATCAAAAATATCTTACATCAGAATAGGTAGCTTTCGACCTTGAACCTTCCCTAGTGATAACCTATTGGACTTACTAGCTAACCAATGGACACAATGCCTTGAATTGTTCAGCCGTTTGTGTAAGCCAAGACAATAGATTTCACAGAAAATATCTTTTGACACATCATGGTTCTCACGGTTATGTTCATTTTGGCCTTGAATGCTCCTGGTTGTTCATGAGTGCTTCTAGAGAATTTAGCATTTTCATTCTCATAAAATTAGCCACAGTTCGACACTCATATAAGTGATTCTTATTGTGAGTATCTCTTATACTCGTCTTGATTTTTATTCCTAAATCAAGATATAAATAATCACTAAAAGCAAAGCTTATCCTTAAACCTCTGCATACAACACGTGTTGCAGATATCACTCTCATCATAGAAATGGGTAGGGAATTTTAATCCCCCAGTGATTTCTGGCAAGCCACACATAACTTAGTTGTCCCTTTGAACTTAGTTCTTGGGATCTCCAGTCATTTAAGTATGGTTACCATTATGATGACTCTTATGTAACAGGCTTTAATCTCATCCCCTTCGATAAACTATACACTTGCTCTTTTGTCAAACCTTTTGTTAACGGATCCACAATATTCTCTTTTGATTTTATATAATCTATTGAGATTATTCATTTGAGACCAATTTCCTTACGATATTATGTCGACAACGAATATGTCGTGACTTACCATTGTACATATGATTCTGTGTCCTGTCTATTGCAGATTAACTATCACAATGAATGCAAATAGCTGGCACAACACTGGAATGTCTTTTAAGAAGTGGCGAAGCCATTCTGCTTCTTCACCTGCTTTGTCTAAAGTGATGAACTCAGATTCCATTGTGGATCGTGCGATGCATGTTTGTTTTGCGGATTTCCAAGAAACAGCAGCGCCTCCCAGAGTAAAGACATATTAACTAGTGGATTTTGAATTTTAAGTATCTGATATCCAATTGGCATCACAATAACCTTCTAGTACTGCAGGATATCGAGTAAAGTTCAAACCATGATCACTGGTAAATCTTAGATATCTAAGAACCCGAATGATCACTTTCCAATGGTCTTCTCTGGGGTTACTAGTGTACCTACTCAATTTACTGACAGCATAAGCTATATCAGGACTAGTGCAATTCATTAGGTACATTAGGCTTCCAATGATTTGGGAGTATTTTAGCTGAGACACCGCATCACATTTATTTTTTGATAAATAAAGACTGATGTCTACAGGTGTTCTTGCTACATTCATATCATCCTTGATATATTTACCAAGAATTTTCTTAATATAATGAGATTGAGATAATGCATACCCATCAGATGTTTTAGTAATTTTCATTCCTAATATAACATCGGCGACTTCCATATCTTTCATATCAAATCTTTTGTTCAGCATTTGCTTAGTTGATTTGATCATGTTTTGACTGCTTCTAATGATAAGCATGTCATCCACATAAAGATAAACGATGACATAACCTTTGTCAGTGTTTTTAACATAGACACACTTGTCACATTCGTTTATCTTAAACCCATTAGTAAGCATAGCATGATCAAATTTTTCATGCCATTGCTTAGGTGCTTGTTTTAATCCATAAAGAAATTTTACAAGCCGACAAAATTTATTTTCTTGCCCTGGCACTACAACCCCTTCGGGTTGCTCCATATAGATCTCTTCATTTAAATCACCATTTAAGAAAGCTGTCTTAATATCTATTTGATGTATCTCTAGATTATACAATGCTGCTATAGCAATAAACATAAGGATGGATGTTATTCTTATCACAGGGGAATATGAGTCAAAATAGTCTAGACCTTCCTTTTGTCTGTAACCTTTTACTACAAGTCTCGCTTTATACTTATCTATTGAACCATCTTCTTTTTTTTTCCTTTTGAATATCCATTTATATCCAAGAGGTTTAGATCAGGTGAAAGATCCACCAATTCCCAAGTATGATTTTGCATAATGGATTCAATTTCATTATTAACAACCTCTTTCCACAAAGGTACTTCAGGACCTGTCATTGCTTCCTTAAAGCTTTGAGGTTCATTTTCTAACAAGTATGTCAGAAAATCTGGACCAAAAGATTTTGATGTTCTTTCTCTCTTACTTCGTCTTGGTTCAGAATCAGTTAAATCCTGCTCGTCGAGACTATTACTAGCCTCTTGTGTTTGATTGTCATTAGTCTCTTGACTTTGTGTACAATCATAAGTTCTTTTCTATGAACTTAATTCATATCCTTTCTTGCAAGGAAAAACATGTTCAAAAAACACAGCATTCCTTGACTCTATAATAGTGTTCACATTTATATCAGGTATTTTTTATTTATTAGTTAGAAACCGATATGCACTACTATTCTGAGCATAACCAATAAACACACAATCCACTGTTTTTGGTCCTATCTTAGTCTTTTTTGAAACAAGAACTTCTACCTTCACCAAACACTCCCACACTTTTAAGTATTTGTAGGAAGGTGGTCAACATTTCCATAATTCTTAAGGAGTGTTGTTAGTTTTCTTGTGGGTTATTATGTTAAGGACATAACTAACAAACAATATTACTTCCCCCCATAAGTTCTACGGTAAGCCTAAACTTAGTAACATAGCAGTCATCATTTCTTTAAGGATTCTATTCTTCCTTTTAGCAATTCTATTTTGCTGTGGAGAATAGGGTGCTGTAGTTTGGTAAATAACGTTATGTTGTGCACAAAATTCATTTAAAGGTGCATCATATTCACCACCCCTATCACTTCTAACCATTTTAATGGTTTTACTAAGTTGATTTTCAACTTCAGTTTTGTAGAGTTTAAACATTTTCAAGGCTTCATCTTTACTTCTAAGTAAATATACATAACAATATTTTGTACAATCATCGATAAATGTTATGAAATACTTTTTCCTCTTCTTGTTTAAACAAATTTAAGATCACATACATCAGTATGAATTAATTCTAGAGGTTCGATTTTTTTTTTCAATCAATTTAAATGAGTCTTAATTAGTTTTGCTTCTACACAAATCTCAAATTTGTGATTAGGATCAATTTCAAACTTTGGTATATAATCCAAACCAATTAATCTACGCAAAGCATCAAAATTTACATGTCTTAATCTACCATGTCATAAATTTGACTCAAGAATATAAGCAAAAGATGTGTTATTCTTATTAATAGAAAGTTTTGGTTACATTCAATTTGAAAAGACCATCACTTATGTATCCTTTACCAACATACATACCACTCTTTGTTAATACAAATTTATCAGACTCAAAAACAAGTCTAAAACCATTCTTACTTAACAAAGAACCAGAAACTAAATTCTTTCGGATGTCTAGTACATATAGCACGTTGTTGAGGGTAAGTTCCTTTCCCGATGTCATCTTCAAAACAACTTTCCTTTGTCCAGCCACAGGAGAAGTAGATGAATTTTCCATGAATAGTTGCTCACCATTTGCAGCCTCATTATAAGTAGTAAACATCTTCTTGTCCGCACAAATGTGTCGAGTTGCCCCAGTGTCAACCCACCATTCCTTGGGATTTCCAACCAAATTAGCCTCAGATACCACAGCAGAGAGATTGATGTCATTCACCCTGTTAGAGATGTAATCAAGTTCTGTCACATTGGCTTGATTGGTAGTCTTCTTGCTTGTACTTCCGCGATCCTTCTTAGGGCGTCGGCAATCTGAGGCACGATGTCCAGTCTTGCCACAGTTATAGCATTTACCTTTGAACTTTTTATTGCTATTGTTATCACCTTGTTTAGAACCATCTCCAGCAAACTTCATCTTTTTGTTATGTGGTTTGGACACATGTTCAACCACATTAGCCTTGAACCACCTTCTGGTTATCTTCCTCAATTCTCAGTCTTACAATAAGTTCATCCATGGTCATCCCTTTGTGTTTATGTTTTAAATAATTTTTCAAATCTTCCCAAGCCGGTGGTAATTTTTCCACCAACGCAGCGACTTGGAAAGACTCGCTAAGAGACATACCTTCAGCATGAATATCATGCAAAATTAATTGAAAACTTTGAACTTGAGAAATTACCGTTTGGGAGTCTACTAGAAATTTACTGGCAACAAATTTCTTTGTGCCAGCATCCTCTGTCTTGTATTTTTTCTCCAAAGAATCCCACAATTCTTTTGCTGTTTTTAGAGGGCTGTAAACATTATACAGCATGTTGTCAAAACCATTGAGGATGTAGTTTCTGCACAGAAAATTAGAATGTTTCCAAGCGTCTATAGCGGCAATAACTTGCCAATCACATTCATCCTCTTTAAGTACTGGAGCCTCTTCACGGAGAAACCGGGCTAGATTTAGAGTTGTAAGATATAACAATATTTTCTGCTGCCATCTCTTAAACTCAGTGCCATGAAATTTTTTTAATTTTTCTCCATGATTTATTAGAACTTGAACATGGTTCTGAATAGGGACTGAAGTCGTTGTAACAATTGGAGTACCACTCTCAGTTATAGCAGCCATAATATCTAATTACAAAAATCAAAGAAAACCAAAACATAAATTAATTTTCTAGTTACTAAAAATAGAAAATAAATTATAATACAAAATAATTTTACTTTTCTAGTTACTAAAACCAGAAAAATAAAATACTACACAATAATTTTCTGTATCACTACTACACAAATTAATATTCTGAAATTGTTAATGACACCAGTATATTACTACTAGTTGTCAAAGAAAATAAATAGTATATTACTACTAGTTGTCAAAGAAAATAAATAGTATATTACTACTATTTGTAAAATAGTATATTACTCTATTTGTATTTTCCAATTAGAATATCACTTTGTGAAAACACAGAAAAATAAATACAATGAAGACACCAGGTGTAGGCGCTCCTTTGGGCTTCATGCTACAGTTCGGACTCAAATGTCACGGTTCTTAATCTGATCTCACAATGTGCGATGTGAGATTGATAAATCACCAAAGAGTCCAAATCCGGCAAATCGTTTTGGAAAACTGATTTTTGTAAAGAAGTGCTAAACATGGACTGCTTTGCCAGATACAGAGTCGCCACCTAAATATTTTATTTTTTGGGAAAATTTAGGAAACCCTGACTCGTGCCTAAGGCCACGTGTCCGTCATCACCAAAGTTGCCTCGGCTCAGGAACTTGGGTACGATTGGGGAAGGTCATCTATGAGCACCCCCGCTCGCCCGATCAAAGATCGGCCTGTACTAAGCATGATATCTTATTTTTGAAAACACATGCGTTCTTATTCCAGTTATTAGCTAGAATTTACTATGTGATGCGCACAACACACAAGTATAGACTAGATCGCCTAATTTGGAACAAAGCATCGCATATCCGTTCGTTTGGAAATGGTTTGAAGTTTGCTACTCGCAAGTAGGCTAAAACACGAATTTCAATGAATCGTTCCAATTCAAGCAATCCAACCTTCACCCACAAGCATTCAAGCAGTTATATCACATAAGCAATTAGCTTCATGGCAAGCATGCTGACATGGCAACATTAACAGACATGCAGTATGCTAAAACATAAACACTTACAGTGTACTCCGAGCCAAAATAGAGAACTAGTTAGAAATCAATGCATGATCCTAGTTCATGTTAAGATGGCTAATGCAACGCATGCAAAATGCAACTAGAAATAGGCTCGGCTATTCTAAGATGTCATGTGAGATGCAATACTGATACATGTATTCAAATTGGAATTGAAATACAAGGCAGTTAGTATCATGCGCTGAGCCTGGTGCATGCAATACAGATGAATGGTGCAAACATGCATAGCATAAGGATGCTAATTGAAATATGACCTAGAACTAACCATCAAAAGCAGGTAAGTAAAAGGGAGAAAGACGTGGGGTTGGAAGACATTCACACACACACGCACACTTATTACACAATTGTGCCCTCTCGACGGAAGGACCGAAAGAATAATACAAATTAACTAATTAACTAACTAACAAGCTAATTAATTATTACACAACACTTAACTAATTAAACAAATTAATTAAGCTATGAAAAATGATAAAACAGCCTCGGGAGGAGGGACGAATGCATGCTCGGTCCGCTTCGCTCGGAAATCCGTTGCCATGCTTCATGTTGCCTCTGTTTGCACTGCTCTGTATCTCTAGAAACTGTGCCAACTTCTGTGACACTTCCGAACCACCTCATGGACATTTTGTGTCACGACCCCATTCCGTCCCTAGTAGAATGGTGCCGTGATGGCCAGTAATCCGAGATTACCGAAGGCCAACTTTCAAAATTCACACACAATCAGAGTATAAATATATGGGGCTCACAAGTGCGGAAGCAAAAATTTACAATACAAGTGGTCCATGAGAGCAGTGCATAAGTCAAATGGAATGGCATACAACTTTACATAGCTTTACAACTTGAATACAAATAAAATGAAGTACAAAAATACATATTACATCTTGATAAAAGGCTTCTCGAGCCGACATGTTCAAAATACATAAGCTTCAAAATTGCCAACATCCTCACTGCCGACATAACATGCATACAAAACACACATCTCGGCGTAGCCGACTTCTTACTTGTTACCTACATATATACATAGGGATGGTGAGCTTGGATACTCAGTGAATGGTATAAATAATAAAGGGATTAAATGAATGATACCCGAGATCTTTTCAAACAATACATAGTATATCTTTGTCAAAACCATACATAACATAGCTTAGCTTGGCTAGAAATAAAACATCAATCGAACCTTGGTCTTTCAAAACTTACTTACTTACTTACTTAACATACGTAAACTTAAAACATGGGATGATGACATTCCGGCAAAACAAAAGCATAACCTCGGCATCGAGCACACCCGTTCATAGCCCGTCGGTGGCCAATATCTTAACAAGGGTGCTACTTAGGCTTAACGTCTCCTAGCACGAAAGGACGGTACTACTTAGGCTTAAAGTCCCCTAGCACGGAAGGACTATGCTACTTAGGCTTAAAGTCCCCTAGCACGGAAGGACTTGTGCCACAAACACTTAAAGTCCCCTGGCACGTACGGACTTCCAAAGAATGTGCTACAAATGCTTATAGTCCCCTAGCACTTACGGACTATGTTACCTAGGCTTAATGTCCCCTAACACGAAAGGACGGTGTTACTTAGGCTTAACGTCCCCTAACACGAAAGGACGGTTCCAAGAATGTCATCCAAAACGAAGCTTATACTTGATATATAAAATAGGGATATCATTCATGCTTAACAAATACTTTTATCAAAACAAGGCAAAGCTTTATTAAAACGTGATAACATAACTTTATTAGAAATACCACTCACATAGCTCTTCGGACGTCGGGATCAAGGCAAGGGTCCAAGTCCTACAAACACATGGCAAAGTCTACTAAACGTACTTCTCAAACCAAGTCTTACATGTATGCAAATGATCTCGGGAAAACATGCTGGAAGTCAAAACACCGTTTTACATGTCAGGAAGACATGCTGGGTACCAACCAGGTCTCTGCCGAGGTCCCACACCTCCTGGCCGAGGTGCGGCTACCTAGGCTTCGACGTGCGGCTGCATGCTGAGGTGCGCACAAGACAAACTAAAGGTGTAATTGATCATGCAAGGTAGCCCAAGGTGAGATACGATGCTTGGCCTAAGTGTGAGGTCTAGGTAAGAGTGATCTCGGCGACTACACTTAGGGAAGTGAGGTCTGGAGATCTGAGTTTCCACCCGTGAAGAACATGAAGAACATGAATGCTAAAATCATAACTTCTTTATTTACAAAATCTGGGATTTCATGCTATGAGTTCGAAAACATAGACCTGGGTACCCATACTTGAAAATCATATGAAAACAAACACAAAAACATGGATCTAGGCATGAGCTTTCGGATCAAAACATGACTTTTCTTGAAGAACACATGAATACTATTTTCTCTTTCTAAAACCGAACTTCAAAGCAATACATGGCTTACAAATCATATCCAATCATGCAATGCAATAACATAGACATAAAGAACAACATGAGCAGATCAACAATCTAAGCTTAAAACACGGATCTAACGGTTCGATCTCTAGGGATCAAGCTTGGAAATCTACTCTCCCTCAAGAACTCCTCTTCCTCTCCTAGAGCTTCTCTCTCCTCTTCAAAACAAAGATATAACAAATGATAGGTTTTCTCCCTCTGCCGGCTGACTTAACACTCAGCTCGGACACGTGGCAACGGCTGGTTGGCTCTCCTCAAAAAGGTGATAGATTGACAAGACAAGACTATGACAAAGTGTATCTAACAAGCTACCCGGTAAGGCACTCCGGCAAATGATGACATCGGCTTAGGACAAAGCTTTGGTAACTAAGGTGACAATGACCTCGGCTAGGAAGGACAACACTTGACTAAGCTGTGCCACACCTTGGCCTAGATGTGTCACACCTTGGTCTAGGTCATGCCACTCCAGGACAAGATCACCTAGGTGCAAAGGTAACATCTCGGCCTAGATAATACACATCTCAGCCTTGGTGATGAACACCTCGGTCTAGATAATGACATCTCGGCCAATATGTCAAGGCGAAGGTGGAGGTCAAACAAAGTGGTTCCAAGACAATTCTAAACTGGAGATAACCTCGGCTTGGAATGATCTAGGCTTAACATAACTTAGGCTTGAGACCCAAGGAAGGAACAAAGCATGTACACAACACTTAGGCAAATCACATAAACACAAAACAAGACATGGACCCTACTTAGGCAAAACAAGTCATAAATATGCAAATGCAAGCTTAACAAGTCATAATCATACAAATGCTCATGAACATGACTAAGACATAAATGTGGGTTGTTACATTTTGGGAGGCCATCGGCCAAGGGAAACTGGTCATCGACCAAAACTAAGGCTCTCGGCCAAATGTTTGTAGCCGATTGGCACTGAATATAGTCGATCAACCATCTCTTCTTATAAAAAGCTCATGTTGCTGCAACAGAGGATAAACAGAGCATGGCAATGCGTTTGCAAGAAAATGTCTGCACAACTACACCCCTTATCATGTTTAAGACTCAAAGGTGTGTAGTTCTTGACCCTCGGACCACTAATCACGCATTTCAATGCATGATGGCCAAAGAAGCCAAGTGTGCAATTCAATATCAAATGAAATGCACAGAACACATAAGGGCCCCAACCTCTATCATGCTTGATCAAAAGGCAATGGATTGCATACACAATGCAACGCAACCTAAGCATGCAAGCAACTCAAGCATGCAACAAGTTTGCAACTAGATCATGCAATACAACTAACATGCAATAGGCATACAACCTAAATATGCAAACATGCATAGCATGCAACAACATGCAAAATGAAGCAAGCATGCAACAACATACAAAGATGGACTTAAACTAAAGTGGACAACTCTTAAACGTGCCCAAATCAGTGGCCAAGCTCATGAATTGGAAGCATGAAAATGCAAAGCAAATATGCACATGTAAATGGTCCAACACGTAGGCATAGGAGGGAGACTTTTAAGAGCACTTAAAAGAGGACGAACATGGACATGTAACATATATTGTAAGCTCTTAAATCATGCATGGAAAGGTGCCAAACCAACCAAACAAAACAAGCAAATCATACAAAAAGGCTCAAAGCTTAAGGCTAGCCAAGGGGTTTAAACCAAGGCCATGTAAGACAAGCCCCAAAGGGCCAAGGGGACCCAAAACAGTCCCAAGGCAGGTCCAAACAAGACCAAAAACATGCTCGAAACTAGCCAACACAAGCTAGAACATAATGCCAAGAGCATGAGGCATGCAAGGCTACAAAAGGGGTGTTACACTACACCTATCAAAACCAAACATGGCATGACTTAAACCAATAAAATCAGAGCTATGGCATATCAAAACAAGCCCAAAAATCCACTTAGATGGCATCCCAAAGACCTAAGTATGGAGGCATACACAATGGCTCATTCATGAGGCATAAAACATCAACTCTTTAAAGCATTAAAGGAGTAATAAGTGCAAGTATATGAGCATACTATATGGACTAAAATAACATAACAAATGATTCCAAAATCACTGAAATGGCCCAAGTAAAACATGCTAGTGACTTGGACACTCAAGCTAACAAGCAAGAATGCCTTATGGCTATACAAAGCATGGCATATATGGTAAAAACAACTCAAGTTAGAGCTTTGGCATGTTACAATAAGGCTAAAAGCTTCATGGAGTTGAGCCAAAAGCATACTAGAATGATATGTTACAACATGATGCATATTAAGGCAAATGAGGGGATTGCAAGACAAGTATATGGAGCATGTAAGAGGCCATTAAACCAACTTGAAACAGAGGTATATCATGGAAAAATAACACCAAATACTTGTTGAAATAAAGCTAAAACAAGCTAAGAAACACATGCTACCAATATAAGCCATTTATACTAGCATTCAAGACAATAAGGAGAAGGGATGACCCTCTCCTATTTAGGACTCCAAAACCACCTTCCCACCACTGAAAATCCTCCGGATTTTAGTGGTAGGAAGGTCATGCAAAGCTAAGAATAAGGGCCAAAATGGATGGCCTAAAACGAGGCCAAACAAGGCCTAAGAGGGGGGGAAACAACCCCAAACCAAAAAGTGACCTTAAACAAAGGTCTAAAGCAAGTAAAAATAGAACTTTTATCAGTTAAGAGCTAAGCTTAAAACAATAAGCAAGAAGGGCTAAAAGCTTAAGAAAGAATGGGGTATTAAAAGCAAGTTTGCTTACCCTTGAAGAACCTCTTCAAGAACACCACTCCAGCAACTTTCTCTAATCAAAATCACCTCAAGAACCCTAACGCCAACTCCTTAGCACCTCAGCAACCAAGGATGGTGTATTGCTAGGTGTTTGTGTGCAATAGTGAGAACAAAACACCATTTAGAGCACAAAAACACGCACAAAGATATAAAGAGAGGGAAATATAAAGATAGATAGATACAACTTCTCTAATCCTATTTTTTTAGAACCCTTGAGGAGGGAGGAGATGGTTCTCTCTTATAGAGAACCAAATTCAAAGCTTCTAGGAGAAGCTAAGCCAAGGGGCAAATCCCTCCATACACGTGTATGGAGGGGGTGAATTGTGCATGCCAGCTGTGACAGCTGGCATAAAATATCTGCATAAAGCAGGTGAACAGGGTTCGGCCAGAAAACATGGCCGATCGACCAACATGAGGGCCGACCGACCAAAAAGAGTACCGATCGGCCAACACTTTTGGCCAATGGCAAGAAAACAAGGCCGATGGCTTCATGCCTTGGCCGATGGGTTGAGGGAATGGCCAACAAGCCACTCTCTTCCCCAAGGAGCAAAAACACAAGTCCTTGGTCCACAACCAAGTTGAGAGATCTTGAGGCAAGGCGCGCGGCCGAGACCTCTTGGAACTCAAAACGAACACAAATCATGGATGATCATTGAATGTTCAAACGATGACGTCCAAGTCTTGAGGACGGTCAAAAATGGGGTGTCTACACCAGGACGATTCCATCTTAAGATTGTTGGACAATCTTCACTTATTAATTTCTTGAACAAAATTTATAATCAAGTCCAGTGTTTAACACTGTGTCCTTAAGACAGATTCGTCCTCTCCACGGTGCTTTCAGATTATGGACGTCTATCTCCCAGGATAAAATGATCAACAGTGAATAGTAGCAGCATTACAAACTATTCACACAACGAACACACTTAGTGTTTACACTTTTTTTCACAAGAAAAATAATGCAGGAAGAATGTAGAGAGCAATAGCAAATTTATTACGAAATTTGTAAATGAAAAATCAATTGAGGGACTGCCTATTTATAGATGAAAATAGTGGCTATTCAGTTTGAATCCAACAGGTATGGTACCTGTTCAGACAGATACATGTTTGAATTTCAAACAGATGAGGAACTACTTTGGGTTTAAATTTGAACAGATTCGGATCTGTTTGGATAGATATGGAACCTATACAGAAATTCTGAAGAGGTGCAAACCAAATTTTGAATTTAATTTCCAACCAGAATTTGAAATAAAAATGAAAACAAAAAATAAAAATAAAATTTAGATGTCATGTTTTTGGCCCAAAAAGATAAGTATTGGACCGGACAAGCCCAATCCAACTGTGATAACCTTGTTCTATATTATGCTAATTGAGCTTAATTATGATTGCGATTATGTGTTCAATATGATTTTGAGTGCCATTTATATGATTATATGTGGTTTTGAATTTCTATCTGTTCACCGTAGGAAAATCTGTCCAACTTACTGTTATGAACTGAAAATTGAAGGCCTTATCGGCCACATAAATCGAAATTGACTACGCCATTATGATTGACATAATTTTTAGAGCCTATGGTAGAATTTAATTGAAAATTTATTCAGATCAAAATAATTAGATTTAGAACGATTAATTTTAGGCTCAATTACTTAGCCTTAATCAATTTGATTAGGCCAACACATATAAGTGGCCTATTTGCATTTTGAGCATTGCTTTGAGCTCATTTCACTCCTTTGGCTGAGATTTCACTCTAGAGAGAGAGTGAGAGTGCCGAATTTAGAGAGAGAGGGAGCTCAAGACAGAGAATTGATCAAAGAGCTTGGTGATCTTAAAGAATTAACTACATTTGTGAAGATTGGAGCTCCTAGGTGAGTAAATTCATGAATTTGAGATAGCAATCTTGTGAATTCAAAATTAAATGGTAAACAAGAACGTGAATTGAGTTGATTATGATGAAATTGAAGTTGGTATGTACATGCATGAAAAGAATTGCCATGAATTTGCATAATCTAACATGTAGCATGTCAAATATGAGAAATTGGGAGTTGAATCATACATGCAAGCATGGTTTTGTTGAGTTTCATGAGTATAAGCATCACTAGTGCCATTTGAAGTAATATTGGAGGCTATATTACATATGCATGTCTAGTTCATGAAGTTATGGAGTTTGATTATTTGTATATTGAAGTTAATCTTGAAGCTATGAGTTTTGTTGAGATGATTTGAGAATCGGATAATAGTTTTGAACAATTGGTCTCAAATCTCCTATGCTCTCATGATATGTATTGATTCCCCATGTTTTTGGTACCCAAGTTCGAGCTTTGGGCCTTTGGATACTAAGTTTGAGCTTTAAGAACGATTCTGGAAATTCCAGAATTTGGCATATATGCTTGAGTGGGGAAAGAGCCACTCGAGCGTAAAATGTTAACTCCCAGAACTTTTGCAGACATTAGTGTCCGCTCGAGCGGGTAGAGTCACGCTCGAGCGTCAGTCACATGTTTCGACTCTCAGCTTGAGCGTCCAAGGTCATGCTTGAGCGTAAAAATAAGGCAACTAGTACTTTTGCAAACCAAATGGGTTCGCTCGAGCGGCGGAAACCACGCTCGAGCGGGAAGCCCTATTTCAGAAATTTTGTAAAGATGATTTTATGCCTTGTTTCCATCCTCCTTCACTCCTAAGCACTCTTAGGCATACATTGAGCATTGTAAATAAACTAAGAAGATAAGAAAGAGGCCTAAGAGGAATATGTGAGTTAAGAATGGATTGAATCATTTCTGACCCAATATGTGTTATGTATTATATAGGGTCGAGCACAAGAACGAATCCACCGGCAGAACAATGCGAGTAATATCTTAGTAAAGATATTTTGAAGTATACTATTTGTCCAATTGCTTACTCCCATTTGAATGTCATAAGTCTGTTAATTTGAATTATGGACAACTATTCATTATGCTGAATAATTGGGCCAAAGGCCGTCGGATATGAATGATTGGGCCAAAGGCTGTCAGATATGAATGATTGGGCCAAAGACCGTCGGACATGAATGATTGGGCCAAAGGCCGTCGGATATGAATGATTGGGCCAAAGGCCTTCGGACATGAGCGAATGGGCCAAAGGTCGTCGGATATGAAGGATTGGGCCAAAGGCCGTCAGACATGAGCGAATGGGCCAAAGGCCGTCGGAAATGAATGGATTGGGCCAGAGGCCGTTTGATACGTCTGGATCTGTAGTCACTTGATACACTAAATAGAAACATGAATTGGGCCCAAGGCCGTCTGATGTATTTATTTCAAATTTCGTTCATGTATCTTCTTTAATTGATATTATTCACTAGGCTTTCGTTCACTCTCATTCATGGGTTTGTAGGTGAGCCAAGAAATGTCCAAACCCAGCCTCAGTGAAGTATGTGAGAGACAGTCAGAGTTTTGAGGAGTCAGCCCTTTTGTCTCACGCACGAGACTTGTTTTCGCCCTTTTGCCCTTTTGTATATTTTTGCTCTGTTGGCGAAAACGTTGAATCACCTTTGTATATGAAGTTTTGTTTAGCTGGCTACATAATTGAAAGTTCCTGGATATAGATTAACTCTATGCGTATGTGTGAGTTATTATGACATACTTTTGGAATGATATTACTATATCATGTAAGCACAGCTCTATGAAAAAAGTTTTAAATTTGCTTCTGTTTCGGCCCCTTAACTCTGTTGAAATATGTTTTATTTGGTTTGAGGTCGTAGGTAATCTCGTGATTACTAGCCGGTTATGTTCTTAACCCATAGGGGCGGATTCGGGTCATGACACCAACCTCACACCACGCACCCCAGCCTGCCCGGATGGACGGCAGCGAAGGTGCGCACGTGTTTATTTTTGGGTCTAGCCCATAACCTCTTCCTCTACAAACTTGGGGTGTCCCTTGGGGCCCTCCCCAAGTTGCAAACTCAAGCCTTATAAACCCACAAAAGTTTGCCCACCAAACCAATGTGGGACAAACCTTTAGTTCAAACCTTTAAGGAAACTTCACCAATATACCATTTCCATGGAGCTCTCTTTGGCTTCAATTTTCTATTCACCCGATAATGGTTTTGAATAACCAAATATACTACGTAAATCACAACGCGGTATAAAACGCGTTACCACTTAGACTCGCTAACTTTGGCACATGGGTACCACCTAAAAATTAGACCAAAGTTGAGGAAAAATCTGATTTTTCCAAAATCATTTCTAACACTAATCACATGTTGTTTATCCTTATAGGTCTTATTTGTCACGAAGAAGCTGCCCGTGACAACCCTAAAGTGGTTTTGAGGGTTGTTTTGCATCCCCCCCCCTCCCCCCCGGCGGGCGAATGCCCTTTTTCCAGAAGAAAAGATGATTTTGAAATCTTAATACGTTCATTCCAAGCCTAACTAGTATTATCATTCCTATTTATCTTTCCTTTCTACCATCATCTTTCTACAAGCAACTGGAATAGTAAGGATAGAGTGCAAATACCCGAGACTTGATTTGAGATTAAAAAAGGTAGCAATATGGCTATTTGCCTACTACAGGACCAGAAGTCAACTAACACTACAAGAATTAACACTTTTGGCAACAAAAAAATTGGTCGCTAAAAGTCAATTTTTGGTCGGCAAAAGTTATCCGCGACCAATTTTTTTGGTCGCTACTTTGGTCGCCAATTGAGGGTCGGCAAAAGTAATTCGCGACCAAAATTGTGGTTGGTCGGCAAAAGTTGGATTTCGCGACTAAATTTTTAGTCGCTAAATGTTTAATTACCGCGACTAATTTATTTTGTCGCCAAAACACTTTGGTCGCGAAAAGTGATATTTTCGCGACCAAAAAGTTGGGTCGCCAATTGTGACATTCCGCGACCAAAAAATTTGGTCGCCAATCATGACATTCCGCGACCAAAAAATTTGGTCGCCAATCGTGACATTCTGCAACCAAAATTTGTTTGGTCGCCAATTGTGACATTTCGCGACCAAAAAATTTGGTCGTCAATTATGACATTCTGCGACCAATATTTTTTTGGTCGCCAATTGTGACATTTCGCGACTAATCAATTGGTTGCCAATTGTGACATTCTGCGACCAAAATTTGTTTTGGTCGCCAATTAGGACATTTCGCGACCAAAAATTATGGTCGCCAATTGTGACATTCTGCGACCAAAATATTTTTGGTCGCCAATTGTGACATTTCGCGACTAATCAATTGGTCGCCAAAACTATAAAAACCAAACCAAATTTTGGTCGCTAATACCCAACAAAATAAACCTGTAATTTATAATAATTCATCCAATTTATTCAATATAATCTGTAAAAAGAAGAAATCATTCAAACCAACAAATAAATTGAATCATCAACATTCAACAAAATACATATATCAACCATTTCTGAACCTGTTTAATTAAAGTCAGGAACTATTATAAGTTTACATCCGCAAATAATTCGAAACTACATATTTCATTTAGCATAAAAATTAAACACATAACAAATACTTGTTATTATGTTTTAAATTTTTATCCATGTACATCAACCCAAAAATATAACTAGTAGTCTACCAAATATTTTCTATACACGCACATCCAAAAATATAACTACTAGCCTACCCTAATATTTTCCATATACATCTATACAAAAATATATAATCCTTCCAAAAATACAAAAAGTGCCAATTTGTCCTGTACAATTTAGCTTTGTGCACGAGTTCATCCATCTGTACCAAAGAAAAAGAGAAATAATGTCAGTTAAAATTGGACAAATAATGAAAAATGTCCATGAAAAGCAAAGGTCACATTAGCAAATTAAAATGACTACCATTTTCAAATTGTAAATAAAACAATAGCATTCTTATGTCTATAGAATAAATTGGATGAGCCACAATTCCCCGTTTAACCAGTTTGTGACTATTGGATAGTTTTATTTCTAATCGTTTTTATTTAGAGATAAGTATTAGAAAAAGCAAATACTAATATATTACTTTATATTTATCATGCATGTATTGATCAGTGATATAAAAAAATGTTTAAAACAAAAAATAATATATAGCAGCTCTCTAATAAATTTGATACATCGATGATTAATAGTTTGTATTTATAGTTGACTGTCACCTATAAATACAAACTATGAATTGGTGTTGATAGTCACCACCATATATAGCACACCATCGAAAGCATCCAGACAGATCTGATGCAGACCACCAAAATTGCTCCAGATCAGTCCACCTTCATGACTGATGCAATACTTCACCATGCAGACCACCAAAGGAAGAGAAAAGAAGGAAAAAAAAGAAATAGAGAGGAGCTAATTCAGAGCAGTTTTGGACCCCAAACGCCCCGGTTTTGCCTACTTTGTCACACTTTTATGTCCTACATAACTAATAATGCGTCCTATCGAAGCGTTGCTTGCTTTCACAAGTTTGTTTGATCTAGGCCGAGGTGACCGCCACGATCTCGGGTTGTTTCCAAGCTGTTTCCAACTTTTTGCCCCAACCGGCTCGTTTTTGCCTTATCTATCACATTTTGGTTTCCATGGAACAGTCACAAATTCTTGTTTAACTAGTCATCCTTGGATCAGTGGAACATTACAATGTTTAAAGTTTCTATACTGGTCAACATAAACTAAATTGTAAATTCCATCTTTTATATAGTTAAACAAAAATTAGTTTAAAGACAATCATTTCTCTATGATATTCTCATCAAACGTTTATTTGCCTTTACTTTGAACATAAATATAATCAAATATGGTTTAACACACTTACCAATTACCATGACTATCTATTGTCGAGAATTTGGTAGATTGCGATTTTCCAAAACTTGCGCCAACATGCTCTGAAGTCCAAAAAGCTGCCGCTGCATCTCCTCACGTTGTCCTCTTGCGAGTCGAAGTTCGACAACAGCCAGATTTGACCAGCAGCTTTCAAAGCCTATGAAGAAAATACAAATTTTGCTCTAAAACTCCAAGAAAAACGAAAATTAAAGGTTATAATGCAAAGTCCATGCAAGTATTTGGCTATTATTTTAGGCGGTAACACAAACCTGTAGATCCTCCATGACAGTTAGGTATGAATCCTTGAGATCAATAACAGCAATGCCCTCTGGAAATTTACGTATTAGGATGAGTAGTTGATTCTTGTCCTTCAGAGCATGTTTGGACTGTAATCAAATAAAGACCAAGTAAATTCTCAGCACAAAGACAACTTTTTTTCGAAGCTTTTTGGGCAGGCACCTGTAACAATCTATGAACTCTTGGGGAAGACAAAGAAGTTCAATTGTCTGCCAGGGTTCCAGGTGAAAAGATTAGGATTTACCTTGTAAGCGAAGCACCTCCCATCATAGTTCACTTTTGGGTTATTCCTCAAACTGTCAAAGACAGCCTTGTTGGAATTAATGTCAACATAACATGCTTCATTTATTTGCTCTGGTGTAAATGCTTGCCTTGTCTGCAGAACAAGAAACATAAATAATTAAGGTGTAATTAATCCCTTTCAAGTGAGCCTACAAAAAATGAGAGGACAAATCAACCTATGACTTCCCACATGCCCCTGCCTCGCACACTGGCATCCTGCAGGGGTAGGTGGGTTGTGCAGCAAGTATCAGCAGCAGGAATAAGTTCAAGGCTCACAGCATAAGAAGTATTGGAGGAACTATAAAACTTCTACAACCTCTATATTTTTTTGCTAAGTCTATAACATAACCTCTATATTTGAACACTGTAGATCTACCCAAAGAAATCTCACATTATCCAACCCCCAGCTGGATGAAAAATCTCGAGAGATAAATAATGCTCAATATGTAAAGAGCCCCAGAGAAATCGGTGTAACAAGTAGTGTCAGACTTGTCAGTGTTGGGAACCATAACCAGTTTCCTCTTAGCCAATATCATTGCTAACAACTGTTATGCTATGTGACTAAGCACTTTGCATCCTTATTGATGAAACTGATAGTTTTCATCTAACATGTCCAAAACATCAAAGGTAAATATAGAAATTTTCAACTTCTCAGGAAAGAACTTGTATAAAATCGATATTTTCATATAAAACTTTGTAAATATGGTGTGTACATGGTGTTTGTTGTGCCAAACAACCTACTATTGTGCCAAACAACCTACTATTGTGGAAATCATTACCCCATTTGATTTTGTTTTTCGAGCACTTGATGAGCACCCATTTGAATTCAGTAGCTAATTTTGAAAATTATATCATTAAAATTGTTTTTGTACTAATTACTTTAATGCTTCATATGTTGATTTGTCATCTCAACTATTTATTTAGTGTCCGTTCCAATTATTGGTGCTGGCTAATAGTTTTTCTTTCCTTTCTTTCTTTTATATATTATGATTATTATTATTTTTTTACCCATGCAATCATTTACTAAAAGTCACAGCTTCACAGCCGAAAAACTTATATGCTAATTATTTTGTAAGTGTACAAAACTCCCACTCATAATAGAGAGAGTTTACAAGAGGTTAATAGGTAATATGCATATAGTGTTTTATCTTCATTACACTTAATTTGCTGGTATCATGTTTCGTATCATTTTTTTTGAACTAAGAAATGAAGATCGACACATCTAAATAAAAATAAAAAACAACCAATCAAGAGCACGAGATTATGAATGGCTATGAAAAATACAAATAAAGAAATATGTCAAATCCGGTTCTAAGCATGACAGAATGGTATAAGTTGAACTCTAATTTATGAGGCGCCATAAATAATAACTATATATCTTGTCTAGATGACCCAAATGAGATGTTAAGTAATGGCTCATAATATATATATTAAATCTTGCTACAATTGTCTTCCCAAAGCTCTTCATGAGACACATAACCCAACATTTTTCTGGGATCCAAAAGAGGGCTACATAATAATAATACTTTTGAAAATAATTGGCAAAGGTATCTCATACTTTTTATGTTAGTTTTGTTTTGTGTTGTGATTTTTATGTTAGGGATGGAAATTGGATTTTGTTTTATAATTTTCGATAGCTATGATGTCTTGCAGATATAAAATGGATGTTGGGATTGTTGTTTGGTTGCCGGCTCCTGATGGCAGTGGAACAGTGGTGGGTTGGTGGCTCTGTTTGTGACTGAGGAAGGAGATGAAAGACAGGGGAGAATGAAATGTCTATTTTGCCCTTCAAAACCAATCACATGACATGCTAATTTTCCATCCAATGTTTCTTAACCTCTATTTTTAGTTGGACCAAAATGACACATAATTCAAAATCTGGGATTAAAATTCAGTCAATTAAAACTACAGAGAGCAAACTACAAGGAATACTTGCGCGTAATTTATCCTTTTTATTTTGTTGTTTTTGAAGTTTGAAAAGTCTCATTGCTTTTATATTGTTTTCATTTTTTTTTGCCTACGAAAAAATATCTTTGCAAATTAAGAAAGCAATTTGCAAGCCTTTCTTAGCAATTATAGGATGAACAATATAAAAACTTGATAAGTAGTTCAAGGGCTGAAAACTTAAAGCTTCAAAACATCTTGTACATATCAACATTGAAGATGAAAGATAAACATATGCATATTCTACCCTTTTCGACATGATTGTGTCAGGATTAGGGTATTAAACTAAAAAACATAAGACCCCATATGTTTAGGATTTGTCTCCTAATGTTGTAATGTCTCACATTTGATTCACCAATAAGGGGATTAGTTGTGCGGACAGATTAATACTCCCTCAAAACCATGGGTTAAATTTCTCAGTGCCTTGGCATAATTAAATTCGTACGGGTACTCGTCGGATTAACTTTCCTCCATCCCAACTCGTACTGAACATAGTACTGTAATTTCATAATAAATATAAATCCATCCAACATCCCATGGTATGAAAAAAAATCGGATCCACGGTATTAGCTAGACCATTATCCTTTCCCTTAAGAGTAAACATGACTGTGAACTTGCTAGCACAATGGGAAAAGAAACTTCAAACTGAAAAATGATGAGCATATATGGTAAGTCCAACTTGGCTAAAATAAGATGTGCTACCCTGTCTCTTCATAAAAAATCAACTCCAACTTCTAAAGGATGGTATATACGGTAAGTCCTTGTACAGCTTGTGGCTCATTTAAGGGTACTTAAAAAATCAAAGGAATTTATAATCTATTAACCAACTAATTTGTTCGGAAATCAAATTCCAAATAACTTACAAAAGCACCCAAATAAATTTTATTCCCATTAAGTATATTTCCCAATATAAACAGGGATACTTAAAAGAAATAGGAGCAAAAAAACACTACAAGAACATCACAGATTGGGGGACTTCACAAACAACATAACGAAATCTTATAATCGACATATCCCAGTAGCAAACATCAACACAAACATTGACAGTGAGAGGGAGACACAGGCAGAGACTGAGTTCATGAGAGTGATACAGAAGATTTATACCTGAAATTGATTTTAGGGCGAGTTGAAGATGCTCCGACAAATCGCGATGCTGAGGGCCCTGGTGGGTGAGACATTGTAGAACAAGACGAGTATGAGGAATCAAAGAGAAAAAATGAGACACAGAGACACAAACGGAGAGAAACTATTATAAGTTGAAAAAAATACCTAGATGAATCAGAAATCCCCAAGACGAAACAGAAATGGCGAAGAGGGACGGAGGCGCAGACGGCGGAGAGGCGCTGACGGCGGACGACAAGGTTGATGGTAAGGTGAGATGATTGGCGCGAATGAGCTTCGATCGAAATCGCCTGAGGTCTGAAAGAGGCGCGTAAGAATTTCTAATGTGTGTTTGAATTAGTAAAGTGATCCCCTGCGAAACATCTGGTCGGCTAATGAATTTTGATACCAAAACGACGTCGTTTTGGTATCAGCGACCAGATTTTTTTTGTCGCTAAAATAACATACACAGCTCCCTTTTAAATGTCATTCTCCCGCCCATATTTTTGGCGACAAATGGTGTAATTTGGTCGCAAAAAATTACTTATTTGCGACCAAAAATTTTGGTCGGTAATAGTATTAATTTTTAGCGACGACATTTACTTTTGGTCGGCAAATGACATTTTTTTGCGACCAAAATTTTTTTGGTCGGCAAAAGTGGTCGCCAATTGTGTAAATTCTTGTAGTGTAAATGATGTAACTTTTAAGTTTGGATGTCGAATAACAAGCATTTTGTGGTAAAATCAAAACAACAAGACAACAATAGTCATGGAGGCATATTATATGTGCACAATGCTGATTTTGATATATTAGGGATCCTTGCATTTATGTACGATGTAACACAATACAATAATTAACTTACCATATCCTTCCATGGAGATGGTTTGTAGATCCCCTCCAAAATATCTTTGTATTCCACCTCCTTCATCTGAGACCTAGAATCAAGACAGACCACAGTTGTTGAGAAAAGATTAAGATTAGTAAAAACAAGTGTAGCTAAGAATCTTCTTGGCAATAGTACGGCATGTTGAAATTTTCTAATGACATATAGTTCGGGTATATGTCAAACAAAAAAAAAAAAACACTTAACTTAATGGTAACATCCTCTATTCCATCAGCTATTATTAGTCGAATAGGAGGTGCAACTTTGTCCGAGTCCATAAACCGCTCCTTGACAGCACGCAAGGAGTTCTTAACCAACTCAAAAACCATAATATGTAAATGTGTTGGAACATACCTGTTATGAAAGCAAATAAAGTTAATGTAGAACATAAAACAAAACAGAAAAGAACAAAATCTTACTTGGAATTTCATTATTTGGACAAACAATGTATACACTAATTTAGGAGTCCAACACAGCAATTTTGTTTATTTAAAATGATGATAAGACAAACATCTCAGAAAAACATTTTCCTGGTTTATGGCAACATGAGCTAAGAAGAAAAAATAAGTTGAAAGGAATAAGAAGAAGAATAAGAAGAAAATCACCAAACAATAAAGGAATGATAAACTAATTAATTAATTAGAAGGAAAATAGCTTACGAGTATGTAAAACTAGGATCCCCATAAATATTAACGTCAGGTGCACTACCATATTTGCGCAAACAAATTGCATGGGCATCTCACTGTTGGAAATGGTAGAAAAATTTTGGGTAAAATCATAATTTTTTCTCAAATTTGGTCTATTTTTTAGGTGGGCTCCGAGCGTCGATTTACTCAGGTCAAAGTGGTAACGCGTTCGATGCCGCGTTGTGATTCACATGGTATATTTGGTTGCTCAAAACCATTACCGAGTGAATGGAAAATTGAAGCCAAAGTGTGCTCAATGGAAATGGAGTTTTGGTGAAAATTCTTTAAGATTGTAAAATGGCTTGTCCCGCATTGATTTGGTGGGAAGTTTTGAAAAGGTTTATAAGGCATGGGTTTGGTACTTAGGATGTGCCCCAAGGGGTACCCAAGTGTTTTAGAGGGAGAGGTTATGGGCTAGACCCATTGGACTCAAAAATCATCACGCGCACGCCGGTTCGGTTGGGGCTAGGCCTGGGTGTGGGTTGGGCTTGTTCGGCCCAATACTAATCTTTTTTGGTCAAAAACATTTGAATTTATTTTTATCATAAAATCCATAATTCAAATTAACCGAAAATAATCTGGTTCGATTTTTTCTGTACATCCAAACAGTGCCTAAACAATTTGTATCTGTTTAATTCAACAGCTCTAAATCTGTTTGAATTTCAATGCTGATTTTCCTTTATTAAAAACTCAAAGATAAATGTCATTTGTGGGTCTCATCATAAGATAGAGAGATTGGCATTTTGCTGAATTTTGTGCTAAATTTTGCACAATGTTTGGAATGTTAGATAGCACACCATTGGAGATGTGAATTTGAAAGATTTTTTTTACCAAATTTTGGCTTTGGAATGGAGGATAGCATACCATTGGAGACATGTCAAATGCAGTAAGTCGGAGTAAGCGCTAACCAATAAGCATACGAATCCCGATTCTTGACATGTAGAAGCGATCCAGGAACTGCTGAATGTCGTCCAGATCCTCATAATTAATCTTTGGATCTAGACTTTTCTTCAGCTGTTGAACCCCCAAAGCCATTATGGGAATAATATTATTGTGTCTCACCTTAATTATCTTAAGCATTTGAGTGAATTCCAGCTCATCTTTTGTGTCCATGATCTCAGGAAAGCACCTAAGGTCACGAAAAGAATCCAGATACCAATCTCGCACCTAAAACAGAAATATATATACCACGTACTTGGCTCAAATAATGAAAATCCATTCAAAACCATTCTAGTTACTTACACACATTAATCCAAACAACTAGATAAACAACATTAGCAACCAACAAGGCAGCAATGAAATGATATCCTAAGCACTAATAATTCACCATCGAATCCTTGTCAGTAACCTAGTAGCACTTGAAAGCCTAAAGGGAAAGTTCAACCTAATAAATAAATAAACAAACAAATATGGAAAATGTTTGGTAACTCAAAATTTTGTGGCTCAAATGGCTAAAATCTGTCAAAACGACGTCGTTTTACATTTAAAATCTGTCAAAACGAAATCGTTTTGAGTAATTTGAATCATTTGAGCCACAAAATTTTGAGCTACCTAACATTATTGAACATACATAAACACCCATTTTGAGAATATTCAAAGCCACAGTCAAGACTCCCATACCTAAATTAGCACAAATATATAATTTCCGGTGTCAATAGTGTGGGGGCAAATTCTTGCCCAGGAGATGCAACTACACCATCACCAACATTTTGAAAGAGGGAAACAAACGTGTTGAGATACAATAGCCAAGCTTAGAGTTTTAGTAGCATTATCATTTGGAGTGAAGCCATTCAAGCAACCTTAATTAGATGCTGATATGATTGGAATTAAAATTAAATGTGTTCTGGGAGATTATAATTCTTTAGTCTATGTTTTTGTTATGTATTTAGCTTCCCTAGCATCTAAAAACAAAATTAGCCTCCGTTTGAGAAGTGGGTTGGCTTTTTAGCTTTTTGACTTTTTTGGCTATTTTAGCCTGGACTAAAAAGTTTAGTTTGGGAAAGGTTTTTGGCTTTTTGACTTTTTTGGCTTTTTTGTGAGAGAATAATGTAATGATTATGGATTGGATGTGATATTTTATTTTTTATGGCTAAAATAGCCTATTTTATCTTTTGTGACTAAAATAGCCAAAAAAATCTCGTTTAGCTCTTGCCAAACAGAGCTTAAAGGGGATCGTTGTTTGCCTTATTGTATTAGTTCTTGCTTTATGCTGTTCAATTTTTTTACTCAGTTGAATATCTAGATAAAGTCATAAATATAAATTATCTTAAGGATTAAAAAAAAATTAAAAAATAAAAACTCTATTTTTTTAAACCTTGAGAAATTAATGACTTCTTTGAGCTGGCATTTATATTACGAAGGCATAGTTTGAAAATTTGTGTCTAGTATGTTAAAAAAAACAAAAATTTAAATTAATAGGGACAATAGGGGCACCATGACAAGTTCAAGGCATGTCTTAAAATCTCAACTACTTCACACACAAAGTCAACAAAATAAGGGTATGTATTTGAATTTGAATTGCTCTAATTTTTGAATAAAAAAAATAGGTAAAAGAAGAATAAAAGTTCAAATACTTGCACTATGTTTGAATTCTAGATTTGTCAACAGAAAAGGAGAAGAAATTGACAATGAATTTAAAAGTGCTAAAATTTCTTATTCATGTTTAATTGGATTAGAAAATTGAGAAAGAAATAATTTGGCATTCCCTAGAAATTATTTATTTTTTTCCTCAATTACTTATAAGAAGTATAGAAACAATTACATTCACTTCCTCTTTGGTTTTAGATTCAAACATAATATTACGATTTCAAGAAAAATAACCATGTTTACATTGTTTTTAATTCCAAGGAAAATGATACATTGTTTGTAAATTTTTGGCAGAAATTTAATAACATTTAACAATAGAATTGCAAAATCTGGCAAAATTTTGATTGGATTATGGAAAATTGATAAAATAAATAAATAATTGACATGGATAGGTCCATAAGGCTTACAGCCCACAGCAAACAACCCCAAACCCATCGCTTGGGACCCATAGCATAACCCGGCTGGCAAAGCCCAAGACAGCTGGAGGCCATCTGGGCATGGAGGGCCAATGACATTCGGGCACATGGCAGGTGAAACACAGGCCACATCAGCAGACAAAGATCTGCAGAGTTATTGCCACAACACATCACCATTAATGCAGCCCATCACAGCATTTATTACGACAACACCTCCCCGTCGGAATAGAGCCCCCTCACCCTGAACAAGGTAAGCTACGGCACAGGCTTTCGGCGGAAGGGGGTGCGTCGCAAGGGACAGTGAAATAATTACCAAAGGATATAAGCAAGAATCGAAGACAAGAGGAAGGTTAAGCTTTTCTATCTCTCTCTCTCTCTCTATATTTCCTTCTTCCTCTACTGATTTGCTCGCCGGAGGGTTCACTGGGGGACTACCCCGTTCCCCTTCGGACTTGCTTGCAGGTCATCTGGTGGAATCATCTACCTGGATCGGAACTTGAAGAGCTTGGATCAGCTCGACCTATCCACCCAGGACAAACTGCATCATCAATAATAAAAAGTGACATTCAACTGAAGATAAAAATTTGACTAAAACATCTAAAACTTTGGTTGAAATTTCTGTTAAAAAATGATTGGGATTCTCATCAAATGAAAATCCTAACTAGCGGTTTCTCTTGAGTTTTGGTGTGTGACCACATGATCTACTTTGATCATTTGATCCATTTATCATACAGTCAATTGAGTGAATTATTTATGAAAAAAATCATATTGATAGGACAACTGTAATTCTATATTATACAATTTTTTAAAATATATATATATATATTTGTTTTAAAAAAAAAACAAATATAATTATATATATTCAGACTGTAAAAGTTTGTTTGTTTTTAAAAAACTAAAATAAAAACAAATTAATATATATTTGTTTTTAAAAAAAACATATATATTTGTTTTTTAAAAAAAATTAATGATTCATCCATATAATTTTTTTCATCTTAATCAGCTAGAATGAGACTCTTAGTAATAAAAGTTTCCCGTTTCAGAAACTCTTACTAGTAAAAGTCTCAATTGTATATATTCAGACTGTAAAAATTGTAGATGTAGCAGTGCTATTGAAATGCCTTCCAAAATGACTTGTTCAAATTATCAAAATGAAGTATTTGAAATAATTTATATAAGTGCACTTATTTAGATAAGTTCACTTATTTGAGTCAAATTGTCTTTCTATTTTTCTGCACATCTTTTTATAAAAAAAAAATCAAAAAATATACTTATTTAGATCATTTCAGATACTTCTCACTAAAACCCAATAACATTCGAATTGGGACCCTTATACAATTTCAATCCCTATAAAAATTTTGCTTTAAAATTTTATGGTAGCTAAAAGAATTGTACTTTAACGTCATGCCAAGACAATAAAAAAGTGTCAAAGTGTGATTGAAGATATGTTCAATTTATTTATTTATTTTATTATTTTTTTTCTCTCATGAGATACATATGTCATCCACAAAAGCCATCAAAATGAAAACACTTACCTAAGTTCAAACTCCTTTGTAATGCCGTCCAAGCTCAACCCTTACCTTCCAAATTGGTATCTACCAAATTCAATAGGGGGCACCATCAAAAAAATTAAATAAGAATAATACTTGGGACCCCTTTTTAGGGGTCACCCCCTCACCACCCTTTGTCACGTGGCGGGTGGTGATTGGAGCAGCAGAAAAAAAGAAAAAGAAAAAGAAAATGTAACCAATGAGAGAGAGAGGGGGTCAAAGGGAGTGGGAGGAAAAGGGGATGAATCATTGTTGATTAAATAAATAAATAGTGGGTCATCTTTCCTGTGGAAACCCTGATTACTTGCCACGTGGAAAATATGGTCAAATATGTACCATAGTCAAGCTGTCCAAATAATATAAAATCATTTCATTTTCAAATTTACAAAAATGGCCAAGTAGTCAAAACATACCAATCATACCACCAAAAAGGACATGGGCCAGAGACAAAGGGAAAAAACACCACATGTAAATAGGGCTCCAAAGGCCACAGTCCATAGGCCCCCCAAATTCATGAATAAAGAATGTTTTTGGGCACATACCCTTTATCTGAAATTCTTTTAAGAAAGGTTACTCATTCATTAGGGTTATTAATTGTAGGACCCTCTTTTCGAAGGTAAGTTAGGAAATTAAAAAAAGTTTAAGGGCAACCCTTTTTGGCCTAGGGCTTTGAGCATTAAAAATTAGCTTTTTCATAAAAGAGGAGGGTGACACTTAAAAGAAAGAGGGCACATTACCTTGTCTGGGGTTTGGAGCCCTGTAAAGTAGAAGGGAAATTCACAATCCAGTGGAGCTTTCGATTTTTTTATTTTTATTTTATATACATGGAAAAGTTTATCAAATTTATTATCAATCTCTAATTAATTTTAAAAAATTATCCTGAGTTGTATTTTCCCCAAAGTAGAAAGTTGTAACAATAATTTTGATGGAAATTACATATATATTTTTCAATTCATTGAAGACTATTTATAACAATAGAATTATATTAAATTAAATATTTACTGACTTTATTTGGCTAAAAATTATAAGCTAACTTATGTTCATAACCTAAGGGGTTTGGTTGAATGAAAAGATCTATTAATGTTCTAGATTCAACTCTATGTATTTACTATTGAGGGAGTGGCAACGCAAAGGGTTTGGTCGAGTGAAAAAATCTAAATCTTGGGTATTATACTTATGCTGTGTTTGGTTGGGAGATTTGGAGAGGGATTTGAAAAGAGAAAGGAAAAAGGTGTGTGAAACTAGGTGAAATGTAAGTATATTTTATTCACATTTCACCTAACTTTTCTCTTTTGCTTTCTAAATCCCTCCTCAAATCCTCAAACCAAACACAGCGTTAAGATTTCTGCCATAAAGATTATCCCTTATAGTTAGGTGTTTTAACTTATTTTTTGTCTTTCTAAATCATTTTCAATTTTGAATAAAAAGTTCACCTTTTCACTTTTTAAATCTATCTTGACTAGATCATTTTAAAAATGTGAAAGGAAAAAAAAATTTGTTCGGTAAAAAACAAAAGACCAACAGAAGTTAAATTTTATAAATAATTTTTTTTTTTACACAAATTGACTTCTTTTTTATCTTTTCTGAATTTTTTTAAAAATAAAAAGGATCATTTATATTTAAAAAGTAAAAAAAAAAATTTGACATAATTTAAAAAAAAATCACTTAAAACAAAAACAAATTGAGCAAAAAAAGCTATAAAAAAACTCTTATGAAAAGTTTGAAGTAGGAAAGTATAACAAGACTTGTCCAACATGATCAACCATTACTCTCTAATATAATAAACAATTAATTTTATCTTTTTATAAACTGACCAATTAACCTCTCAATTAAATTGAGTACTCAAAAAAAAAAAAAATAAATAAATAAATAAACCTCTCAAGTAAATCATGGCATTTAGTTTATCAGTTGTGTAACATTGGTAATAGTATGAGATTTTGGATTCAATTCTTATAGGATGGACGTTAGCAATTAGTGTAGAACTTTGAACGGTTTGGCAAGGCCTTCACATGGCATAGTCTCGAGGGTATCGTACTGTAATTATTGAATCTGACTCTTACGCTGTGTTTGGTTGGGAGATTTGGAAAGGGAAATGGAAATGAAAGGAAAAGGAGAAAGAATTAATAGAATTTCAAATCCCAACTATGTTTGGTTGTGTTGGTTATAAAATAGAATTGATGTCCTAAAAGGTCTCCTATTTCTTTATTTATTTCTTACCCCCTTTCTTTTCCCATATATTTTTTATTATAACCAAACATAAATAGGATTACATTTCTCATTCCTTTTCCAAATCCCACCCCAAAAACCCCAACCAAACACAGCATTAAGAAGCAATAACATTGATTCAAGCATCTAATTAGAATCATTAGGATCTAAATTTAATTCTGAGCATCACGACTAGAGCATTAGAGCATCTCCAACGGTAGTAGGCATTTTACCTATCCAAATATTACTATAAAGTATATATTTTATTTTGCCTATCAACTGTTTTATGTTTTTACTCCAACCATGCTCTTTATTTTAGCTATTTATCCAAATACTATTAATTTTATAGAATGCCACGTCAACAACAAAGATAGAGGGAAATGATCCTAATGATTGAATACATTTTGCCTAGCGTTGAAGGCTAGCTACATGTAGCTAGTGAATATGAGTTGAGCCAAAATGCCTAATCATATGCCTAGTGCATTGGAATTGAAAAAAGTGAATCACACTAGGCATTTTAACTAACAAGTATTATATGCCTAGTGCATTGGAGATGCTCTTAGGAGGCTTTTTTGCAGGTGATTAATTGAGAGACTATTTAAATTAGTTTGTGTGAATATGTAATAAAGAATAGCGTTGGAACATATAAATAAAAAATTAGTTAGGTAAAATAAAGTGTATACATTTTTCATATTTTAGCTACTAAAAAATGAAGAGTAGCATTAGAGTTACTTACGTATGGTATATATACCTTTTAAGAGTGTGTACCATAACATGATTTTTTACAATTTTATAAAGCTTAAGAGTAAATTACAAATATGCCTCTAAGATTTGTTTAAAATACAAATTACTGTTTGTAATTCTGAAAATTACATCTCGTCCTTATATATTTCTAACCGTATAATAAATGGCCTAAAAAAATTTTAAAAATATTAAAAATTTATAAAATACACTAAATAGCACCATACAAATATTGTGATGGGCCAAGTGTATGAAATCATTACTCATTCTGGATATGGATCGGGGTCCCCGTACTTTTGGTCATGGTCTTCTTTTTATGATTGGGGTCCCCTCATTGTGGTAACCCTAGAAACATTTGGTGAAGAGAAATTTAGATCTATCTCCCTATAAATTCTGCATTGGGTTTTGGAATCTCAGACAAATTTGATGTTGAGAAATTCAGGTCTCTATGTAAATAAAATTTAGGAGGCCTAGCAACATTTGGGGGAGAAAAATGTAGGTATCACTCACCCTTAATCTATTATATAATAGAAGATGGTAGAGTAGAGAAATTTGGGGCTATGACCATCTATAGTGGATTAGGTAATGAAAATAAGGAATATAATAACAAATGGATTTAGAAAATATATTGATAATTAATTTAAGGCAAATGGTAAAATATTATAAGAAGGAAAAAAAAAAAAAAAAGGCCTCGTAACAAAATAAATTTTATTTTTTAAATTTTATTAAAATACATTTTTTCAAACAATTTTAGTTAATGAAAATAGACAAATAATTTATATTAAAAATAAATCAAAATGTTATAGTTTAAATTAACAAATTATTTTAAAATACACTTTTTCCAGACATTTTTACTAACGAAAATAGACGAATTGTTTAGATTAAAAATAAATTAAAAGATTATAATTTAAATTAACAAAATTAAAAACTCAAGATTTTATTTTGCTACAAGGCTCAAACCCTAAGTTTTTTTTTTTTTTTTCGACATTATAACACATGAGATATGTCATTGGATTTGTCACTTTTATGTATGATTGTTTATGTGAATATTTATGATTGATTTTTATTTTATATAAATATTATTAAAAATGATAAATACAAGGGAAAATAGAAATAGATCTCTTATGTTAGGGTTTGAAGATATTGAAATTTGCATGCTAGTTATGGTTTCTAAGATTTCAAATTTTAAAAGGGTAAATAAAATTTTGAGATAAATGGTTTAAAATACTCTCAAATCCTAAAAACCCGAAATAGTTCTCTCTCTCTCTCTCTTCTACTGATAATTCAATCACATATGTTCATCAGTGCCTCAATTGCATCTTTGCATTGTCGCTTGTACCAAATCCGTAGTCACACTTACCATCGTTCACAACCGATTACCACTATAACCTCATTGTTATACTCCTTTTGTTGGTTTTTTATTTTTATTTTTCTGTTTCTCCCTCTCTATCTATCTATATATCTCTCTCTTTTTCCTCTCTCAATTATCTCTTGTGGTCTCTTTATGTTCGCTATGATTTGCTTCTCTTTTGCTCCTTTTTTCTATTTGATGGTATTCTTCCATCTAATTATTGTTGTTGTTTCGTAAACATTGTTGTTTTTCTAATGATGCAAATCATATGCTTTATGTGGTTCAAATCGTGTGTTTTGGATGTTTTGTGATATTGCTTGAGTTGGAGTCATGCTTATGGCTATATATGGTTAAGTCATGTCTTTTTAGTAAGAAAATCAATTTGTTTTATGAAAATCATTGATTTATATAGTTGTATTCATGTTTCCAGCTTAGACCATATCCTGTTTATTCAATCACGTAATTATAATTTGGAGGCCAATTAATTAATTGCACGATAGGGGTGTTCAATTAATGATCTTCTTCTTTCGTGTACTTAAACTCTTAAGTTGAGATCAGGGACAGAACTATGTTGAGACCATAGGTGGTCGTGGCCCCCCCAGCTTTCAAGCTTCACTTTAGAATATTATGGATTGTATAGTTACTTCCTGCAAATACCTCACCGTGACCTCCCTCCATTCTCTAACAACCATTTTTCCCTTTGCAGGACAGCAATATGATATGAAGTAAAAGTAATAGTTTATTCATTTATTAGTCAATCCCAAATGGTGCGAAATAGCAGTAAAAGTTTGCTGTTTATATTTGTTTTATTATTGAGTGATTAATGAACATACATGGAACTAATTTTGTTGGTCAATCATTTTAATTAGTAACAAAAAAACATTAAAACAAAATTTATAAAATAAAAGTTATTTTCACAAATGTTTAACCTTAAAGTAAAAGGTTTATAAATCATATCATTCTATATGAAAATTTTCTATCATTCTGTATGTATCGTTTTGGGTCGAAACTTGAGACTCAATCTGACCCATACATATATGCCTAGTCTCGACTTGGCCCCCCCAGTGTATGAATCCTGGTTCCGTCCCTGGTTGTAATAGATTAGTGCATGTTGGTTTCAAAGCCAAACAGGTTTCTTTGCTCTCCATAAAAGAGTACGACGACTTTTTATTGTGATAAAGATTAAGTGGAACACGTAATTGCTATCATCTGATTGACTTATCTTTTATAATAATAATAATATTCCCAATAAAACTTAAAATATGAAGAATTTAAAATATTAAAATACAATCTAAAAGTGAATTTTAAACTAAACTGTCCAGGTTGATTTGAAAGTAGATACGATCTAAGAGCATCTATATCAAACTCTTCAAAATCATTTTTTAGCTAAGAACTTTAAAAAATCAACTCTATCAAACTCGCTTACAGCTTGTCAAAATTTACGATCGCTATAGTAACTCGTTACAATAAGCGAGGCACTGTTCATCGCTATTTGTATGTTACCGGATATCCACCTGGAAGTCCGTCCAGTCAACCGGTCAACGGCAATTTTTTTTTTTTTTAAGAATTATTTGGGTGGTAAATTATCAATTTAATAAAAAAAGAAATACTAACAAACACAATAAGAAAATAATATTTAATAGTTAAAATAAAAAGTTTGATGCAGTAAATGTTAAAAAGTGAATAAGGCTTGGTTTGGAAAGTAGGTTGGCTTTTTGGCTTTTTTGGCTATTTTAGCCTGGGCTAAAAAGCTTGGTTTGGGAAGGGCTTTTTGGCTTTTTGACTTTTTTGACTTTTTTTGTGAGAGAAGAATGTAATGATTATAGGTTGGATGTGATGTTTTGTTTGTTATGGCTAAAATAGCCTATTTTGTTTTTTGTGGCTAAAATAGCCAAAAAAACCTGAAAACCATCTTGCCAAACAGAGGCTAACTACAATAATGAAATGGGAAATGATTTGGAGCCCTAAAAAGCCTCCCCCCAATCTCTTTGGGTATGTTTGGTTTGTGTTTGAGAGATGTGTTTTAGAGATAAAAAGTACGAAAAGTTGTTTGGTTTGGTTTTTTTCAAAAGATGTTTTGGAAAATTATTTTGAGAGAGAGTTTTGGAAAAAGTGAATGATTTGATGTGTGTGAGAGAGAGATTTGTTTGGAAAACTTGTTTGGTTTACAAGTTTTGAGAAATGTTTTTGGGAAAATTTGTTTGGTTTGATTACTTTTAAAAACTTATTTGTAGAGAAAATTTCCCAAAATTTTTTCAGAAATCCAAACCAAACGAACCCTTTAATTCTTAAAACGACGTTGTTTTGAGAAATTTTTTTTTTTTTTTTGGCCTTGGTCTCAATTTTCGGGGGATTAGGACTCCCCAAATTAGGGGAGGTAACACGACCCTAATGAAATAGCCTTAATTTGACTAAAATTTAAACAGTTTGGTGTAATTGCTCAAAGTCATTGAAGATCGTGTAAGCTAGCTGGTTCAATTACACTTTTATGTAGGGGACCACTTGGCAAGAGAGGTCTCGCAATTGCTAATCAAGCTTAGCTGTGTTATCATCATTATTAAAGACAAAAAAGAGAAAAAGAAAAACAGTATTAGGTCTGACATACTGGTAAATTTATCCAACTGATTAATTGCCTAGTAAATTTTTCTGATTGATTGATCATGACACCACCCATTTACTTCTAACAATAATAATCAACTGGTTTAGTTTTATTTTTTAAAATTTATTTTTCAAAAAATTAAAATTTTTAAATATTTTTAAAATTTTTAGATATATTTAACATAAATATATTTAAAAAGAATAATATTTGTAAAAAAAATCTTTAAAATTTTTTCTAAACATTAAAAATGCGAAAATTCAATATATTTTAGTATTCTTATGTATTTATTTATTTTTTAAAATATATTTTTATAAATATTTTATTTTTTTAGATACATCTAAAAAAGATGCATCTAAAAAAATAAAAATAAAAATTCTTAAATTTTAAAAATATTTATTAAAACTAAAAAAATATGAAAAAAATAAAATACTCAATTTCTAAAAAATTGAAACGAAAATGGTTTTCTTCCTGGCTTCGGCTCCATTGTACAATATATATATATATATATATATATATATATATATATATATATATATATATATATATATTTGTGGTTTTCTTTTTCTTTTCTTTTTTTATATTTTTTTTTCATCTCAAATAAAAGGAATTTTCAATTTTACTTGACTAGATGAATTAGAAATTTTAAAATTTTATTTTTTAAAAAAAAATAAGTCCAGAAAAATAAAATAAAAGGCAAAAAATAATTGACTTTTTTGTTTTTGTTGTCTTTAGTAATTTTTTTGAACTTTTTTTATTTTTATTTTTTTTAATTTTAGATTTGTATACACAAAATGAATCTACAAAATAATTTTTTTTACATAATTAAAAAAAAATCACTAATATAACTTTTTATCTACATACCAAACAATCCCTAACTATATGCATAAAACATAAAATAAAAAGGAAAACCTCTCTTTTCATCATTGTAACCGTTCAAAAGTTGGTTCAAAAATAATTCCCACATCAACCAACCATTTCAATCAATTTTAAAAAAATTACTAAATATTTTATACAATACTCTACTCACATAAATATAACACACCAATGTAGTCATGTGAATATTATGTAAAATATTTGATAATTCATTTTGAATCTCTGCTATGTTTGTTTCAACGAACCAAGTAAAAATACATATTTATATATTACTTATAGCCTATTCACAGATATATATATATATATATATAAAGAATAATATTTTTTTTTACTTATTTATAAATTACTTGAAATGCGATTATTGAGCACACTGTTGAAAATGGTTTAGTAAGTACGCTTTCTATTTTATTTTATTTTTTTAAAATTAGATTTTTAATAGAAATATAATAATGATTGAAATGTAGATGTGGTTGGTTTTTTCCAAAGTTGGAACAAAACAAGAAAGGATTTATCACACTTTTTATTCTAAACTTTTGTCACCTTAAATTATTTATTGAGCCTCTGTTTGGCAAGATGGTTTTCAGGCTTTTTTGGCTATTTTAGCCACAAAAAACAAAATAGGCTATTTTAGCCATAACAAACAAAACATCACATCCAACCCATAATCATTACATTCTTCTCTCACAAAAAAAGCCAAAAAAGCCAAAAAGCCAAAAAGCCCTTCCCAAACCAAGCTTTTTAGCCCAGGCCAAAATAGCCAAAAAGCCAAAAAGCCAACCCACTTCCCAAACGGAGGCTGAGTCTACTAAGTCCTTAAGATATATAAATTAATATATATTTAGTACATAAACTATCGATTGAATCTATGTAGTCGTATTTTAATTCAAACTTAATTAGTCCTTAAAAGGAAATTTTAATCTAAAAATATATTGAAATTTTATTTTATTTTTAAAAGTATTTTATTTCCTTGTGTGTTTAAATTAATATCAAATTCTAGTTTCTCAATCTTGCCAATAAAATTATACGAGTATTAGATATACTGAAAAAGTAGAATTAGGTAATTTAAATAATAACTGTTCGTTATAAATAATAATAGAATAAAATAATACATTAATTAAGTTATAAAAAAAATTTAGCGAAAGCTTAAAGACAATCAATTACAAATTATAACGGAAATCGGGTATATAATACTAGATAAATGCAAGTAAGTAACCATTGTACAAGATAAGTAAGAGAATACTATAGAAATCAAATTTTAATTTTTTTTTTCAAAATAAAATTTTAACTAGATAGGGTATTTTATTAATTTATTATCAATTATAATACTTATGAGGTTCTATTTTATTTTTGTAATTCTTTAAGAAGTAAATATGTTCGAATTAAATATTTTAGGGACTTAATAAATTCAGTTGATAGTTTAAGGACTAAACAAACTTTGATTTATATACTCTAAGGACTTAATGGACTCGATCGATAATTTAAAAATTAAGTAAATAATTTGATGATAGTTTAAAAATAAAAAGTGTAATAAACCCAATAAGAAACTACCAAACATGCTATCTTTAAAAAAAAAAAAAAAAAAAAGGAGTTTAGAAATCATATAATTTAAAAAATAAATTAAAAAAGTTCTTAATTTTCTAGATAGATTTAAAAAAACTATTTAACATCAAGTTATAATGTGGTAAAAACACTAAAATTAAAAAAGAGAAAACAAAAAAACTATTTATGTAGCCCCTCAATAAATTACATGCAGCTAAAGTAAAGATGAAAAATTCATTTTTTTTCAAAAGTTAAGATAAATGATTCATCCCTCAAATTGAGTAGCCAAATCTCATTTCAAATGACGTGGTTAAGACTTATGTAAATTTATTTATTTATTTATTTATTTTTTCTTCTAAGAAAGAGAACTTGAGCCTGAGTGTGTTTGTTTATTCTAAATATTATTTTGGAAAGATAGTAAAAAATAATTTTTTGGCTTTTAACTAAGCTTTTGACTTTTTTAGACAAATGATTTGGGAAGTTAGTAAAAAGTGACTTTTGACTTTTTTTATTAATATTTGTTTATGATGTCAAATCATAATCAAATGACCAAACTACCCCTATTTAGTTTAAAATATTACAACTTCACCCATGTAACTATTTTGACTCATAAGGGGTAAAATTGTAATTTCACCTTTGGCTAAAAACCACCTCCCCAAATGAAAAAAAATTCAAAAAAGTCAACTTTTGACTTTTGTTACAAATAAAAAAAAAAGTGACTAAAAGCCAACTTCCCAAAATAAGCCTAAGAAGTGCATGTTTTGCAACTGATAAATCAATTCTACTTTTTCATCCACATCATTTGGGGTGGGATTCAGATTGCTCAATTAAGAGGATGTAGCGGGATTGATTTTGAAATTAATTTTTTTTTATCTTTAGTGAATTTTTATTCAAAATTTTAGAAAATTTTATATTTTTTGGGTCACTTTAGAAGATCCTAAAATTGAGAAGGCTATAAAAAACGCTTTCCACTGAGACAAAAAAATGTCCCGAATAATTAAACAAACAACAAAGCTTAAAAGCCTAAGCTAAAGGAGGTCAATAATAATTTTATTGTAAAATTCGAATAAAAAACCCAACAAATTTAATAATTTTATTGTCAAACTCACATTAAAACTCAACAAAATTATATAGGACCATGTTAGTTTCACTCGCTTTTTAACAAAATATGCTCATTTATAAAAATTTATTAACCAAAGTTACAATAACACACTGTACATTTTTGTCAACTATCTAAATTGTCTCTCCAAAATTTACACTAGTCTTATTTCATATAATTTTATCTTTTCAGCAAAAATTATATAATAATTGCAAATTATTGAGCATAATTGCAAAATATTGAGCATACTTGGTGAAAGGGAGAGTTGAAAAGTAAGGAGGTAACCCAATTTTTATTGAAAAAGGGGTAAATTATAGATTACGGGTGAGTATGGTTCGGTTTGGATCGGTTTGGAATAAATTCAGAATTAATTTATTGTCTACAGTTCTATAAAAATTGGAACCAAACAAAATCATTAAAGGGTTCTTTTAGGGAGTGAGTTGGCTTTTTGGCTATTTTAGTCTGGGGCTAAAAAGCCTTATTTGGGAAAAGTTTTTTGATTTTTTGTAAGATAAATAATGTAATAATTATGTGTCAGATATGATGTTTTGTCTTTACTTGACCAAAAAGTTCATTTTATCTTTTTGTGGTTAAAATAGGCCCAAACCCACCCAACTCATTCTTTCCAAACGAAGCCAAAATTATGAAATCAATCTGAACCAAACTATTAAAATACGATTTGATTCATAACAATGGATCACATAATTTGTTCATAAGAAATATTATATAATATTTTTTTAAAAAATTCAACCCATCATAAATTTTAAAAGTAATGATAACATGTCTATCAAACGAGCTACTCTCATCCAGTTAAACAAAAAATAACATTAACCAAACATTGTTCAACATTAATCTGTCATGATTTTTCGAAACATAAATTTTCAGAATATAAACATGCACATTAATTCACCGTTAACTTAAAGAAACATAATATCTAACAAATAAACATATATGGTTTAAGTTATACGGTCTAGTTTAATTTAAATTCAAAACCGTGGACCTAAAATCGGAACCAAGCCGTGGAGACCAATTTCCCAATTTTGCAAACCAAGACCAAACCACGAATTTAAAAAACCAAAACAAAATTACCGGATTGGTTTGGACTGGTCCGGTTTGATTTTTTTGATTTTTTTGCTTAGCCCTATTACAAATCTCTTGAAATTTGCTTAAAATACAAATTATCTCTTATAGTCTAAAAAATTAAACATAATCCTTTGTCAAAAAATTTATTTAACAGAATTAACTGGAAAAATAAAAATTTTAACTATTTTCTTATATAATAATAAAATTACTTGAATTATTAATTGAAATAATTTTCTGACATCATTAAAACTGTTAATTGACTTGATAATTTATTAATAAAATGGGATATTTGTTATGAAATTAGAAACTTTAAAAAACATGATGTAATTTTCAAAATCACATGAAGTAAATAATATTTTAAACAAATCTCATAAATGTATTCGTAGTTTATCCTTGAAAAAGTATATTAGCAAAGAAATTCTGGATCACTGAAATTATTATTGTGCAGCAAAATATTTCCATTTATAGATCTGAGAAGACAATGCTGGCATGTATAAATGTAAATATTTTTTCTCAAATTGATAAATTCAATAATATTTTTTTTTTTTGTGTACTCATTGCACTACTAATTATTACATGTTTAAATTATATTTATTTTATTTGAAATTTAAAAAAAAATATAACAAGTTTCATAATTTTGACATAATTAATTGAATTCTTTTAAAGTTTTAATTAACATAACATTTAAGTTATTTTTTATTAATAATTCTTGAGTCGTATAGATGACAAGATTTATCATTTCTTTTATACTAAATATAGCGATCCCGGGTTTACCATTGTTATACAGTGATCCGGACATGTGTCCGTGGATGTTGGTAGTTGTTTATTATCTTATTTACATCCTTTCAACTTAGTATTTGAGTTATAGGATGTGTTGGGCAGGTTTGTTACAGGTTGGTTGAGTTTAGAAACCAAAACTAGTTGCCCAGATTTTGACCTGTTCGCTCGAGCGGGGGTGTTGGCGCTCGAGCGGGGATTGCACCCATCCAGTATTTCCTGTGCAGTGTTGGACGCTCGAGCGTGGTATTGGCCGCTCGAGCGGGGTTACGTGAGTGCCGCTCGAGCGGGGAGTTGGGAGCTCGAGCGAAGACCTGGTTCTGCAGAAGTTCTGGGAGTGTGTATTCACCGCTCGAGCGGGATTGTTGGCGCTCGAGCGGGAGTCTGTGAGTTACGCTCGAGCGGAGTGTTTTACGCTCGAGCGGGCCGACTGGGTTTAAGTTCCGTGTTTTGACTTTTCAAATCACTTTTTCACTTTCTCTTCTCTCTCCTACTTTTCCAAAAACACCATTGTTGAGCCTCTCACTCTAGAACTCTACCTTCTCTCTAGGTTTTGATCTAGTAGGAGTGATTTGCTCACCTTTGGCCTTTACAAAAAGGTTGTTGATCGTCGAGGGCTATATTTTAATCTGAAAATTTCGAGATTTGGAGCACGTTGGGTTTTGTATTCTTCTCCCTTGGAGCTCCGAATTCGAGGTAGGGATATCCTACTCCTCTCTATGGATTTTGTCTTTAAATTTTGGTATTTTGAGATGTTGGGGTTGGTTTGGTAATTTTGTGAGAGTTTGGGGCTTTTGTGCAATTTTACAAAAGTTGGGGTTTTATTCATAATAAACCTAGATGCATGTTTGGCATAGAGAAATGGAATAAATGTTAAATCATTGATGAAAATGGGACCTAAGGGTTGAAATGTTAATTATGGGAATTGACCTAATTACATTGTTTAATTAATTGGGATAATTAATTGTGAGGAATGAGGAAATGAAATGTTGATTGAATATCCATTGTGCATTTATTTTCTGTATAGAAATAACTGCTTTGGGCTATCGGTGGAGGATAGTCGTGATTGTTGTAGACAATGCATGATGATTAGGCAAACGAAAACTAATCAATGGAATGTGTCATGAAATTTGACGATTAATAGAATACATTAACTACATGTATTGAGTAATTGTATATAGAACCAATGTGTTTGTATACGTTATGTGTAGAGGAGGAGATGAGGGATGTACTCCGCGGTTTAGAGGAAGATGGGGGATGTACCTCTAAACCGGATAGTGTTGGGAGAAGATAAGGGATGAACTCCGTAGATACAGCTCATATGCTTGTCTAGAGAAGTGAAGATAGAGCTCATATGCTTATCTTTGTGAAGTGTGGATATAGCTTATATGCTTATCTGTGGATATTGTTGTTATACATATCTGTTGTAGAATGTGGATATAGCTTATTTGCTTATCTGAGAATGTGGATATTGTTGTTATACATATCTGTTGAGAATGTGGGTAGTGCTTATATGCTTATCCGTTGAAAAAGGGAAAATGAAAGGTAACTTGGACTCATAAGTCGTATGACATAAATATGTGATTTATGTGAATGTATCAGTGTTGGCCATCTACCAATTGCTAATCTTTTAGTCAGTGTTCATGGTTGGTTTAGTATATTTCTACTGGGCTGTGGCTCACCCTATATGGGAATATCATTTTCAGGTACAGGTAGCATGCCACCTCCAAGGACATAGCGTGGGAGGCTAGAGGCGGACATACTTTTGTCGTTTTACTTTTGATGTATTACATGTAAATTCAAGCCAAGGGCTTAATGTGTATGAGTTAATACTCTTTTGTTGTAACCAAGTGTTAACTTGGAAAGCTGTAAGCCCTTAGGGCATTTGCTTTTGTTGTTAACATGTAATGCTTATGTAATGGAATTCTGATAAATGGAAGAATGTGGAGCTTTTACATATCAATGCATGTCTTATTTGTTGGGATTAATGTTATTATTTCGAGGGCGTTACAACTTGGTATCAGAGCGTACTGGGTTCGAATACTTTGGGTACGTGGGAAGTGATTAGGATCACAATGGGTTTGTCTCGCTTGATAGAGACTTAGATGTAGTATCATATGCTATATGCTTAATTGATAACATGCTTATGTGACTATGTGGGTATGAGATTTAATTTCTAGGATGTTGATTGGATCCTTGGGTTTCTGGGAGTCTTATTGGAAAAGCACTTGATCAATGCTGTTTCTGACCGGAACTCTAGTAACGCCTCGGGACTGTCATTATCCGGAAATGAAAATTCGTAAGTGCTTAGGTGTTTATGTGCTTACTTGGAGTGAATTACAGTTGTCCATGCATTAGGACGTGCGTGTTTAGTTTTGGCACATTTGTGAATGTGCTAACATTCTGTGTTACCCTTATTAGGATGTCAGGACGAGGAAGAGGTGCTAGGCGTGGTAGACCTGCGAGGCAGGAAGTACCGTTACCGGGTGAGATTCCGGCAGTGCAAGAGGGAGTTGATCAGGCCAATGTGGCCGAGCCAGTGGGTCAGCAGGCCATGGGTGCCTTAGCCAGAGAGATAGCAGGAGCTTTGGGTATTCTTAGAGCTGGGAATCAGGCAGCTGAGGCAGGGCCTTCTTTCTTGAAGAGGGAGTTTTTCCGGTCTAATCCGGATGAGTTTATCGGGGATTCGAAGGAGCCACTGAAGGCTGATGAGTGGCTAGAGCAAATGAGTAAGACGTTCAAGATGCTTGGCATCGAGGACGGAGCACTGAAAGTGACCTTGGCATCCTTCCAACTGAAGGGAGATGCGGGTCAATAGTGGAAGTTCGAGAAGGCTCGTGTTGGTGGTACTTGGGAGGCGTTTGTGAATGCTTTTCAGGAAATGTTTTTGTCTGCAGCAGCTAGGGAGAAGCTGAGGGATCAGTTTAGCCGGCTTAATCAGCAGGACATCTCTGTGGCAGAGTTTGAGGCCACTTTTACTAGTTTGTCCAGGTTTGCACCTGAGTTGGTGGCGTCCGAAGAACGCCGTTGCTACAAGTTTGAGCGGAAGTTGAGGCGGGGCCTCAAGCTGAGAGTTGGTGGGTCTTACATCCGAGAGTATAGACACCTAGTGGACGCTGCAGCTCATATGGAGCTCATGATGCAGGAGGAGGATGAGGGGCAGAGAGGCTCCAAGAGGAGCCAAGATGGCCAGGGTGATGGCAGGAGGCAGAGGGGTTCTAACCCTCAGCAGTCGCAGGGTGGTGTTGCTAGATCGACCTTCCCAATGCCGAGTGCAGGCTCCGGGAGAGGTGGTCAGGGGGATTTCACCTGTTACAAGTGTGGCCAGCTGGGTCACAAGGTTTCTGTTTGCCCGCTGAAGGGTGGAGGTCAGAGAGCTGCTTCTTCTTCAACTAGACCGCAGAGTCAGAGTTTGGGCAGGAGGCAGCCCTTGTCTTGTTATCAGTGTGGACAGTCTGGGCACCTGAAGAGGTTTTGCCCGCAGTTGAGTGCCACTTCGGGAGCGTCTGGTTCTAGGCAGACGCAGAGTTTTCAGCCAGCTCAGTCTGTGCAGGCCTCAAGGGCCAATCCGGGAGCTTCTTCATCCCAGTCTGTGCAGCAGTCTTTTGCTCCGAGAGGTGAGCAGGTAAACCAGGGGCCTACGGGGCGCGCGTATGCTGTTACCGCGCAGGATTTAGTACCGGCTCCATCGGTAGTGAGAGGTACTTTTCTGTTTTGTAACTCGGTTGCTAATGTGTTGATAGATACGGGTGCATCTCATTCTTTTGTATCTGCTGCATTTGCATCTGTTTTGGAATTTGAGTTAGCACAGTTAGCATCTCCTATTTGTGTGGTGTCACCTCTTGGTGGTGAGTTGATTCTGAAACAGGGTGTTAGAGAATGTGATATAGAGGTCGCCGACTATAGGCTTCCTTTTTCGTTTGTTGTCATGCCCATGAAGGGTTTTGATGTTATTTTGGATATGGACTGGTTATCGTCATACCGGGCTGTTATCGATTGCTACCGCCAGAGGGTCACGTTATGTACCTTGAGCGGGGAGTGGTTCCATTTCTTGGGAGACCGGGTTGGTAGTATTTTGCCACCGGGGTATGATTCGCGAGGGCGAAGTGAGCTTAGTAGTCTATTTGCCAGCTTTGAGAGTGGTGAGAGTGGTGAGACCCAACTTGTGTTGCCGAGGGTGGTTTGTGAGTATTCGGATGTTTTTCCCGAAGATCTTGTTAGTTTGCCATCTCACCGAGAGATAGAGTTCTCTATTGATCTAGTGCCCGGCACGGCGCCGATTTCTATGGCACCTTACCGTTTTGCTCCAGCAGAGTTGGTTGAGTTGAAAGTTCAACTCTAGGAATTGCTAGATAAGGGCTTTGTTCGCCCTAGTGTTTCGCCGTGGGGAGCACCGGCCCTCTTTGTTAAAAAGAAAGATGGTGCCTTGAGATTGTGTATTGATTACCGGAAGTTGAATCGGGCTACGGTTAAGAATAAGTATCCTATGCCCCGTATAGATGACCTGTTTGACCAGTTGAAGGGTTCCCGTTGTTTCTCTAAGATAGACTTGAGATCGGGTTACCACCAGTTGAGGGTCAGGGAGGAGGATGTTCCTAAGACAGCATTCCGTACGCGGTATGGCCATTATGAGTTTCTGGTGATGCCATTCGGGCTTACCAATGCACCGGCAGTCTTTATGGACTTGATGAACCGGATTTTTCGGGAGTTCTTAGACCGATTTGTGGTCGTCTTCGTGGACGACATCCTTATCTATTCGCCTTCAAAGGAGGAGCACGAGGAACACTTGAGAGTGGTGCCTGAGTTGCTTAAAGCCCATAGGCTGTATGCCAAGTTTGGGAAGTGTGAGTTCTGGCTGAGGGAAGTCAAATTCTTAGGCCACGTGGTATCTGGGGAAGGGGTGTCTGTTGATACATCCAAGGTTGAAGCAGTGCAAGATTGGGCACAGCCTAAGAGTGTGTTTGAGATCCGCAGTTTTCTGGGATTGGCTGGGTATTACCGTCGGTTTGTGAAAGATTTCTCCAGGCTAGCGTCACCGTTGACTAGACTGACTCGGAAGGGAGTCAAGTTTGTGTGGAGTGAGACTTGTGAAAAGTCGTTCCAAGAGCTGAAAGTTAGATTGACCACCGCTCCGGTGTTGATTATTCCGGAGAGAGGGTTGGGTTATGCGGTTTATTGTGATGCCTCACGAGAGGGTTTGGGTTGTGTGTTGATGCAAGAGGGGAAAGTGGTAGCTTATGGCTCACGTCAGTTGAAAATACACGAGAAGAATTACCCCACACACGACCTAGAGTTAGCGGCTGTGATCTTTGCCATGAAAATCTGGAGGCACTACCTTTATGGTGAGAGGTTCGAGGTGTTCTCAGACCACAAGAGTTTGAAGTATCTGTTTACACAGAAAGACTTGAATTTGAGGCAGAGGAGGTGGATGGAGTTCATCGAGGATTATGATTTTGAGTTGCACTATCATCCGGGAAAGGCCAATGTTGTGGCCGATGCCCTTAGTAGGAAGACCATTAGTGATGTAGCTTGTATAGCCATCCGGGAATGGGAGATGTTGGGAGCACTTGGCGAGTCTGATTTACTACTGGGCGAATCTGTTGAGGCTGCGGCCTTGTTTTCTGTTGTTACGCAGCCTACACTTGTGACTAGAGTGTTAGAGGCACAGAGAGGTGACCTCGAGGTAGAATTCCTCCGAGAGAAGATCTCCAGTGGGAAAGTTGAGAAGGGTTTGACGGTGTATCCCGACCTGAGTGTGAGATACCGAGACCGTTTGTTTGTACCGGAGTCTTGCCGTGAGGAAGTACTCCGAGAGTTTCACCATTCGCGCCTTGCGGTGCATCCGGGAGGTACTAAGATGTATCAGGATTTGGGTCGCCAGTTTTGGTGGCGGGGTATGAAAAGAGATGTGGCTGTTTTCGTATCGAAGTGCCTTACTTGCCAGCAAGTGAAGGCCGAGCATCAGAGGCCAGCGGGTTTGTTGCAACCCTTGCCTATTGCCGAGTGGAAGTGGGAGCATGTCACTATGGACTTCGTTGTGGGTCTTCCGAGGACTCAGCGGGGTAGTGATGCTATTTGGGTGGTTGTAGACCGGTTGACTAAGTCGGCGCACTTCATTCCTATGCGCGTGAGAGATTCGGTAGACCATCTTGCCGATTTGTATATTCGGGACATAGTGAGGTTGCACGGGGTCACAGTGACAATCGTCTCAGATAGAGATCCTCGTTTTACTGCCAGGTTGTGGCAGAGTTTGCAGAGTGCCTTGGGCACTAAGTTGACCTTTAGTACGGCTTATCACCCTCAGACTGACGGGCAGTCCGAGCGTACTATTCAGATCCTTGAGGATATGCTTCGGGGTTGTGTCCTGGACTTCAGTGGGACGTGGGAGAGGCACTTACCCTTGGTAAAGTTTGCCTACAACAACAGTTTTCAGTCTAGTATCGGTATGGCACCGTTTGAGGCCTTGTATGGCCGACCGTGTAGGTCTCCAGTTTGTTGGGCCGAGGTGGGTGATGCACCTTTGTTGGGTCCGGAGTTGGTTAGGGAGACGACGGAGAAAGTTGAGCTCATCCGTAGGAGGCTTGTTACAGCCCAGAGTCGTCAGAAATCTTACGCTGACCGTAGGAGGAGGCCTTTGGCGTTTGAGGTAGGTGATCATGTCTTTCTGAAGATATCACCTAGGCGAGGCTTGATGAGGTTTGGGAAGAGTGGGAAGTTATCCCCTCAGTTTATTGGTCCTTTTGAGATCCTTGAGAGGATTGGCGAGGTTGCTTATCGGTTAGCTTTACCGCCGCAGTTGTCCGGAGTGCATGACGTGTTTCATGTGAGTATGCTTCGGAAGTATGAGCCAGATCCATCACATGTGTTGGATTGGACCGATTTAGAGGTAGTTGAGGATGCCTTGTATGAGGAGAGACCGATTCGGGTCTTGGATAGGCGGGATCAGGTCCTGCGTGGCAAGACCATTCCTTTGGTGAAAGTCTTGTGGAAACATCACGGAGTGGAGGAGGCCACTTGGGAACGTGAGTTGGAAGTCCGCGAAAAATATCCGGACTTGTTTGTTGATATGTAATCTTGTATTTAGACTTTGAACTATTGTTGAACTTAAGAGCTTTTATATATGTCTTAAGTTGTGGAACATTGAAAATGTTTGGTTTATTGGAACTTGCCTCATATGGAAGTCGAATGTAACATTATATATGTTGAATATATTGTTGAAATTGGAAAGATAATGCGTAATGCTGATGCATGTTGAAAGCACATATGTTGTTTACATATTGTGAAATGCCCCTTATTGAAGGGATGGGATGACCGGTAATGGGTCGAATTGCTGAATGTTAGTGTAACATTGTTTAAAATGGAGAAAAAAAAACTCGTTTTTTGAAAACTTGTGCTTAATTTCGGGGACGAAATTCTTTAAGGGGGGGAGGTTATAGCGATCCCGGGTTTACCCTTGTTATACAGTGATCCGGACATGTGTCCGTGGATGTTGGTAGTTGTTTATTATCTTATTTACTTCCTTTTTACTTAGTATTTGAGTTATAGGATGTGTTGGGCAGGTTTGTTACAGGTTGGTTGAGTTTAGAAACCAAAACTAGTTGCCCAGATTTTGACCTGTCCGCTCGAGCGGGGGTGTTGGCGCTCGAGCGGGGATTGCACCCATCCAGTATTTCCTGTGCAGTGTTGGACGCTCGAGCGTGGTATTGGCCTCTCGAGCGGGGTTACGTGAGTGCCGCTCGAGCGGGGAGTTGGGAGCCCGAGCGGAGACCTGGTTCTGCAGAAGTTCTGGGAGTGTGTATTCGCCGCTCGAGCGGGATTGTTGGCGCTCGAGCGGGAGTCTGTGAGTTACGCTCGAGCGGAGTGTTTTACGCTCGAGCGGGCCGACTGGGTTTAAGTTCCGTGTTTTGACTTTTCTAATCACTTTTTCACTTTCTCTTCTCTCTCCTACTTTTCCAAAAACACCATTGTTGAGCCTCTCACTCTAGAACTCTACCTTCTCTCTAGGTTTTGATCTAGTAGGAGTGATTTGCTCACCTTTGGCCTTTACAAAAAGGTTGTTGATCGTCGAGGGCTATATTTTAATCTGAAAATTTCGAGATTTGGAGCACGTTGGGTTTTGTATTCTTCTCCCTTGGAGCTCCGAATTCGAGGTAGGGATATCCTACTCCTCTCTATAGATTTTGTCTTTAAATTTTGGTATTTTGAGATGTTGGGGTTGGTTTGGTAATTTTGTGAGAGTTTGGGGCTTTTGTGCAATTTTACAAAAGTTGAGGTTTTATTCATAATAAACCTAGATGCATGTTTGGCATAGAGAAATAGAATAAATGTTAAATCATTGATGAAAATGGGACCTAAGGGTTGAAATGTTAATTATGGGAATTGACCTAATTACATTGTTTAATTAATTGGGATAATTAATTGTGAGGAATGAGGAAATGAAATGTTGATTGAATATCCATTGTGCATTTATTTTCTGTATAGAAATAACTGCTTTGGGCTATCGGTGGAGAATAGTCGTGATTGTTGTAGACAATGCATGATGATTAGGCAAACGAAAACTAATCAATGGAATGTGTCATGAAATTTGACGATTAATAGAATACATTAACTACATGTATTGAGTAATTGTATATAGAACCAATGTGTTTGTATACGTTATGTGTAGAGGAGGAGATGAGGGATGTACTCCGCGGTTTAGGGGAAGATGGGGGATGTACCTCTAAACCGGATAGTGTTGGGAGAAGATAGGGGATGAACTCCGTAGATACAGCTCATATGCTTGTCTAGAGAAGTGAAGATAGAGCTCATATGCTTATCTTTGTGAAGTGTGGATATAACTTATATGCTTATCTGTGGATATTGTTGTTATACATATCTGTTGTAGAATGTGGATATAGCTTATTTGCTTATCTGAGAATGTGGATATTGTTGTTATACATATCTGTTGAGAATGTGGGTAGTGCTTATATGCTTATCCGTTGAAAAAGGGAAAATGAAAGGTAACTTGTACTCATAAGTCGTATGACATAAATATGTGATTTATGTGAATGTATCAGTGTTGGCCATCTATCAATTGCTAATCTTTTAGTCAGTGTTCATGGTTGGTTTAGTATATTTCTACTGGGTTGTGGCTCACCCTATATGGGAATATCATTTTCAGGTACAGGTAGCATGCCACCTCCAAGGACATAGCTTGGGAGGCTAGAGGCGGATATACTTTTGTCGTTTTACTTTTGATGTATTACATGTAAATTCAAGCCAAGGGCTTAATGTGTATGAGTTAGTACTCTTTTGTTGTAACCAAGTGTTAACTTGGAAAGCTGTAAGCCCTTAGGGCATTTGCTTTTGTTGTTAACATGTAATGTTTATGTAATGGAATTCTGATAAATGGAAGAATGTGGAGCTTTTACATATCAATGCATGTCTTATTTGTTGGGATTAATGTTATTATTTCGAGGGCGTTACACTAAAATATATATGTATCTTTATTTATTTTAATATCTATATTCACTATCTGTAGTAGTTTTGATGACTTTATTAAAAGAAAAGTCACTATAATTATGTAATTTTTTCAAAACCATTGTATTTTCTCAATTATCAGAATAGGTGAGTGTACCCTTATTGTATATCATAATTTCAACTCAACAAATTCATCAATTACAGTACTCTGTTTGGTTTAATAATTTTTAAAAATAGTTTTTGAATTTTGAATTTGTATTTTTTAATTTTTAGTGATTTCTTTTAATATTATAATCATTTTTTACTATTTAGATTTACTTAATCTAGATACGTTAAAAGTATAAAAATTTTCAATTTTTAAAAAACAATTCACTAAATACAAAAAAATAAAAATAAAAAATTCAGCAAAAAACTCGTAATGTTTTGTTTGTTTTGTCTTTTAGGAAAAAAATAATTAGAAACTAATTTGATAAAAATAAATATAAAGACTATATATTTAAATTTAATTTTTTTTTTAATATTTCAAAAGATAAAATTATATAAAAATGATAAGTATTTTAACAAATTAAATTTTAATTTTTTTAAAATTTTTTTTGAAGCAAGTTTAAGAAAGTAGATTGTTTGGAGTATGCTTATTTAGTAGGGTTATGCAAGGAATTCGAAAAATTCACAATCCAAATTGGTCCAGTCCAATTCAGTAGTTTTGGTCTAATTTTTTTAATCCGTCGTTTAATTTTGGTATGAAAAATTGAAAAATTATTCTTCACAGATTAATTCCAAATTTGAGTTAATGGTTTCGAATTAAAACCAGACCAGACCATATATAACTTAAACACTGCACACAGCATATACCATGCTGTTGTTATTGTTGTTCTTGGTGCTATTCTTGTTGCCTTTTTAATTCTTTACCATAATTTTAATTTTGTAATTGTTGTTGTCATGATAAAATATTTGTTTGATGTGAGTTTTATATTTATTACATGTTGAATAATATGTTTATTTATTACATATTATGTTTGTTTAAGTTATATTTTGAAAAATCATAAGCAGATTAATGTTGAACAATTTATGATAGGTTAATTTTTTTGAAAATATTATAGAATTTTTCTTGTGAATAAATTATGTGAAAGCGTGATTTTATACTGAATCGAACTGTGTTTAAATGGTTTGGTTTGGATGAGTTTCATGATTTAAATGTATTGATTGGTTTCAATTTTTATGGAAGTGTAGACATCGGATTAATTTGATTTTACCAAAATCGAATTAATCCGGACTATATTCACCCTTATTATTTAATACACATTTTAACATGAAAAAATATATAAAAAAAAATTAGTAGTGCTACATGTACCAATTAGTTTATTAATTAGTGTATCAACACTAGTTATGACATTATTATTGACCCCACTCATTAATCACATTACAAATATCAAAAACCTCTTAAATTATGCCACATCATCAATTGGTATACTAGTTAGTACACTAAGGTTGTGTTTGTTTTGAGGGATTAAGACATGAGATTGAACTAATAGTCTCTTCGGACTAATAGTCCATTGTTTGTAGGGCTGTTCAAAAATCCGTTCAAACCGATAATCCGGATCGAACTAGACTGAATCATACAGTTTGGTTCGGTTCTATTAAGAATTGGTTCGGTTTCGGATTAAGAAATATGAGAACCGTAAAAACGGTTTGGTTAATGGATTTTATGAAAAAGTCGCGATTTGAACCGAACCGAATTTTAAACGATATATATATATAATATCAAGTTTTATTTTTATTAATTGGTTTTTTATAATTTTAATGATATTAGGATGATATATATATGTAATATTGAGTAATGCCTTAATATTATTAGTTTTTATCATGAGTTAAATGTAATTAGTTTGAGTAATTATTTTGCTAATATTAATAATTTATTTTTGTAAATAGAAATTTTCTGAACCGTAAATCAAACCGAAACCGAACCGTTTTTTTCGGTTTGGTTCTGATCCGGTTTTACAAGTGTAATGGTCTGGTCCGGTTCTCAAAATCACAGAACTATTAGGATTGATTCGGTTCTTAGATTTTCTGAGAACCGAACCAATCCGGACCGTGTACACCCCTAATTGTTTGATTCAAAATTGTTGTTTCGGACTATTAGTCCCAAATATGTTGGACTATTGTGTTCCATGGGGAGGGGGGGGGGGATTGGACACAAATGGGGGAATAAGGGTTATATGGGATTAAGTAGTGAAATGACCATTTTGACCCTCTACTATATAATTATGTATTATATTTAGTAAAATTTAATAAAATTTAAATGCCCCAATTTAAAAATAAAATAATTTTATTTAATTTTTATTGCCGTTTTATTTATTTAATTTTTTAAAATAATTTTTTTATAGATATTTTATTGATGTTTTATTTTAAAATTTTGTTTATATTTTATTTAAATTTATTATTTAAATTTTAATAGATGTTTTATTTAATTTCATTATTTAATTATTATTATTTTCTAAAATAAATTTATTTAAAATTTTAATTAAAAAATAATATTTATTTTTATTGATATTTAATTTATTTAATTTTTTAAAAATAAAATTATTCAATTGTGCAAAAAATAAAATAAAATAAATTTTTATTTAATCTAGCTAAAAATAATAAAAATATTAAAGATATATTTAATATTGCTATTACTTAGTAAATAATTAAAAAGAAAAAAATAGTTATTTGAGCATTTATCCTTTCCATAATATCTCAAACAAACATAGGATTCAATACAATAATCAAATTCAGACATCTAATCCCATAAGCAAACATAGATACAAATCTAGTTCAACCAAATAGTCCGGAGATAAGGTATTCCAAGACTAACAGTCAGGTGGATTTCAATACCCCTTATCCAGTCCGTCCAAACAAACACACCCTAATTGGTGCATATCGCATTATTCATAAAAAAAAAATAGAGATAATATGACCTAAATAAGTGTATTTATTAGATCACCTCCCAAACAACCAATAAAATAAGAATAATACTATATGCATTAATTGATATACTAATTAATATATGGGTGGTGCTACATGCATCAATTAGTATACTAACTAGTGTACTAACACTAATTACGACATCATTATTGACTCCACTCATTAAACAAATTTCAAATATTAAAAATATCTTAAATTATGTCACATCATCAATTGATACACTAATTAATACATATAATATTATTCTTAATATATTAATAAATGATATAATATAATTTTAAAAATTATAAGTCTTTGTGATTTATGTAATAAATATAATTATACTTTTTAAATAATATAATAATAATATATTAATTAATATACGAATTAATGTTTGTAACACTACACGATAAATTAAACATGAGCCAAAAACTGTTTTTTAAAATTGAAAGCGAACGAGAGCGAAGAAAACTGATCATAATTGTGAGTGTGTGAGGACTGGTCAATAAATCGTTAAAACATCGCCGACCCATGTTGTAGTTTGTAACTTGTGTCGGCTACAAAAACACTGGGTTGCACAGACTGATTTCGTCCTCCGTTGAAGACTCCACTGCATTTTCTCTCTCCATGTCCTGAAGTGAGAGAGAGAGAGAGAGAGAGAGAGAGAGAGAGAGAGGATCTAATGGAGTACGAGAGGATTCACAAAGTTCAGGTATGGCTTCCTCTAATGATCATCTTGTTTTTATTTAAAGCCAATACATAATACAATTTGCAGTTATTAATCTGTGTGTTAGCTAACAGACTATTTTCTGAAATGGGTCTGTGTAGAAAAGTTTCAATGTGAGTGAAAATCTCTGAGTTTTAACACAACACAATTGGGCAGAGCTTGATCTTGATGGGTTTCCAAAATATTTGATTTTTGTTTAAACAAATCTTTCAAATTTTGAATTAGTAAGATAAGAGAACTCATTATGGTGTTTGAATGAAATTCTTGAATGGGGGGCTTTAGTGTTCAAATGATTCTATTACAATGTTGAATTTCTTTTTTTTAAAATCTTTTTGGGTATTTTTCCTGATTATGGTATTTGATTTTTAAATTTTTTTTGGTGGTATAAATAAATGGGTAATGTAGAGTGGTATAATATCTCCAAGTAAATTGAGGATGAAGCTAATAGGGGCAGCTGCTCAGCATCAGAGGAAGAAAGATGGATCAAATAGTAACTCAGCAAGAACATCTCCTTCCAAGCTTGAGGATTCTGAGTTTGTCAACAACAGTTTGTTAGCCACCATGACTGCAGGAGACTTTGATGACCATGGTATTTCATGTGACTCTGCTCCATCTTTGTTTTCTCATTACATCCATTGGTAACTAGTATTTAACATTATATTTACTCTCAAACTAATTTTCTGTTTCTTCTTTGTAAACAAAAAGCAGGAAACATATTGTCCCAAAAAAAAAAAAAAGCAAAAACTAAAAACATGTTTAATATACATATGTTTTCCAAACAAATACTAACAAAAATAAGAAAACATGGTTGGTGAGTTGCGGGAAGGGTGAAGTAGTTGCCGGGAAGGGAAGGGGTGGCTAAAGGGGTGAGGGAGTGGCTGGAGGGGGGAGGGAGGAATAGTGTTTTCAAAGGCTCAAGGAACCCCCAAGGCACCAAAGGTTTCTTGGGGCCTAGTTGCAAGGTGAGGTGCTTGCTTCACTAAAGCAAAAGACACTTTTTCAGTAAAAAAATCAATAAATTAGCATAGACTAATAATTCAACATAAGAAAAATGACAGAATTTGCAACTTACAAGCACTAAGACAAAGAATATCAAGACAAATTATAGAAAAAAAAAAGAAGAAATCCAAAAAGAAGGAAACAAATAAGGTAGGAGAAGAGGAAAAAAACAGATAGACTTGAACCTAGAGTATAGGGGGCCAATTGAAGTAGAGAAGAAGAGGAGAAGGAAGAAGTCGCCTAACTTGGAGCACAAATTAGGGTACCTAGAAACTGAATGGTTGGAATGCCAAAGGGCTGAGGAGGAATGACTGGAGAGTTTCATTGATCCTTTATTCAATGAAGACTTGGGGCTTTTTTTGTTTGAGGATTTGATCAAAGAAATTGAGGCTCATCACAATTATATATATATATATATATATATTTTAATTGGGCGTTTTAATCGCATGTGGCAGTATATATGAGTCCATCAGAGTACAAAAATAAAAATAAAATTCTTGGTATTAACAAGAAATTCAAAAGTAAAATCTTAAATAACGCACGCTCCTTGCACTTTAAGTGTGATCCTCAAGCGCCTGGCTGCTCCTCATTGAATACGCTGTGCCTTACTGCACCTTGTGCCTAGGTGTGCCTTTTGCAACACCGAGGAAGAGGGAATGAAAACTTGTTTTGAAAACAAATGAATTTGTTTTTTTGAAAACTGTTTCCATTTATTTGGAAATGAAAAACAGTTATCAAACATATTTTTGTTTTCAGTTTTCAAAATTTAAAAATAAAAAAAATGGAAATCAAAAAACAAAAAATGTTACCAAACAGGCGTTGCAGTTGTCAGTGCATATTGACTTGAACTTAGACTGAATTTTATCCCCTACATAACCTATTATGCAAATTTTGGAACTGATGTTAGGGATATGTCATCCTTCGGTTTCAACACCTCAGCTTGGTATGGTTGTTTCTGATTCTTGGCTTCTTTGATTTAATTATCAGGCAATCTGGTGGTAGATGTTGGCCAAGGGAATCAGAGTTCATGCCAGCCAAGGGAAAATATCAAAATGCAGCAATTTTCAAAGTGTGATAGTGGTAATTCAAGTTCAGTTCACCCAATGCGAACATTCGAAGATGAAAATCTTGATTATGATAGTAATGCTAGTTCATCTAGCTTTGAGTTTCATAAAGGAGAACGATTACTACACAATTCTATAAATAGATCACTATCGAGACCTATGCCGTCTAAGTGGAACGATGCAGAGAAATGGATAATGAATAGGCAAAATAATATGCAAGCTAATTATTCTAAGAAATCTCATCTACAAAGTCAAGCAACTCGGTTACCGATCACAAATACAGTGAGAGTTGCTCCGGAGTCTGCTAGTTATGATCAAAAGCTGTCAGTTAAGTTGGTTGATTTCTGTCAAACAAAATCTCAAATGGGCTTTGAGAAGTTCTCTTTTGGTCAAACCAATGGGGCAAATGCAGTAATTGATCTGTATCCTCAGAGTAAGGATTTGAAGGAAGTGGACAACAGGGACGCATCTTGTACAAAGAGTTCAATTGAAGATACCACAGGTAATCTTTCCTATGATTCATTTTTTAATGAAGTTACGTGACTTAATTTAATTTACATTATTATGTCACATAACTTCATTTACTTCTTTAAGCTATGTGATATTGGGTTGCCTGGAGTTCCAAAACAGAACTATTCAGATGAATTGGATAATTTTAAATTCCTTGTTCAACATACATAAAATCCCCATGCCATGCGTGCATTCTTCATTGCATATGACTTTCCTTTGATACATCTGAAACTCAGTTATTTCCCAGTCAAGACCTCAAAAAATTTTGAATACTCAGTTAAGATTTGTACTTAAAAGAGTCCTTGTATCAATTTCTGCTTCATAGATGGTTGATACATAATATTTTCTTTTTTCATCATCCAATTAGGATATTCTCGGCTAGATGATTCCTTGTAATTTCATGGTCTCAGTTTCCACGTCATCATACGCTCTTCATCTGTTTAAAAATTTGATTTTGTGTAAATCTCAGTTGTAGTTTTATTTGTAGCTACGTGTACGTACTAGTACATATATGGATATTTGTATTCATAATTCACTCAATATAAACAGCACTGGAGTTGATATCTTTTCTGCTTCAGATGTTTTTTCTAACCATAAAGATTGCCTATCTAAAAAATTTTAATCTCATATGTTGGCATTCATGATTAATCATACAGATCTTCCTGCCATAAGATCAGTTTGTATGAGAGAGATGGGTACAGAAATGACCCCTATTCCAAGTCAAGAGCCTTCAAGGACCGCAACCCCTGTGGGGGCCACAACACCGCTTCGCAGCCCAACTTCTTCAATCCCATCTACTCCTCGAGGAGGAGCACCGGGACCCACCCCTAATGGGCAAACCACTGATGACAAGTCATCAGAGCATAGCAAAAAAGAATTGTCAGAGCAAGAATTAAAGCTCAAAACAAGGAAGGAGATATTAGCCCTTGGTGTCCAACTAGGCAAAATGAATATTGCTGCCTGGGCAAGTAAAGATGAGAAGGAAAAGAATTCCTGTGCGCCTGAAACAATGGATCAACGGATTGAATTTGAAAAACGTGCAGCTGCATGGGAGGAAGCTGAAAAATCCAAACACACCGCAAGGTTTCTTCTTACTACCCTTACTGTTGATCTATTTTACATGGACTCCTTTGTTTTTCCCAAAATACTCGTGTCTAGCAAATATGACAAGGGTAAGGGTGTGGGATATGTGTCCAACACCCGTATCCGATTTAGACATATGGATCCTCTATTTTATTAGGATGTTGAAGAAGAATAAACTCACATTTGCTACTGAAGAACATTTCTAGCCTCACATATGGATGAGGGATAGAATTTCCTTGTTTTTGTAAATCCTATTTAATTTTCAGTATATTTCTACATAATTTGCAACATCTTTTCTAAGAATTTTATACAATATACAATATATATGTGTTCCTGATGTGTCCCCGTACTTATATCCAGTTTATGGATACATATCCCAATATCCAAGATTTAGGTTTATGAAAGTTTTGACGCTTAGACACCTGCTTGTACCCGAGTTCATGTAACATAGCTCTTGATCCATTTAAACAAGTTTTCTCATGATGACAAAGGCATTTAGTTTCAGTTTCTTATTTTGACATGTCCTACTAGACTATCCAATGGAGATTTTGATGTTAGGATGTCCAAAAAAAAAATAAAAAATTTGTAGATACAAGCGTGAAGAAATCAAGATCCAAGCGTGGGAAAGTGAGCAGAAAGCAAAACTTGAGGCAGAGATGAGGAGAATAGAGGTATGTGAGAGTTCAATTTTAGTTTTATCATGGAGGTGTTTGGAACCTCATTCAGCATCCTTTTTTCTTTTTTAATTGAAATGAATTGGATTTCAATAAAATCATTTATAAAATTTGGTGGCGAAAGAAGATTAAAGCAACAAAGATCTTTAGGATCTTAAAAACCTGAATGGATTACTATTAATCTAAACAATGTACTACTGCTACCTTCATCGAAGGTTGACTAGAATTTGCCCATGTGCGGATGGAGAACATCTTTTTGTTAACTCTGGACTATCACATGAGCAGCTTATAGCTTTGATATAAAGCGATTTAACACTTTTCAGGCCCGAATTGAACAAATGAGAGCACATGCTCAAGCAAAGATGGTGAGGAAGATAGCAATAGCAAGGCAAAAATCAGAAGAAAAAAGGGCTGCAGCTGAAGCCAGAAGAAATGAACAGGCAGAGAGAAGCTCAGCTCAGACAGAATACATTCGCCGAACAGGTCGAATTCCATCATCATCAACCTTCATCTGTTGTGGTTGGTTTTCGTGACTCTGCAAATATTCTGTTGCTTCTCCATACAATCACTTAGCAAAATTAGCCTCTTTTGTTTGTACTCTGTTTTGGATTTCATCATGAAAAGGAGTGTTGTCCTTTATGTTATTCATTCCATGCTTGTATTTACTGAGAAAACCTCAGTGTAAGTTGTCTCATGAAATGAATTTTACATTTGATGCACAGATTGTTAATTTGTGTTCCTTATGCCCATTAAGAGGTAGTGTATTGAACCAATAGCAGTTGTCTCATGATAAAATATGTTCCTTGTGCCCATTTGATGAACTTTTGGGTTCCTTCTATATTTTGTTTATACTTTCGAAAATTTTGATTAAAAGTAGCATGTTGGCCTATGACTTCCTTAATAGATTTTTCCCCTAATCTAAAGCATTGAAACTCCAAAAACTTTGCCACAAATTCTCCATTTTTTTTATCATCATATTCATTTGATTTGAAAATAATTTTTTCCCTTGTCAAAACCGGACCACATTTTAACTTTGGACAAAAAATACGAACATAATTAAATTAGAGCATATTTGTAAGTTTGGGAATGAAATATTTTTTGGAAATGTTATATTTATTACATTTATAACAAACAAAAAGAAAAACTGATTACGGGGTTTGCTATACATGACCCTGACAAGATTATCATTCAACAAGGGCTGCAGGCTTGGTTAGAGAGCGTCGATGATATCCAGTGCCCTTAACATTTTTCTTATTAAAAATCTTCAACTGTTATTATACCTTCAAATCACAATTCATTTTTTTTTTTTTTTAATTTTTTATGGATACCAGGCAAATAGATACTCTCCTAAAGTACACAGAGATTGAACATGTCTATTCATAAGCTATAAGTCAAAGTCTTAAGCAAGTGTGAAAAACACAACATTTTATTTGAATTACATATATACCAACTGGTCTGTGCTAATAGAGAAATCTAGTAAACACCCAACATCTACAACCTGGATGTTGACAGAATATGAGAAACAACTATGCTTAGGTGAAAGAGAATCAAAGATACACATGCATCCAAGTCATTTGCAAGGGGAAAGGGAATAATCGGGATCCTACGTTGGATCGTTGGAGGTGTTTATAGGATCGGATCGTAGAATCGGATCGAGGATCGTAAGATCCTACCGAAAAAGACAAATTACATAATAATTTAATTTAAATAAATATTTCTTATAAAGTATACACAAAATAAACCTATATTTTATTAAAAAGAAGTGAAGATATTGTGAAAAATATAATACTCCACGTAAAATGTACTTATAATATTATGCAATAGAAAACTCGATGGTAAAAGTTCTGTATTTTATCAAAAAAGAAGGTGAAGAAGAAGAAAAATTCTATAACAAAATACTTTACAATGTAGAATAATGCATAAAAAGTGACGAAAAAATATTTAACAAAATTGGATATGAAAATAGATTAAGAACTCAAAAGAGTAGCTTAGTCGAATGATAGGGTTTGTCGTTAGCATCCCTGGTGGAGCGGATTCGAGTCACAAAAATAATTTCTCCAGAAATTGGGATAAAGTTACAATCATCTTACCCTTCTTAGACTCCACTAAAGCTAAGTTTGTTTTTCCGACTATTTAATTTTCTTAAATTACCGCAATATTTGAATGTTTGTTTCCTAGTTTGTTTTTCTTAGTCTATTTGATTCAATACTACTTAATTTTTATTATTTATTTTGACAACATAAATTGATATTTAGACAACAAATATAAAATTTACAACAAAATATGTCATACAATACAAAACAAGGCTTTTAAATTGGATCGGATAGGATCGGATTCGGATCGGGATTCCACGATCCTATAAGATCCCACTACCAGGATCGAAAGATCCTACCTATAAGGAGTTTTTTACACGATCCGGATCGATTGTACTCAAATGGATCGTAAGATCGTAGGATCGTAAGATCCGGATCGGGATTCTGATAACCATGTATTTGTTACATTTATAACAAACAAAAAGAAAAACTGATTACGGGGTTTGCTATACATGACCCTGACAAGATTATCATTCAACAAGGACTGCAGGCTTGGCTAGAGAGCGTCGATGATATCCAATGCCCTTAACATTTTTCTTATTAAAAATCTTCAACTGTTATTATACCTTCAAATCACAATTCATTTTTTTTTTTTTTTTAATTTTTAATGGATACCAGGCAAATAGATACTCTCCTACAGTACACAGAGATTGAACATGTCTATTCATAAGCTATAAGTCAAATTCTTAAGCAAGTGTGAAAAACACAACATTTTATTTGAATTACATATATACCAACTGGTCTGTGCTAATAGAGAAATCTAGTAAACACCCAACATCTACAACCCGGATGTTGACAGAATATGAGAAACAACTATGCTTAGGTGAAAGAGAATCAAAGATACACCTGCATCCAAGTCATATTTGCAAGGGGAAAGGGAATAATCTTGTTCCTTTTTCACAATCAGTAAGAACAACTTATCTATCTTAAAAAATTGCACCATCTCATATTTGGTAGCATCCCAAACAGCAATTAGAATAGTTGAGCCTAGTTTCTTATTTTTTGTTCTTTCAAAAAAACATATTTGTTGTACACATGTTTTAACATCAAACATGATGTCTTTTTCTTCTTCCAAATAACATATTTGCTATACACATGTTTTCAAAGTATGAAAAAATAAAAACTTGTTTAGTAAATTGGCAGGTGGTGGCCGAAGGCAATGGGGGGAAGGAATAAGGGAATGCAAACTTGTTTTAAAAACAAATGTTGATATCTAAAATTTTGCAAACATTTTTTTTTTGAAATGAAAACAGTTCACAAACTAATTTTTTAAAACAAAAAACAATAAAGTGTAAAACAAAAAGTTACCAAACAATGTGGAACTTCATATTTTGGCTTTCATTTCCATTAAGCTGCATCTACGTTGGGCCTGTTACTACTGCATTCATCTTAAGACAAGAAACAACAATGAACCAACAAACAACATTCTCAAAATTCCGATGAACTCTCCACTTTCTCTTTTTCAATTCTCAGAACTGCCATATTAAGAACTCAGATAGGTTTTTGTAGTGAAAACAAATAGACGAGAGAAAATATAGTGAAAAAATCTAAAATTCCCGAGATTGTGATTTATGACTATGATTTAGTTTCAACAATGAATAAGAATTCCCAATCAAACAATCATAGATCTAATTCAACTATAAAAGAATTGTACTAGATCTACTATCAAGCAACAATAATGGACACAAAACGATTTCATGTAGAAAAAATCACAATTAGACTCCCCCAATTGTGATAAAAAAAATCACGAGCCAATGACCACCAAAGCAATCCACTAAGAATGATAAGAATTACACAATGAATTCATACAATCACCTAGCGAATCCACGCCCAATCGCCTCATGTCCCTCGTGTCTCTTCCAACGCAATCTTCACTTCGAAATTGATTCTCCAAACGTTGAATCCACAATGGCAATGTAAAATTCACGATGATGAGTCACTTCGGAATCTACTAAAACTTCGAAGCTCAAGTTCTTCAGAATCCACCGAAAAAACATCTCTCTAGAAAAGTGTAATTGAAATACAAACCCCTTGATGATCTTCAATGTAAGCAAATTGATTCATAGATGACTCTTAATTCATCAAAGCACACAAATCTCACTAAAAACAACTCTATTTTTTGCACTTATGTGACAACCAACCTTTCGTGCATAATGCATATCATGTATTACTTGAAATCTTATGTTATATGCTTGCTTGAACTAGAATTTGATAGCGAACATAAGAGAATGAGGAGTTAGTTTGAAAATTTAAGCCTAGAGAATTGCTTGTTTCATGCTTCAAGTTAGGGAATGTTTTGGAGTAGAATTTGAAGACCATAGGATATGCCTATTCCTTAATTGAGGAGCTTAAAGACTTCGGTCCAATATACTTGTTCATTTCATGTTATTTGTTGTTTTGTTAATTAGGATTAATTAAGTTAAGCATGATTAGTTAAACCTAGATTAGTTAATATAAACCTTGGTTAATTAAGTTAGATAAGCAAAATTGTTAAACTAAGCAAGCACACACCTCCACTCTTTTTGTCTTGCACATTTTGTCCCACCTTGAGTCATCAAAACCTAAGGAAAGGAAAGAAAATCTGTGGGAAATTTGAGAAGGAGCTAGAGAGAAGAAGAAGCAAAGGGAAGAAGAGAGAAAGAAGAGAGAGAAAGCAGAGAAGCTCAAGGATTGCACCAAAACTCATTCCTTAACAAGTCTAAGGTAAGATTTCTATTCCAATTCTTGTAGTAGACCTTTCTAGCATCCAAGATCAAGAAAAAGTTGGGATTAAATTGGTTGAGGAATGAAGAAATTTGGAAAAGAATAATAGAAGTTGAGCTAGTTGAAGAACTAGGTAGGAAGCTAGGATTTCATCTCATTTAGAAGTAGTTTATCATGTTCTTGATACTTATGAACCTTCATCATCATCTATCCTTTGATTTGCATAAGTTTTATAGCTAGAAATCATGTTTACAATGAAGGGAAAAGATTGGTTTATGAAAAGATAGATTTTTCTCAAATTCTTGATAAACTTCAAGTTTGATCCTTGATTCTTGAATTTAAACCAAATTTTGATGCTTTTGATTTGGAAAACAATCTTATTCTCATGTTTACCATTGATTTTGCACGGTTTATGTTGAGTTTTTATAGACCCTAGCTCAAGAACATGCAAGGAAAAAGCTTAGGAAATGTAGAATTTTCGAACGGCAGCATCTACCCAGAACCGCATGTGCAGCAGGAACTCTCACACGTGCGGCCAACTATCCTCTGTTCACCAGTCAGTTCTGAAAAAAGGGCAGGTGCAGGCCACACTTGCCTTGGCCGTCTCGCACATGTGGATTGGGTCTTGCACGTGCATAAATTCCCTATTTTGCCAATGCTTTTGTTCTGTAACCCTCTTTTACATAGGACACTTCTTGTAGGTTTGAATTAGACCTAGAACAATGCTAGAACACTTGAGAGAATTTAAAGAAAAGATTTAACTAAGTTTAAACAACCAATTTGTTATGAAAATGCATGTAAGTTAGGAATTTCAATGCTTTGATCTTGTTTGGTGTAGGTCAAGTTTTGGAAGAAGGAAGAATCCCTTGTTTAACCGAGCCATTTGTGAGTAGTGATTTAGTAATGTTCAAACGATTATGTTTTCAATGCAAACCTGGATTATGTTTACAAGTTATGATGTGTTTTGCTATGAATGAATATTCTATACTCTCTTACCATGTACTTAGATGGCATTCTTGGATCATGTCCCACAATTGGGGAAATATCCAATCATGTATTATGGCCGAGCTCAGCTTGTTCTGTTTAGCCGGTACCCAGGCCGGTTAAGATCCTTGTAATCCTTGAAATGTCCATCATTATGTAATGTTTGCAAGTCAAGTATGTATTGCCTTGTTCAAATTAAAGTTATGTTTCAATGTTATATATATGAAGCTCATTGATGTTCATTCATTTACCGTCTTACTTCATTACTATTCATTGGGCAATGGCTCACCCCTCTCCCTTATATGTAGGTAGGTAGGTGAAGATGAAGATCAAGGACATGAGAATGAATTGCACTAGAACCTTTTCCTTTTCTTTTGTTCTTTTGGGAGTTGTAATCTTGGAACATGAGTTTCATTTATATGTTCTGGTTTTTATAATGTACTCTTTTCTTTTTATTGTATAAACTTGTAAATGTTAAGGTAAATAATTAAGAGGTTTGCTGCTTTTGTTTCATCATACTTATGCACTTGCCCTGGATAGACTTTGATTAATATAATGAACAGGTAATTTTGCACAAGCCCCAAAGTTATAGATTAGTCCCGTCTTGTCTTGCTAGGCCTTCGGTAGTCAAACACTACTAGCCGGTTGCAGCTACTATCCTACTTGGGGTGGGATAGGGTCGTGACAACTTCAGTGATGAATATTTGAGAGTCTCAACTTTGATTTGATCTAAAAATGCACTTTTAAGTGACTGTAACTGACTCAAATTGCTTGAGCCGAACTTTTTAATGTTGTAGAATTTGTCTCTAAGGCTTTGAGAAGCTGCAAGCATATCTTTTTGTACTCGAGCACACATTTCTTCGCGCAAAGTGCTCATATCTTTGCTTGAGTACAAATTGCTTCTCTGCTCGAGCTCACATATCTCTGCTTGAGCACAAACTGCTCGAGCACAAATTGGGTTGAATTCACATCTAAAACACTCTCATTCTCACAAAACACAAAAGAATAAATACAATTACAATTGAATAAAATTTTGTTAAACGGGATTGCCAATTACAAAAGCCTTAACATATATAAAAATAAAATAAAGTGAAATAGATTAAACTTTTCGTTTTGTTTTATGTGAATTTTTGTTCTTAGATGTATAATTCACATCTTTCAACAAATATATCAAGCACCTAACATCCTGAAAGCTCTTGGCAAAGCTACCTGAGGATAGATGATCCTTGATATGATCAAGAGAACTAGTATAGTATTCAAATCAATTAGGAGAGAGAGAGAGAGAGAATTGCAATGATCAAACACTTTCTAAAGATTTTGGGATGGATTGCACACACCAAAGAGATGTATTGGATGCATTGATGACGATCCGTCGTCACCTCTGCCATGTAGGATTTTGTAGCAAACAAGAAGCCACCTCTGCCATGTAGGATTTTGTAGCAAACAAGAAGCCACCTCCATGGCACCTTGGGCCAATGTGTCCGTGCAAAGTGCCCCATGCAAGCGTCAAATAACCCACACCACGGCATGCGTACATACACATTAGCTTTCTTTACAATTTGACATTCAAAAGAATATTTCATATTTTTCTTATCCTTTCAACATGGGACAAACTCCCAAACTTTTTCAAGCTTAAAATGATAATAATAATAATAATAATAATAATAATAATAATAATAATAACCCTACCACCTTTAAAATAGTTACTACTGTGCTGTGTTTGATAGTGTGCCTTTTCCTCCTCAGTGACCATTCCGTCACTCCAAAAGGTCACCATCTATTTCCACATAAAATATGTCAACAAACAAACATCCGAAACACACACAAGGCAACCTTCAAGTCTACCTCAATACATGGTACTAGTAAAGCTCATGCCCACAGGACCACATCTAGACTACTACATGTGCCATCCACAACACAAATCAAGGTGTGCACAAAAACAGCATTGTGGAGCAAGCCTACTAGTTACAAACAGAAAAAAAAAAGGGGGTACATCTGATTAACATGTGAAATACACACCAATAAAACAAAGGCTAACAGCTTCTACAACAAAAACACTACGATGATAAATGCAAAACACTCAACACCAAAAATATATAAAATAAAGATCATTTAGGATCCTTCTTGAGTCTTGACAATTTCTCACATGGTTCCCATCATTTCTGAGTTCAGATATATATATATATATACAGAGAGAGAGAGAGAGAGAGAATGGTGGACCAACAGATAGACTAAAGTCGAGATGGCACTAACAGAAGATGATTTGAAAGCAGAAGTGGATGTATGCACTGTATCGAATATGAACGTAACAAAGGCAAGGGAAAGGTGGACAAAGAATTGGTTGTTCCATATTGCTACAACGAAGAGACCGATCACATGGGTACTGGAACCTTAAACATTAGTTCCAAGACCCACATGATCCAAAAATATTGGAAGTCTATTGAAGTTCCAGTCACAATCAACACCAATAATGTCATGTCCTAAAACTTCAGTTCATCATAGACAGATAGATAGCAAGACAATAAAACAGAAGCTATCCCCAAAAAATAAATTCTCCTAATAAATAGGTTCTTCTGTATTCCTTAAAACATAGAAACCACTTAAGATTTTATATTATAATTGCACTGTAGCTTATATATATATATATATGTTTTTATGCTAGAAGTAGGCAAATCCTTCCCAGCAATATATCAATTTGGAAGAAATGCTAAAATTACAGAAGATGGGGAAAGTAGCTTAACTAGCTAAATCATTTCAGTACTCAAGAGATCCTACAGAAGCGATCCCAGAGCTCAAATTTCTTGAGTCCTGTTGGCTTGTGTAGTCATCGCAGCTGCTATTAGAGAACCTCTGTATCGGGACCGAGTTTAGAAGTTCTAGACCATGTTTGCCCATCTGCTGCACTTCTTGTGGAGAGAGTATCTTGATGCACCACACGCTATTTACAAACTCCCTGGGGCATGGTAAGAAGCATAAGATATGTAAGATGTGAACCAACAAAAGATGGGATTAAGACAGAATAAAAGGCAATATCCCACAATCAAGCAAGCGTTAAATTTGGATCACAACCCCATAAGCACCAGAACTACATGTACACAAGCACAAAGGTAAGAATGGTCATATGGATATGGACATCACATTTCACCCCTTTTTTTTAACGATGGCTTCTTTAATTTGATAAACTGCTAGAAATCATTAGATTGGGTGATGAAAACCACATGAATCACAACAATTTTATCA